>NC_132929.1:44417500-45082500 GCF_047675955.1 Chlorocebus sabaeus | reverse complement strand
TTTTTTTTTTTTTGTGGTGGTGTTATAATATTGTTTGTGCAATAAATATTTTATATGAATAAATAACAATGATAACAATTGGTTGTATATCCAGGGAAGCCTCTCGAATGCACCTATTCCAGCGCAGGTATAAATGAGCACAGGTCCTCACATGGCTGTCTTTCTGGAGTGTTGGCATTTGAAAGAAGCCTACGTCGCACCCAGGGTGACAGCTATTTTATTTTTTGTATTTATTTATTTTTGAGTCAGAGTCTCGCTCTGTCACCCAGGCCGGAGTGCAGTGGCATGATCTGGTTCACTGCAACCTCTGCCTCCTGGGTTCAAGCGATTCTCGTGCCTCAGCCTCCCAAGTGGCTGAGACTACAGGTGCTCACCCCGAGGCCTGGTTGATTTTTTTTTGTATTTTCAGTAGAGACAGGGTTTCACCATGTTGGCCAGGCTGGTCTCGAACTCCTGACCTCAAGTGATCCTCCCGCCTTGGCCTCCCAAAGGGCTGGGATTACAGACATGAGCCACCATGCCCGGCCGGTGGCAGCTATTTTGTTACAAGCGGAGGAAGTCCCTGAGCTCTCCACTTGTAGCCGACCCTTTTCCCACACAGCCACCCACAGGACCACCAGCCTTCCTAGCTCAGTGCAGTCTCCTTTGTGCAAGGCAGGAAGGGGCAGACAGTCATGGAGAGCTTACAGGCAACTCAGGCTCCGAGCCTCACTTTCTCTGGGCGGTGTTTTACTCCATATTAAGAATATCTGGGCTGGTGCAGGGGCTCATGCCTGTAATCCCAGCACTTTGGGAGGCCAAGGTGGGTGGATCACCTGAGGTCAGGAGTTTGAAACAGTCTGGCCAACATGGTGAAACCCTGTCTCTACTAAAAATACCAAAATTAGCTGGAGGTGGTGGCACGCGCCTGCAATCCCAGCTACTCGGAGGCTGAGATAGGAGAATCGCTTGAACTGGGCAGGCGGAGGTCGCAGTGAGCCCAGATCATGCCAATGCACTCCAGCCTGGGTGACAGAGTGAAACTCTGTCTCAAAAAAAAAAAAAAAATCTGTAGGGTCAGATGGGGATACTTTGAAAGAGTAAGAAGGGGGCCGAGGGGCCACAGCTTGTATAAGGCAGGGCCGAGAGCTGAACCCAGGTAGTCTCAGCCAAGGGCAAAGGCCTTTTCCCCTCTGTTTCTGGGTCTTCCCCTGAGATGGGGGAGGGGATAAGTGACCAGTAGCTATCCTGAGCCTCCTCTGCAGCAGGCTGGAGGGCTGTGGACTCTTCTAGGGCTGAGACAGGGTGCTGACCCCAGGGAGGAGGGGGCTGGCGCTGGGCCTGGGGCTTTCTTAACGTCTGGGTGTGGACGTTTTGAAGTTGTGTTCTCAGGAAAGGCTGGAGGAAGCCTCCCTGTGTTCTCTGTTCCCTTCCAACTCACAAGAGTAGGAAGTTCTCCCTGGCTGCTCTCCTGGGGCCTGGGCTGGCCTTGCTGCCTGCGGGGCAGCTCGGGGCAGGCTGAAGGACCCTATGACATACGCAGTCTGCTCAGGGTGTGGAAGTCAGATTTACACAAAACATTCCATGGGAGGGGAAGGCTTCACTTTGATAAGAGGATTTAAAGTGAGAATAACCGCCAATGTTTACCAAGCTCTTACTACAAGCTAGATGCCAAGAGCTCTGTAGGATCAGTATCTCATGTGGTGCTCACCAAACTCCATGTCTATCACCATCCCATTTTATAGATTGGAAAGTTGAGGCTGTGATGTCTACAAGATCACACAGCTGGATCTCAAATCAGGACTGGTCCAAAGTTTTTGTTCTCAGTTGCTGTCTCCCGCCCTGAGGCCCACTGGCCCCCAGCCATGACAAGCCTGGGCATGAATTACCCTCTAGGTTTCACACGGTTCTTAGTACCGCTTCTCTTAGTAATCAGAGGGTACATTTAGATTTTCAAAAATTAAATATAGATACAATTCTTCCTGGAACATATATGCTCTGAATTCACCACCACATATATCCTATAGCTAATGTTCAAAACAGGACTCCTATTCACTTCAACCAGCCAGTCTGAAGGCTCTTACAGGATCGTGCCCTTGAGGCAAAAATGGTGAATATTCAGATGGTGTGAGGAGCAGGCATTTTGTCCACTGTTCTTTTGGAAAATATAGAGTACTTCTAGTCTATTTCATAAATTAAACCAGAAGGGACCACAGACATCTATTAGCTATTCTAGGAACAGTAAGATCGTAAAAGTGTAAGTGACTTGCTTGTCACTTTGTGAATTCAAGGCTGACTTTGCATTCGTTGCCACCTGCCCAGCTGGGGTTTCTCCCTCCTTAAACATTTTTGTGCAGCTCTTTTGGAGGCAGTTTCTGACACTTGTATTAGAGAATCCCTTTGGGTCCAGCTTGTCTCATACCTACCCTACACAGTTTATTTTAGTTCTGTTGTAAAAATCCAAGCTTAAAAGCTTCTATCTAACACCCCCCTCTGATGAGCCGTGTGGATTTCCCGGGCTCCAACGAGAGCAGTAGCCACTGGGAATCTACTAAAAGCAGTGTTCGCAAACTTCCTGGCTATTAAGTAACTTTCTGAACCATAGCTGGATTTGAGAACACTTCTGAAATCCCTGCTAAATATTTTAGCATGGGGAGGGAATTGCAAAAGAGAGGGAGAAGATAATCGAGGGCTGTGTAAATATTTAATTTAGCCCCAAGCTGGTAGCCTTAATTACAGAACAGTAACGTCTTTATCATAATATTCCCAGGTCTAACTAATGATAAGCAACCTTTCGCAGGCTCACTATCAAAACCTCCGATCAGAAGTCTCCAGCCAGAGCCTGTTTCTATTGGTCCCAGGTTCTGCTTCCTCCGTCCTGCCAGGTCACACACTCCTTCACCTCCCCGGCATGTCCTTGCCACCAGGGGTGGAATGGGAGGAGGGACAGATGCTTATAGACATGGAAACCGAGGTTTAAAGGGTCAGGGAAGCTGGTGAGTACCAGACCCCAGGTTTCCTCATCTACATCCTGAGCATTTTCTCTCCCAGTTTAGGGACTGCAGGGAGGCCCCCCAGTGACTCCTGCCTTCTCTGAGATCAGTTCTCCTGCACTGAATGACTAAAGAGAGTCGGCATATCACACAGAAAGAACTGTGTGAAACCTAGAGGGTAATTCACACTCAGGCTTGTCATGGCTGGGGGCCAGTGGGCCTCAGGGCGGGAGACTGATCTCAGGCAAGCCAGAATCAAAGCCAGCACCCAGCCCACTCCCCAAGCCCAGGTCTGAATGCCAGCTCCCCATGGAGCCTACTTCCAGCAGCAGCATCTACACCCTCATTCACCACTCCAGGGCCGGGCACTTCCTGTCCTCTAATTCTCAGGACGACCTGGCGAGGCTGCTGTTACCATCCCATACGCAGGAGGAAGTAACCAAGTGGCTCATAGTGGTTAAGTAGCTTGTTCCAGCTCACACGCTTGGCAAGTGGCTGAGTCAGGACTTCAACCAAAAGCCCATATTGCCTTGGTGCGGCTAGACACCATGCCTACCAGCCAGGACCCCAGAAGCCCCTTCACTGCTGACCTCCACAGCGCTGGCCTGGTTGCCCCACTGCCTGTTGGTGCTGCCTGCGGAGCTGGGTCCTGAGGGCAAAGCCTCAACCCTGAGCCCCACCTTGAATTGAAGGACTCATGCATTAGGGAGCACTGTGGGGCCTCAAGGCCCTTTGACCTGGAGCATTTGATCCAGGTCAGATGCTCACAGGTGGACCAGGGCTCAAGGGGAGAGAAGGGGAGGCTTCATTTGACTCCTGATTTCTTTGTTTATTAATTCACTCATTCATTATTTCTCCAGATCCTTGCCTAGCATCTGCTTTGTACAGGGCATGTGCTAAGTGCTAGAGACACGGTGTGGGGTAGATAACAGCTTCCAAAGATGTTCACATCCTGATCCACAGGTCCTGTATGTTACCCTGCATGGCAAAAAGGATGTTGCAGATGTGATTAAGTTAAGAATCTTGAGATGGGAAGGTCATCATGGATTATCAGGGCAGGCCCAGTGTAATCACAGGGTCCTTTTAAGAAGGAGGCAGGAGGATCAGAGTCAGAGAAAGAAGTGTGGCGACGGAAGTGGAGGTCAGAGCAATACGGCCGTGAGCCAAGGGATGCCAGCAGCCTCTGAAAGTTGGAGAAGGCAAGGAAACGGACCAACCCCTGGAGCCTCCAAGAGGAACACAGCCTAGCCAGCACCTTGGTTTTAGCCCAGTGGAACTGCTTTCAGATTTCTGATCTCCAGAACTATAAGTTAATACACTTGTGTAGATTTAAGCCACTACTTTTGTGGTGATTTGTGATCGCTACAATTGGAAACTAACAAATAGCAAGATAAATGAGATGCGGTCCCTAGCCCTAGGGAGCCCTTTATGGGACCACAGCAGAATACCCTGGAGGGCCCTCCATCAGCTGGAGGACACAAATGATGCTGGGCCCCACCCACAGAGCTTCTGATTCAGTAGGTCTGGGTTGGAGCTGAGAGGCTGTACTTCTCAGAAGCTCCTAGGAGAGCCGCTGCTTGGGAACTATACTTTGGGAACCACTGACGTAGGGTAGTGGGCTTCAAACTTTAATGTGCCTTCACCTGTCTGGAGAATCTTGCTAAAATGCAGGTTCTGAAGTGAATGGGCTCATTGATTTGTGGATGTGTGTCTATTGCCTGACTCCTCTGTTTGAATGCACGGTCTCTGAAAGCAGGGCCTCTGCTGTGATTACCCCTGCTGGGTCCCCAGACCCTGGAGCTGAGCCTGGCTATAGATACCCGATAAACATCTGTAGCATGGATGGGCTTGGAGCCCATGAGGACAGTTCAGGCCAGACACAGTGATGTGGGTGTCTTGGGTGCCCTTGCTGATGCCACAGAAGTAAATGAAATCCCACAGGGGCAGAATGAGGGCCTGGAAGGAAAAGGGGAAGGAAGTGATCCCCAGGGACTTCCATCCCAGGAGAGGGACTCAGCAGGAGTGTCAGTGAAGGAGACGGCCAGGGGAGGAAGGCGTTCCTGTTGGAAGGAAAGGCAGCAGCACCAGGAGCTGAGAGCCAGAGGAGGCCTCTGGGAAAGGCTGTTGGCAGGGAAAACTAAGGTACATGACTCCTACTCCTGGGGAGTCTCCACAGTGGCATCTCCTACAAAAAGGGCTGAATGATGCCTGGAGGGGGGGCTCAGATATACGTCTATGTTTTTCTCTCATCTTAAATAATTTATAAAAATAGTATGTGTGGGCTGGAAAATATTTAGGAAAAGTCTGAGAAATAGAAAGAATAAAAATGAAATTTCTATAATTGCCACACCCAGAAATGAGGCCTGTTTATATTTTAATGTATTTCAGTGTTTGTTGAACACGTGTATGTAACATACACACAATTTTCCTTAAAGTTTGGAGTAATATTGTGTATATCTTTAAATTCTCTTTCTTTTACTTAATACATTGTTCCGTACCTATTTTTCATGTTATTTTAAAGTGTAAAACATAATTCTTAAGGGATGGATAATCACATTTTACACAAATACACCCTAATTTATTTAACTAATCACTTATTTTTGAGTATTTAGATCATTTCGTTGTGGTTTTAATTTATATTACCCTTAGACTAATGATGTTCAGCATCTTGGTGTGTGTGTGTGGGTGAAGTATCTATTCAGTCTTTTGCCTATTTTTAATTGGCAAAATGTATTTATTTTCTCACTGATGAGTCTTTTTACATCCTTTGTCAAATATATGATTTGTAAATACTTTCTGCCAGTCTGTGGTTTGTGTTTTCATTTTCACTTTTTTTCAGAGCAAACATTTTTAATATTGATAAAATCTCATTTATCATTTTTTCTTTATAGATTATTCCTTTAGTCTCTGAAGGTCACACATATTTTCTCCTATATTTTCTA
The DNA here is from genome assembly GCF_047675955.1 of Chlorocebus sabaeus. Classification (NCBI taxonomy): domain Eukaryota; kingdom Metazoa; phylum Chordata; class Mammalia; order Primates; family Cercopithecidae; genus Chlorocebus; species Chlorocebus sabaeus. The sequence continues at coordinate 45,076,586 of NC_132929.1, read as the reverse complement.
GAAGTTTCATAGGTTTATGTTTTACACTTAGGACTATAATCCATTTTGAGTTCATTTTTGTGTAAAGTGGGGGTATGTGAGATCCTTTCTTTTTTGTTTTGAATATAGATATGTGAGTGGAAAAAAGCCACAAATTGAAAATGTTTTTTATCTGCTCTCACACCCCAACAATAAACACAGAAGACGTCTGTGCCCAAATATGCGGGGATTTCTCTCACCAGCAAACAAGCAATCAGTTCTGCCGTGGACACCAGCTGGGTGTCCTCTGATTCCGTTCTGACATTCTACCTAAAGGCCGCGCCAGATCCCGAGGTTGAGGGCTCAGTCTCACAAGACTGCCCCCCCGACTTCCACTGCCAGTCGCAAGCCCCTGGTTGTTTTACCTGTGCTTCTGACCAAGCAGCTATAAATCAGGAGCCCCACTACCCTCCCCTTGGGTTTGATTAATTTGCTAGAGCGGCTCCACAGAACTCAGGGGAACACTGCTTATGTTTACTGATTTATTATAAAGAATATTTAAAAAGATACAGATGAAGAGACACATAGGGTGAGGTATGGGGAAGGGGAACAGAATTTCCATGTCCTCCTCAGATGCAGCATTCTCCGTAAACCCCACGTGTTCAGCGAGCGAGAAGCTTCCGGACCCCATCCTCCCGGGCCTTTTTTTTTTTTTTTTGAGACGGAGTCTCGCTTGCTCTGTCCCCAGGCTGGAGTGCAGTGGCCTGATCTCAGCTCACTGCAAGCTCCGTCTCCGGGTTCACGCCATTCTCCTGCCTCTGCCTCCTGAGTAGCTGGGACTACAGGCGCCCGCCACCACGCCCGGATAATTTTTTGCATTTTTAGTAGAGACGGGGTTTCACTGTGTTAGCCAGGATGGTCTCCATCTCCTGACCTCGTGATCTGATCCGCCTGCCTCAGCCTCCCAAAGTGCTGGGATTACAGGCGTGAGTCACTTCACCCGGCCCCTCCTGGGCCTTTTATGGAGACTTCATTGGTTAGGCATGATTGACAACCGAGTAGAAATGCGCTGAGACAAAAAAAAGGTATGACCTCCTCCTAACGGACTGGGTGGGAAACCCAGCAAGACTGCTATTCAGATTCTTCTCGGCCTCTGTAGGCAGCATTCCTTCCTCCCAGGTATGCAGCAGGACCTCTTCTGAAATGGGGGTCTTATGACCCGCAATCACACAAGGTAGGTCACAGAATTTCCTTCTGGCCACTTCCAAGACAGAGAGGCTGGGGAAGAGTCCTGCTTTCAGGAGAGAAATGAGCAGGTAAAAGGAAGGCAGCAGGAGGTCAGAGAGAGGTTCTGTTTTCTAAGGGCTGCTTCTGAGGCCTAGAACACCCCCATAGCATAACAAAAGATTGTAACAAGAGCTAAGGGAACTATGAGCCAGGAACTGTGGATGAAAACCAATACATATAATCATACCATCACAGTCTCCAATTGTCATTATCCCAGTGATTCACGCACTCCTACAAAGCACGTGAGTGTGCACCCTGGGCTGATGCCCACTCTCGCAGATACCCCTGTATACACGGGATAGACACAGGAATACATTGGCACCACCCTCCTTCCCCAAAAATGGAGACAGTGTTTGGCAGGAAGTGCACCAGGCTTGGGATCCGGAGATCTCTGTCCGTTTCCAGCCTGCCCCTGGCTTTTTGGAACACTTTGCATCCTCTCCCTGGTACTCAGTTTCCTCATGTGAGAAATAGTTCTAACAATCCTGACCTCACTGGGTTGCTGTGAGGGCTCTGGGGTGTAATTTGGAGGTGTGCACTCGCACACACACACACACACACACAAATACAATTTTCCAAAGGGAAGGAAATGGGGGTGAACTGTAGCTGTAGGTGGAGGGACTGGTTGACTTGAATGGGACAGGAACTCCATGGTGCACTTCTAGGGAGCTGTATCTCTGGACACCTTACCTAATGGCTACAAAAAACCGCTTGGATTTCCCTATTCTCTGCTTTTCTGCGGTGAAAAGGGCTTCCCTTGCAGTCTGGAGGATTGTGGTTAGACACTGGAAAGAACTTTCCCTCTGCCGGGGGCAGACATGAAAAAGGGAGAACCGATAAGCTGGTGGGAAGAGCAGCGAGGGTCTTTCGTGATTGTCCTTGTCCAGCGCAGACCTCCTTCCTTCCCCGCAAGGCTGGACGCAGCCTGGCACCTTCAGGTGCTGGTCTCCAAGAGGAGCAGGCTGCCGGGGAGGGCCCCCCACTGCCCTGCAGGTGGCGCCCGCGTGCCGGTCCAGGAGCTGCCGCAGATTTGGCCCAGCTCTTAGCAGGAACTGCCCGCGGCCAGCTCTGGTTCCCATCCTGAGCCCCCAAGAGCCTACAGGTAGGGTCTGCAGGACCCCGGGCCTCAAGGCCCCAGAAGGAGCTGCTGTGGCATCAGTGAGAAGACAGAGAAAACCCTGGTTTGGGGTCTGCCCAAAGAATCAGAGGTCCTGCTCTGTGGGCCCTTTCCAGGGCTTCCCAGGGACGCAGTGTGTAAGTCAGATAAACTTGGTTGGAATCCTGGTTCTGCCCGCGCACTAGCTGAAGACTCCTCGACAAGCCCTTAGTTTATTTATTTTCCCATCCTAAAAAAGGGAAGAATCCTTGCTGCTTCATAGGGCTGTTAGAGCATGTAAAAAGCACTTACCAATGTTAGCAGTTGTTTTCAGCAACCATGATGTATGTGTCCAGGAATCAGGAGAGGTTATCCCATCCCTTACATTGCCAACTACATGGACACTGAAAGCTCAAATCACAAATGCTTTTATTTTTATAAAATATTTAATAAGATTTAATTATAATTTCAAAAAGTCAAATTGAGAATTCCAGGTTCACTTAAATAATTTTATTTGAAGTTTGGATATTCATTAATTATTTGTATTTCACCTTTTGTCTTTGATATTTTTAAAGTATTTTAGTTTAAATATTTTTAATAATTTTATTTTTCACTAGTTAATTTTCAATAGTTAATTTTAAAAATTGCTTTAATTTACATTTCTATGATACAATATATCCAAATATTTTACTCTTAGTATAATTAATTTTATTTTTAATCCCTTGGGTCATTTGTTGAAGTGGAACTCAAAAATAAAAGAGCAAAGAGAAATAGAAAATCTTGAAAGAGGGAGTCTGCTTAAAATTTTAAAAACAAAAGTGAGCATATTTCACCTGTAACCCCAAAACACACACATACAATTACTACAAACAGAAAAAGGGCCGAATAAACAGTCAACCATGGGCGGCTTTCAATAAACATAAGTAAGGATGGGGACACTGATAGAATGTGCTTAAAAGAATAAAGGTATGTGCCCTATATTCAGCCAAATGAGTTTTACTTTGGGTGGAGGAGGCACTAATGGCATAATATATACAGAAAATAAAATAATAAAGCCTAAGTGTAGTAGAAATGATTTTAAATTTTGATGCTAAAATAGCCAAATGTATAAGATGAATTTTTTAAAAAATGAGACAAATATTTATTTTGGATGTAGAATTCATAATGAGATTATTAATTTGTTGAGTAAAAAGTGAGAGAAGAAATTGCATATAAAATTTCTTTCTTTTTTTTTTTTTTTTGAGACAGGGTCTTACTCTGTTGCCCAGGCTGGAGTGGAATGGTGCAATCACGGCTCACTGCATCCTTGATCTCCTGGGCTCAAATCGTCCTCCCACCTCAGCCTCCTGAATAGCTGGGACTACAGACATGCACCACAATGACTGGCTAAGTTTTTTATTTTTTATAGAGATGAGGTCTCATTGTGTTGTCCAGGCTGTTTTTGAACCCCTGAGCTCAAGCAGTCCTCCTGCCTTGGCGTCCCAAAGTGTTGGGATTACAGGCATGAGCCACCATTCCCAACCTGTACATAATTTTTTTAAAGTAAATATTACTCAGATCAATCAGATTCTATCAGGAGCGTTGTATTAGTTTTGCGCCTTTTATAAAACGTAAAGGTTTTGGTTTAAGTGACATACTGAATAAACAGATTTCAATTATAGGCATTGATTTTTTTTTTTTTTTTTTTTTTTTTTTTTTTTTTTTTTGAGAAAGAGTCTCACTCTGTCACCCAGGCTGGAGTGCAGTGGCGCAATCTCAGCTCACGGCAACCTCTACCTTCTGGGTTCAAGTGATTCTCCTGCCTCAGCCTCCCCAGTAGCTGGGATTACAGGCGCCCACCACTACGCCTGGCTATTTTTTTTTATTTTTTTATTTTTAGTAGATACAGGGTTTCACTATGTTGGCCAGGCTGGTTTCGAACTCCTGACCTCAAGTGATCTGCTCACCTTGGCCTCCCAAAGTGCTAGGATTACAGGCGTGAGCCAACGTGCCCGGACCTGACTTTTTTTTTGTTTTTGTTTTTTTAATTGTCAAGGGTAAACCTATGGTAATAGCCACTAACAGGATTGTAAAGAAAAAAGTGTATGAGCCAGAATTTTGGCCAAAAACGCAGAAGCATTCTATGTGCCATATCCAGTGTATGGTTTCAATTCATACTAGGAGATGTGGCTTCCACTGTGTTGTTGCAATGGACAATTCAGTGATTACACATGATATTTTCTGGATCTGTCCCAAGATAGGACATCTTGATGAAACACATATCAAATATGTGACCCTACAGCCACTTGCAGACACTTGATGGGAATGGCAGCAAAATGATCTTAAAGCAATCGGATATAATTTGGATGAAATACAAGATAATTAGAACAGTCCAGTGAGATAGCAGAAAGTCCTCAAATATAGAGCAAATCATGGTCTTTAACAGAAAATAAAATTATTTTAGAAATGAAAAATTTGTGCTATCCATAATCATTTGGTGTGAACTGTGGCTTGACAGTAATAATGTTAGCAAAAGCTTATTTTAAAAGATCTAACTAAACAAGTTGGTTGTGTCACTTTTAAAGGACAGAAAATATTTTTAAATGCTTAGAGGAAATTGTTTTTAAAAATAAATGGAAAGAATCTATATAAAATATGCAATAAAAGTGATATTCCAATAAGATACAAGGAAATTAGAAAAAAAAAAGAAAATGTTTGTATGATTGTACAAGAGAAGATTCACATTCAAATAGTTTTGTTTATAGAGACTATTTTCTGGCCATTACAGATCAAGGCAGAGACTCAATTGAAGAGAGCGATGAACAAGTGAGCCAAATACTGCTGTTTTTGGTTTTCTTGATAGTATCCCAGCATTGAAAAGTGTGGAAGAAGAACGTAAGAAATGCTACATGGATTCTTCTTCTTTTAAAAGTTTTTTTCTCACCAGAACATTAGATCGCCATATGTGAATTCTTAATGCTAATTAAGGAAAGTAAATCAGCATACTGCTTCCTTAAGAAAGTCTTGCTTTGAAAAAACAAACAGCGAATTGAACAGTGCGCTTAGGAGCACTTAAAAAAAATTTTTTTTAGACAGGGTCTCACTGTGAGATGCCAAAAACTATAAAGTGATAGAAATTTGTATAAAAAATTAGAATATTGTTTCGATACTGTTGCATAATGTTTTCTATGATAATAAGTTATATATGGAAGTTTTATATCCTATGATATATAACTTCTAATGATCACATATAAGTTATCATATATTCTGAACATACATGGATTACCCATTACACTGTTTGAACGTGACATGTAAAATTTATGGTTCATTCCAAATCAAAGTGCTTCAAGGAATACAGTGTATTGATAATTCCAGTTGCTGTTGTCTCAGAAAATTGAATTGAATAAAAAACTGTCTGAGGACAATGACTGAAGGAAGAGCAGTTCATCTGGCACTTCTGCCAATACAGCATAATTTTCATAAACATTTTTATTGTAACAATAGAATCAGTAATTTTGTTGAAATAAAGGGAAACAAATTTTATGAAGTAAATGAATAATGTATGACTCAGATGGTTTTTATTTTATTATTTACTCAAACATCATTAGCCCATCAACAGAACACTGAGACACACAAAGCAATGACCGCACTCAGTCATCACTGATATGACTAACTTGGTCCCATAAAAAAAAACTAGTGTTCAGTCACATGAGAAACAACTATTTTTTTCAAACATGCCATTGTGAAGGTACATTTGACAGGGTAGAAGAAAAAAATATTTTTCTTTTAATGGCTTGTGAGCCTGATTAATAATTTTTTTTTTTCTTTTTAGACAGAATTTCGCTCTGTGGCCCAGGTTGGAGCGCAGTGGTGCAGTCTTGGCTCATTGCAGCCTCAACCTCCCAGGCTCAAGCCATCCTCCTATCTCAGCCTCCCAAGTAGCTGAAACTATAGGCACGCCACCACATCCAGCACATTTTTACATTTTTTGTAGAGACAGGGTCTTGTATGTTGCCCAGGCTGGTCTTGAACTTTTGGGCTCAAGCGATCCTCGCACCTCGGCCTCTTAAAGTGCTGGGATTACAGGCATGAGCCACTGTGCTCAGCCCCTAATTAATACCTTTTAAATAATATTTAGACACATGGTGGGTGGCCTCCATTTGTTCTCTTGTTCCAGGACCCAGAGGCATCAGGAGCCAGCCCAAAGACCTCCGCCAATGGCAAAGTGTTGTACTGACCTTCACACTTCTTCTTTCGAGAGGCTTCAAGGCATGATGGGACAATCACTGGGTTTGAAACAAGATAACCCACTTTAGCTTAATTTTCTTCCATCATCATAAGTCGAAAGGGATCCTGCCTACCTCCCGGCACTGCTTAGAAATCCCATGAAAGAGTGCACAGGTGGCCGGGCACAGTGGCTCTCGTCTGTAATCCCGCCACTTTAGGAGGCCGAGGTGGGTGGATCACTCACAGGAGTTCGAGACCAGCCTGGCCAACATGGTGAACCCCCGTCTCTACTAAAAATACAAAAATTAGCTGGGTGCAGTGGTGCATGCCTGTAATCCCAGTCACTCCGGAGGCTGAGCTCAGGAGAATCACTTGAGCTCATGTTCCTGAGGCAGGAGAATTACTGCCCTCCAGCCTGAGGAACAGAGCGACATTCCGTCCCAAAAAAAAAAAAAAAAGAAAAAACAAAAATGCACAGGCAAGGGCTCCTCCCATGAAGAGGACTGACAGATGGAGACCATTCTTCTTGTGCCCCAAGACCGGGGCTCCTGTGCCTTACCTGCTTTCTAAGGCACTCCTGCTGGATTTTGGTGGCAATTCTAGGTAGTCATTTTTCATTCAGCAGGACTCCTCCTTACTCACAGTTGACCCAAGGACAGCCAAGTGACCTGTGATGTGACATTGTTCACAAAACGAGCTGGAACAGAAAACAGCGTCTTGATCCTACCACTTGTTTCTCTTCTCCTCCCCAGGATATCGTGACCTGCAGTGTGCATTTAACCTAACAGTGCTGCTAAACTCATTGCCTTTCTACTCTGCCTCTCCCCTCTCCTGCAGCACCCTCTCTGTCTCATAAATATAGTCACAATTTTCTCACGGTTTAAGCCAAGAAGCAGTTACAAACTCTAAAGTCTTTTGTCCAATGCATAAAAAAATCTCAGATACTAAATTAGGTAGGTTGTTATCTGGTAGAACTCATGAAATAATCAAATGTTCTTGACAAAATTTAGAACAAAATTTGACCCTGGAAAATGGAGGTGGTAGAAATGAAGTTCACAAAAGGAAACTTACTACAGCAGCAGCTATCATTGGTGAAATTTGATACTGACAAAAATCGATCTATGAACCACAGTCCTGATATAAAATTTAAGGGAAAAAGAATTGGTCCCAATGAAAATAATTTCAGTCCGTTGGAAATGAAAAAGTGGAAAAATTGGAAACAGTTTAACTGAGCTTTTTATACAATTGATCAAGGAATTAAATTGACTTACTGGAGTCCATTCTGGAAAACCCTTTCCCAAGCAAAATTCATCAAAGTCAGAGAACTTCTGAGTTACATATTTGTATTAAAAATATCTCCGTGGGCTGGGTGTGGTGGCTCACACGTGTAATCCCAGCACTTTGGGAGGCGGAGGCAGGCAGATCACTTGAGGTCAGGAGTTCGAGACCAGCCTGGCCAACAGGGTGAAACCCCGTCTCTACTAAAAATACAAAAATTAGCCTGGCGTGGTGGCACACACCTGTAATCTCAGCTGCTCGGGAAGCAGGGGAATCGCTTGAACCTGGAAGGTGGAGGTTGCAGTCAGCTGAGATCATGCCACTGCACTCCAGCCTGGGTGAAAAAGTGAGACTCCGTCTCAACCACAACAACCACCACAAAATCTCCATAGATATTTGGTAGTATGACTGAAGAAAAGAAAGAAAGAAAAATGTCTCCAGTGGATCCTCCATGAGATTTTCATGAAGAACCCAGGAGTGCTGGTCTGTGGTGGGAGCGTCACCCGGGAGGAGTGGAGAGGGCGTGGAGGGGGTGGGAGCGTCACCTGGGAGGAGTGGAGAGGGCGTGGAGGGGGTGGGAGCGTCACCCGGGAGGAGTAGAGAGGGCGTGGAGGGGGTGGGAGCGTCACCCGGGAGGAGTAGAGAGGGCGTGGAGGGAGTAATGGATGGTACCTTTGGGCCCCTCTCCATAAAAATATAGAAAAAATTAGATGATATGACTGCATTGGTATACAGATGAATACAATTCAGGCTGGATTCCTTATTTTAGATTCATTGTTATGTTCCTTTATTCTTCTGATTTCAAAAGAAATGAAAATTAAACATTTTTAAGGGCTCCTAAGAAGTATTGTGGGCCCTAGGCACTGTGGCTAACAGATAACTTGGCCCTGGTGGGGTCCCAGGTCAAGGGGAAGCAGAAACGTCTGGGTGAACCTGGGGTGGGTGGGGTGGAGAGAAGAGGTGGGGCTGTTTCTGCATCTCCTTAGCGGACAGTGCCCGTGCAACCGTCCCAGCCCAGCCTTCCCATGGACAGATGCTCTGCTCTTCCCAGGCCAGGGTGTTCATTCATGTGTCTCTTCGCAGTGGATCTTTCACCTCTTAAGACGCCCTGAGTTCATTTCTGTATTGCAATAAAGAGCTCAGCTGAAACAAACACCCCGTCCTAATGTCCCCTCCTGAAAGTGGTGAAGCCCCTCCCAGAGCAAACTCATTTCATGGCTGTCCAGCCTTGGTTGCATCATCCACTGCAGAGGAGAGCCAGCTGGACATGTGTTTTCCTCTCTGATCTAGCTATGAGCTATTTGGGGCTGAGACTGGGTCTTTCTCTTTTGACCTAGCCCGCTACCATTAAAACCCATCAACATGCCAGTCTGAGTGCCTGTTGCGTGCCAGACCCTGTATCCTAGGCTCTAGCAGGACCACATTAACCCAGACACAGCCCTTCTCTCAAGGGATTTATCCAGGGCTCACTGAGGATGGTTTCTGAGCTTCAGCATTGACATCTGGACTGAGTAACTCTTGGTTGTGGGGGGTTGTCCTGTGCATTGTAGGATGTTTAGCGGCATCCCTGACCTCTCCCACTAGATGCCAGGGGCATTACCTCCCTCCAATCTGTGACTAAAAGAAATGTCTCCAGGCATCGCCAAATGTTCCCTGGGAAGCAAAATAGCTCCCGGGTAAGAGCAACAGCTTGGGGAATGGGTGTCGACAATCAAGTCAGAGAGGACTCAGGGAGCATACTGTAGTGCCGACACACCTGTGGCTAGGAAAGGAAGGGTGAGGGATGTGGGTCTGGTTGTAGGTGTGGGGCTATCAGGGATGCTTCATGGAAGAAGGGGCTGTTTAACTTGGGCCTTGGAGCTGGGCAGACCTCTGGAAGAACTGACAGTAGTATGGAGGAGGAGAATTGAGAGAACTTCTGCCAAGTAAAACTGAGGAGAAATAAGCTCATGTTCCTGCAGAAATGATTGGGCTTAGATACTAGGTAGATCTCATTATCAAATGGAGGGTGGAGGCAGGCATAAATACCTAGAACATTCTGCACAATACATGGGTTACCCATGGGCTAAATCTGATCTGAAGATATATATTACTTGGTCTATCTGGTAATTTAATTTATGAAATGACTTTAAATGGTACCCACCATTCCTTATCATCCATGGACTCAATTATTCACTTACAAATTTTCACCTGCCTGGTTTCTGAAGTATTGTGAGTTTGTAGTTTGAATTTTTAAATATAAAAAATGTAGTGATTTTTCACTTGGGGTTTGTGGACCCTTTTCAGATCTTCATATGAAATTCAGAGTTATCTGGAGGCCCAAAAATTGTGGATAAGGACCTTAAATGTACTTAAATTCTCTGAACATTATTCTGGTGAGAGAGTCCCTGGCTTTTGTAGAGTTTTGCGAAGGGTCACCCCTTAGCCTCCTGAAAGAGGCCTGGTTGGGTGGACAGAGGTCTCTGCAGGGCACTGGAGGAACTCTGTGCAATCAGCCAAGAAGAGACCCAGGGCTGACTTCTGTAACCTTTGCCTCTCGGTCTGTTTTAAATCAGTTGGTGATTTTAAAAAAATGAATACACTATGAGATCTGTTGGCAGTTACAGTAAGCACTGTGACTGTCACCAGAGGGCTGGGCACGTTGGTTGAAGGCAGCTATGCAAAGTGAGTAACTTTGAGAACCAGAGAGGAAGCCTTAGATTAGTGATCTCTTCCCCCCATTAAGAGGCAGCTCTGGAGGACAAGGAGCCAGAAGGGGAGACAAGAATTGTGTCGTGGAGGTGGGAGTCAGGCTGGGAGAATGCGGGAGGCTGGTGTGAGCCCCACAAGGCCTCTCTCCCCTGGCCAGGGCCCGCTGGCTGTGCTGCCTCCCAGCAAACCATTCTCAAAGGAGGATCTGGTTACTCCAGTTACATTGAGGTGTAGATGATGAAAACAACTTACAAATTAGTCTGCATTTTAACCGCAATCATGGTTCAGCCCAAGTCTCTGATTTCAGGCATAGCTTGCTAGGGGTTGAGGGAAAGGTAGGGAAGACCTTTGGGGAGGGGCCTGCAAGGTGGGGTGATGGAAGAGGCAGGAGGCCTGTTCTTGGACCCAAAAGCTTTTCCTCAAGTGGGAGCTGGAATTGTTCTTTGAGACACAACACTGAAGTGTTTCTTCTGTGTGGTTCCACCATGGACAGACTTCTTTGCATTGAAAACACAGCAATGGAGTGTGATTTTCCTGGCTTCTCTTGGTTTTCTACCACTCCTACCTCTCTGCAGCTTCTGCCTGAGCATCTGCTGGGCCCACCAGGCCTGGGCTAAGCTCTGGACTCCCCGAGGTGGTAGTCAGGCTGCACTGTGTGTGTGTGTGTGTGTGTGTGTGTGTGTGTGTGTGTTATGGGCACACGCACATGGGTCTGGGCCTCACCTTGACCCTGAGAGCTTCCTGAAGGGCCTAGAGCACCTTAGGAACCAGGAGAAAGGCACCTACTATAATTAATGAAGGTGAGCAAGTATTCTGCAGATAGCCGAGCCCCAGCGACGGGGGGCATCACACATTTTCCTTTCTTCTCTTCACACTCTCCCAGCCTCTCTCCTGACCATTCTTTGAGCTTTGCTCTCTGCTTCCCAACAAAAAAGAACGCTAGACACCAGTTAGTTCTCAACCTTGGCCAAACATTAGTGTCGGCTGGGTAGTCAGTGGAATCAGCTGGTAGACTTTCATCAGTCCAAGAACTGATTAGATCAGAATCCCTGGCAGGAGTGGCCCAGACATCAGTGTTTTTAAAACTTTTTAAAGGCTTTAATTTCTAGAGTAGTTGTAGGTTCATAGCAAAATTGAGGAAGGGACAGAGATCTCCCACATAACCTCTGCCCCCAACACGTGCACAGCCTCCCTCATTATCAACGTCCCCTGCCTGCATCGGTGACTTTTAGAACTCCCCAGGTGATTCCAGTGTGCAGGCAAATTTGAGAATCAGTGCTCTAGAAGAACTTCTTAAACTTCACTGTGCACAGCAATTGCCTGGGATCCTGGTAATGTGTTAAATGCATATTCTGATTCAGCAGGTTTGGGATGGAGCTGGAGATTCTTCATTCCAGCAAGCTCCCGGGTCACGCTGATGCTGGAGAATGCAAAGAACATGGTCAAAGTGTTGTGAGGCGAACTCTAGCCCCCAGCCCCCTCTCCATTCTGTGGGATCCTTCATCCATCCATCCATCCATTCACTCATCCATCCATCCACCTATCCATCCAGTTAACCAACCAGTATCTGTTGGTGTGCCAGGGCCTGTGCTAAGGTGCTGGGTATGAGATGGAGACCAAGGAGTCAAGCCCCTGTCTTCAAGAAGGTCACATTCCAGTGGGGGAAGAGAGGCAGTGTGCAGGTTAACCCACATGAGGACAGGTCCTTAGAGCAAGGTATTATGATAAGGAGCACCTGAGTGTCCACCTTGGCTGGCTGGGCAGAGATGGCCTCACCAAGGAATTGACATTGGACCTGATGACGGAGTGAGGAGAAGCAGCCAGCCCCATGAAAACTCGAGAGCCAGGGTTCCAGGCAGGAGGAGCGTGGCAGTCTATGAAGCCCTCCGAGGGAGTCCAGTGGGGGATGGAGGAGGCTGAGACTGAGGGAGGGGAGGGGCAGGGGACAGTTCACTGAGGGCCTTGTAGGCCTGCTGAGGAATTTCGATTCCATTTTCAGGCAATGGGAAGCCATTGGAGAGTTTTGAACAGCTGATTTTTTTTTTTTCCCAAAACAGTGACTCTGCTGGCTATGTGGACACAGGCTTGCAGGCAGGGAGGCAGAGGCAGAAATCCCATTGGCAAACAAAGTGGCATCTGAAATGTCACACACACACACACACACACACACACACCCCAAATCCTGTTTCCTCCACATACCTTAAAATGGAAGCAGTGTCCTTGGAAGAAGCACTGCTCTCAGGCTCAGGAGAAGACCCAGTCTTTAAAGACTCCTTTGGGAATGTCCAGACTTCCCACTTCAGACAGTGGCCCTTCTGCCATCCACAGCTGGACATCCTTGATTCCCCATTACTCCTCACTCCCTACAGCCATTGCACTGGCTCTGCCATGTGTCCTAGTCAACCCACCTCTCTCCTCCCCTCCTCAGCCCTGGCCCCCCTTCCCTCTCACCACAGCTCTGGCATCCATCTCCTTAGGAGGCTTCCTGCTTCCACTCCTGTCCCTACAATCCTGTGTCCACACAGCCACGGAGTCATCAAGATGTGAAAAGGCAAAGTCACTGGCTGCACACCCCACAGCTGGCCAGCAGGGGGCAGTTGACCCCTGACACGACGCGGCTTTTCTTACGGCTACTGGAACATGAATCGCGGGGAGGCACTCAGGGTATTTCCCAGGAATAAAATATAACTATCTTAAAGTTTATGGAGTAATTGGCACCTGAAGATGGAATGTTTTTGGCCAGGGATGGTGGCTTATGCCTGTAATCTTAGCACTTCGGGAGGCTGAGGTGGGTGGTTCACTTGAGGTCAGGAGTTCGAGACCAGCCTGGCCAACATGGTGAAACCCTGTCTCTACTAAAAATACAAAAAATAGCCAGGCACGATAGCACATGCATGTAGTCCAAGCTACTCGGGAAGCATCTGTGTGCTGGTTCTATTGTCAGATCTGATTTTATATATATATATATATATATTTTTTTTTTTTTTTTTTTGGAGACAGAGTCTCACTCTGTCTCCCAGGCTGGAGTGCAGGGGCCCCGCCTCCCAAGTTCAAGCAATTCTCCTGCCTCAGCCTCCTGAGTAGCTGGGATTACAGGCTGCTCCACCACACCTGGCTAATTTTTGTATTTTTAATAGAAACAGGGTTTTGCCATGTTGGCCAGGCTGGTCTCGAACTCCTGACCTCAAGTGATCCGCCTGCCTCGGCCTCCCAAAGTGCTGGGATTACAGGCATGAGCCATCACACCCCACAAAAAAACATATTTTTAAAAATTAAAATACAGCTTTAAATAAAACAACCAGGCAACATGTAGACAGGCCTTTGGGTGGGTTCCTGTTGGTGAGAGCTCAGATGGAATGAGACAGAGAAGTGCTGACAGTTGAGGCAAAACAGAAACACAAGAGAACGGCCCCATTTCCCCTCTCCTTTCATGCCAAGCCTAGGGCCAAAGGAGACGAGACATGACCCTGCCTGAGAGCACACCAGGAAGCTCTTTTCCAGATTCCCATAGATGTGAAGGCACCAAGATGAAGAGAATCCAACTGCAAGTCTACAGACCTGGGTTTTACTCCAGCTTCGTCACCAGGACGTTGACCCCAGACAACCATCACACACCCACGCCGCTGCTCCGCCACTGAGAGGAGGTGTCCACTCGGCCAGTCTCTTAGGGCCATTCTGAGGATAAAATATTTCATTATTTTCATGAAACGAGCCTAAAAAGTATAACATAGGAAGGTTCTTTGGAATCTTATTAATTCAAACTCTAATTTGGAATTTGTAAAATTTTACACGGTTTCATTTTTCACAGCAAAGAATAAAATTGTGTACCTCCCAAAGCTGTCACTTCATGGACTCAGAGAGGGCAGAGACTTCATCTCACTCATCACTGTGGCCCTTGCAGCCAGCACAGGGCCTGATAACTGTTTGCTGTGCATCTGTGTATTCACTCATGTGTGTCTGTGTTTTTGCACGTATTAAACACACGCGGTGTACATTTTAATTTATAATAGAGGCAGCTTTTTGAAAGTCCACTAGGGAAGACAGCAAATAGCAGGAGAGGGCTGGAGAGAGGTTAGAGGGGTTTTTATGTTGGGTTATTCAAAAAATAATGTCAATGGAAGTTGAAGAAATGGGGGCACATGCTAAGAGACTCAATTGCTGGAAAAAGCTTCCTGTATCTGCTTCTGGACTTTTCTAATCATTTAGTGGAGCAAATACCAATTTCAGCAGTTCTGATATAGAGTCCACAGATGAAATGGACTAATTTTCTTATCTGGAGAATGTGGGAGAGCTCTGGGGCTGAGATCTGCCTCCCTGGTTGAGCCCACTATGTAGAAGGTGGAGTCAGGAGATAGTGGATTGTAGTTATTGCTTGGGGACGATGGGTCAGAACTTGGAATTTGGAGTCAGACATACCTGGGCTTGAGACCTTGTTGTCAAATAACTAAATGGTTTCTGGCAAGTTGTTAACTTCTCTGAGTTTGTTTTTCCATCTGTGAAGTTCACATACTTCCTCCCAAGGTTGTCAAAAGGATTAGAAAGAACACCCGTGGAGTCTTCTAGCAAGAACCCGACCCACTGCAGGAGCTCGGACACTCTGGCTCTTCGTGTTGGCCCCACTGCTCTGCCTGTGATTTTGGAAAGGAAGGGCCATCCAAAGCTTAACCCCAGAGAAGAGCACTCCAGGCCAGTCAGCTGTGGACTCGGTTCTTTATGTTGACTAGTTATGACTCGTGACAGGGACAGGTCTCATCTTTGCTTTTGGCAGGTAGCACAATCAGTAGGAAGGTGTTCAATAAATACGTAGTGAAAAGAACTGCATGAGCTTCAGCAAGCTCCTTAACCCATTTATGTCAGAGGTTACAATTTTTTGAATTTTTGCATGAATGAAAAACCGGACCTTGGCGATGACCTTGAGCAGTAGGATATAAATAACTCCCACATGCTTAGCGTTCCAATAATGGAACACTAGGCAGCAGTGTTTCCTTTTCTCACCTACCAGGAGTTGGGCTTCCAGGGTCATGGTGAGCAATTAATGAGAGTTAGTTTGAGGAGCACCTGTAATGGTGCCTGTTTCCTCTTCCTATTCCTAAATACTGGTTAGCAAGAATCACTAACCCAGGATCATGGTTTCCTGTACCTGAGACACTAAAACCTACTACAAGCTCATGAGAAGCTGCGCAGGTAATTTCTTCTGATGGATATTTCCAGATGGAGAGAGTGCCTCTCTGTGTTGCCTGCAGTAGCTGAGAAGATAGACAGACACTTTCCCTAAGACTATCTTGCCATATAGGATAGGATTTGGGAATCTGTTTGGGGCCTCCCACTGTATTCAATTGAATTGCAGAGATTTAACTTCATTGGTGTTAAAAAGGAAAGATGACAGAATAACAGGCATTAAATTAAGATCATGCATCTTTGCTATGTGTTTGCTTAAAAACAAGACCTCTTCCTCACCCCACTTCAGAGATTTACTTCCTCCTCTAGTCCCCAAAGAGATGAACTCTCTTTACTAGATTTCCTGAACTGGAATGGAGCAGCCATTCTTATCTCAGTGATTTCACTAGGTGCTGACAGAACAGGGCAAAATCCCAGGGAGACACCAGCTCTTCTGACATTAAGCTTAAGATGCAATGAGCTTTGTGTTGCTTAAGAATATCTTATCTAAACTGAGTATTTAATACCAGTCCACTGCTCTATTTCTGGTCCTTCACAGGACTTTTTTTCTGCCCCTTTTGCTGTTCTCTTTACTACTGCTCTTTGATGGCTTGCTTTGCAGTACTGTCATTTTGTGAAATCCTCCTAGAAAAGGATTAGCAAAATTACACAGTGTTGCTGCTACTTAACATTCAGGAAATGCAGCATACGCATGCAAGTTATCAATCATTCTTACCAGATGGTAAATGTATCACTTTTCACTAGAAATTGAGCAGCAAACATTCAAATTCATCACCAATACAACATTTACATTCACATCCATTTTCAGTTTGACATCCTTAATGAGCTGGTATAATGAAAATCAATATTTTATCCCTATATTGTTGACTATTTGTAAGTTACAATAATGCAGACTTGGGATTAAAAAATTATCATTAAACAAAATCTCACCACTACTTGCACTTTTATATACTCTGTATGTATACTTCCCCACCCCCACCCCAGTACCCCAGAATTCTGCATTTGGAATGAGATAATGAAAATAGCATACAGGTAAGAAGAAAAATCTAGAAGTTTATGTTGTTTTTACCACTGCTTATATTTAGTAGTTACCTTTTGTTAGTTTATTACAAACTTTGAGAGCAGAGTTCTCTATTTACTGGATTGTTCCATGAAGCAACTGAAGTCTATGGGGTCAAAGAGTAAATTCTTTTTTTTATCGAGATGGAGTCTCACTCTGTCACCCAGGCTGGAGTGCAGTGGCATGATCTCAGCTCATTGCAACCTCTCCCTCCAGGGTTCAAGCGATTCTCCTGGCTCACCCTCCTGAGTAGCTGGGATTATAGGCATGCACCACCACACACCTGATTGTTTTGTATTTTTAGTAGAGATGGGGTTTCACCATGTTGCCCAGGCTGGTCTTGAACTCCTGACCTCAGGTGATCCGCCCACTTCAGCCTCCCAAAGTGCTGGGATTACAAGCTTGAGCCACTACACCTGGCCTGAGTAAATTCTTGATGCTCTAATGGCTGAGCCAGGGAGCTCTGTATTCTGAGTCCCAAGTCTAGATTTCTGCCCAACTAATGTCCCCTTGAGATTTGAGTTTTGTCCTTCAATGATCATCATCAAATTAAATGGCAACACTTTGAGTGGTTGTTACTGACTGACTTGTGTCCCCCTCACCACTCACACGTTAAGTCCTAACTCCCCGGCATCTCAGAATGTGACTGTATTTACAGACAGGCCTTTAAAGAAGTAATTAAGGTAAAATGAGGTCGTATGAGTGGGCCCCAGACACAGAGAACACAGTTGGAGAGACAACCTTGAGATACAGCAATAAGGCACCATCTGAAAGACATGTGAGAGGTCTTGGAAGAAACCAAACCTACCAACATCTTAATCTTGGTCTTCAAGCCTCCAGAATTGTGAGAAGAATAAATTTCTGGTGTAAGCCACCCGGTCTGTGGTATTCATTATAGCAGCTCTAGCAAGCTAATACAATAGGGTCCAGATTGGAGGAAAATGCAGAATTTACACTGTATTTTCCTCTATAATGGAGACATGTTATTAATTAGGGCTCATTTGTTGCAAGTAACAGAAACTAAATCCAGCCAACTTCAGCAAATGTAATAATTTATCTTAAGGATACAGTAGTATCTCATGGAACCTGAGAGGAATACAGCTGGCCTCAGAAGGGCATTGGATCCAGGGCCTGGAGCATTGTCAAGATTCTGTTTTTTCAACTCTGCTTTTCACTGTGTATCTGCTTTAGTTTTTTAATCCATCCCATTTTGAATTCCTGGGGAAAAGACTGATTGGCCAGCCAGCTTGACTGAGGGGGATTAGCCCCTCATCTAAGTCATGCCAGAGGAGGCAGGGTCACAAGGCACACAGTGGCCGCCAGAGCCTGTGGCTATGAAGGGAAGGAGCACTCATCAGACTACCAAGTAAGTTCTCTGGAGTATGGAGGGCCTACCCCCTCTCAAGGGCAATGGGGAGATGAACATGAGATGCTCAGTGCGCTAAGGCAGAACAGCCAAAATATTAACAGTTTGGCTACAAGTAGCAAAATCAAAGCAAGAGCAGCTGGAGAGCTCATTCAGCCCAAGACTGCTTGCAACCTTATGGCCATTTCTCAACTGAAGACGGTGGAGAAGGAAAAGCTGCCAAGAATGTTGATTAGTAGCCTGTCAAAATCTGTGCACCCATCAGCTGGAAAAAGTTGATTGGTGATCAATTGTAATTCCATTATATAAATGGTGCAGAATGTTCATAACCCAAAAAATACTGTGCAGTGAAACATAACATGAAGCCAGACTCTGGTCTCTGGTTTTCTCTGTTTGGGAGGTTAAATCATTATTCTCTGAGAAGGAGGTAAACATTAAATAATGCTAATCGCTCTGAAGAAGCAAGTAAAGAAAATATATGAGGGACAAACTCTCACATAAATCTAAATAAAAAATGGTTACCAAGTCTGAATGAGCATGGGAAAGGCCATCCTCTCACCTGGCATGGGCACCTGTTTTTGCTCAGGTTACTCTTTCCTCTTCTTCCACCTGGACTCCACCCCTGGAACACCAGTTTAGGCTCTGTGTCTTCCCTAACACCTTCCCTGAGCACACAATTTAGCATTTTATTTTTCTTAAAGTGTTTAGTATACACTGTGTTCCCCCTTGTAGGCTAAGGCTCCTTAGGATTAAAGCCCATGTATACTGTTTGTTCCCACACATTGTCTGACAGGGCTTGGTATGCCTTTGATGAACTACATTTGTTGTCTTTACTTCTGGTCATGGGTTGAACAGGAAATGGTCAGAAATCTGCTTGCTGGGCTCAAATAACCTTAGAATAATTTGAGAAGCAAGAGAAATATCCAGGTATATTCTTTTTAAGATAAAAACTTTATTTTACAATTTTATAAAGCGGCTTTACATTAAGCACAAACAATCCATTTACTTTGTATAGAAACAAAATACCTTTCCATCTGCAAAAAATCAAGTTTTGCTGTATATAAAACTAACATGTGCACATTGTGCTTAAACTGCAAAGTCTGTACAGCTTTACAAAGGACTACCCTTCAGAAAGGCATCCTGTAAACACGTTATTGCATATTTAACACATGGTATATAACCCACATGTACAGTGGAAGAGAAACAAGAAAAGCAACCACAAGGAGGATGAAAATAGCAGCTTTCAGTGAGAGTCTGCACTGAGAAAGGAAAAGGAGCCACATCTGGAGAGTTGTGCTTGTGTCATTTTTGCATTTGCTTCTGTGCACTGGATGGTTCTTGGATGAAGCTTTTATGTACAGTAACTCCTAAAAGGTCAAACTTGACCTTCATCCAGAAACTTTTGGCTGGTTTTACAAATGAAGTAGCAATAGATGTAACCTCAAAGTGAACTCAAGTGGAAAAACAAAAACAAAACAGAACAAAACAAAAACAAACCTAATACCTATAATCTTAAAGCAAAGAAAAATTTAAAGAAACAAAACAATAAAATTTAAAAATACCCTCCCCATTCTAAGCTCAGAATAAGTAAACATTTTACATAATTTAAAACCCTAGAAAATTCTGTAGTTCTTTAGAGGCAAAAATGCAATGGATAGTGTAGGGCAGTGTTCCTCCCTGTACGCCCCCAGCTCCCCTGCGTCAGAATCACCTGAATGCTCATTACAAATGCAGACTATCAGACTTCACAGGCAGATCTACTGACTCTGGGATCTGCATTTCAATAAGCTCCCAAGTGATGCTGAGGCATTTTAAAGTTTGAGAACCACTGGTCTGTACTGACAATGCTGCTATAGGCTCAACTCCTCCTCTTAGAAAATTCTGGCATCACAAGACAAATCGAGTTGCTGTTGCAATGTGGAAGGCAGTGTAAAACCAACAGCAAGGAAATCACAATGCTATTTCTAGATCAAAAAGTCTTTCCTTCTTCAGTGGAAAAGGACAGCCACATTGTTAAGGCACGGTATTTGTCACAGAAGCAGTACCATACTGTTATCATCGAGTCTCATAATCTGAAGACCGGTATGCAAACAAAGCAGACGTATGAACCATTCTTAATAATAACAAATATGGGGAAGTAAGAAAGGTTCCCAGATTGGAGAAAGTTTATTTTGAACATTGGCACTGGGAATAAAAATTAGGGGAGACCAGATATTCTTGCTGAGACATCTAACATATATGAAATGCAAAGGTCAAAAGCTAGGGGTAAGCCTAATAACTCAAAAGTGTTTTTATTGTGAGCAAAATTAAGAAGAGTGTGGTCACATCAATTGGGAGTTCAAGCTTACTTTTCTATGGTCAGTTTAATGTCTTCAGTGCAGATCTGTATCTTCTTTGCTTCTGCCCTCTTTGATGCTAACATATATATATATATGTTTTCCAGTTTCTAAGTAGTGCTTGGTAGTTTCAATTCAATTAAAATATAGTGTGTAAGCAGGTAACCTACCTGGCTCCTAAATGTGCACTTGATACAGGTCACAGATAAATGCATTGTGTTTGTCAGACTCGGTCCCCTGAAAGTGTAGGGTATCATATTTTCAAACTGTATAAGATATACTATTGATTTAGTGTACTGTCACAGCAAAATCAACATCCCTCGGTTTTATTTAATGCCTGAAGCCCTATAGCAGACACTGCCCATTGTATGGGGGCTCTGAAATCTATTTATGTGCGGTATAGGAGAATATATATACCGAAATAAAGATCTGATTACACATAAATGCAGTAACATCTCTTCTATCTAATAGCTAGAATAACTTAAAATTAAATTAAAAAAAAAACCATTGATGCACAGACTCACTAGTTTAGGAAGCTGATGATCAAGAATGATCTTGGTAGGAAAAAAAAAAACTTTGCTATGATTCTTGTATGTAGTATTTGATCTAATATTTTTATTTAAAGCGGGAAAAATCCTAAAAAAATAAAATATGGTGGTGGCCTTAAAGCTACTAGCTCCTTTCCAAATTTAGATTTGTAATAAGTTTCCGAAATAATGTCCCAAAAATATCTCTCTCAAAATATATAAAACTCCAAGGTATAGTCTGAAATAAAATACAAAATTCTAGATAGTGACAAAAAGAAACTGTCACAATGGGGGTTGGGGAGGGATATACTGATTATCAAACTTTTACTGATTGTAGATCAAGTTTCAAAACAGAAACATTTTTGTAATTTCTTGTGCAGTCAACAGGTTTCATTTTAGTTGTGCTTACATTATATAACTGTGAAGCCTGAACACTGGTTGTGTTTTTAATTTACACATTTCAAGAAAACCATAATTAAATATTCACCATATACAACAAATTGAACAAATGCAACAAATACTCATTTGCTCCCAAGAAATTAATCTATAGAAATGAAACATCTTTTTTAAAAGTTGAACACAGTCTGCTATCCAGGCTACAAGTACATATTTACTGTATTACAGCACATTATTTTTTTAAAGTCTGCTTTCAACATAAATATAAATAATCACATTTTAAAAGAGCTCCATACTAAGTTTTCAGGTAAGTGCTAGACAGTTGGCCAGTAGCAACTACTTACCATTATCTTTCTCACAAAGAGTGACTAGACTATCTGCGAAACTGTATAGGGTGATGGGCGAGACAAAGTGAAACATCTTTGTTCAGCCCATTGATTGAACATTGTGTTCTAAATGCCACCTACACGTCTAAATACCCAACCCATGGAATGCAATTATTTTAGAAGGCTGGTTTTAAGGATCACTTATCACTTTGATAGAATCCACAAAAACCTAGTACATAACCTTTTAAAATGTGCCTATGCTCTCCTGAGACAGAGCCTGTAGTTTCTGTGTACAGCAGAGGCTGAAGTATAATTTTGGTTGTGAGCTCTAGTTGTGCTTTGCCCTGCTGCCTTTAAGGTAGCTTTTCCACCTCTTGACAAATTCTTTGAAGATCGGGGACTCATCAATGGTACTGAGTAGCTGCAACTGATTGATGTGGGTGGTATGATAGTCCCAGCGAGCCAGGTTAGGAGCGATGCCAAGCATGAAGTGACGGAGGTCATAGATGGTTCCTGAGCCAGTGTCATACAAGGGCAGCATGGCTTTGAGAGATTCCATGCCACGCTCATACAAGGACCTTGCTTCTTTTCCGAGTTTTTCCCCTGCAGTTTCTTTTAAGTCATACAGCCCAATTAAAGAATACATAAAGCCATTTAAAACAAAAGAGCTAGGTGTGGTTGGATATTCTTCATACCAGTCATGTTTATTCATAAACACAGCTTTAACTCCATGCTGCTCAGATAGAAACTTATAAGGGGCTGTTGCCCTTAAAGCTGAATTGAGGAATATATGGTCTTTTGTTAACAGATAGGCCCTGACTAATGTAGAAATGGCTTGCCCTTGCGCCATGGCAGAATACCATCCTGGCTCTAAAGACTTGAACCCTTCCCCTAACTTACGGGTCACCATAATTGGCCAGCCACCTTTCTCATCCTGGTTCCTTACTAGCCAATCACTAGCAGCAAAAAATGCAGCCATGTGGGCTGTGGTAGAGATGGTAATGTTGTCGAGGAATCCCTTACCTTTTGCAATCAACCTAACCACCTTCTTGGGCATTATTTTGGTTGGCTTGACAGCTTTTGTGTTTGAAAGACCCACTCCTTTCCTGAGGT
Organism: Chlorocebus sabaeus; assembly: GCF_047675955.1. Taxonomy (NCBI): domain Eukaryota; kingdom Metazoa; phylum Chordata; class Mammalia; order Primates; family Cercopithecidae; genus Chlorocebus; species Chlorocebus sabaeus. The sequence goes on along the minus strand of NC_132929.1, from coordinate 45,053,768 downwards.
CAGTGACCAGGTCCCTGGTAACTGTGCTCCATGAAGTTCTGGGCCCAATGCCATAGTATATATCTCTTTCTTTAAAAGCAATTAGCTGAGCATTTGAGACATAATGTATAGTGAAGAGCTGATTCTTTTCTGTGGTCTCTAGAACCACGGACACGCTTCCATTTGTCAAGAACTTGAGGTCGAATGAAATAATAAAATCTTTCGTGTTTCCCAGTTGCAAGGATACACCTTCACTGGTTTCTGCAGGGGAGAATATACCAACAGACTGGTTAGAAGAAAAGCACTTTTGTATTTGAAATCAAATTGCAATTCATCCTTGAAAACCCTGACCACACAAAATTAACCCTTAAATATTTTCAGTATCAGATCATTTGTAATTTTATTTTTTACTAAATTAACCAAAAACAAATGAAAGAATTGGTGAGTTCATGATGGCTTGTGAGCATCAGATCAAAGCTCTTACCATTTGCCCTGTCTAGTTTATAGTAGAGGATTAAGAGTAAATGGCTAAGGTACTGTAGATCAAAACTGCCTTTCCTAAATCTAATACTAGCTGATCAGTAAAATCAATGACTATTCTAGTATACCTATTCTGCAAACAGGAAAAAAAGAAAAAGCCAAAAGCTGGCTCAGCACATAATATTGCAAGAAAGAAGCTAGAAGAAATGGTTACTATACATGAATTTTAAATTATTTAGCATTTAATATGTACTTACTATGTTCTAGGGGCTTTACATCTATTTACTCATTTAATCCCCTGAACAATTACAAGGGTAGGTGCTATTACTGTTCCTACTTTATGGATGAGGAACTGAGACACAAGGAAGTAACTTGCCCAAGGTACAAGACTTGAACCCGGGTTGCCTGGTCTTGCTCCACAACACACTATTAATTTGATTTCGAAAATGATAGATTTGCTTTCACATACTTGCTAGAAGTGCTAACAAAATTTCTGGAAATTAAGCAATGGGCTCATGTATACAACAAAAAGTGAGAGAATGGTGGAGTGGGCAGGGTAAAGCACAGGATTTGGAGTTTAAAAACCTCAGATTTGAATTTTTGTTCAACCACTAGCTTTGAGAAGTCTGGCAAGATGCAGTTTCTTTGAGCCTCAGTTTCTTCACATGTTAAATAGAGATAATATTACTTTGCAGGGTAATTGTGAGGATTTTAAAAAAGACAATGGAGTAGAATATAGTAATAAATGATGGTTATTATTCCAAAGCCACTGGCTTCAGAGGCTAAAAAAATAGTTAAAGCTGTTTTATCTGACAAATTATTAAAGAGCAAATTTCTTTTGAATATTTATAGTATTAATGATGGTTAATTCCCAGAAAGATGACTTTTTGAATACTGCTGATCTAGATCTACCAAGAAACTGAGCATATTAAAATAGCAGCAGCAGCAGCAAGAATAAGAACAACAAAAATATATGTAGTACAAATTTAAAAATATTAAAGGAAAATCTTAATATCTTGATCTTTCCACAGCTTAAATGTCCAAAATGCATTCACATGTATTATCTCATTTGATACTTAATCTTCTGAAGCTGGTAGGGCAGGAATTATTATATTACATCTCCATTTTAGAGGTGAAGATATGTAGGCATTGCAAGGTTAAATGGTTTGCCCAATGCCAAAAGCTAATTAGTGGTAGAGCAGTGACTAGAATCCAGGTTTCCTGGACTCAGGTTCAGACTGTGAAAAAGACAAATGATATTGGAGATGGTATTCTTATAAGAATATTCAATAGAAAGCTTCTCTTAGACACAGCGATAGAAGCAGATCTCTACTTTGCAGAATCCTTGAAAAAATCTTTAGTGTGTCACCCGGAGCAAAGATCAGAAATGTGAACTGGGCTGGGCACAAGTGGTCACACTCAGCAGTCTGGGAGGCCAAGGCAGGAGGACTGCTTGAAGTGAGGAGCTTGAGACCAGTCTGGCAAAGAAAGCAAGATCCTAACTCTACAAAAAATACAATAAAATAGCCAAGTGCAGTGGCATGTGTCTGTAGTCCTAGGTACTTGGGAGGCTAAGGTGGGAGGATTGCTTGAGCCCAGGAGTTTGAGGCTGAAGTGAGCTATGATCACACCACTCTCATTCTGGGTGACAGAACAAGACTCTGTCTCTTAAAAAAAAAAAAGAAAAAGGGAAAAATAAATATGAACTGATGATACTGTATACTTGGAGGGCATCTGTATGTTGAGTTGATCATTTAACTCTTGTAACACTGGACTCTAGCAGTATGGTTGTATTTGTCCCAAGGCTCTTAATTACTTCATTGGATGGAACAGACAATTCTGAAAGTTGTATCAAGAATGAGAACATCCTCATAGACTCATGCATCAAACAATGCTCTGAGTAACTTAACAGAAAAACTGATTTCAGAAGTAAACTTCTAATACAGTAAAAAATCCATTTTATCTGGCAAAATGTCAACATGTACTCTCTCTCTTAACTAGCATTTTTCTGCATCTATAGTAAAATGGGATCTGAAGTTCAGGACAACATCCCTGAAACATTGCAGGATTCTGAATTGACTTATGAACCACTCAAGATTAAATTATATTCAGTGGAGCAGACTATCTTGAGTGCTACTTATTTTTTCATTCTCATCAGATGGGATTATTAACTATGACATCTATTCTGGCCAAAGTGGATAACAATGACCCATCTTTAGAAGTCCAAGTGTGAGGAAGCTGGAAGAGTGCCCATTTCCTCCCAGAATTTCAGAAGCTGAAAGAGTACCCATTTCCTCCCAGAATTTCAATTTTATTTACACAAATGTAATGAAATGACATGGTTTAATCAGTCACCTTATGTCTTCATATGACAAACCAGTCCAAAGAACTCAGTAATGAACAATGTCAAGGGATGTAATCTTTTAAAAAGCCAATGTATTAATTTCCTGAAGACCGTAACACCAGCAGAGGGGGTTACTGAGTCATCTAGGAGAAGTGACAGAAGTCACAATCCTCAAATTAACCAACCAACAATTATAATCCTCACAACAATCTTACAAATCGTTTAATTCCCATTTTATAGATACACAGAGGAGGTTAAATAACCTCCTGGCATCATTCAGGAGGATCTGAATGGGAGCAAATGGGATGGTGGCAACCAGTTTGGCAATGTACCAGGTAAGGTTCTGAGCTCTACTGGAAGTACTAGGCTATCTGAAGATTCCTCCTTCAAATCTAATAGAAAGTTTTGTTTTTTTATTGTTTGAAGCCCATGACCCATCCTCTCCTGACCAGTTAATTCCCAGGAGTTACCGTAACTGTTTATTTTTGGTATATGTGACACATATACATGCACTTTAGGCAATAAAGGATGATCAACATTTAAGAATACTTTTGACATTGGTCTTAGCAATGATTGTTTAGATTTGACATCAAATGTACAAGCAAAAGGGGCACAAGCAAACAAGTGGGACTACATCAAACTGAAAAGCTTTTGCACAGCAAGGGAAACAATCAACAAAATGAAAAGCAACCTATAGAACAGGAGAGAATATGTACAAGCATATATCTTATAAGAGGTTAATATCCAAAATCTATCAGGAACTTATATAAATAGCAAAAAAAAAAAAATCTGATTAAAAAATAACCAAATGATCTGAATAGGCACTTTTTCAAAGAAGATATATGAGTGCCCAAAAGGTATATAAAAAGGTGCTCAACATCATTAATCACCAGGGAAATAAATGCAAAGCAAAACCACAATGATATATCATCACCTTACACCTGTTGGGATGACTATCATCAAAAAGGGAAGAGATAAGAAGTACTGGTGACGATGTGGAGAAAGGGGAACCCTTGTGCACTTTGGGTGGGAAAGTAAATTGGCACAGTCATTAGGAAACAGAATGGAGGTTCCTCAAAAAATCAAAAATAGAACTACCAATGATCCATCAATCCCACTTCCTGGTATATACCCCAAGGAAATGAAATCAATTATCTCAAAAAGATAGATATCTGCACTCCTGTGTTCTTTGCAGCATTATTCACAATAGCCAAGGCATGGGAGCAACCTAAGTGTTTAGTATGGATAAACAAAGAAAACATGGTGTATATGTATGTGTGTGTATACACACACATACATATAGAATAGAATATTAGCCATAACAAAGAAGGAAATCCTGCCATTTGTGACAACATAGATGAACCCTGAAGGCATTATGCTACGTGTGATAAGTCAGAGAAAGATACTGTACGATCTCACTTATATGTGGACCCCCAAACAACTCAACTCACAGGAAAGTAGAATGGTGGTTGTTGGGCTGGGGGGTGGGAAAAATGGGGTGATGTTGATCAAAGGGTACAAACTTCAGATATAAGACGAATAAGTTCTAGGGGTCTAATGTACAGCATGGTGACTACAGTTTACTGTACTGTATGCCTGAAATGTGCTAAAATATCTCTAAAATGTTCTCACCACCACCACCACCATACAAAGAAAGGTAACTATGAGGTGATGGATGTGTTAACTAATTTAATTATGGTAATCATTTCACAATATCTATGTATATCAAAGCATCACATTGTATACGTTTGCCAGTTATACCTCAATAAAGCTAGGGAAAAAAAGAAGAGCCTTTAAATCAATGTTTCATATCCAACAAAAACTGTTATCAATCCATTCATTTAATCAACAGATTTACTATGTAGCATGAGCAGAGGCCCTACTCAAAATCTTGAGAAACACCGAGAGAAAGAAGAATCAAGCAGAAGAAGAGAAGCTCCCAAGAAGCCTGAGCAAGAATGGCTACAGAGATAGGAGAAAGTGAGGTCATGGAAATCAAATGAAAAGTGTGCTTGGGGAAAGGGAAAGCTAATTTAATTTGATAGAGTAGGACAGGCCTAAAGTTTCAATTCATTCAATTTTAAAATTAGAAAAAGGAAAACATTACTCAACAAATAAGCAAATAAACAAAAAAAATATGCTGCAGAACCTATTATATGACTCTTTACCCATATTTGATTTTATCCCCTTTCAGAAAAAAAATTCAAGGCCAAGAAAGAAAAAAAAAAGGCCAACAGCATTCAGCTTGTGGTCCTCCAGGATCTCACCTCACTTGGGCCTATGCTTTTATGGGACTAGAAGTGTTTCAGATTTTGGAATATTTACATATACATAAATATCCTGGGGATGGGACTGAAGTCTAAACACAAAATTCTTTTATATTTGCTTTTATTATGTGCAAGTTCCAATTTCCTCTTAATGGTGATTCTCTGAATTTATCGCCCATGAGGTCTATATCCTCTAAAAACCCTCCTTTCTCATACCTATGCTTCAATAAAATAGTCTCACCTCTTTGATTCCCTTCTTCCACTCTGTTCTGAGCAGTAACTCCCACGTATCGCCAACTCACCTTCTCTCATACTCTTATAGTATGCAACTGGAGGTGCAGCATCCTTAGTTCAAAACTCCGAAATCTGAAATGCTCCAAAATCCAAAACTTTTTGAGTGCTAACATGATGCCACAAGTGGAAAATTCCACATCTTCCCTCATGATAGGTGGCATATATTATTAAAAATATTATAAGAAGTTACCCTCAGGCTATGTGTATAGCATATGAAATATAAAAGAATTTTGTGTTTAGACTTCAGTCCCATCCCCAGGATATTTATGTATATGTAAATATTCCAAAATCTGAAACACTTCTAGTTTCAAGCATTTCAGATAAGGGATACTCAACCTGTACATGCACACACAGAATTCCATTCCCAGCTAGCACGCTTCCACCAACAGGGAGTTCCAACTTAGAATAGCTGTGTCCCACTCACAGACTGGCTGTTAGAGACAGAGTTCTCTCCTCTATATGCTTAAAATCATCTTAGGAAGTAGTTTTATCTCCAGCTACTGGCTACAGAATGAGAGGCTAAGGTGAAGATCCCTCACTTAAGATGTGGGAACCTATCTTTTGTATTACTCAGAGCACCCAAAAGTGCACAATGAAATCTGTTGCTCTAAACATGACAGAGTTCAAAAGACTGTCCTAGAAAACCTTCTAAACACTCAAGGAGATCAAGGTGAGGGCTGCTGATTCCACCCTAATCCAGACAACCATTATTAACTGGTGCAAAAATAAGTTTCTTGAGTGCACCCAAAAGTTCTTTTGCATAGTCTAATCATTTCCTGTTGCAATAACCTCTTAGGTATCACAACCTAAATATTCTTAAACATTCAGTTGTACTTTCTCACTCAGCCAAACCTGTTGTTTACAATAAGCAAAGATGCTCTGTGTACCAGAATATCATAGAATGCCATGGGGAAAAAGGAGTTCTAGTCACAGAACAAAAATTAAAGGTCATCTATTATTTGCACTGCATTCAGTACTCATAAATTCATTACTTAAGGCTATCTAGAATGAGTAGGTTTGTATTATGGCTTTCAGGGTCTATAAATTACACAGTCATCAATGAAGAAGAAGAAGAGAATACAGAAGAGGTCTTATAACCTTTCCTCTCTTTTCATTTACCAACGGCAAGATTGGTGGGAGGGTGGAACAAGTTCTGTACTTGACAACATTCCCCCATAGAGAATTAAGCCTGAGGTGCTAACTAAAATTATTTCATTGTCTTCTTAAGTAATAGACTCATTAATTCTCATTGATATTGATTAGTGCAGGAAAATGCATTAGATTCTAACTAATGAGAGACTGTCTTAGTAAAAGGGGAAATGCTGCATAAAGTTAATTTGATTTTGTAAATTATTTTATTAATGAAAATGGCTTTACATGAAGTTTGAGATAATCTACTACATTAACAAATTCCAATATGGGAAACAGGCCTCTTTGGTAATGCTATATTATCCTGAAAAAATTAAAAGCTATTGGCAAAGGATAGGCAAAGGAAAGGATGGCTGTCTCCTTAAAACCATTCTATTTACTGCAAAAGTTTAAAAATTAAACTATACTGTACTGAAATATTAAATGGAGGAACTTCTTTCCTATTGGATATAGACCCCTGGAGGCAAGTACACATTGTGCAGTAACCTGGACTTTACCATTCAATCTATGGCTTGGCTCTTTACATAGTAAATATTCCTTTTTATAACCTTGACTTTTTAGCTCTATCTTTTTTAGAGATTTCATTGGGGTTGCTTTATTTCTTGCTTTATATATGTAACATAAAGGGTCTGCTTATGTGTTTTTTAAATCATATTAAAATTTTAAGGGAATATCAGGGTCCCATAAACCAACATAAAATTAGCAGGCACATAAAACACATAACTTACCTGGTGCAATAAACTGTTTGACATTGGTGAATCTAGACTTATCAGCCACATTAGCCATAAAGCAGCCCTTTGGCACAGTCCAGTCATTAGGCTTGTTGTTTTTGTCTCTGTCTTCTGCTGTTTCATATACCTCTATGTGAGGAGGTTTCTCAGTTAGATTCTTGCTGTAATGACTTAACCCATACTGTGCAATCTGGATTGGATAGAAATAGCCTTGAGGTCCCCATTGTGTAGATAATGGCACACCTATAAAATAGAGAAACAAAATGAATAATCATTTACAAGCCTATTCCTAGTACCACTCCTCATTGATTTCCTTCTGGGGAATCTTACAGGGTTATCAGGAAGTTGTGGGCTTCCTCATAATACTGCTCTGATACTGACCAGATCTAGTACCAAATTAACCAGATATGAAAAATAAAAATTAAGTATTCTTTCACTCTCATTCATTATTTGTTAACAAAGAGTGCAACGCTACAAATTACCTTTTAAGGACTGGTTTTTTATGTGTTACTCTTGCTTATGGCTACAGATGTCACATTTCTAATCCTGTTTCATACATTCGAATTCTGCACAATTTAGATGCATATAGTTAATGTCACCACAGTTCTATTTTCAATATTAATCCTGAAATTTTCTTAAACATTTATACTTATCAAGTTACTACATACTCATCTTTCCCTCCAATGTCAAAGTGTGGTCTACTAATTAGGTATGTCATCTGATGGTTAATGTATTTGCTTAAAAAGCCAGTTGTGGTTGGGCACAGTAGCTCACGCCTGTAATCCTAGCACTTTGGGAGGCTGAGATGGGTGGATTGCCTGAGCTCAGGAGTTTGAGACCAGCTTGGGCAACATGGTGAAACCCCATCTCTACTAAAATACAAAAAGTTAGCTGGGAGTGGTGGCGGGCGCCTGTAATCCCAGCTACTTGGGAGGTTGAGACAGGAGAAGTGCTTGAACCCAGGACTCAGGGGTTGCAGTGAGCCAAAGTGGCACCACTGCACTCCAGCCTGGATGATGGAGCAAGACTCTGTCTCAAAAAAAAAAAAGCCAGCTGTGACTTGGCAATTTAAAATATAAACAGCTTGAAATTCTTTTTCATATCTTTCCTATTAAAATGTAATTCTTAAGAAGTGTTTTTTAAAACACGAATTTCATTTGTATATTTCACCACAGATTCTTGAAATAATTCATTAATGGATTACCTTTTGTAAAGTTCTAAGCACAACTTTTAAATGTTTGGTATTAGTGTTTATCTTAGTAATTTCTTTTTTTTTTCCTTTTTTTTTTTGAGACGGAGTCTCGCTCTGTCGCCCAGGCTGGAGTGCAGTGGCCAGATCTCAGCTCACTGCAAGCTCTGCCTCCCAGGTTTACGCCACTCTCCTGCCTCAGCCTCCCGAGTAGCTGGGACTACAGGCGCCCGCCACCTTGCCCGGCTAGTTTTTTGTATTTTTTAGTAGAGACGGGGTTTCACTGTGTTAGCCAGGATGGTCTCGATCTCCTGACCTCGTGATCTGCCTGCCTTGGCCTACCAAAGTGCTGGGATTACAGGCTTGAGCCACCGCGCCTGGCCATATCTTAGTAATTTCTTACATAGGAGCTACAAATCCTACGTTTATATAATATTGTATTGCTGAATCACGTATGTATTGAGAGATAAACTACTATCTGTAGTTCTAAAATTAATAAGAATCTGATGAGCACAGCAGAAACTGGGAATCTGCAGAATTTTAAGTGTTTTGTTGTAGATTCAAAACAATGTTTACGGAATTAGGTAGGCTACAGATAAGCTTTTTAACATTTGTATCTTTCCCCCAAGAGGGGGATCCCCTCTGTAATTCAAATAAAAGGTAGTTTATACAACCTCATTAAAAATGACTGGTGACTACAATAATGTGCAACTAGCACAAGAACTGAGACTGATCAATGAAACCAAACAGCAGCCCAGAAACTCATTCTAGTACTCCTAAATTTAGTGTAATGACGAATATTCCATCAAAATCAGTGGGAAAAGAGATGATTCAATACATATTGGGGAAAAACGTTTAAAATTAGGCTGTGACTTTGTACCATTTGCCAAAATATAAATCAATTTAGCAGAACTAAAGAAGTTAAATGTAAAAAAATGAAACCATAAAACTGTCAGAGAAATTAAAAGTGAAAAGCTGATCATAATGTGGTATGGCAAGTGCCTTTCTAAGCATAAAACGAAGAGGCACAAGGATCCAGGAAAACCCCATAAGTTCAATAAATGGAACTAAAAACTTCTAAAACCAACAAATCATATGTAAAATGAAAAGACAACCAAATTGAAGAAATATCTTTAACATATATATGAGTATTGCTACCCTTACTACATAAGTTCACACAAATACATTTTTTAAAAACTCCACTTATCACATTAGAAAAAGGGGTAAAGAACGTAAAAATACAGCAAAAAGTATAAGAAAAAGATATCTGACCTCACTAGTTGTTAAAGAGAGAAAATTATAATATCCCTTTGTAACCAACAGACAAAAAAACAATGTTCCATGATGGCAAGAGTTGGGTGAAAATGGCACCCTCATACTCTGCTACTGGAAGTAGGAGCAAGTTCCACCTTTCTGGAAAATGGCTGGCAAGAGTACAAAGGTTTGGCAGGTTATTTGACATTGCAGTTAATTATATTCTCAGAATAGGAATACACTACAATGAGAATAAAATTAAAATAGCAAATAAAAATTAACAATGAAAATCTGCAACATTTATAATAGCAAAGAAATGGAAATGTAGTTACCCTTTGTGCTACCAAATACCAGATTTCATTCACTCGATCTTAATTTATTATACATTTAAAAATAACTGAAAGAACATTATTGGATTGTTTGTAACACAAATAAAGGATAAATGTTTGAGGTGATGCCTATGCCATTATCCCTGATGTGATTATTATTATACATTGCATGCCTGTATAAAAATATCTAATATACCCCATAAATACATACACCTACTATGTACCCACAAAAATTAAAAATAAAACATTAATTAAAAAACATAAGGGCCGGGCGTGGTGGCTCATGCCTGTAATCCCAGCACTTTGGGAGGCCGAGGCAGGCGGATCACGAGGTCAGGAGATCGAGACCATCCTGGCTAACATGGTGAAATCCCGTCTCTACTAAAAATACAAAAAATTAGCTCAGCATGGTAGCAGGCGCCTGTAGTCCCAGCTACTCGGGAGGCTGAGGCAGGAGAACGGCGTGAATCCAGGAGGCGGAGCTTGCAGTGAGCCGCGATCGCGCCACTGCATTCCAGCCTGGGCGACAGAGCGAGACTCCGTCTCAAAAAAAAAAAAAAAACCATAAAAAACCTGGGAATGACCTAAGTGTACAACTAAAGAGCAGGGTCTCATACATTACATATATCATGGCATGTCTTTACTACAAATACTAGTTATTAAAATGTTCAATAAATATTCAGTGAGGGGAAATAGTCATAACATGTTAAGTAGAAAATACCAGAATAAAAACTGACCATACAGTATGATCTGAATTTTTTTTAAAAGATGCATTTCTAGTATGCAGCCATAAAAAAGAAAGAAATCACATTCTTTGTAGCAATATGGACGGAGCTAGGGGCCATTATCCTTAGCAAACCAATGCAGGAACAGAAAACTAAATACTGTGCGGTTCTCACTTCTAAGTGGGAGCTAAATGATGAAAACACATGGACACATAGAGGGGAACAACACACACTGGGGCCTACTGGAGGGTGGAGGGTAGGTGGCGGGTGAGGATCAGAAAAATAACTGATGGGTTCTAGGCTTAATATCTAGGTGACAAAATAATCTGTAAAACAAATCTCCATGACATGAGGTTACCTATATAACAAAGCTGCACATATGCCCCTGAACTTAAAAGTTAAAAACAAAATAAAATAAAATAAAAAATATATTTCTAAAACAACAAAAAGATTGGGGGGAAAAAGTCAAAATATTAATGGTGATTATGGGTACTTTTTACTTTTTTATTTTAGAATTTAGGCACCTATTAATTTTATGCGTTTAAAAAATTGCCGAAAAAAAGGTTTGACTCTGAGTATCTTTGAAATCTCTATTACTGTCCTGAATCACTGTATAGTAAATATCATTATGATTATGCTAAAATATATGTCTAAGTACAAAGCCCTCCAGAGAAAATACAAAAATAATAATAATTATATTGAGGTGGTAAGAACGTAGGTGAATCTGGTCGCTTCTCTCTTCTAAACATTTGGTAAGGATATTGGCCAGGCACGGTGCCTCATGTCTGTAATTCCAGCACTTTGGGAGCCTAAGGCAGGAGGACTGCTTGAGTCCAGGAATTTGAGATAAGCCTGGACAACACAGTGAGACAATGTCTTTACAAAAAATAAATTAAAAAGAATTAGCTGGGCATGGTGGAGCCTGGGAGATCGAGACTGCAGTGAGTCATGACAGTGTCACTGCACTCCAGGCCTGGGTGACAGAGTGAGATGCTGTCTCAAAAGAAGAGAAAAAGATATTATAAAAAATTATATAAGTAGTAAAAACAAAGGAAAAAACTCCTGCATCAGATATGTAAATTCCAATTTCCAACTTGATGAATAAACACACCATTAACTTCACAGACAAGGGTGGGCTATAATCCTTTGGTCTGTAGGAGTCTGAAAACATCCACATGGTCACCAAGTAAGCACAAACTTCTTTTCAGAGCAAAAAAATATATTAAGTTAGTTAAAAGCTTATTTCAATACAGATTTTAAAATATTAAGATCTTAAAATCACTTTATAACAAAATGAGGAAAGTAAATCCCAAACCAAGAAATCTCAAAACATATTAAGCCCTTTCCTCTGTTGTGATATACTTTAAAGTGATATACTTTAAAGTCAAATTCAATTTGGGTTTCTGGTTTGAAAAGCAAATTCCAAAGCATATTAACTGTATCCACAAGGAACGCTTACTGCCCCAGGTTTTAAAGACAATGAAAAACAGTATGTAAGAGACTAGGAGTTCAGTATAAGTTCAGAGAAAAAGCATCTACATATTGTCTTGTTCTGAAGACTTGAAACCTCCTTCCAGAGATGACACTTGACTAATTAGGTAACCAGACTGCACTGGTATATTGATGGGTCCACTGGATGGTCTCCTTTTCCCATCTCTCATAGGATTCTAGCTATATATTTTAATGCAAAATTCTGGAGAAGCAGTGCCTTTACCTTACTGGTGAGAATTTTAGATTCAGATTTAGGTTAATAAAATAATTCTATTTGCCCAGGTATGGTCTTACGGCAGCCCTTAAGTCATAGTATCTAGAAAGCTGCCCTAGGTTCAGACTTAACCTGTTCCTCCCTGCTAAATTAGAGCGATGAAAAGTCTTTTGACAGTAAGCTACGTACTTGATGTATAATTAACAACATTTTCTTATTCTTCAACACAGTCATGCTTGAAAAATGCAAGTGAAGCAGACAGATACCAACCTTCAACCCCACTTATGCACTTGACTCTGTCTCGGACTTCCACATTGTAGCCTTCAAAAGACATAAACACACCATCGGGGTGATAGGGGGCTCTCTGTGCATAGACTTTGGAATAGCTATGAGAGAATTCAAACCGATCATAGCCATCATACTGAACCACCTTTCCATAAACATCAAAATATTTCTCAACCCAAGTGAATGGAAGAAAGACTTCGTTCCCCTCTCGTCTCCCTTTAATTGTGTGTTCATCATTTATGAGACAGTCAATTTCTTCATATTTGAGCCCTAACACCTTACTTCCCACATTGCTATTGAAGCCCCCAACAACAGGGGGAGCTTTCTGCTGTTCCTGAGGGAATGCTTCCTCAGACTGTTGTTTGGCCACGTGGTTCATATAGTTGTTACTCTCAGATGCTGCTGCTCTTTTTTCTAATCCATCCACTCTGAAGCCGCTACTCAAACGCCGTGGAAACTGGATTGCTTTGTCACTGGAACACTTATTCCACAAAAGTACTGTGACCAAAGTGAAGAGTGCGCAGATAATAATCAAAGTCTTATAGTTGACCCGAGCTGCCAAGCAACGCATATTCAGACCATACCTATGGAGGCAAGAAGAAAAAAAATCACGCAAAGATGTGCTACCAGCATTTCAAAGGATAAAGTTGTCTTTGCTTTTTTTTTTTTTTTTTTTTTTTTTAACGTTGAAACAACTGTATTAGGACCATTTTGGATCAGATTTAAAATTGCAAACTGAAACTTTTCAGCACAAAAAAAAGGTAAGAGGTGTTTCCTCCTTTTGGTGAAATCCTTAGAATAGCTATGCTTCTAAATCCTTAGAATAGCATAAGCTTCTAAAGCAGAGATGTTCAAACTTTCTTAGTTTGTGGCTCCCTTGGTATCTCAGTAATTTTTCACAATGCCCCCTAGGCCAAAAGAAATACCTAACACAGTTTGAGTATCCTGTACCAAAAATGCTTGGGACCAGAGGGTTTTGGATTTTGGATTTTTCTCAGATTTGGGAATATCTGTATTACACTTAACAGTTCAGCACCCCAGATCTAAAATCTGAAACGCTTCACTAAGTATTTCTTTAGAACATCACATTGATGCTCAAAAGTTTTTGATTTTGAACCATTTTGTATTTTGGATTTCTGAACTTGGGGTGCTCAACATGTAGTTTCATTTATTAAATAGTTAGGGCCAAATAACTACTTATATACAAGTATTTATGTCCTAACACCTTAGTAGCTGTCTGAAAAAACATAGTAGACCTTTTCAAGGTAAACACCAACATCCATGTTGCTAAATCCAACAACGAATTTTTAGTGCTCATCCTACCTGACCTCCTAACAGCATAAAATAGTCAATGGCTCTTTCCTTCTTGAAACATTTTCTTCCCATGGTTTCTAGGGCACCATTCTCTTTTGGTTCTCCTAAAATCCCACTGGTTGTTCTTCTCTTCTTTGAGTCTTCCTTTTCATTTCCCTAATTGTTAAATGTTAGAGTACCTTAGGGTCCCAGTCTTTTGCCTTCTTTATCTCTATTCACTCTACTCACTTTGATCTCACCCAACCTCATGCCTTTAAATACAAGGCTGACTATCCCCAAATTATCTCACCAGGCCATGCCCTTCTTCAGAGCTGCAGATACATATATGCAAATACATATATCTTTATTTGGAGGTCAAATAAATTTCTGAAATAACATCCAAAACTTAACTTCCAATCTTTTCCTCAATCTGTTCCTCCCTTCCTACTGCTTAGACTAAAAATCTTGACCCTTTCTTATTCACTCAATATACCATAAGTCAGGAAATTCTCTTGGCTCTAACTTCGAATTATACCCAGAATCTGACGTCTTTTCACCAACTACATTGTTACTACCATGTCAGAACCACTGTCATCTTTCACCTGGAACATAGCAGTGATATTCAAACTGGTCTCTCCTTCTACCCTTACCCTACTACTCCACCCTTAAGTCTGTTCTCAACACAGCAGTCAGAATGATGCTCTTAAATTTAAGTCAGATCATGTCATTCTAGTCCTGATGGAAGGAAAATGTGATGCTGTTGCTTCTTCTGGCCATATGGTGTATGAGCCTGTTGTGATTGCAATGCAAGTAGTCCTGGGTTACTTTTTACTGGGATGAACGGGAAATATGGGAAATTATGGATAGTTATATGTATAATGTATGATACATTTCAGCCTACTGAGAGTAAAGGGAGTAGTTTACTGCCGTTTGCCACAGTAGCTCTGTAATTTATTTTATGGTGTGAATCAACAACTAACTTTATTGTTTTGAATCCCCTCTTCTCATTTTCCCCTCAACCCTTTTAGCAGCAATGATGTATTAAAAACAAATCAAATGCTAAATTTCCGTTTCTCAAGAAGTTGATGGTGAATATGTAATTCATTCATTTCTTTTACTTCCAATGGAAGGCAAACTTTGCACCCTTCAGTGTCTGAAAACAAGTGTATTCTGCTCTCACCCTTGATTAATAGTGTGGCAAGTTGTAGAATCCATGGTTGCATATTACTTTCTCTCTACATGTTGTAGGCAATACTTTACTGTCTTAAATCATTAAGAGTTATTCATAAGTGGTTTGATTTAGTCTCTTGTTACTATGCATGTGATTTCTTTGTGGATCTTTGTTTATCCTGGAATTCTGCAGTTTTGAGATGTGTCACAGTACCATGTTTGATTCTCTATTTCAGCACTTGGTGTGCCCTGTCAATGTAAAAACTTGTGTCCTCCTATTCTTGTTTAATGGATATAGTATCTTCTTAGAGCTCTGAATATATTAGATGATTTATTCTTCTTTTTTAAAAATAAAGTTCTTTCTTACTAGTTTTACTTTTTCCACTGGCCATTTTCCTGGTTATTTAGTCTTTCATGCCATTAGTTTTTCCCACCATGCCTGGTGATCTTCCGTTACTCATTCACATTTAAGAGAGAATGACTCATTAGCCAACATAGATTTCCTGTGTTATTTTGAAGATAGTCTGATTTTGGCTAGATTGTTCCCCTGGAGGGGATAAAAAGAGGGAGCTCTGTGTGGGCTGGACATAAGCTGACTGGCAGTGTTCCCACAGGGTGAGTGGGTGGGGAGCCAGCAGACCTTTCAAATGCCAGAAAGAAGATGGTGTTTTCTCTTCTGCTACACGAACACAGCACACACTTTAGAAGTCTTCATCTTTCTCATGCTCTCTAAAGAAAATCTGCCTCGTGTTTGCCTGGGATTCTTGCCAGCTATCTGTATTCAAGTGTATGGGTGAAAGAGGTATGAGGAGGGGAGAAGAAGGTATAGTTGGGCCTACTGGTACTCAATTAGAGATCTAGAAATCTGTTCAACTATCATCCTTGGGTAGTCCTCCAATTTACTGTTACTGGCTTCTTCATTTCTCATTTTTAGACATTTTATTTTGGTGGGGCATCAGAAGGGAAAGGAGGCGAATACAGATTTTAAGAACTGGAAACCAATAATACATTTTTAACCCTATTAACTGAGAATAATTCATTTCATCATCTGCATTATTACTATGAGAAACCAAAGTGTGTAACAAGCAAAACTTTAGAAGTCATATAAATTGAGCATTTCCTTATATTGTAGTGGGGGCAAACTGGTAACACTAAATGGTGTTTTGTTTTGTTTTTTAAAAATCCTTTATTAAAGGCTGGGTGCGGTGGCTCAAGCCTGTAATTCCAGCACTTTGGGAGGCCGAGATGGGTGGATCACGAGGTCAGGAGATCAAGACCATCCTGGCTAACACGGTGAAACCCTGTCTCTACTAAAAAATACAAAAAACTAGCCGGGCGAGGTGGCGGGCGCCTGTAGTCCCAGCTACTCGGGAGGCTGAGGCAGGAGAATGGCGTAAACCCGGTAGGCTGAGCTTGCAGTGACCTGAGATCCGGCCACTGCACTCCAGCCTGGGCAACAGAGCGAGACTCCATCTCAAAAAAAAAAAAAAAATCCTTTATTAAAAACACTTATATGTCAACAGCTGACTACTCTGTCATCTATGCCTTACATTTTGACCAATTAATATAGAAATATAAAGCTTTTTATCCTATCTTTGAGAAGTGCCCTTCCTCTACTACTCAAATGCCTGTAACCCGGTTTATGGAACAAGGCTACTGATATAGCTTGGGTATTTGTCCCCACCCAAATCTCATGTTGAAATGTAATCTCCAGTCTTGGAGGTGGGATCTGGGGGGAGGTGTTTGGATCATGGGGGTGCATCCCTCTTGAATGGCTTAGTGCCATCCCCTTGGTGATGAGTTTGTGTGAGATCTGGTTGCTTAAAAGTATGTGGCACCTTGCCACACTCCCTTGGCTCCTGCCCTGGCCATGTGGCCTGCTTGCTCCTGCTTTGCCTTCTGCCATGAGTAAAAGTGCCCTGAGGTCTCCCCAGAAGCTGAGTGGGTGCTGGCACCATGTTTGTATAGCCTGAAGAATTGTGAGCCAATTAAACCTCTTTTTTTTTTTTTTTAAATAAATTACCCAATCTCAGGTATTCCTTTATAGCAATACAAGAACAGACTAACACAGCTATCAATATGATGAAGCACATGATGGGAAAGTAAAGAAAAATCAAATTTAAAAACTTCCAATAATCCTTATGTCCAGGTTTTATTGTCTGATGCCATTTGTTACTAAAGACAATCAGGGCTTCTTAAAGAAATGAGTAATTCCAGGGCTAGGGATGGGACAACTTGCCGCACCAGAAAACAAACTTTCAATTACTAATGAGATAAAAATCAAGGGTGTCAAAAAAGCAGCAGGAGAAAGATAAAACAAAATTAGAAAATTATTGCTAATTGGTAAAACTGAGAGTGATAGATACATTGGAAGTTCAGTATACCACTCCCTATATACTTTTGTGTTTAAACATTTCCATAAATATGTAACGTCATGGAAAAAAGACACAGGAATCAGTATAAAAGGTCCTCTTCCCTATTAGTCAAATGTGTAAGAATTATGACTGAAGTAGACTGAAACACAATGACGCAATAAAAATCCATGAATCTGCAATAATATTTAAAAGGAGAAAGCCAGCAAAAAACTTAGTCTTCTGAGCTGATAAATATTGGCAACTGAGTGAAAAAAATTATTTACTTGTCTTTGCAGGAGCAACCATATTTCAGAACAAATCAATAACCCCAGTAAATAAAATACTCTATTGTACAAAAGGCTATCCAATAAGAAGTAAATTTTTTTAAAAAAATCAGAAAATTAGCATTATGTAATCCCTCATGAAATTACAGATACAGGCAAGTGTTAAATGCAGGTATATGTTTGCCATGACCTAGAGATTCACACTGTGCAAAGTAATACCAAATACATTATTTTCTAGTTGAAAGAAGAAAAAGATTAAACTTGACAGTGAAAGGATCAGATAGTCATACCCTAATTCAGTGGTCAACTTCAGTCTCCTTAATTGTGACCCATTCGGAAGCTTTCTCCTGATAAGTCATAATAAGAAATATATCACTTACCACATATTCCAGCCCAAAATGTTTCACTTGGATCTCTCAGGACATAAAATTTAATCTCTGGTTAACAGGAAATACAAGGGATAGAGGAACAAGTTAAAGCAGGAAGCAACCAGACACATCTGGAAGGTGAGACATCCTGCAGGACAGCTGGTCCTGTCTCCTCAATTCAATTAGTGATATGAAAAGAAAAAAGGTTTTGTTTTTTTTTTTTTAAAGAGACTTACGGACATAACAACCAGATGTGAAACTTGGTCCTACACTGGGAAATTCAACAATGGACTTGATAAAATGGAAAGATACTAAAATGAAGATTGTTAACTGAAAAGAACAGGTTACAAAACAGCACATTTAGTATGATCTTATTTTAAGTAAACAATGCATATATAGGTCTTTATTTTCTAATTTTCCATGATTACCCATACTGTTTTTTTTTTTTAACTATAAAAAATGGCATGTGCTTGCAAGTCCCAGCTACTTGGGACTGGGGTAGGAGGATCACTTGAGCCCAGGAGTTCTGGGCTATTGGGTGCTATGGCGATCGGGATCGGGTGTCCACATTAAGCCTGGCATCAGTCTGATGACCTCCTGGGGGTAGAGGACCACCAAGCTGCCTAAGGAGGGATGAAACAGCTCAGGCAGGAAATGGATCTGATGATCAGTCATGGAATTGCGCCTGTGAACAGCCACTGTATTCCAGCCTGGGCAACACAGCGAGATCCTGTCTCTTAAAAAAATAATGAAAAACTAAGAAGGGCAAGGTCAACTTTGTTAAAATATTGAAAGAAAAAAACGTAAGTCAGTTAAAAAATTTGTAGAAAAATTTAGCTTTCGAATGGGCACGGGCTTTTCTCAGGGGGGCGGCGATAATAAGGGAGAAAGGAAGATGAAGAGAAGGAAATCTCTGAGTGTTGACATACAGTATTAACTAAAAAATAGGCTCATCTAAAGAGAAACACAGTAATTTCATTATCATGTTGCCAAATTATAGAAAACTGACACGGATACTCAGATTTCAAGAAGTAGATTGCACTGACATTCTGCTAGGTATAAATGGTGGTAACTTTGAGTGGTGAAATGCTCTTACTTATTTTGAAGCTTTTGCCACATCTACAAAATAGATTGATGTTTTAGGTAAAATAAACAAATGAAAAACTCATAAATAAAAAAAATCTTGAAACCTCACCTACTGCTGACCCTAAAGATTTATTTCATTAGAAATAGAAATCCAATAAAAATCGGGTCTTATAATGCTGAGGATCTAAACCAGAAAATATCATGCAGTAAGCATCATAAAGAAACTGTGGAAAAACTTCTTTGTAGAAATAGTTAAAAATTAGGGAAAGTAAAATGTAACTTTTAGAGTTTTTTCTGGAAAGCAAATTGTTCTATTCTAAAGCCATTTGCAATTCAAAGACCTTTTCTGTGATACTTTACTTTTCAGATTTATTTTCCTAGTTACTTCAAGTAACTATTAGAGTAATTCACTGAGTATCAGGAACTATGGATCTCGTCATGAGCTTTCAAAATATGAAGGTTATATTTCAGTAAAGAACAACCTTTCAATGGGTTTTTAAAAAATATTCACTTACATTGTTATTGGCTTTTTTCCCTCTGAATAATGCAGGCCAAGGTTTCCCTGCTTATTATTTCTCTTACTTACTTATGTATCTATTTATGTTTCCTATAATTCCTTGACTGAGAAGAATGCTTATTCTGACTTAAAAAAATAATTTACTGATACTGAGTAAGTAGACAAAATAGTAATTGCTCAACAAATAATCAAACTCACTGACTGGTTTGATCAATATTTGTTCAGCAGCTACTATGTGGCAGGTAAGGCATTATCCACGTCTCTAAAGGATGGATTAGCAGGCATAAAAAATAATAATGCTAAGATTTAAGAACTGTAAAAAAAAGTTATGTAGACTATGCTATAAAACACCTTAACCTTTTAAGGTATTAAGAAAAGTTTCCAGATAGAATGAATTGAAGATTGACAGTTAAGCATGCTCCCAAGTCAGGGTATTTGCACTTGTCATTCCCCATGCCTAGCACTCTATTTCCCCAGATAGCCATTTGGATGGCTCTCTCACTGCATTCAGGTCACCGCTTAAATGCCAGTGTATTAGAAAGGGCTTCCCTGGCCACTCTATCTAAAATACCAGTTCTTACCCCATCATTCTCTAGGTCCTTACTCAGTTTTATTTTTCTTTATAGCATTTATCACCATTTGACATATTACACATTTAAATTATTCATCCCCAATCCACTAGAATGTAAGTTCCATGAGGGCTGGGGTTTTGCTTCTCCTGGTCACTCTTTTATCCCTAATACTTAGAAATGTGCCTAGCTTGGCTCATGCCTGTAATCCCAGCACTTTGGGAGGCCAAGGTGGGAGGATCACTTGACAAGGTCAGGAGTTTGAGACCAGCCTAGTCAACATGGTGAAACCCCCTCTCTACTAAAAATACAAAAAAATTAGCTGAGCGTGGTGGCACTCACCTGTTTGCCCAGCTACTTGGGAGGCTGAGGCAGGAGAATTGCTTGAACCCGAGAGGCAGAGGTTGCAGGGAGCTGAGATTGCCATTGCACTCCAGCCTGGGCGACAGAATGAGACTCTGTCTCGGAGGGGAAAAAAAAGTGTGCCTAGCTCACAGTAGACATTCATTAAAGGTTTGTTGAATAAATGAACATTGTTAAATATTCTTTCCTCTCCATTGCTCCTTCCTTTCCTTCCTTTCTTGAAAGGAAGCAAGCAAGCAAGCAAGCAAGAACTTGGCCTATATGATTAAAAAAAACAAAAAACAGACATTTGAACCAGACAACTTTGTTTTCTTTCCAATATTTGGGTATTTAGAAATTGTAATCCAAATAAAAATGAACATAACTGACATAACAGAATATGGATTGTGATGCTGTATATTGGCCAACTTTAAAACAGATTTACAATTTAATTACTGCTGTTAGTAATGTTCCATCTGTTTACTGCTTAATAGACCAAGATTTAAATTATACAGTCAAATGGTTAAACATCCAGTGACAGATGTAACTCAAAGGAGAACTGCTTAATATCTTTGGTTGTTAGGACCTTTCTAGTAATATAAACAAGTAGAATTCTCTGGTAGCTACTCACAATAATGCAAAACAGGAAGGAAATTTTGCAAGTCCATTTTATTTTTTAGTAACAAAATTGAAATGATCTCTGATACAAGTGCTCATAATACTTGAAATAAGATTGTATTTCTAGAAAAAAATCCCAAAGAAACTGAGTAAGCAGTATATATGGACATGCTTTATGTTACTGAATTCTCACAGTATTTCTAGCATTTTCTCATAATTATATCTGTTATGGTGATCTGTGATCAGTGATCTTCAATGTTGCTATTGTAATTGTTTTGGGGTACTATTAACTCTACTCATGTAAGATGACAAACTTTACTGATAAATGTTGTGTGCGTTCTGACTGCTCCAATGACCAGCTGTTCCCCAATTCCCTGTTTCTCACCTTCTCCTTGGGCCTTGCTATTTTCTGAGACAGAACAATATGGACATTAGGACAATTAATAACTCTACAATGACTGGTAAGTATTCAAGTGAAAGGAAGAGCCACATGTCTCTCACTTTAAAACAAAAGCTAGAAATGATTAAGCTCAGTGAGGGAGGGAATGTCTAAAGCCAAAACAGGCTAAAAGCTAGGCCTCTTGCGCCTAACAGCCGAGCTGTGATAGCAATGGAGTTCTTGATGGAAGTTAAAATTGCTACTCCAGTGAATGCATGAATGAAAAGAAAGTGAAACAGTCTTATTGCTGATATGGAGAAAATTTTGGCAGTCTTAAGGTCAAACCAGTCACAATATTCCCTTAAGCCAAAGCCTAATAATCCACAGCAAACCCTTACTCTTCAATTTTACGAAGGCTGAGAGAGGTGACGAAGCTGCAGAAGAAAAGTTGGAAGCTAGCAGAGGCTGGTTTATCAGGTACAAGGTAAAGCAGCAAGTGCTGATGTAGAAGCTACAGTAAGTTATTCAGAAGCTCTAGCTAAGTTCATTGATGAAAGCAGCTACACTAAACAGATTTTCAATGTAGACAAAGCAGTCTTCTATTGCAAGATGCCATCTAGGACTTTGATAGCTAGAAAGAAGTGAATGCCTGGCTTCAAAGCACCAGCTGACTCTCATTCGGGACTAATGCAACTGGTGACTTTAAGTTGAAGCCAATGCTCCTTTATAATTCTGAAAATATTAGCGCCCTTAAGAATTATGCTAAATCTACTCTTCCTGCACTCTATAAATGCAACAACAAAGCCTGGATGACAGCACATCTGTTTACGGCATGGTTTACTGAGTATCTGAAGCCCCCTGTTGAGACCTACTGCTCAGAAAAAAGATTCCTTTCAAAATGTTACTGCCCATTGACGATGCACCTGGTCACCCAAGAGCTCTGATGGAGATGTACAAGGAGATTAATGCTGTATCCACACCTGCTAACACAACATCCATTCTGCAGCCCATAAATGAAAAAGCAATTTGACTTTCACATCTTTTTTTTTTTTTCTGAGATGGAGTTTCACTCTATCTCCCAGGCTGGAGTGCAGTGGCATGCTCTCGGCTCACTGCAACCTCTGCCTCCCAGATTCAAGCGATTCTTCTGCCTCAGCCTCCTGAGTAGCTGGGGTTAGAGGCGTGTGCCACCATGGCCAGCTAATTTTTGTATTTTTAGTAGAGACAGGGTTTCACTATGTTGGCCAGGCTGGTCTCAAACTCCTGAACTCGTGATCTGCCCACTTCAGCCTCCCAAAGTGCTGGATTACAGGCGTGAGCCACCACACCCAGCCGACTTTCAGGTCTTAGTATTTAATAAATACATTTTGTAATGCTATAGCTGGCGAGAGATGGTGATTCCTCTAATTGATCTAGGTAAAATAAACTGAAAACCTGCTGGAAAGGATCCACCATTCTAGATGCCATTAAAAATATTCATGACTCATGGGAGGAGGTCAAAATATCAACATGAACAGAGTTTGTAAGTTAATTCCCACCTTCATGGATGACTTTGGGGGGTTCAAAACTTCAGTGGAGGGAGTAACTACAGATGTGGTAAAAACAGCAAGAGAACCAGAATTAGAAGTAGAATCTGAAGATGGGGCTGAATTGCTGCAATCTCATGGATGAGCAAAGAAAGTGGTTTCTTGAGATGGAATCTATATCTGGTGAAGATGCCATTGTTGAAATGACTGGCCGGGCGCGGTGGCTCACGCCTGTAATCTCAGCACTTTGGGAGGCCAAGGCAGGCAGATCACCTGAGGTAAGGAGTTCAAGAGCAGCGTGGCCAACATGGTGAAACCCCATCTCTACTAAAAATATAAACATTAGTAATCCCAGCTACTTGGGAGGCTGAGGCAGGAGAATTGCTTGAACCCAGGAGATGGAGGTTGCAGTGAGCCAACACGGTGTCCCTGCACTCCAGCCTAGATGACAGAGTGAGATTCTGTCTCAAAAAACAAAAAAGAAAAGAAAAGTAATGACAACAAAGGATTTAGAATATCATAAAAACTTAGTTAATAAAGCAACAGGGTTTGGGAGGATTGACTCCAATTTTGAAAGAAGTTCTATTGTGGATAAAATGCTATCAAATGGCATGGAATGATACAGATAAATCATTCATGAAAGGAAGAGTCATTCCATGTGGCAAACTTCATCGTTGTCTTATTTTAAGAAATTCCCACAGTTACCACAATCTTTAGCAACCACCACCCTGAGCATTTAGCAGCCATCAACATCAAGGCAAGACCCTCCATCAGTAAAAAGCTTATGACTTGCTAAAGGCTCAGATAATCTCTAACAATTTTTAAGCAATAAAGTATTTTTAAATTAAGATATGTACTTTTTTTTCTTTTTTTTTCTTTTCTTTTTTTTTTTTTTTTTTTTTTTTTTTGAGATGGAGTCTTGCTCTGTCTCCCAGGTTGGAGTGCAGTGATATGATCTCGACTCACTGAAACCTCTACCTCCCGGGTTCAAGCAATTATTGTGCCTCAGCCTCCCAAGTAGCTGGGATTACAGGCGTATGCCACCATGCCTGGCTAATTTTTGCATTTTTAGTAGAGATAGGGTTTCACCATGTTGGCCAGGCTGGTCTTGAACTCCTGACCTCAAGTGATTCTCCCCACCTTGGCCTCCCAAAGTGCTGGAATTATAGGCATGAGCCACTGCGCCCAGCCAGGTATGTATATTTTTTAGACATAATGCTATTCTACACTTAACATACAGTACAGAATAAATATAACATTTTTAAGTACTGGGAAACCAAAAAATGTGTTTGAGTCACTTTATTGTGATATTCACATTATGGTGGTCTGGAACTGAATCTGCAATATCTCCAGTGTATTCCTATAGTAAATTATATTATTTGAATTTCATAGATGAAGAGACTAAGGCATAAGAACCTACAAAACCTACAAGAAGATTTACTAAAGGAAAAGGACAAGAACAAAGCCAAGACTAGAACTTAGATCTGATAAAAAAATTTTGTGCATTCCCTACTTACAGATGATGAAACTGAGGCATTGTGATGTTCAGGAATTGTGAAATTCAGGAATTTACCTGAAGCCACATGATTATTTGATGGTTCACATATCTAGTATTAAGAATGGTATTTTAACTCCAGTTTTTCCGTCTGACTCCAAAGCCTGTGCTCTGATATGTCACAGGGTATCTTAGAACAGGTATATAAATATTATATTTCAGAAGCTGAATACTCCCCTTCCCCAAAATATTTTAACTTATAACAGGTTACTAGATTGCGAACTGAATTCAGACACTCACAGGTCTTGTTTTGGCTAAAGTTTAATTTTACCATAAATCAACAGTTCACACAGGTAAATACAATTTTAGGAAAAGTTATCTAGTTGTTCTAAAAATGTATTAGCATTTCTGAGTGAAGCTACTGAAAGTTTTGAATTTTCTTTAAATCTAACAGTATAATTAAATGCCATATTAATATTAGAAAGGGACAGAAATGAGAGTCATGACTGTGAATGTTACGTATATATATTCTAAGAAAGCTACCCAGTCCCCAGGTGGATTAGAATAATTAAGCTCTTGACAACAGGATTCTCACTGGCCCCACAAATCCAGCAATAGCTTACAAATGCATCATAATGCCTTATTTCTGTTATTATTATGATGTTCTGGTATAGCTCGTTGAAGCAAAACTTTCCCCATGTTAATTTGAGGCTTTGAAAATATACTGGTGTCTTAAAAGCCCCAAGGTGGCAGGATATATAAGAGCAACTAACATTAGTACAAGAAATTAGGGTGTAAAAAAGAAGAATCTAAAGATAAAGCTATTTTTTGGGCTGGGCATGGTGGCTCACACCTGTCATCCCAGCACTTTGGGAGACCAAGGTGGGAGGAGTTCGAGACCAGGAGTTCGAGACCAGCCTGGGTGACATGAGACTGTCGTTTTTTAAAAAAATTATTTTGTTCTATGACTTTTTATTAGCCATAGCAAAAAAAGAAGAAGAAGAAGAAGAAAAAAGCAACAGGTCAAGGAGAATAAAAGGCTTTAACTTTTTTTTCTACTTAGTTTAGTTTCCGGCAAGAACATACGATCTTGAATACAGATTGTAATTACCCTTAGAATGAAAATCACCAGTGACACCAAAGGTCATATTTATTTGCTTGGGTCGCTCAACACAAATCGTTTTTTTTTTTTTTTTTTTGAAATGGGGGCGGTCTCATTATGTTGCCCAGGCTGGTCTTGAACTCCTGGGCTCATGTGATCCTCTCAGCCTCCCAAAGTGCTGGGATTACAGGTGTGAGCCACTGAACTCAGCCAATAAATCGGCTTTGAAGCTGTGAAAGGAAAAAGCAAAACAAAAATAAAAAATTTCAACACTATGGAGATAAAGGAGAACCATCTAAGGAAAGTTAATTGTATTAGCCTTTAAAGATAATATATAAATAAAAATGCAAAACAGAACTAGAAGTTGGGGGAAGACACATTCGTGGTTATTGCGCTTCACTCATAAGGAGACCTGAGACCATCTGGTGGCTTCTATTAGCTGAGGTGTGGAAATTCATATTCTAAGCCTATTGGGCTTCCTAACTGACATACTTTTGTAGGAAAATCTTAGTCCTACCCCTAACAGGACACCAAAGCAATTCCAACCTGCCTGCCTTCCTTCCTTTTCTTTTCTTTCTTTTTCTTTCTTTCCTTCCTTTCTTTCCTTTCTTCCTTTCTCTCTCTCTCCCTCTCTCTCTCCCTCCTTCCTTTCTTCTTTCTTTCTGTTTTTTTCTTTCTTTCCTTTTCTCTTTTCTTTTCTTTTTTCTTCCTTTCTTTTCTTCTTCCCCTCCCCTTCCCTTCCTTTATTTTCTTTTTGTTTTTTGAGACAGGGTCTCTCACTCTGTCACCCAGGCTGGAGTGCAGTGCCATACTCATAGCTCACTGTAGCACTGTAGCTTCAATCTCTCGGGCTCAAG
This sequence comes from Chlorocebus sabaeus, assembly GCF_047675955.1. Lineage (NCBI taxonomy): Eukaryota > Metazoa > Chordata > Mammalia > Primates > Cercopithecidae > Chlorocebus > Chlorocebus sabaeus. Next base: position 45,027,077 of record NC_132929.1, on the reverse strand, counting down.
TGATCCTCCTGCCTTAGCCTCCTGGGTAGCTAGGACTACAGGTGCACACCATCATGCTTGGCTAATTTTTATTTTTAGTAGAGATGAAGTCTCACTATGTTTCCCAGACTGGTCTTGAACTTCGGAACTCAAGCAACACCCCCTGCCTTGGCTTCCCAAAGTGCTGGGATTACAGGCATGAGCTACCACACCAAGCTCTAGTTTTCTTAACTTCAGCAACCATAAACTAGGCAGAAAGAATAATATGATAAACCTTTAAAAAATAATTTTAAGAAGTATAGATGCTGACTGGTTCCAGACCAACCACCTTTTCATACTACTAGAAGGAAAGCTGTTTGCAAAGCACTAAATTAATGAAATAGAAAAAGAAAATCCTCATCAATTCCTACAACAGTTAATGACAATGAGCTAATGAACAGACTAAATTCAATGAATGAAGCATTTTACTTAGTATTACGATTAGTAACAATTTCTGCTCTCAAATAACTTAGAACCTTGAAGATACAAGACTTAAACATACAGAAAGCAATTGAAAAAAATCCACATTGAAAAGGTGGTAAAATAAATATAATAATTGAATTTGAAAATCAAATAAAAAGTAGTGTGACAGATAGTTTAGTTAGGAAAGGGAAAGATACTAGAAAGAGCTGCATGGGGGAGAACACTTTACTGAAGCCCAACATAGATGGTATATACTGGTCTCCAAGAGAATATTAACAACTATTAAGTGAGGCCCTTTTCAAACACAGGATAATGAACTTATAACTATGGATTTCCTTATCTACGCTACAAAGTACTTTTACATTCATTTCTTCATTTAATTTCTGCAACAATCCAATGAAATGGTCAGGAAAGTGAGTGCTATTTTACAACAGAAAACACTAAGGCTCAGAAATTGATAAGGTGGCATGAAGAAAAGAATTTAGGTATTTTGGTTCTAAGCTTTATCAGACCAGTGATTTCCAAATCCAGATAATTAAGTCTCATCTGGACTGGGAAAAGATGTTTCAAAGTCTTCAGAAGTGATTCTGATGATGAATTTGGTCTGAGAAACAATACAACTGGGCTCTAAAATTTCATGGGGCATTAAAATTACCTAGAAGGTTTGTTCAAACACAGATTGCTTTTCCCAAACCCCACAGTTTCTGATTTACTAAATCTAGGTAGAGACCAAAGAACCTGCTTTTCTACCAAGTTCCAGGCGAAACCTATGCTTCTGGTCAGGGGATCACACTTTGAGAACCACTGTAATATACCATATGCGTTAAGTAGGTACCATGTGCAAGTGGAAATAGGTATGCTGCCCAAACTCAGAACTATCTTAGGCAACTCTGAAAATTAGGGTTATTAGCATATTGATTTTTGCAGAATCATTAGTTTGTGCTCCAGTGAGAATGACTCTAGTTAACTCTTGAATCAATTTACAAAGGAGTGATTCAAGAGTTAGCTAAGCCCTAAAGTCATGCTTGGAAAAAATGTGTAAGTTTTGGCTTTTGCCTGTATGTTGCAGAATCTCTCAGCTACAGTATGTTTTGAAATAATTCTGTTGGAAGGGTAGGTGGGTGGTATATATTTTGAAGTCTTGCAGAATTGAAAATATGTGTTGCTTCTTCATCAAACAACTTGGCTGAATAAAGAAGTTTAGGGTCCAAATTGCCTACAGAACTCTGTATACACTGCTCAACTGTTTAATGGTAAGAACAAGCCGATGTTTAATGGTAAGAACAATCAATCTAAAGCTAGTCCACCTTTTCTTCCCTTGTGAACAACTTGTATGTTTTCTTGTTTTTCTCCCTTCCTGGATACCTGATGATGATGATGATGATAATGATGATGATGATTTTAACAAGAGAAAGTACAAAGTTTCACCAGAATAGACTTAGTTGTTAGGCTATTTTCATTAATTTTTCCTGGAGTTTGGCAACAAGCTTGTTTGAATTGCAGGCTCAGGTCATCTCCTCTCAGAAAAGTTTTTATCCCATACAGTGTTTAATAATTGTTCCCATTCAATTTCTTCTGGTCTCTTCCAAAATGTCAATTGTATGTATTGGATCTCTGTACTCTATCCTTTATGTCAATCACCTTTTTCTTCAAATTTTCTTTTTTCGTTTCTTCTCCCCCTTTTCCTCTGCATTTTGAGAGAGCTTCTCAAACTTGTAATCTGTATCACTAATAAAATTTTCTAATCCACTCTCTGTTGCTTCTGGTGCAGTTTAATTTATATACTGCATATTTAGTTTCTATTTTATTGTTTCTTATTTGGATACTGCATATTTTAGTTTCCATCCTATAGGCCTTACTTATTAATATCCAACACCCTTTTAATGTATGCCTCCCTGTTAGCTGACCCCCACTTTCATCCCAGCCTGCTGTCTTATGAACTTATTTTCTACGTCTCACTCCAAAGACTCCACAATTTAAAAAACCTACAAGCAAAAAAAAAAAAAAAAAAAAAGTTTTCTACAATTTTCTTGTTACAGAAGTAACCTTTTATATCAAGAGTATGTGCTTTTGCCCTGGTATTGAGTGCAACATTCCTGTATTTTTAAGGTTGCAGAATCTTATTTCAGAGTCTGTCTCCTCACCATTTCTTATATATCGGTTACTAGAGATCTAGAGGTTTGATCAAAGTAGGGTTTGATTTTTCAGCAAGGATACTTCATGATAGAGATGTGAACTTTCATCAGGAAGTATATAATGTTCAATTGTCTCTCTTTTTATGATGCTAAGATTAATCCCTATTTTCAGCCTAATACATTATAAAGTCATTATATGACCCAAGACAGCTCCTAAAGCCTCAGTCATGTCTGTGTTGTAGCCCAAAAAGAAGAGGAAAGCCATTATAAAGTTATCCTTTAGCAGTTCATCCAATATTACTTTTAGCAATCATTAATGATTATTTCATTAAAAGTTGCAAAATGGGTGACATTCTATCAGCCTTTCTTAATGTATAGTTAAAATATTTCTATAAAGAAAATCTTGATCTTGCCAACTACTTAGTTACCCTGAGATATACAGTGTGTACAGGAAGGGCAGAATTAATGATTAAATCTTTACCAATTTTCAAAATAATGAATTGGCTCCCTAGTCTCCAAAAATAATGAGCTTTTAAAAAAAGTAACATATGAACTCACAGATTTTTAACATATTTGATACCTTTCAATCTACTGCAGTTATTTCTTCTTCTTAAGATGTCAGTATTCAAGGTATGTGAACACTTCCTTTTTGGTGTTTTCAATGCTGGTACACTCTATTTAGATATATTTATAGTCATTTAAGTGGTGACTAGATGTGGGGTTAGAGGGAGTCAGATACTTATACCACACTGCTATCTGTACCTGTGAGGAATACGTTTTGCTATTAGTAACAGACACCAGAAATAAACCATCTTATGTTCCAGCTTGGGTTAGTTTTCACTCATATAAAATACACCTAGAAATAGGCAGTCTGGAGCATACATGCAGCTACATGCTCATCAAGGACCTAGGTGCTTTCTATCTTTCTACATTACCTTATGCCCCAAGAAAGCTACCGAAGCCTCAGCCATCATGTCTGTGTTGTATCCCAGCAAGGAAAAGAAAGGCAGAAGGGAAGACCACTACTTCCAGGGGGGCGGAGCAAGATGGCCAAATAGGAACAGCTCCAGTCTCCAGCTCCCAGCCCGAGCGACACAGAAGACGGATAATTTCTGCATTATCAACTGAGGTACTGGGTTCATCTCACTGGGGAGTGCCGGACAATCGGTGCTGGTCAGCTGTTGCAGCCCGACCAGCGAGAGCTGAAGCAAGGCGAGGCATCGCCTCACCTGGGAAGCGCAAGGGGGAAGGGAATCCCTTTTCCTAGCCAGGGGAACTGAGACACACAACACCTGGAAAATCGGGTAACTCCCACCCCAATACTGCGCTTTAAGCAAACAGGCACACCAGGAGATTATATCCCTCACCTGGCTGGGAGGGTCCCACGCCCACGGAGCCTTCCTCATTGCTAGCACAGCAGTCTGCGATCTAACGGCAAGGCAGCAGCGAGGCTGGGGGAGGCGCGCCCGCCATTGCTGAGGCTTAAGTAGGTAAACAAAGCCCTGGGAAGACTGAACTGGGTGGAGCTTACAGCAGTTCAAGGAGGCCTGCCCGTCTCTGTAGACTCCGCCTCTGGGGACAGGGCACTGCCAAACAACAACAACAACAACAACAACAAAAAGCAGCAGAAACCTCTGCAGACGCAAGTGACTCTGTCTGACAGCTTTGAAGACAGCAGTGGATCTCCCAACATGGAGGTTGAGATCTGAGAACGGACAGACTGCCTGCTCAAGTGGGTCCCTGACCCCTGAGTAGCCTAACTGGGAGACATCCTCCACTAGGGGCAGACCAACACCTCACACCTCACACGGTGGAAAACATCCCTGAGAGGAAACTTCCTAAGCAAGAATCAGACAGGTACACTCGCTGTTCAGCAGTATTCTATCTTCTGCAGCCTCTGCTGCTGACACCCAGGCAAACAGGGTCTGGAGTGGACCTCAAGCAATCTCCAACAGACCTACAGCTGAGGGTCCCGACTGTTAGAAGGAAAACTAACAAACAGGAAGGACACCCACACCAAAACCCCATCAGTACGTCACCATCATCAAAGACCAGAGGCAGATAAAATCACAAAGATGGGGAAAAAGCAGGGCAGAAAAGCTGGAAATTCAAAAAATAAGAGCGCATCTCCCCCTCCAAAGGAACGCAGCTCATCGCCAGCAACGGATCAAAGCTGGACGGAGAATGACTTTGACGAGATGAGAGAAGAAGGCTTCAGTCCATCAAACTTCTCAGAGCTAAAGGAGGAATTACGTACCCAGGGCAAAGAAACTAAAAATCTTGAAAAAAGAGTGGAAGAATTGATAACCAGAATAATTAATGCAGAGAAGGCCATAAACGAACGGACAGAGATGAAAACCATGACATGAGAAATACGTGACAAATGCACAAGCTTCAGTAACTGACTCGATCAACTGGAAGAAAGAGTATCAGCGATTGAGGATCAAATGAATGAAATGAAGCGAGAAGAGAAATCTAAAGAAAAAAGAAGAAAAAGAAATGAACAAAGCCTGCAAGAAGTATGGGATTATGTAAAAAGACCAAATCTACGTCTGATTGGGGTACCTGAAAGTGAGGGGGAAAATGGAATCAAGTTGGAAAACACTCTTCAGGATATCATCCAGGAGAACTTCCCCAACCTAGTAAGGCAGGTCAACATTCAAATTCAGGAAATACAGAGAACGCCACAAAGATACTCCTCGAGAAGAGCAACTCCAAGACACATAATTGCCAGATTCACCAAATTTGAAATGAAGGAAAAAATCTTAAGGGCAGCCAGAGAGAAAGGTTGGGTTACCCACAAAGGGAAGCCCATCAGACTAACAGCAGATCTCTCGGCAGAAACTCTACAAGCCAGAAGAGAGTGGGGGCCAATATTCAACATTCTTAAAGAAAAGAATTTTAAACCCAGAATTTCATATCCAGCCAATCATATCTCCTTTATAAGTGAAGGAGAAATAAAATCCTTTACAGATAAGCAAATGCTTAGAGATTTTGTCACCACCAGGCCTGCCTTACAAGAGACCCTGAAGGAAGCACTAAACATGGAAAGGAACAACTGGTACCAGCCATTGCAAAAACATGCCAAAATGTAAAGACCATCGAGGCTAAGAAGAAACTGCATCAACTAACGAGCAAAATAATCAGTTAATATCATAATGGCAGGATCAAGTTCACACATAACAATATTAACCTTAAATGTAAATGGACTAAATGCTCCAATTAAAAGACACAGACTGGCAAACTGGATAAAGAGTCAAGACCCATCAGTCTGCTGTATTCAGGAGACCCATCTCACATGCAGAGACATACAATGGCTCAAAATAAAGGGATGGAGGAAGATCTACCAAGCAAATGGAGAACAAAAAAAAGCAGGGGTTGCAATACTAGTCTCTGATAAAACAGACTTCAAAACCATCAAAGATCAAAAGAGACAAAGAAGGCCATTACATAATGGTAAAGGGATCAATTCAATAGGAAGAGCTAACTATCCTAAATATACATGCACCCAATACAAGAGCACCCAGATTCATAAATCAAGTCCTCAGAGACTTACAAAGAGACTTAGACTCCCATACAATAATAATGGGAGACTTTAACATCCCACTGTCAACATTAGACAGATCAACGAGACAGAAAGTTAACAAGGATATCCAGGAATTGAACTCATCTCTGCAGCAAGCAGACCTAATAGACATCTACAGAACTCTCCACACCAAATCAACAGAATATACATTCTTCTCAGCACCACATCACACTTATTCCAAAATTGACCACATACTTGGAAGTAAAGCACTCCTCAGCAAATGTACAAGAACAGAAATTACAACAAACTGTCTCTCAGACCACAGTGCAATCAAACTAGAACTCAGGACTAAGAAACTCAATCAAAACCACTGAACTACATGGAAACTGAATAACCTGCTCCTGAATGACTACTGGGTACACAACGAAATGAAGGCAGAAATAAAGATGTTCTTTGAAACCAATGAGAACAAAGATACAACATACCAGAATCTCTGGGACACATTTAAAGCAGTGTGTAGAGGGAAATTTATAGCACTAAATGCCCACAAAAGAAAGCTGGAAAGATCTAAAATTGACACTTTAACATCACAATTAAAAGAACTAGAGAAGCAAGAGCAAACACATTCAAAAGCTAGCAGAAGGCAAGAAATAACTAAGATCAGAGCAGAAATGAAGGAGATAGAGACACAAAAAACCCTCCAAAAAATCAATGAATCCAGGACTTGGTTTTTTGAGAAGATCAACAAAATTGATAGACCGCTAGCAAGACTAACAAAGAAGAAAAGAGAAAAGAATCAAATAGACTCAATAAAAAATGATAAAGGGGATATCACTGCCAACCCCACAGAAATACAAACTACCATCAGAGAATACTATAAACACCTCTATGCAAATAAACTAGAAAATCTAGAAGAAATGGATAATTTCCTGGACACTTACACTCTCCCAAGACTAAACCAGGAAGAAGCTGAATCCCTGAATAGACCAATAGCAGGCTCTGAAATTGAGGCAATAATTAATAGCCTACCAACCAAAAAAAGTCCAGGACCAGATGGATTCACAGCTGAATTCTACCAGAGGTACAAGGAGGAGCTGATACCATTCCTTCTGAAACTATTTCAATCAATAGAAAAAGAGGGAATCCTCCCTAACTCATTTTATGAGGCCAACATCATCCTGATACCAAAGCCTGGCAGAGACACAACAAAAAAAGAGAATTTTAGACCAATATCCCTGATGAACATCGATGCAAAAATCCTCAATAAAATACTGGCAAACCGGATCCAGCAGCACATCAAAAAGCTTATCCACCATGATCAAGTTGGCTTCATCCCTGGGATGCAAGGCTGGTTCAACATACGCAAATCAATAAACGTAATCCAGCATATAAACAGAACCAAAGACAAAAACCACATGATTATCTCAATAGATGCAGAAAAGGCCTTTCACAAAATTCAACAGCCCTTCATGCTAAAAACTCTCAATAAATTCGGTATTGATGGAACGTATCTCAAAATCATAAGAGCTATTTATGACAAACCCACAGCCAATATCATACTGAATGGGCAAAAACTGGAAAAATTCCCTTTGAAAACTGGCACAAGACAGGGATGCCCTCTCTCACCACTCCTATTCAACATAGTGTTGGAAGTTCTGGCTAGGGCAGCATCAGGCAAGAGAAAGAAATAAAGGGTATTCAGTTAGGAAAAGAAGAAGTCAAATTGTCCCTGTTTGCAGATGACATGATTGTATATTTAGAAAAGCCCATTGTCTCAGCTCAAAATCTCCTTAAGCTGATAAGAAACTTCAGTAAAGTCTCAGGATACAAAATTAATGTGCAAAAATCACAAGCATTCTTATACACCAGTAACAGACAAACAGAGAGCCAAATCATGAATGAACTCCCATTCACAATAGCTTCAAAGAGAATAAAATACCTAGGAATTCAACTTACAAGGGATGTAAAGGACCTCTTCAAGGAGAACTATAAACCACTGCTCAGTGAAATAAAAGAGGACATAAACAAATGGAAGAACATACCATGCTCATGGACAGGAAGAATCAATATCGTGAAAATGGCCATACTGCCCAAGGTAATTTATAGATTCAATGCCATCCCCATCAAGCTACCAATGACTTTCTTCACAGAATTGGAAAAAACTGCTTTAAAGTTCATATGGAACCAAAAAAGAGCCCGCATCTCCAAGACAATCCTAAGTCAAAAGAACAAAGCTGGAGGCATCACACTACCTGACTTCAAACTATACTACAAGGGTACAGTAACCAAAACAGCATGGTACTGGTACCAAAACAGAGATATAGACCAATGGAACAGAACAGAGCCCTCAGAAATAATACCACACATCTACAGCCATCTGATCTTTGACAAACCTGACAAAAACAAGAAATGGGGAAAGGATTCCCTATTTAATAAATGGGGCTGGGAAAATTGGCTAGCTATAAGTAGAAAGCTGAAACTGGATCCTTTCCTTACTCCTTATATGAAAATTAATTCAAGATGGATTAGAGACTTAAATGTTAGACCTAATACCATAAAAACCCTAGAAGAAAACCTAGGTAATACCATTCAGGACATAGGCATGGGCAAGGACTTCATGTCTAAAACACCAAAAGCAACGGCAACAAAAGCCAAAATTGACAAATGGGGTCTAATTAAACTAAAGAGCTTCTGCACAGCAAAAGAAACTACCATCAGAGTGAACAGGCAACCTACAGAATGGGAGAAAATTTTTGAATCACTCATCAGACAAAGGGCTAATATCCAGGACCTACAAAGAACTCAAACAAATTTACAAGAAAAAAACAAACAACACCATCAAAAAGTGGGCAAAGGATATGAACAGGCATTTCTCAAAAGAAGACATTCATACAGCCAACAGACACATGAAAAAATGCTCATCATCACTGGCCATCAGAGAAATGCAAATCAAAACCACAATGAGATACCATCTCACACCAGTTAGAATAGCAATAATTAAAAAGTCAGGAAACAACAGGCTGGAGAGGATGTGGAGAAATAGGAACACTTTTACACTGTTGGTGGGATTGTAAACTAGTTCAACCATTATGGAAAATAGTATGGCGATTCCACAAGGATCTAGAACTAGAAGTACCATATGACCCAGCCATCCCATTACTGGGTATATACCCAAAGGATTATAAATCATGCTGCTATAAAGACACAGGCACATGTATGTTTATTGCAGCACTATTCACAATAGCAAAGACTTGGAATCAACCCAAATATCCATCAGTGATAGACTGGATTAAGAAAATGTGGCACATATACACCATGGAATACTATGCAGCCATAAAAAAGGATGAGTTTGTGTCCTTTGTAGGGACATGGATGCAGCTGGAAACCATCATTCTCAGCAAACTATTGTAAGAACAGAAAACCAAACACCGCATGTTCTCACTCATAGGTGGGAACTGAACAATGAGATCACTTGGACTCAGGAAGGGGAACATCACATACCGGGACCTATCACGGGGGGGGGAGGGGGGAGGGATTGCACTGGGAGTTATACCTGATGTAAATGACGAGTTGATGGGTGCTGACGAGTTGATGGGTGCAGCACACCAACATGGCACAAGTATACATATGTAACAAACCTGCACGTTATGCACATGTACCCTAGAACTTAAAGTATAATAAAAAAGAAAAAAGAAAAAAGAAAAAAAAAAAAGGCAGAAGGGCAAAACAGCACATCTCTCAGTAGAACTAATTCACACTGAGACTTTCCTCAAGCTTCACACAACATTTCCAACATTTCATTAGTCAAATCTTAGTCACATGGCCACCTCTAGCTGCAAAGGAAGCTTCTAGGCAGCCACATGCCAAGTGGAAAAAACAGGGTTCTATTATTAAGGAGAAAACAGACCCTGGGAGGAAACCCAGTCTCTGTCATACCATCTCACCAGAAAGTTTCCCAATGTATAAATTAATCACTCTCTCCCCATGTAGCCCTTTACTATATCTCAATTATACAAATTCTTCAAGTCTGGTTTGTAAGTAATTATGGATCTGTGGGTATTTTTCTCTAGACTGAATTTCTTGAAGATGCAGGGCATTTTTTATTTATATATATATTTCCCTCTATCAATGCCTGTTCAGGCATTCAACTCAAATGTGCCTTATTCAGACACACTGAAGCATGTATTTGGTCACCACGTTTATAGTTATGTATGTTCATTTTCAAACTATTCTATTGGGTTTTGTTACCTGTATGGCAACCTATTCTTCCCATAATCCAGAGCTTATGCTGAATGAAAATCATCATCAGCACTCCATAAGCAGGTCAACCCAGCTACTCTCTCTTTTTTTTTTTTTTTTTTTTTGAGACGGAGTCTCGCTCTGTCGCCCAGGCTGGAGTGCAGTGGCCGGATCTCGGCTCACTGCAAGCTCCGCCTCCCAGGTTTACGCCATTCTCCTGCCTCAGCCTCCCGAGTAGCTGGGACTACAGGCGCCCGCCACCTCGCCCGGCTAGTTTTTTGTATTTTTTAGTAGAGACAGGGTTTCACCGTGTTAGCCAGGATGGTCTCGATCTCCTGACCTCGTGATCCACCCGTCTCGGCCTCCCAAAGTGCTGGGATTACAGGCTTGAGCCACCGTGCCCGGCCTAACCCTGCTACTCTCATTTATCCTCAAACCTGAATAAAACATACTTAGGCTAAAAAAATCTTCATTTCAATGAGAAAGGAAGTTGTTCCTTTTTGGGACGGTGGGGAAGGTTACAGAAAAAGGAAAGGTTTAATGAGTAGTTTTACCATATATGCTAAGCATTAGATATACTTTCGGTTACTGAAATCAACCCCTAAGAAGGAGATTTTTTTTTTTTTAATCACCCACATACGGTTGAAGAAACTGAGTAGTTCTTAACTCTGCTGAAGAAAAATTATTAGTGAGCACATAGTGAGATTTAAACCTAGATTTATCTGGCTTCGAAGTGTAAGTTCTTTATATCAGACCATAGTATCATATTATCTGGCTCCAAATCACCATATACTTTCACACCAATTAGGTAAGAGCAGAAAGATATGGCCTTGGTTGTGCAGACACAATCTTAAACTACTACCATTACACATCAGCTTCTGAAACTAAAATACGTTTTTAAAAAGGGCTTTTAAATACATTCAGCTTACTTTTCTCTAGCATTGAAAGCCATAACATAAAAAAGTGGGACAGGAATGTTTTTAACAGCAAAGAGACGCTTTGTATCCAGAAAAGCTGAACAATTACAGTGTAAAATGTTCTCTGAAATACTGTATAGCACTTAACTTTAAAAGCTCTCTGCTTGCTTCTAAGCAGTGTGTCAAACTAAGCATGTGCTATGGCTTCTAAGCAGTGTGTCAAACCAAGCATGTGCTATGTAAATAAATCAGTTCAGAAAGGAGTCCCAGGCTTCTCCAGCTGTGTAAGATTTCTCCACTCATTAGGAAAGCCAAGAAAAAGAAAACTTAATGATGTGTTTACTCTGCATGGTTCAAACACAGGTTTTATAGAATAGTTGTTGACAGTAAGTTTTTATGAAACATCTTTTACCAAGTTTGGTGCCATCCTGCAAACTGGAATGTCTAAAGGAGAAAGGTTCATCAAGAAGACTGCTTACAGTAATTTTAAAAATCATAAGATAGCGTATTAGCTATGCAGAAGAAGTTATATGTGGAAGAAATCAGTGCCCAAATTGTTTTGTTTCATTTTTTAAAAATTTTTTTGGAGACAGAGTCTTGCTCAGTCACCTGGGCTGGAGTGCAGTGGCACGATCTTGGCTCACTGCAACCTCCACCTCCTGGGTTCAACCGATTCTCCTGCCTCAGCCTCACAAGTAGCTGGGATTACAGGTGTGCACCACCAATGCTTGGCTGATTTTTTTTGTATTTTTAATAGAGACAGGGTTTCACCATGTTGGCCAGGCTGGTCTCGAACTCCTGACCTCAGGTGATCCACCTGCCTCGGCCTCCCACAGTCCTGGGATTACAGGCATGAGCCACTGCGCTCAGCCCCAAATTGGTTTTTAAATGAGTTATTATTAGGATAATTTTTTATATAGAATGCAGTTTTGAGCTACTTCACAAAGCAATTTAGAAAGCATGATATCAGAAAAAATGATTGAGAGAATATGCTAATGGAAATGTGTGAGGATAATCTGGTAGAATAAACAATACTGCAAATTCTACTTGCAATTTGACGTAATATTTTTCCTAATATTTATGATAAAAAGAAACATTTAATATACCAGCCTTCAGACATTGCATAATCTTTTGCAATTTTAAAGATACATAACAGGAGTATCCATATTATAAATTTCTCTTAGTAATTAATAGTTAACAGAATGGCAGGTCAAGAGACTAGGAAATGGGGACCTTTATAAAAAGGAGGGTAGAGGAAGAGACTAGCAGCAGTTTTGAGTTCTTATTTATGTAATCCCACTTAAGTCTCATAACTACAAAGTGGTATTACCTTCGTTTTTCAGATAAGGAAACTGATATAGAGGCAACTGCTGACTCAATCACTTACTAGCTTTTCTTCCTCTGCCAGTTATTTCACTTCTCTGAATCACAGTTTTCTCACTAGTACACTAGCACTAGTACTATCTAGCCCACAGGTACCTCACAGGTGTTTTGAGGACTAAATGAGATAAGTGTATATACTCAAAATGTGGAAATGTAAGTTCCATTTTTCTTTCAGAGAGGTTACTAATTTTTTCAAGTCTCAACTTGTCCAAAATCTATTAAGAGATACAGCTAGAAAATGAAACCAGATTATAGGCCCAGAACCCAAATTTATCTTAGTCCAGTGTTTGCCATTATACTACATTTCCCTGCACTTTTCATATCATTTATTTCCTCCTCCTCCTCCTCCTCCTACTATTATATGCTAATTTTTAAAAAAGGCATGTCTCAAATGTCATCTCCAAATTTTGAAAGCAATCAAATTCATCTCCAATTTCTAACAAAGGGCTCACAGCCTTCAATGATGTATCTCATATCTAAAACTAAGGAATCTATAAACTCGTTAGTCAGAAGGCCATACGACTCCAGAGAATGTTGTAATAATCCAGAAATTTTAAAACTAAATAGGTTATGAACATGTACGGTTACAGCAGTTTATTAATAATAATTCCCAGCTAGAAACAACCCAAATGTGCACCAAATGGTGACTTTTAAACTGTGGTTCATCCATACAATGAAACACAACACAGCAATGCACTGATACTGATACCTGCCACAACATAGATGAATCTCAAAAGCATTTCACTAAGTGAAAGAAGTCAGATACAAAAGCGTACTTACTATATAATTTCATTTATGTGACATTCTGGAAAAAGAAAATCATAGGGATTAAAGTTAATCAGCAGTGGCAGAAAGGGAGTGACTTATAATGGGACATAGATGAGGGGCTTTTGAGGATGACAGAAATATTCTAATTTTGATTGTTGTGGTGGTAAATGACTATTCATCTGACAAAACTCATCCAACTATAAATTTTAAAACTCATCCAACTAAAATTTTATTTTATGTAAACTATACCTTAGTAAAATTAATCTATAATGGGTTTCTATAGTTTTTTGAGTAATAAATTCTATGAAAATATAGAAGAAACTAATTAAATAGGTCATATAAACAAAGGGAGAAGGTATATTTTCGGGACAACCTGAGTTTTTTAGTCTGATAGGCCTAAATTTGAATCCTGGTAAGCTTGACAATCTGGGACAAGTTAGTTGACCTTTCCAAACCTCGGTTTCCTCATCCGTTAAGCTGATATAATACCTTCTGCTTTATAAAGTAGTTTTAAGATTAAGTGAACACTTAATTTAGTGCCTACCACACAGTAGGCACTCATAGTAGGAAAACAAAGGAACATGTTTATGGATTAACTGATATCTAAGCCAATTTAAAAAAGAATAATATTCAAGCCAGGCACAGTGGCTCATACCTGTAATCCCAGCACTTTGGGAAGCTGAGGGGGGCAGATCACTTAAGGTCAGGAGTTTGAGACTAGCCTGGCCAACATGGCGAAACCCCATCTCTACTAAAAATACAAAAATTAGCAAGGCATGGTGGCATAAGCCTGTAATCCCAGCTACTTGGGAGGCTGAGGCAGGAGAATCGCTTGAACCCAGGAGGCAGAGGTTGCAGTAAGCTGAGATCGTGCCACTGCACTCCAGCCTGGGTGACAAAGCAAGACTCCATCTCAAAAAATAATAATAATAATAATAACCATCATCATCATCATCATCATCATCTTCATCTAGCTATCAGTTCATTTAATCAACAAATATTTTTTAAACATCTGTTATAAGGTATGTTAACATTTTCCCAAATAAGTAATCAGTAAAACCAGAGTACATATTCCCCTGAAAAAATCACATTTCTCTAAGCTTCTGTAATTTTTATTATCTCATAAAAGTTGATAAGAATAGCAATCAAGAAACAAATACAATCTGCCTTTCCACAGAATGATTATTGGTAGGGAACATAAATTTTATCAGCAATAAATGTGAATTAAATAAGATTTAAACTAGTATTTCCCAGATGCACAATTTTCTAGGCAAATAAGAACATTATCAAATTGAATTAACTTCAGCACTGCAAGAACTTTCATTAACCTCCTGCTTAAGACCTTACTTCATGTTGAGCAAAGGGTATAGATACTTTCTGTTGGTTTTTAAATTTGAGGTGAATGCAACTTGCAGCACAGAAACTGCATTTACCTAAAAAAATTAGATAGTGAAGCAGAAATGAAATTTTACCTAAGATTATTTCTTAATGCATATAAATATATTCCATGTATATATATCAATATATTTTCTAAGGGCTGAAACTAAGTTTCCACTGACATTTATATAAACAACCTAAAATCTTGGCACTGGGATTTACAAAGGTAAAACCTGAATTACAAATATTTGGCAAGGAGAAAATTATACTTTCTGCCTTTCTTCCCAAATCAAAATCGTCTTCTATGGGGCGGCATCCCCACCTTGGCTGTGGGAACAGTGACCCTGGAAAAAATAAGGTCAAAAAAATTTTTAAAAAATAATATTCTAGCCGGGCGCGATGGCTCATGCCTGTAAACCCAGCACTTTGAGAGGCTGAGGCGGGCGGATTACCTGAGGTCAGGAATTCGAGACCAGTCTGGCCAACATGGTGAAACCTCCTCTCTACTAAAAATACAAAAATTAGCCGGGCGTGGTGGCGCATGCCTGTAATGCCAGCTACTGGGGAGGCTGAGGCAGGAGAATCGCCTGAACCCAGGAGGCAGAGGTTGCAATGAGCCGAGATCATGCCATTGTACTTCAGCCTGGGCAATAAGTGCAAAACTCCGTCTCAAAAAAAAAAAAAAAAACTCCATATATGTATATGTGCATCACATATATTTCACATGTACGTATGTGTTTTCTTCCTGTGACAAGCTATATAGTATAGCCTACACACTGCTTCATGTTTTAAAAATTGCTTCCTTAAGACAGAATTTAAATTATTACTCACACATCATAATAAACTCTAGGTTTCAAATTGTGGCAAATGCTGATTGAGAAATTAAGATGTTATACAAATCTTTCCTTCTCTATTAAGCCAACCACAAAGTAGCTATGGTCTCTAAACAGTCTAATAGGGTATCTGAGTTATAAACTGAGCTTCTTATCATACCCTACAATGCACATATATAATAAGGATAGAGACTGTTCTTTTTCCTTAGTGCTGAAACTCCACCACTAGGAAGCAAAGTGACTTTAAAAAGAAGTTTAACATATGCTGAGTTTGAAGACATGACAACAATGTTTTCCCCCATTACTATTGCCTGGGGGGAGAAAGCATTCAAGTATGTTATTAATGTCCATTTCTTGACTTAAAATGTAATTTTTCTAGCAGTTTCTTGGTATAAATTTACACAGCCTGAATGTAGAGATAAAACAAAGAGAATTTATAAACTAAAAACAAACATAAAGTCAATACAATTTTGATTTCTCTTTTCTCCATGTTAGTCACAAGAAGTGACCGAGGAGGTCAAACTTCAAGACTTTTGGGGGCTTTATGGAATCTTTTACATGTTTTTCACATACTTTACATCTAAATCCTTAGAGGTTATAGAGCATCCAAAAGTTAAATATGCCCACCCTGAACATACTTTTCTGAAAGGAACCACTTACGATGACTATGAAATTTTAAGCCCGTATTCCTTCTTTCAGCCTTTCCAGGAAAATGAGAAACTATCCTAAAACGCCCAAATATGAATATTCTACAATCTTTAATAATAAATATCAATAAGTTACACCATTAGAACATTGTTTCTCTATCGTGTATTCTTGGCTCCTTTCCTACTGTCTGCTGCTCCTCCCAAAACAGCATATTCTCCAACCAAACAGAAATATTCTCATTTAGTCTATGACTTTAGACTGATCAAAAGCTTACTCTCAAGGATAAATGTCTTATATGTCCTTGCTGTTGCATTTATGTCAAAAAATAAGCTCCTTGAGAGGAGAAGCCATGTGTGAATAGATTTTTCCCCCTTTTGTTTTCTATTTAATTGTCTAATTGTTTCTATTATACAGATAAACAAATTCTGTGAATATAATTTCCCCCTCAAATTCTACTCTGCTATTCTAAACACTTATTTTTTCCCTGTAAGAAGCCACAGCTAGTTTAGGAATTATAATAGTTCCAAGCTCTGCAACAATAAAAACTAGAAAGCAATGCATCAATTTTTTAAAAAGTACTTGAAATGTTTTAGACAACCGGGAAAATAAAGGCATAACTCAATGATATCTATTTTCATGACAAATAACTCAGGAGGAAGAACATATGGACATATTAATGTACACACACTCACACACACACGACTCACGTAGTCATATCAATCTCATAAAACCAAGTGACTAATCAAGACTTTTGTTCCTAGGAACGCATTTTGTAATATAACACAATTTGTATCTCATCTTAGGAGCCACTGCCTGAAAGTATCACTGATTACTAAGAACATAGTATTAATCCTAGATTAGCAGTAGCTGTTAGAAAGACATTAATGACTATTCTACCATACTCTCCTACGAGACTGACACTATGGCTTCACTCATTAACATACTGGACACAGAAAGTTGTTCTCTCTCAAGTAATTAAAATTATGTTATTTTCTTGCAAATAAAAGGAAACTATAATTACTCAGACAATAGCCTACTTTACTCCAACCAAAAGTATATATAAAAATCTGAGTCTGGGCGTGGTGGCTCAGGCCTGTAATCCCAGCACTTTCGGAAGCCAAGGTGGGTGGATTACAAGGTTAGGAGTTTGAAACCAGACTGGCCAATATGGTGGAACCCTCTCTCTACTAAAAATACAAAAATTAGCCAGGCGTGGTGGTGTGTGCCTGTAATCCCAGCTACTTGGGAGGTTGTGGCAGCACAACTGATTGAACCCAGGAGGCGGAGGTTGCAGTGAGCCGAGATGGTGCCATTGCACTCCAGTCTGAGTGACAGGGCAATACTCCATTTCAGGAAAAAAAATATATATATATATACACACACACACACACACACACACACACACGTGAGATATATATATATACACACACACAAACACATACATACACACACATCTGAATCACACATGTATCCTAAATGGGAAAAAAGCTTATAGGCATATATAAAGATATCAAAAAGTCCTTTAAGATCTAGAGAACAAATAACAACAAAACAACAAAACAATGAAATGAGGGCATTTGCTGAGGATGTTGCCAAGTGCTCAGGGAATATTCCATCAACTCACTTAACATGTGATTTTTAAGAATGACTGGACAAGGCTGGGTGGAGTGGTTCATGCCTATAATCCCAGCACTTTGGGAGGCCAAGGTGGGCAGATCACGAGATCAGGAGATCGAGACCATCCTGGCTAACACAGTGAAAAATATAAAAAATTAGCTGTGCATGGTGGTGGGCACCTGTAGTCCCAGCTACTTGGGAGGCTGAGGCAGGAGAATGGCGTGAACCCGGGAGGTGGAGTTTGCAGTGAGCCAAGATCATGCCACTGCACTCCAGCCTGGGGAACAGAGCAAGACTCCGTCTCAAAAAAAAAGAATGACTGGACAAAAAACACTAGGTAGCAAAGGCAAAATCTCTGGCTGCTCATAAAAACTTGGTAAAATTAGCTATTTTGTCTTCAAAAGTCTAAAGTATAATAAAATCTGTCTCACACCCTACTTACCCATACCTAAGTAGGTTTATGTTTGGCTCAGAACATTCACTCAAAAAATGTTATCTAATTTTTTTTCTGTCATATGAAAAAAGAAAGTTGATGACTCTCCTGATTTAGTTATCTAACAGTTCATTCTAACAAATACTGTGTTTTTGTGCATACTTAAAAGCTTTCTCTGACACATCTACTCCAGTATCAGCTCTACACTGAACAAATCATATTTAAGACGAGTGACTTGAGTTATCATATGGCTTCACTAATACTGATGTTCTCTCTCCAAAGTATCCCTTTATACAATAGGGGTTTCTAATGATTACCTGGATACCCTTTCTGTAGGGTATTAATTAGTCAGGATAATCTAGGCCTGGGGTTGTAACAAATATTCCCCATAATCTTGGTGACTTAGCAAAAATTTCTCTCTTACACATGGTACACTGACTCAAATTACATTTAAACAATAAATCATCCTTGATTTAGTTAGGCAATAATTATATATATTTTATATACATACACTTTTTTTCCCTACTGACATCCAACTCAATAATATACTAATTAGAAAGCTCACTCTTGGCCGGGCGTGGTGGCTCACGCCTGTAATTCCAACACTTTGGGAGGCCGAGGCGGGTAGATCATCTGAGGTCAGGAGCTCGAGACCAGCCTGGCCAACACAGTGAAACCCTGTCTCTATTAAAAGTACAAAAATTAGCTGAGTGTGGTGGTGGGAGCCTATAATCCCAGCTACTCAGGAGGCTGAGGCAGGAGAATCGCTTGAACCTGGGAGGCGGAGGTTGCAGTGAGCCGAGATCATGCCACTGCACCCCAGCCTGGGCGACAAGAGCAAGATTACTTCTAAAAAAAAAAAAAAAAAGCAAGCAAGCAAGCTTACTCTGGCTGAAGATACGAAATCTATATTTAAAAGTCCTGATTTATGGATTAGGGATGTGCATGAACATGAAATTCCTATAACTTCCTATGCAATCAAGTTTTGATTTTCACTAAGAAATTGGAATCCATTGTAGTATAAGCTTTCCTATTTGGCAACTGAGTTTTACTCTTAAGACCCCATTATTCCTATGCTGTTTTGCAATAAACACTATGGACAAAGCAAAAACGCTACATTTTAGGAGTGACTGATTGACCATAACATTTCTCAGATTTTGCTATCTTCTGCATTTGTACACTTGTAGGGCAGACAGAGTTTATACAGACCAGAAGGCTCATCAGTTCTTTATAAAAACATTCCTTTGTCAGTGTCTATTTAACTTAAAAAGTACTCAGAATTCCATCTAGCCTAACACTTCCGACAACAGCAGTGTTTGGAATATTGCCAAAATCATGTTCATTACTCATGAAATAGAGTTTTGAAATGTTCATATCTGGAACAAAAGTAATATTTGTGTCAAATACTCAATTCTAACTCAATTCACCTAAAGGTAAGTAGTTTAAGTGACAGAAAACACCATGACCCCAAGATGGTCTAATAACTGTATCTAATAACAAAGGATTAAAATAGGTGTGTGTGTGTGTGTGTGTGTGTGCGCACGCGCGTGTTTAGAGGAGTGAAGTTTGATGAATTTAGGCCCTTAAGTCCAATAAAAATTGGAAACGTCACATATGTAACACTGGGAGGCAGTATAACATAGAAGTTAAGGATGTAGGCTTTTAGCTGTTTTTTCTGGGTTTGAATCCTGGCTCTATCACTTATTAACTCTGTGTATTTAAGAAAAAGTTTAACTTGTTTATATCTTAGTTTCCTCATATACTATATGAATGTAAAAAATACTTCATAAAGTAGTATTAAATGAAATGTATGTAAATTGTTTAGATCGATGCCAGGCACAGAGAAAGTACTCAGTAAATGTTAGGAAATATCAGCACTACCACTCTAAAAACAGTAAAAGAATCTTTAGTATGCAAGTCAAAGTTCAAATCTATAAATTTACACATAATTCACAGGAAGTTGTGCATACTTTCAGTGTAATGTCTACTCAAGTTTCAAGACCTTCACTATTCCACAAAAAAATTATTGCTTATACATGAGGACCTAATCAACAAGTGTTCACTGAATACCTACTAGGCACTGTGTGTACAAACAAGAGGCATAACTGCCCCTCAAAACCTTATAATTATTAACAAATGATTTAGACTATGATATAAGACCATATTTAATTGAATGCTGAACTCTGTGGTACAGAATATAAGTCCTGGTATATCCTAATGTTTACTGAAGACTAAGAGGACAGGGACTTCTATGAGAGCTGATGCAAGGATGCCTAGCTTACTGCATACATTCCCAAACCTAAGAGCTTACTCTTTATTATGCCAAGTGTGGGGTAGATGAATAATCTAACCCCTCCCCACCTCTGCCCTGCAAAAAAGAAAAAAAAACTTTAAAATATTTGGTTAATGTAGTCTTTTATTCCTAATGCCAGGAATCATACCTTTTTAGACATATCACTATGGGCATATGTAGTACCATAAGCCATAAAACCACCAGCAGAGTTACCTTGGGCTGCCATTCTAAACACAAAAAACAAAAACCTGATTTATCAAGAACCAAAAAAACTCTATCATTTATGTTAGGTTAACTATTAACATAATTTCTGCCATAAGAAATCATAGAGGGATTCAAGAAAGATGACAGAGTAGGAACCACCAGGAATCTGTCTCCCAACTTAGACAACAACTGCACTGGCAGAATCTGTCTACAGTAACTATCTTGGAACTCTGTAGTCCACTGAAGGCTTGCAACTTCCAAGAGAAGGACTAAATGATAAAGTGCATTAATTTGGGTCACTTTCAGCTCTTAACACAGTTGCAGCAAGCCATCCTCCACTCCTAGCTCGCTGGCAGGCAGCTGTGCATGTGCTCGTGGAGCAGTTTGTACTTAGCTTGCAGGAGCCTGCGGGGGCAAAAAGGACCTCATGCTCCAAATATGGAGATCTGTACTCTGATCACTGATTGTTGCCAAAGATCACATGGGTGTAGTCAAAGAGGCTGCCAGCCATGGTTGTTGCACCTCCTCCCAGTGTTGCAAGAGCTCCCCCTGCTCCCCTGAAATGATTTCCAGGGAACTTAAAGGGCCAGAGCCAATTTTTCTTCCTGTATTTATTTTTCTCTTTTTCTCCTTTTGGGAACCAGACATTAAAGACTGGGACATTCAAAAACAACTGTAAATATGGACAAAATTGGAAAATGATCATGCATGCCCAGGAAAAGATGCAAAGAAAATACCTGGGAAGACCTTAAGTTCATATTTCTATCCCTGACATACGCTGATCCTTGTTTCCTTACCCAGTCTACAAAAACCAAAAACAATAAACAAAAATAATACTAAAACAACAAGCCCTAGTGAAAGGAGAAAATCTGATTTCCAGACTTATCATATTAATAGATTTAAACGTCTAGTTTTCAACAACAACAACAACAAAATCACAAGGCTTACAAAGAAACAGGAAAGTATGGCACATTCAAAGGCAAAAAAACAAAAAACAAAGAAAATCACAGAAATTGTCCTTGAAAAAGACCTGATGGCAAATCTACCATAGCTCTTAAAATGCTGTCTTAAAGATGTGCAAATAACTGAAGGATGAAGCAGATAGAATCAAGAAAATGATGTAGGAACAACGTGTAAATATCAATAGAGATACAGAACCTAAAAAGGAACCAAAAAGAAATTCTGGAGCTGAGAAGTACAAAATGAAAA
Source organism: Chlorocebus sabaeus (assembly GCF_047675955.1). Classification (NCBI taxonomy): domain Eukaryota; kingdom Metazoa; phylum Chordata; class Mammalia; order Primates; family Cercopithecidae; genus Chlorocebus; species Chlorocebus sabaeus. The sequence continues at coordinate 45,005,054 of NC_132929.1, read as the reverse complement.
ATTCACTATACAGATTCAAAGGCATATCTGAGCAGGCTGAAGAACCAGCTAACTTCTAGATCTAGAACAAAATCGAGGAAGTACCATTCATTCTGGATATTGGTCTTAGCAAATAATTTATGACTAAGTCCCCAAAAGCAATTGCAACAGAAACAAAAATTGACAAGTGGGACCTAATTAAACTAAAGAGCTTCTGCATAGCAAAAGAAATTATCAACAAAGTAAACTACAAACTACAGAATGGGAGAAAATATTCACAAGCTATGCATCCAATAAAGGTCTAAATATCCAGAATCTATAACGAACTTAAACAAATCAGCAAGCAAAAACCAAATAACCCCATTGTATTAGTCCATTCTCAAGTGCTATAAGGACATACTTGAGACTGGGTAATTTATAAAGGAAATAGGTTTAACTCACAGTTCTGCAGGGCTGGGGAGGCCTCAGGACACTTACAGTCATGGCAGAAGGGAAAGCAAACAAGTTCTTCTTCACAAGGCGGCAAGAGAGAAAAGAATGAGTGAAGAGGGGAAAGCCCCTTATAAAGTCATTAGATCTCATGAGAACTCATTCACTATCATGAGAACAGCATGGGTGAATCGCAGCCATGATCTAATCACTTCCCCCAAGGGCCTTCCCACTACACATGGAGATTATAATTCAGATTACAATTGAAGATGCGATTTCGGGTGGGAACACAACCAAACCATATCATTCTGCCCCTGGCCCCTCCCAAATGTCATGTCCTCACATTTCAAAACACAATCATGCCTTTTCAACAGTCCCCTAAAGTCTTAAACATTCCAGCATTAACCCAAAAGTCCAAGTCCAAAGTCTTACCTAAGACAAGGCAAGTCCCTTCTGCCTATAAGCCTGTAAAATAAAAAATTAGTTACTTCCTAGATATAATGGGGGTACAAGCACTGGGTAAATACACCCATTCCAAACAGGAGAAATTGGCCAAAACAAAAGGGCTACAGGCCCCATGCAAGTCCAAAATCCAATAAGGCAGTCATTAAATCTTACAGTTCCAAAATAAACTCCTTTGACTCCATGTCTCACATCCAGGTCACACTGATACAAGAGGTGGGCTCCCATGGCCTTGAGTAGCTCCACCCCTGTGGTTTTGCAGTATACAACCCCCCTCCTGATGGCTTTCACAGGTTGGCATTGAGTGCCTGCAGGTTTTCCAGGTACACAGTGCAAGCTGTCGGTGGACTTACCATTCTCTGGTCAGGAGTACAGTGGCCCTCTTCTCACAGCTCCACTAGGCAGTGGCCCAGTGGGGACTCTGTGTGGGGGCTCTGACCCCATATTTCCCTTCTGCACTGACCGACCAGAGGTTCTCCATGAGGGCTCTGCCCCTGCAGCAAACTTCTAACTGGACATCCAGGTGGTTCCATACATCCTGTGAAATCTAGGGCAGAGGTTCCCAAACCTCAATTACTGACTTCTGTACATCCACAGGCCCAACATCATGTGTAAGACACCAAGGCTTGGGGCTTGTACCCTCTAAAGCTACGGCCTGAGGCTGTATGTTGGCTCCCTTTAGCCACGGGTGGAGCTGAAGCAGGTGGGATGCAGGACACCACGTCCCGAGGCTGCATAGAGCAGAAAAGCCCAGCCCATGCAACCATTTTTCCCTCCGAGGCCTCCAGGCCTGTGCTGGGAGAGTCTGCCATGAAGGTTCTGACATGTCCTGGAGACATTTTCCCCACTGTCTTAGTGGTTAACATTTGGCTCCTGGTTACTTACGCAAATTTCTGCAGCCAGCTACAGTTTCTCCCCAGAAAATGGGGTTTTCTTTTCTATTGCATCTTCAGGTTGAAATTTTCCACTTTTATGCTCTGCTTCCTCTTGAAGGCTTTGCCACTTAGAAATTTCTTTCACCAGATACCCTAAATCATCTCCCTCAAGTTCAAAGTTCCACACATCTCTAGGGCAGGGGCAAAATGCCACCAGTCTCTTTGCATAGCAAGAGTAACCTTTACTCCAATTTCTAACAAGTTCCTCATCTCCATCTGAGACTACCTCAGTCATATCACTATCAGCATTTTGGTCAAAACCATCCAACAAGTCTCTAGGAAGTTCCAAACTTTCCCATATCTTCCTGTCTTCTGAGCCCCAATATGTGGTGATTATAATTCAGAATACAATTCAAGATGAGATTTTGGGTTGAAACACAGCCAAACCATATCACCCATTTAAAAAATGGGCAAAAGACATGAACAAAAACTTCTCAAAAGAAACCATACATGCAGCCAACAAATATATGAAAAAATGATCATCATTAATCATTAAAGAAATGCAAATACAAATTGCAATGAGATACCACCTCATAGTAGTCAGAATGGCTATTAGTAAACAGTCAAAAAACAGCAGATGCTGGTGAGGTTGTGGAGAAAAGGAAACACTTATATGCTGCCGGTGGGAATATAAATTAGTTCAGCCACTGTGGAAAGCAGTGTGGAGATTTCTCAAATAACTTAAAGTAGAACAACCATTCAATCCAGCAATCCCACAATAAGGTATATACCCAAAGGAAAATAAATGGTTCTACCAAAAAGACACATGCAGTGGTACTTATAATAGCAAAGACAGGAATCAACCACAATGCCCATCAATGGTGGATTAGATAAAAAAGATGTAGTATATATACACCATGGAATACTATACAGCCATAAAGAAGAATGAAATCATGTCCTTTACAGCGACATAGATGCAGCTGGAATTCATTATCATAAGTGAACTAATGCAGGAACAGAAAACCAAATACCACATGTTCTCACTTATAAGTGGGAGCCAGACATTGAATACACATGGACACAAAGATAGGAAAAACAGACACTGGGGACTGCTTAAGCGGGGAGCGTGGAGGGGAAAATGTCTTGGAACATACCTATTGAGAACTGTGCTCACCACCTGGGTTATGGGATCATTCATACAACAAGCCTCAGTGACATGCAATTTATCCATGTAACAAATCTACCCAGGTACCCCTTGAACCTAAAATAAAAGTTAAAACATAAAGTTTTTTTAAAGTGATGATGAGAATTTAAAGAAATTGGAATCCTCATTTTTGCTGGTTGGAATGTAAAACAGTGCAGCCACTTTAGAACACATCTGGTAGTTCCTCTAAAAGTTGAACACATAGCTACCATATAATCCAGCAATTCCACTCCTAGATATATACCCAGAACAAATGAAAATGTGTCTTCATACCAAAACTTGTACATACATGGTTCATAGCAGCATTATTCAAAAACTAGAAGCCACATAATGCCTGTCACTGATGAATTAATAAATAAAATGTGGTAAAGCCATATGATGGGATACTATTCAGCCTTAAGAATGAATTTTAGAAGATTATTCGGCTGCTTAAAAATGCTGCAATATAACATGGATAGAGGTGGAGGCCATTATCGTAAGTGAATTAACTCAGAAAAAGAAAACCAATTGCTACATGTTCTCATGTATAAGTGAGAGCTAAACAATGGGTATACATGAACATACAGAAGGGTCTAATAGACACTGGGGACTCCAAAACAGGGCAGAGCGGTAAGGAAGTGAGACCTGAAAAATTATCTACTAGGAACACCATTCACTATTTGGGTGACAGGTTCAGTAAAAGCCCAGACTTCACTACTGCACAAGATAGCCACATAATAGAAGTGCACATGTGCCCCCTGAATTTATAAAAATATATATAAAAATGCTGTAATATGAGTGAACCTTGTAAATATTATGTTAAGTGAAAGAATCCAGTCATAAGAGACTGCATATTGTCTGAATGCTTTTATGTGAAATGCCTAGAACAGGAAAAACCAGGGAGACAGAAAGTAGATCTGCAGTGGCCTGGAGCTATAGTGAAGCACGGGGTGAGATGCACAGAAGCAGGAATGAGTGCTACTGAGTACAAGGTTTCTTTCTGAACAGTTGAAATGTTCTAAAGTTAGACTGTGGTAATGATTGCACAATTCTATATATTCTAGAAACCACTGTACATTTTAAATCAGTAAATTTTATGGTATATGAAATATATCTCAATAAAGCCTTTTAATTTTATTCTATTTTTTATGGAGTTTCACTCTTGTCACCCAGGCTGGAATGCAATGGCGTGATCTCGGCTCACTGCAACATCTGCCTCCCAGGTTCAAGCGATTCTCCTGCCTCAGCCTCCCAGGTTCAAGCGATTCTCCTGCCTCAGCCTCCTGAGTAGCTGGGATTACAGGTGCCCACCACCACGTTCAGCTAATGTTTGTATTTTTAGTAGAGATGGGGTTTCGCCATGATGGCCAGGGTGGTCTTGAACTCCTGACCTAAGGTGATCCACCCACCTCAGCTTCCCAAAGTGCTGGGATTATAGGCATGAGTCACCGTGCCTGGCCTAACTTTTTAAAAATTAACTTCTATATACTAACAATGAATAATCTGAAAATAAAATGACAAAAGTAATTCCATTTATTATAGCATCAAAAAGAATAATATACTTAGAAATTAACCAAGGAGGTAAAAGACATGTAAAATGAAAATTACAAAACACTGCTGAAAAAAATTAAAGAGGAGAAAACATATCCCATGTTCATGTATTGGAAGACATAATATTGTTAAAATGTCAACACTACATAAAGTAATCTACAGATCCAATGCAATCACTATCAAAATCCTGATGACATGTTTTTCATGGAACTAGAAAAACCTATCCAAAAATCCACATGGAATCTCAAAGGACCTCAAATAGCCAAAACAATCTTGAAAAAGAACTAAGTTGGAAGATTCACACTTTGTGATTTCAAAAGTTAGAATGATCAAAACAGTATGGTACTGGCACAGACATAGAGACCAATGGAATACACTAGAGGGCCCAGAAATAAACCCTCAAATATATAATCAAATAATTCTGACAAGGGTGGCAAGACCACTCAAAAGGGAATAATTTGTCTTTTCAACAAATGGTGTTGGGAAAACTGGATCTCCATATGCAAAAGAGTGAAGTTGGATCCCTACCATATGTAAAAATAGATGAAAGACTTAAACATAAATTCTAAAACTATAAAATTCTTAGAAGGAAACAGGGCAAAAGCTTCACAATATTGGATTTAGTAATGATTTCCTGGATATTACTCAAAATCACAAGCAACAAGAGAAAGACAATTTGGACTTCATGAAAAATATAAAATGTTGTGCATCAAAAGACAATATCAGCAGAGTAAAAAGGCAACTCACAGAATGGGAGATAATATTTGCAAATTATGTATCTGATAAGGGATTAATATCCAGAATGTACAGATAACTTCTAAAACTCAACAACAAAAAGCAAACGACCCAATTCAAAAATGGGCAAAAAACTTGAATAGACATTTCACTGAAGAATATACACATAACTGGCCAAGTAACACATAAAAAGATGCTCAGCATCATTAAACATTAATGAACACAAATCAAAACTACAATGAGATACTACCTCATACCCATTGTAATGGCTACCATCAGAAAACAGAAAATAACAAGTGCTAACAAGGATATAAAGAAATTGCAACTCTTGTGCAGTGTTGATGAGAATGTAAAATGGTACAGCCACTTACATGTGCAGGTTTGTATAAAAGAAAGAAAAATAAATTTAAAAAATAAGAAAAACAAAATGGTACAGCCACTGTGGAAAACAGTATGACAGTTTCTCAAAACATTAGAGTTTACCATATGATCCAATACTTCCACTTCTCAGTATATCCCCAAAGAACTTAAAACAGGCTCTTGAAGAAATATTGGTACACCTATGTTCACAGCAGCATTATTAACAACAGCCAGAATGTGCAAGCAACCCAAGAGTGTATCAATGGAATGCATAAGTAAAATTTGGTATATACATACAACAAAATATTTTTCAGCCTTAAAAAGAAAGGAAATTATGATATATGTTACAACATAGATGAACCTTGAGGACATTATACTGAGTGAGATAAACTAGTCACCAAAAACACTAATACTATAATTCTATTTGTATGAGGTACTTACTCAAAATAATACAGACAGACAGTAGATTGGTGGTTGCCAGGGAGTGGGGGAAGGGGAAACTGGGGAGTTATTGATTAATCAGTAGAGTTTCAGGTTTACAAGATTGAAAGAGTAATGGAAATGGATGCATAACATTATGAATGTATTTAATACCACTGAATTGTATACTTAAAAATAGTTAAGAAGGTAAATTTTATATTATGTGTATTTTAACACAATTTAAACAATTGAAAACAAAAAAGAATCACAGAACTGGCAATAATCTTAAAAACCATAGTCCAACTAGTTTATTTGTAAACAACAACAACAACAAAATAAGATCTAGAGTTTAAAGACTTGTCCAAAGTCACACAACTAGTTCTGGCTGCACCAACACTAGGTCCAAGTCCTGTGATTACTTACGAAGGCTCTGCTTTCCACTGCAGCTTTCTAACTTTGTTGTTCTACCTATAACACTGAAATAAATATACACTCAGATACTACTTTTATATATACTACTTAGTATTACAACATACTTTACCCTGAGATGTTATAAAAGAAATACTGAATTATTGGACTTTTTCCTTACCAAATGTCAACTAACATTTATCACCTTTTCAACAGAAAATCTACAATTTGACTGCTTATATATACCGAAACACTATCCATACAATTTCATTATCCTTGAAACATGCTCTATATTTTATTGATTTGACAATAATATGCTAGAAATAAATACTAAGTAACTAATGACTGGACCACAGATAAATTTATAATAAATGTACAATAAGACTGACAATATAACACAAATGTTAAGAAAAACCCTTACAACTGACAATTCTACATGAAGTTATTAATGTTCACAGTATAACATTACATTACTATCAATACCATTAAGATAAAGACAGTTTAATCACTATGCAAATAGAATTCACTGATCTACCATAAAATGAGTTTATTGACAAAACAGTTTAAAAGCATTATTTTTAGCTATATGAACTTGTTTTGCAAATATTATACTAAGTATCATTTTAAGTGTTTAACTGGACTATCAGAAAGTTACATCTGCAGTGTTAAATTTTTGAGATGAGTATTTTTACTGCTAACATCAATGCAGATATGTGTATTATTTCTGATTCACAGATAATTTGTTTCCAAGAAAACAATTATCAGTAATGTTATTAATCTTTTCCAAGATATCAAATGGATATTTAGCCATATGATTAGCATTAACAGGTATTATGCTGACAGTTCTCTTATATAACATACATAAAACAGGTTTTCCAAAAGTGAAGCCCCGTGAGGCTGGGAAAAATACTACATAAGGTTGAAATTTGAGTCTTGTCTAATTATTAGTTTCCCTCCCAGAGGCTTAAGTTTAGAGAGATTTTCTAATAATTCTCGTTACTTTTCTTTTTCTGTTTGTTTTCTTTTTTGAGACTGGGTCTCACTCTAGCAGCCAAGTTGAAGTGCAGTGGCTCCATCTCGGCTCTCTGAAACCTCTGCCTCCCAGGCTCAAGCAATCCTCCAGACTCAGCCTCCCAGGTAGCTGAGACTATAGACGTGCACCACTACATCCAGCTAATTTTTTGTTTTTGGCAGAGATGGGGTTTTGCCATGTTGCCCAGGCTGGTCTTGAACTCCTGAGCTCAAAAAATCTGCCCGCCTTGGCTTCCCAAAATGCTGCGATTACAGGAATAAGCCACCATGCCCGGCCTACTTTTCTAATCTTAGAAGAATCGATATAGTATAGTTGATAAAAGTGTGAATTTTCTTTTTTTTTTTTTTTGAGACAGAGTCTCACTCTGTCACCCAGGCTGGAATGCAATGGCACAATCTCAGCTCCCTGCAATCTCCGCCTCCCGGGTTCAAGTGATTCTCCTGCCTCAGCCTCCTGAGTAGCTGTGATTATAGGTACGCACCACCACGCCTGGCTAATTTTTGTATTTTTAGTAGAGACAGGGTTTCACCATGTTGGTTTGGTTGGTTTCAAACTCCTGACCTCATGATCTGCCCGCCTCAGCCTCCCAAAGTGCTGGGATTACAGGCGTAAGCCACTGAGCCCGGCCTGCTGTGTTCCTTCGAATAAATTTTGTTTGTAAAAATGTGTGTAATCATGCCTCCTTTGTAGGCTAATTGTGAAAATTAAATAAATTGTGAGGATTAAATTTGAGGATTAAATAAAATAATAAGGAAACAAAGTGCCTGAGTCAGAGTCGACCAAACAACAGCTGTTCAAAAGAAGTTAAATTCCGTCCTTCTTCAGTACGCCAATTTCAGAAGTGCTGATTTCAACAATGAAAGTGAAATTGATAATGTCAACTGTCATACATGCAAAACTGCTAGCAGGTGCCACTTTATTATGTTTCAGGTTCTAAAGCATACTCAATTGAAGTCACAAAGTTCACCTTATTAGTCTCCTATAAACAAGGAAGTAGGCTGCTATCAAGGCCTTATAGATAAAACCCACATTCTTTTTTTCTTTTTCTGCTTTTCAGGAGAAGGAAAAAAATAAATAAAATATATATTTGTAATATATGTACATATAGTAATTTTTCTACTTTTACAAGGCTTGGAAAACAGTTTGTCTTATTTACATCTCATTTACATTTCTAGGAATAAGGATCAATAAAAAACAAACAAAAAATACATCTCATTTACAAATAGGGCCTGAGAAGGGACAACAATGTAAGATATATACAATGACTACAGCAGCCATTAATGTAAGTTATATATACATAAGTTACATCCAATGTAAGTTATATATACATGTTTTATAAGTTTTATATTGGAAAGGGCAGACCTTTCTATAATGGCTTTGGTTTAAATCAAAGACTGTCATCATCATCATAATAATAACAACACTGGGTTTAGCCATTAGAAATATCAGTCATGTGATCACACTATTAAATAGGACACTTAAAGAGGCATGCTTATTCTAAAGCAGAAAAAGTCATCTTCCCATATGTAATAACTGTATTGACTTCTAATACTAAAGTTATTTTCAGAATCTGAATATGTAAATAAAACACTGTTTCGTTTGGCTTTCTCCTACTGAAAAAGGAAATAATTTCCTACTGAAATAGGGAACTCACTTAGCTAATTAGAATTATCAACAGAATCAATCATAATTACCCACATAATGTGACAGTAATGCTATCCTTTAAGGCATATAGTATTTTCCAAATCTAGGCATATTATTTTATGTAATATAGTAAGTTCTTAAAAGGGCAAGAACTATACAACAGTTATACAGTTTGCTGTATAACTCTCTGTTATATAGCAAACAAATAGAAAGGCCTAATTAAATAACGTGGCATCCCTACACATATTCTAATGGGTTAAACATAAGTCTTTACAAAAAGAAATAGTAAATATCAGGCTTAAATAGGGTAGAAAACTACCACTGAAACTTGCTATGTCTTCATTCCATTCTGACAAAACTACATATAAGTCCTAAGTATTTTAAGTTGCTAGTTTAAATGTTTATATAAAGTAGCCCACGTTTAAAAACATTCATTTCTTATCTCTTTCACCTAATATTAACTGCTTAGTTGTAAGAACATACCAAAGTTTGTCCTTTTTTGACAGATATCCCAAGAGAGTATCAGGTTTCTTTGTTCATTTGATACCTAAAGATGAAAAGATCTCACCAAAGACCCTAAAATTTATTTTCCTAAAGTAACATTTGTCAACCCAATGCCAATCTTTGGCACTAGCAGCATTTATTACACTTTGTCTTGTCTTACATGTTTTTTCAGTCACAGATGTAATCTTTGGATAGATTCCTAAAATGCAATCTAGTTTTAGACAACAATAAAATTATTCAAATACTCAGCTATATAAAACTATACGTACATTCCCTTGGAATAGGTACAGATAACCAAAACTCATATATGAAAATGTGTATTTTATTATAAAGCATAGCCAAATAGTCAGAGATAATGGCAGCTAATTTGATCAAAAAGATATTGGAAAGACTATCTACCTGGCTGATCACAAAAGAAGAAAATACAGAGAAATAAAAGAGACCAGCTACCTTTTCACAAACATATAAGGATGACATATGAAAAGGTGCTCAACATTATAAGTCATCAGAAAAACACAAGATGCTACTACACACATATTAGAACAGATAAAAGGCAAAAATATACTGCACAATATCAAGTGCTGACAAGGATGCAGAGCAGCAAAAATTCTTATATACTGGTGGCAGGAATGCAAAATTGTACATTCACTTGGAAATAGTTTAACAGTTTCTTATAAAGTTAACTATACACTTAAAAAAAGGTCCATAATCCTGCTCCTAGGTATTCACTCAAGTGAAATGAAAACTTATGTGTATACACACACACACACACACCCTTTATGTAAATGTAGTAGCTTTATTCACGATTGACTGAAACTGCAAATAACCTAGATGTCCCTCAACAGATAAATGAATAAGCAAATTGTGTACCAATAATAGAATACTACTCAGCAACAAAAAGGTACGAACTAAGGATTTATGCAACAAATGGATGAAACTTAAAATGTATTTTGCTAAAAAGAAGCCAGACCTAAGAGGCTACATATTATATCATTCCATGTATATGATATTCTGGAAAAGGCTGATAACTAAAGGGATAGAACACACATTAAGGGTTGTCAGGATTTGGGGCTGGGGAGAGAGGCTGACCACAAAGTGGTAGCACGAAAAAATTAGGCGGGGGTGGGTGGTCACAGAACTGCTGTTGATAGGTATGTGACTCTATGCATTTTTCAAAATCCACAAAACTGTACAACACAAAGAATGAATTTTACTGTATACAAATTAAATGCAAACAACCAGGGTATCAGGAAAACCCAAGATGGAATGCGAACTGTGACAAAATGAATCTAACTGTGGTACAAATGAAATGGCACAGTAGACTGATGGGGATATACAGAAGAAAAGACCTGACAACTAACTTTGGAAAAAAGCATTTTGGCTGGATAATGTGAGAATAAAAATAAAAAGAACTGTACACAAACACTGTATTCTATTTGGTAAATTTGTTTATCACAGGAGTATGGGTTAGCAATTTGGCAACTACTATATATGTCTAATAAACATATAAATATAGTGTAGAGAATGAGAGTCAGGTTTCTCACTGCGGGAGAAAGAAATTACAAATAAGCAAAGGGGAAATACTAGAATAATCCCTGTGGTACAAAACTGGAGTTGAAGGTATCAGTATGAATTAATATTTTAAGTGTGTATACAGCAAGTAAACACAGAAATAAATATAGATGTATGTATGTATGTAAGTTAGTATATGTATTCGTCCGTTTTCACACTATTATAAAGAACTGCCCAAGACTGGGTATTTTATAAAGAAAAGAGGTTTAATTGACTCACAGTTCCCCATGGCTGGGGAGGCCTCAGGAAACTTATAATCATGGCAGAAGGGAATGTCTTACATGGCAGCAAGCAAGAGAGCAAGTGTGTAAGGGACAAACTGTCAGACACTTATAAAACCATCAGATCTCATGAGCACTCACTATTATAAGAAATGCATGGGAACACTGCCCCACGATCCAGTCACCTCCCACCAGGTCTCTCCCTTAACATGTGGGGATTATGCGGATTACAATTCAAGATGAGATTTGGGTGGCGACACAAAGCCTAACCATATCAGCATACATTTCCTAACTCTGACCCCTGAAAGGTCTAAAAGCAGTAACACCTCGGTAGCAATGAACATACCCAGCACCCAGATGCTGGTTTCTAAATACCATTATCCAACAAGTTGGACCTGGGTTCCTTGGAGAGGTAAGTGATTTCAGGGCTAGAGCAAGGAAAATACAAGATAAGCCTGAAGCATCTCATAAAGTCAGAAAGTAAGGAATTGCTTTTAAAAAAGAAAAGAAAAGAAAAGAAAAAGACAATGACACGTTGAAAAGTGCTCCCAGTGGCCGAAGCTGGAACAATTTGAGCAACAAAATAAATAACAACAGAATTTTGATTCTAATTCAGAGAATAAAATAAATATCTATGAGTTCACACTGATATAAGCAAATGATTAAGCAAATAAATGTGAGGAGGGAATACTCTGTATTACAGAAGAATTACAATTGATAAATGTAGAGGAAATATGGAGAATAGAAAATCACCACTAAAACACCACAGATGCTGCAGGCAAGATCCACCTATAAATGCTAAAATTAGTGGCCAAAAATTTAAGGAAAAACAAGATATTTGTCAAGCCTCAAAGTGTTTTCCCCCAAATATTTATTAATTAAGGGAAAAGTATTAACTTTTAAATAGAGAAATCTGGTAGACACTGTTTGGGTGAAGGAGAAAGGACAAGATGGAGGAAGGTGAACAAGAAGGCATAATCCATGTTGCTTCTGGGTTCTTCCTCACCAACTTTCCCGCGCGGGGAAAATGTAGCCCGCCCTGGGAAGATGCAGATCAACTGAGCATGCGCCAGGTGATTTCAATCCGAAGAGATTGAAACTTACCCGGCCACGCCTATGGAGACGCCCCTATCACGCCCTTATCCCTCCCACTGCCCTCCCCCTTCCAGTACCAATGCATAAAAGTCGCTGCCGGCAGGCGCCAGCGTGACTTCTTCGGCCGGCGCATTCGTGGACCGGGGAACCTCACCCGAGAGCGCCAGCACAACTTCCCTGGCCCCCACACCTGAGGACCAGAGAACCTCGCCGGAGAGTGTGCGCATATTTGCAATAAAAGACTGCCACTTTCTTATGTACTTTGGCCTCATGTTTAATTATTTAGCTCTCCTAAATTAAATTAAACAAAACAGACACCACCATAATCAAGTGATCAAGGCTAACATTACCAGTAATAGGACATTCTGACACCACGTAGCCTCTGATATTGTGCGCTGAAAAAGGCATATCACCGCTGTGGTATTCTGTCTCAAAATCTGTAACTTCAATCTAGTTATGAGGAAACATCAGGGAAACTCTAATTGAATGACATTCTACAAAATACCTGACCAGGAGTCTTTCAAAGTGTGAAAATCATGAGAGACATGGAAAGACTAAGGAACTGTCAGATTGGAGGAGACTAAGGAAACAACACAACTAACTGTAATATGGGATCCTGGAAAAAGAACATTAGTGGAAAACCTGGTGAAATTCTAATAAGGTCTGTAGTTTTAGTAAGTCATTATTGATTAAATTAGTTTTGATCACTATACCATGGGTACGTAAGATGTTAACATGAGGGTAAGCTGAGTAATGAATATGAAAAACTCTCTATATTATCATTGTAACTTATTTGTACATCTAAAATTATTTCAAAATAATTTTTTTTCAAGAGCTTTAAAAAAGAGAAAAAGAGACTTTATTCCTCTCCTTCAAATGCAGTATACCTTTCTTGACAGCAAATTATGTGGATAAAATTGATTTTTTAAAAAAACTTATTTGGTAGAAGATAAAATGGGTACAAAAACCAAATTATTCAAAAACATTATTTAACATTTTAAAGAAAACCGCATAGTGGTCTATTAAAATAAGATTTTTAACATTGTCTCCTATGAGGATAAATCTTGGAGGTTTACTTCCAAACTAGTTTCTTTACTGCCCTGACAGTTATATGAAAATAATACCCATGTCCACATCGTTAGCAGTAAAAATACTCATCACAAAAATTCAACATTGCAAATAGCTACTGTAACTAACAGCTATGCGGTAATATGGATCAGGCTTTACAAAGTTAAAAAGCTGACATTCTCTTTTAGTCTGAATACCTTCAAAGACATGAACAGAGAAAATTCCAAACCAAGTCCATTCAGGCCCTTTCTTATTTAGCCACATATACTTGAAGAGATAAGCAGTATATTCAATTTAAAGAAAAAATTCTATACCTGTCTTTTAAAGTATACATATTTAAGTTCAATGATACTATCAAATTGGCAATGACTCAGTATTTGATTTTTATAATGAAATCTTTTATACTGAGTTAGAAAAATCTAAGTAATCTAAGATTATATGAAAGGGAAAATCAAAGTATAAACTTTCCTATGAATTTATTTCCCCTTGTTTTACTTTTAAGTACAACTAGAATATAAATCAGGGAAATTAAAAAAAGATGTTTTAAGATATGATTTTAATAGATGCAAAAAATGTTAGCATTACCTTCTTATATTATCCATCATTTAAAAGGAAATTTTACTTATTCATAAGAAATTATTTTATTCATAAGTCCTAGTTTACAAATCAGATACTCTCCACAGCTAAACACACACAATGCTAAGGTGGCCTCATTAACATATTAAAGCTATCAAGATTTCCATCCCTTCTGCAGCTTAATTTTATCACCTTTCATAATTCAAATGTATAAGCACTCAAATTCTAAATCCATACTGATTTAAATATAAAATGTGTGATGGCACAAAAAGATGCAAAGTATTTTCTTTCTGATAAGTTTCCAGATTCCTTCCTTTAAAAAGTAAATTTTAAAAGTTTTAAATTGGCTTTATAAAAATGCAAGCAAAGATACCTCACACAAGTCTATTAGGAAACCAAATATATTTCAGGTTAGGCAGGATATAAAAGAGGCTATTTTCAAATCAAATAATAGTTCTTTATGAGATGAAGATTTTAGAAGCTTACTTTATTTTGTTAAAATTACATGGAAAATAGCAAATATAATTTGTTTCTAATTTTGGTGCCCTGAACAGAGAAATTCCTTTATGATATTGGTTGGAAATTCTAATTTAATATGGCATGGTTTTAAAATATATGTTTCTTTTCTTCAGCCAAGAAATTCCTGAGGAGTGTAGCAAAGATTTTATAGACTTTCTAGGCTCGAATTTTATTTTCTCCTTCTATCTTATGTTTATTTAAACACTAATACTTTTAGGAATCACAAACAAGTGTAAGCGTTTCCATTTAAATCTCAGAGAGAAACGCAACTCCAACTTTAGCCACTAAATGTAGTTTTATATTACCCATGTTTTCATTTAAGTTTATATAAGCTAAACCACTTGCATTACTGGAACAGATATTAAAAATACACAATCATCACTCTCAAAATATTATTTGTTCAGTTTAAATTTAGTAGTAGAGACAAATATAATTAAATACATTTGTGTGAATAGTTTTTAGAATGGGAACAAGCTTGACCTTTATCATATAAACTTTTATTTTTGAAAATCTAAGCAAAATGAAGGCTTCTACTTAAAAAATAAGCACTTAGTATTTAACTGCTAACAACATTAAGTCTTATTTTAAAAATCAATTACTTCAGAAAACTAGCACCTCCTCTAAGAAATAATACACACCCTTCACTTCAAGAAATTAGAGTTCTTGTATCTGCACATATACTTATATGCATATTTAAATCTCTAATAAGTTTTCATACAACAAGTCTTACTGACAACTAAAATCAGTTAGCTACCATTTCATGTATTATAATTACATAGCATAATAAGATACCCTGCTTAAGTTTTCTAGGCCAAGGGTTGGCAAACTTTCCTAAAAGGGCTAGATTTTAGGCTTCTGGGCCATACAGACACTGTTCCAACTAAAACCGCTGCCAATGTAGTGCTAAGATGGCCACACACAATATGTATTAAGTGGGTGTGGCTGTGTTCCAATAAAACTTTATTTACCAAAATAGGTAGGCCATAGTTTGCTGACTCCTGCTCTAGGCAAACAGATTTGATATCAGTATATAACACTTCCAGCGAATGTATAATCATGTTTCCCTTGAATCTAGTAGTTGTTACAAGGAACATTAGCTGTATAAGTGGTAAAGAAATCAAGAAAATATTTCCTGAGGTCAGAATCTCAGATAAGACTGGGAAATTTAAATGTGTTAATAAAATACACATTAAAATATAAGTCTAAAAATGCATACATAGTAAGGGTATGATTAAATTTTATCAAACAATCTTACCTTAATCAAATGAAAGAATCTAAACTCTAGTACATCTCTGGTTTCAATTCAAAATGTATCTGAATCAAAACTTCAGTTTCTTGTCAAATTCCTAGAGAAACAAAATTGAAAACCTTAAGTCAGCTTCCAGTTCCAGATAAGATAGGGTAATCACATGCCAGTAAGTTAATGTAGCTATAAGACTTGGACAGAATGCATGGAACAACTACTAGCGAACTTTGAAAAGTAACAGTAGCAGGCAGATTAAGACAACCAGAATTTGATGTACCACTGAAGCAACCACAGGTTTACCATTTATTTCCCCCTCTGCTTTCATCCAGACTGAACATAATACAGCCCAAATGGAAAGCTTCAGGAGAACCCCTCTACCTCTGGCTCGAGGGAAGGGGTCTCCTAAGACTCACAAGGAAGTGTGCAATTCCCCCATTTTTTTTCTCTCTTTACTTTCTCAAGCCCAGCCACCCATCACAGCTGTGGCAGCCGTGGCAATGGAGGTTATTATGAACTAAAACTCTGAGAGAGGTAATCTATCTCTCTGATCACAGAAGTTGTGGTCCCAAGAGGATGTGGTGAATCCCTTTTGCTTCTCTCTCTGTCCTCCTGCCACTTGGCCCTGAATATGGGCACAGTTGCAGGGAGTGAACATTAAAGAGGGATAGAGACCCACTTTCTGGTTAGAAAAGGGAAGCCACGCAGAATTAGAAATTACTGGAAGATCACAGACAAGGAACATGGGAGAGCAACACCTCTAAGTTGTTTTATGAACGCCTGGACTCACCCTCGAGTGGCATATGCATGCATCTGACCCAAACAAACATACACAGACTTTGCGAATTATGGAACAGACCACCCCTCAAGTTCCAGACTGGCAATAGGTGGTACACAGGTGGGACAGAACCAAGTAATATGGCAAAAGCTTTCAAAATCAAACTGATGCTGTAACTACAACCCACAGAAATTTGCAGTGTGAATCTAACTGGGTTGACTGCCTACTAAAACAAATATATCAACATTCTGCATAGTATTTAAACAAGATCCAATGTCTCCTAACATAATAGTCAAATGTCCAGGATATAATCCAAAATTACTAGGTATACAAGGAATCAAAAAAACTCAACCTGCACAGGAAAAATACCAACATCAAGAAAACAAAGATGTTGAAATTATCTAAGATATTAAAGATATTTAGAGTCATTATTACAGAATGCTTTAACAAGTGAGTGCAAACATTCTTGATACAAAGGGATAAACTCAGAAAAGAAAAAAAAAAAAAAACAGAAGATAAAAGAAGAACCAAATGGAAATTTTAGAAGTGGATAAATACCAATAACCAAAATTAAAAACTCACTAAATGAGCTCAATAGCCAAATGAAGATGACAGAAGAAAAAGTCAGTGAACTTACTATAGATGAATAAAAATGATCCAATCTGAACAGAGACAAAGATTGGGGAAAAAAGGTCAACATCAATCACATTTCTGTACATTAACAATGAACAATTTGGAACCCTCAAATTTAAAAATAATACAATTCAAAATAGCTCCATAAAAACCAAATAGTTGAGTACAAACCATTAGAACATGTACAAGAGCTATATGCTAACAACAACAAAACGCTGATGCATGCATCAGGAAAATCTGAGTAAGCAGAAAGATACCCGGTGTTCATAAATCAGAAAGCTCAACATCATAAAGATGTCAATTCTCCCCAAACTGGTCTAGAAATTTAATGCAACTCCAATCAAAATTCCAGGATTTTTTGTAGTTATAGACAAGCTGATTCTAAGATTATTATGGAAAGGCAAAAGAACTAGAGAAAACAAAACTATTTTTAAAAGAAATAAAGTTGAAGGAATTATACTACCTAATTTTAAGGCTTCAAGCTACTTACCAAGACAATGTGATATTGCTGAAGGAAGAGATCCATCAATCAATGGAAAAGAATAGAGTGTTCACAAATATATCCACACAAACAGGGTCAACTGATTTTTGTCAAAGGTTCAAAGGCATACAATGAGGAAAGGATTGTCTTTTCAACAAATGGTGTTGGAACAATTGTGCATCCACATGCAAAGAAAAAAATAAAATTTCACCTAAACCCTCATGTTATACAAAAATTAACTCAAAATAAACTTAAATGTAAAATATAAAACTGTAAAACTTGTACCCAAAAAATGACAAAGAAGAATAAAATCTTTGTTTCCTGAAGTTAAGCAGAGTTCTTAGATACGAAACCAAAAACATAATCCATAACATTAAAAGTTATAAATTGGACTTCACCAAAATTAAACATTTATGCTCTGGAAAGGTATCTTCAAGATAACATAAGAACAAGTTACTGACAGGGAGATAATACCTGCAAATCACTTATGGAGCAAAGGACTTCTGTCCAACAAATACATAGAACGCTCAAAACTCAACAGTAAGAAAACAATGTAATTTAAACATAAGCAAAAGCACATGATTAGAATAGGTTAAAAAACAAAAACAAAACAAAACAAACCTGGTAATTCCAAATGCTGCTAAAGATACGAGCAATAGGAACTCTCATTCATTGCTGGTGGAAATAAAAAATGGCACAACCACTTGAAAGACAGTTTGGCAGTTTCTGATACAGCTAAGTATACACGTATCATATGACACAGCAATCAAACTCCTAGATACTTACTAAACTGAACTGAAAACTTGTATTCAGACAAAAACCTGCACACCGATATTTAATGGAGCTTTATTCATAACCACCAAAACCTGGAAGCAACCAAAATGTCCAGGTGAATGAATAAAACTGTGGTATTCCTATACAATAGAATACTATGCAGAAATGAAAAGGAACAAAGTATTTGATGCATGAAATAATATGAATAAACCTTAAATGTATTTTTCTAAATGAAAGAAGTCAGATCCAAAAACAATGTTATTATATGACTGCATTCAGATGACACAATGGAAAATGCAAAACTACAGATTTTGGTTGTCAGGAGAGGAGCTGGGGTATGGAGTAGTGGCTGACTACAAAGGGGATGCATGGAAAAATTTTTTAGTGTGATGAGGTCGTTCTGTATGACACTGAGGTGGTGTATACATG
This sequence comes from Chlorocebus sabaeus, assembly GCF_047675955.1. NCBI lineage: Eukaryota > Metazoa > Chordata > Mammalia > Primates > Cercopithecidae > Chlorocebus > Chlorocebus sabaeus. Next base: position 44,986,082 of record NC_132929.1, on the reverse strand, counting down.
ACATTGTGCATTTGTCAAAACCCACAGAACTGCACATCACAAAGACTGAACTTTAATGTATGCAAATTTTAAAAAATCAACTAAGATGCTGGGGGAATTTTAAGATAGAATGCAGTCCACGACAAATGAATCTGGCTGTATTATAAACGAATGGAATAACCCAGCTAAAGGGGGTAAATTTATTTCTCACAGGGGTACTGGTTAACAATTGTGAACTTGCTTTACTGAGATGGAACAAATAAGTAAACGGATGATCAAGGCCAGGTTTCTGTTAGAAAGGAAAGTTACAGAAGCAAAGTGGGGAAGCCTGGAATGAACCCTGTGGTACTGGATTAGTCACAGACATCAGTATGAACTTAATATATATTATATATACAGCATAATATATAATACAAATAGATAGGTACAGAAACAATTATAGATGTATATAAACACATGATTAATATACGAATGTATTATTTCCTAGCTCTATTCTCTGAGAAGGCCTTGAAATGGTGATACCCCTGTATCAACAAGTATATCCAGTACCCAGAGAGATAAAGGATCTAAGTACAATTCTCCAATACAAGAAACCAGGGCTCCTAAGTGGAAATGGCTGATTCTAGGGGTAGGGCAGAGAAAATATATGATAAGCCTGGAGTATCTTGTAGTACCATAAATAAAGGAAGTATTCAAAAAAGAAAAGGATGGGACATGTCAAAGGAATACAGGGACCAACAATGGAACAATTTTAGCAACAAAATAACATAGTATTGAATTATAAGCCAATGAATAAAATAAGTATACATATTGATCTAAATGACTGAATAAACAAATGGAAGGGACGAAGGCTTACTTATAGAAGAAACCTTAATAACATATAGATATACCCTATCCATAAGATGAAACAATATCCCAACCCTTTTGACTGTGGGCTGAAATTAGCAACTCATCTCTAAACAATATAATACAAAAAGACAAAAATACCAACTTTACAGTGAGGAAATCTGATAAACAGTACCTTAGCCAAGTAATGCTGTCATCATGCACTTTGATAAGATGTGAGGAAAAGGGCATTTCCCTCTGTGTATTCTTTCCTAAAACTCATCACCTCTGTCTAATCACAAGAAAAGCATCAGACAAACACAAATTGAGAGACACTGCAAAATCTCTGACTGGTACTAGTACTCAGAACTATCAAGTTTATGAAAAACAAAGAAAGGTAGAGAAACTGTCACAGACTACAGGAGATTTAGGGAGAGATGACAAATGTACCATGTAATCCTGGAATAGATTTGAGAACAGGAGACCAGTGGAAAACTTGGCAAAATCTCAGTTTGGAATCTGGAGTTTGGTTAGTAGTAAGGTACCAACGTTGGTTTCTTGATTTTGAAAAATGCACTTGGTTTTGTAAATTGTTATTATTATGGCAAGCCGTGTGAGGAATATAAAGGAACTCTTTGTATTATCTTTGTAACTCTTCTATACATCTACACTTCTTCCAAAATAAAAAGTTTGTTTTTAATGGTCAAAAGACCTGAATAGATCCTTCACCAAAGAGAATATAACAAAACATATGACAAAATGTGCAACATCACTAGCTATCAGGAAAGTGAAAATGAAATTCACTATCAGGTACCGCTACAAATCTATTAGAATGGCTAAAATGAAAAAGGCTGACCATACCCTAGAACACTCATACATTACTGAGGGAAATACAAACTGGTATAGCCATTTTAGAAAACCGTTTGCCAATTTCTTGACAATGAACACTTACAATATGACCCACCAATCCCATACCTATGTATTTTTACCCAACAGAAATGAAAACTCATTCGCACAAAATCCTATACACAAATGTTTATAGAAGCTCTATTTAAAATAGCTAAAAACTGGAACAACTCAAATGTTGTCCAATTAATAAACTTATAAACAAACTGTGGTACATCCATACAACTGAATACTACTCAGTAATAAAAAGGAATAAAATATCAATACACAGAACAACTTATATGAATCTTATAAGGCATTATGCTGAGTAAATGGATACGTAACAGTCTTAAATGGCTTCATGCTCTATTATTTCACTTCATGACCATTTTTGGAAAGACAAAAAGTAAAATGGCCGAGTTACCAGGTATTGAGGGGTAGGGAGGGAACACAACTACACAGGGATAACACCAGGTAGTTTTTGAGCTAAGGAAACTATTCTGGATATTGACTGTGATGGTGGTTAGATAAATCTATACACATGTTGAAATATATCAACTATACACAGAAAAAGTTTTACTGCATGTTCATTTAAAAAAATAAAATTTATGATACTTAACAGACTTTTAAATCATAAAGGCCTTTTCAGGATTATTTAGTTTGGATCTTATAGTCTGCAAAAATCCTCTTGTTTATTCTGCCTACTTTTAAGACAGAGCAAGTGACAAATAGCTCAGTCCTGACATGTAAATCACTAGAGGGATCAATGGTCTAAATGTCAGTTCCCCTAAGCAATGTATCATCTGCAAAGGAGTCTAATCTGCTCATCACCACTATCCCACCTAATTGAAAAGTAAATTCTGACATCTGCTTAGTGGTATCATAAAAGAACTTTCATTAAAGATTTTTTTAAAAATATTGATTTACAGTCAGTAGAGAATTCCACATTATTGGTCAGGGAGAGGAATGTGATTAATTCTACTTCCACTGCATAATAAGCATTCTGAAAATAAAAAGTAAAACAGACCAGGCAAGGTGGCTCATGCTTGTAATCCCAGGACTTTGGGAGGCCAAGGTGGGTGGATCACCTGAGGTCAGGAGTTTGAGACCAGCCTGGCCAACATGGTGAAACCCTGTCTCTACCAAAAATACAAAAAAACTAGCTGGGTGTGGTGGCACGCGCCTGTAATCCCAGCTACTCAGGAGGCTGAGTCACGAGAATCACTTAAGCCTCAGAGACAGAGGTTGCAGTGAGCCGAGATCACACTACTGCACTCCAGCCTGGGTGACAGAGTGAGATTTCATCTCAAAAAAAAAAAAAAAAGTAAAACAATCATTTGTCTCCACCTTTTTTATTGGGGAGAAAATAATCACTTTATTTGAATAAGTAGGATGAGGAATGCAAGCTGGAAAACACAGCATTTCAGAAGTAATTCTACTCTTCTGCAAGAATTTCTTTATTGTACTTCAACTAATACAGTACACTACAAGCTTACAGTGAATTATTACTATACTATACAGGCATGTGGTCACAAAACATTAAAATCTACATAGTACAGGAATTTAAATTTTTAAAAACTAAGTATAAAGGTACTACCTCTTCCGAACAATTTTATCATGTTATTTAATCTATCTGGTTCCTACATATACTTTAGGTATTATTTTTAAAAGTCATATTTAGCCAACTATTTCCAATTAACCTAAACTCGATTATTTATTTTTAAGGATACCGTTGTTCTCAGTTGTGCTACTAAATTCAGCAACACCTTCAGATTATTATATTTAAAAGAACATGAGTTTTTTTTAGAAAGCCGATCAGCAATTGCACTAATTTCAAATGAAAAACAAAAAGCCTCCTCTATAAGGAACAGTTTTTGCCTTAAGGCCTTTTGTTCTCATAATATTACATCCAATTATAAGTTAAATGATCTGCTTCAAGAATTTAGGTTATTTTCCCCAGGAACACATTTGGAAAAACTGATGACATTACCTGGTACCATATCCTTTCTGACTGAAACCATTTGCGTGTAGTAGCTATAATTCACTAAGGTCAGTTTAGTTTTGACACCCATTAAAACCCACTGAATGGAGTACCTATTGCAGATCTGTATGCTTACTGCTCCATGTAATCTTCTCACTCGATGTTCAACTTACTAAACAAAGGCTGTTTTATTAATAATAATCAAAATCTGACTTCCAAAGATGCACTGCACCTGTCAAAAGCTTCAATAGGTCAGTAAATTTCCTGCCTCTTCTCTCTCTAGCATTGCACGTGTTTAAGTCACTACTATATTTAATGTCCATCGACACAGGAGTTTTTTCCCCTGTCTTTTTCAAATAATCAAGAAAACTTCAGTTAATTAGTATTACACTATTTACAGTTAAACTTCCAGCTCTCTTCAAAAGTTGCCAATAAGAATTTTTACATATGAACTAAACCCAACATGATGCTTTACCTTACTAGCCACTGAAATGCTAAGTTCACAGAAATCAACATTACCTAGTAACATTTTAAAGATTATAGTACATTAAACCACCTATCTCTATAAGAGTAGCTACTACTTTCCTTCACCCAAATTAATATCATCCAAACTTAAATATAACAATAGCCATCTCTACACTTAAGCAAATCAAATGAACTTTCCACTCATTCCAAAAGTTCTTCTTTCAGAAATGAAGTTTTATATAAAATATATTTAGGCTATTCGTTTCGAAACATAAAAGGTCAGAATAAGAAATTATCCATAAATAATGTTAAATTATCAAAGAATCAAGAAGGGATTTGGGATGGAGAACTTGGTATGTACTGAAATTAAGAAGGCCTCATGTGACATTTACAATCTGTAGCCCAAACCTGTGTTGCAAGTATATTTAGCCACTTGCTAATAGTTCTGATAAAAAGTTCTATGATGGCGAAGTTTGAAATAAATGCCTGTGTAGTCTATAAATCTCATATACCTATGCTTACTCCAATCCACCATTACTAAAGTTCCCTATTGCTACACTGGGAAACTACATGATACAGAATTGTAACCACGACTATCACTAAGAAAACTACGAATAACTGTCTTCAGAAGGCATTTAACAATTGGTAAGAATACTGCAGTTTTTCCATGAAGAGTAGACCCACACTCGGCACACAGTGGGAGAACTGTATATGAGGAAGATAGAAGCTCTAAGAGCAGTGAACAATAGATAGTAAATCTCTTCCATTATTTTAAAAGTCAGTCTATCTCACAAAAGCCATACTGAGAAATTTATTTTCATTTGCTTCTGAGTTGGCAGTTCTTCACTATAGGTAAACACTGGTTTAAAGCAACTGCTGATTTTTTTTTTTTTAATTGGGAAGTACTCTCTGACTGCTGAATTTAGGAGGTGAAAGCAAGACTGGGAAGCATGGTTCATGCCTGTAATCCCATCATTTTGGGAGGCCAAAGTGAAAGGATAGTTTGAGCCCGGGAGCTCAAGACCAGCCTGGGCAATATAGTGAGACTCCATCTCTACAGAAGATTTAAAAATCAGCCAGATGTGGTACAGTGTGCCTGTAGTCCCAGCTAGTTGGGAGGCTGAAGTAGGAAGACTGTTTGAGCCAAGGAGGTCAAGGCTACAGTGAGCCGGTGCTCATACCAATGCACTCCAGCCTGGGTGACAGAGCCAGATACTTTCTCAAAAATAATAGTAATAATAATAATAGGAGGAGGAGGAGGAAAAAGCAAAACATAGCTGCCTTTAGCACTTTAGAGTCTTTAGCAAGAAAAGCAAAATGGAGTGCATGGTCACTCTTAAAGCCTTTTTAAAAATTCCTCAATGAGTATCTGATTAAATCTTAAATTGTCCTCTAAGTCTGGATTTTTGAACTCAAAATTCCTCACTGCTTTTGAAGCAGAAAATAGAAAAAAAGAGAGATAAATGAGGTTCCTAACTCAATGCAAAGAAAAAACAAAGTAAGCCTTTGTTAGCAATATCTGTTAAGCATCTAGTATGTAAAACACTATTGTAGTGATGGGATGAGGAAAGGGCCAAAACAAAGAACACTAGTACTGGCTTTCAAAGAGCTTACATAAATACAGAATACATGAAGAATTATTTATAAAGCAATGCTATATGTTTTGCTTGTTTATATAAGTACACTGCTAGACACGCAATGGCAGATAACTATGTCTGTCTTGTTTACCACAATAGCCCCAGTGCCTACTACAATGACTAGACATAGCAAGCACTAAAAAAATTTTTGTTGTATAAATGAAGACTTTCAACAGCTATGTCAATACTGACACTTGGCTTCCTTGACTCCAGTGATCTAGCTCTGTCTGACAGGCAGAACAATGGCCCTCCAAAGATGTCTGTGCCCTTAAGCACTGGAACCTAAGTTACCTTACATGGCAAAAGGGACTTGCAGTTGTAATTAAGGTTAACGAACTTGAGATGGGAGAGATTACCCTGTGTTATCCAGGTAGGCCCAATCTCATCACATGAGGCTTTTAAAGTGGAAGAGGAAGACAGAAGGTGGATCAGAGAGTTTAAATCAACGGAGAAGGAGATATTGGAGGCTTGAGAGGGACTTGACCTTTGTTACTGGCTTTGAAGAAGACAGAGGGCCACATGCCAGGGAATGAGGGTGGAATGTAGGTGCTAGAAAGGGCTCTGATCAAGACAAATGCTACAACCACAAGGAAGTGAATTCTACCAAAACCCCGAATAAGAAAGGAAACTGATCTTGCCCTACAGCCTCCAGAAAGGAACACAGCCATGCTGAAATTTTTATTTTAACCCAATGGGACCTGGATTGGCTTACTGATTCACAGAACTGTAAGATTAAAAAATTTTCTGTTGGCCGGGCGCGGTGGCTCAAGCCTGTAATCCCAGCACTTTGGGAGGCCGAGACGGGCGGATCACGAGGTCAGGAGATCCAGACCATCCTGGCTAACATGGTGAAACCCCGTCTCTACTAAAAAATACAAAAAACTAGCTGGGCGAGGTGGCGGGCGCCTGTAGTCCCAGCTACTCGGGAGGCTGCCACAGGAGAATGGCGAAAACCCGGTAGGCGGAGCTTGCAGTGAGCTGAGATCCGGCCACTGCACTTTAGCCTGGGCGACAGAGCGAGACTCCGTCTCAAAAAAAAAAAAAAAAATTCTGTTTAAGCTACCAAGTTTGTGTTGATTTATGATGGTAGCAATAGAAAACTAATATGCCCCTTATCGCTTCTACTCTAGCAACCCAAATATATAGCTTTTCTTGTCAACACCCTGATACTGGTTCAATAAAAGATTTAACTTTCTGAAATGCTTTGATCTGATCATAATCTCCTATTCTTACCTCTTCTACTTCATATTCTCTGCATCTGTCATTATCAAGGAAAGACCTTGTTTAAAAGGACAATATGTAGAAACAAAATGCCACTTATCAATCATGAATTAGTATTTTCTAGTTAGAATGTTTGGTCAGCTTTATATCCAAAAGTATAAAATGATACAACAGAATAGTTATAACCAAACTGCAAATTTCATATTCCTTGCAACGTTGCAGTACCAAGGACCCACACCGAAATGTGTTATTATACAACCCAGTGTGTCAAATTCTGATTTAAAGATGATGTATTTTGTTTTTAAATCTGGAACCATTTATTTGCCTCTTTATATTTATACACTTGCTCTAAATTATTAAAAACAACCTCATAAACAATCTGTTTAACAGTAATTAGAATTTTATCTAGTTAAAACAACAGCAGAGCATGCCACAACACAGATGGCAGAAAACTTTCTCCTTGCCTGATTAGTGTCAAAAAATTGTTCTCCTATTTCGTGATTAGGAAAAATTTTGTCACGGGCTATCTCACAAGATACTAGTGAAAGGACAGTTTTATTAAGAAAGTCTTTGCTCAGCATATATCTTAATTATTTCTCAATGTAAAAATTTTTCTTACTACTCTGATAAAACCCAACCAAATAAGTGATTGAGGAATCATAACGGATAGAAGTCTGTACTACTGATTTCACTCTAGTTCCAATGCCTTAAGCACACTAATTCTCTGTGGAGTAGAGGTTCCCAGATTATGATGCACATTGAATCACCTGGGGAGTGTTTAAAACTTCTAATGACCAAGTTCCAACCCATACCAATTAAATCAGAAGGTCTGGGGATAAGACAAGCACAAAAGTTTTTACACTCCCCAAGTGGCTCCAGTATGGTTTAAGGCATGGTACAGTGCACTGAATGGAGTCAGGAGGCCTGGGATCTGCCACTGACTGTGCCACCAGAAAGCTTGGGTACATCACTGGGTAGCCATTTCCTCATCTATAAAAATATAGGATTGGACAAGTTATTTCTAATATCTTAACATTTTATAAGTGTAGGATGAGATTCCTTAGTTTTCTTCAAAAGATTAAATCACCTCAACATTTAAACTATGCAAAAAAATTGAAATCCATGATCTGATAATGCTTATTCCTACCTGTTAAAATCTTACTTTTATAAAGATTATTTTACAGTGGAGATCACATTCAACTACATTTCAATTGCACAGCTTTTTATATATCCTTATGCTCATCCATGTCATACAAGGGTGTAAGTTAGGAATGACTGGAAGCTTGAATTATCTCAAAATACAGCTTGCTATCAGATTATTTCTAGAATTCCTATTAAAATATACTGCATGTATTCTGATTTTCTTGAATAGCATTCCTGGTTTTGCTTAGCTCCTGAAGATACAAAATGACCTGAACTTTTCATTAACATTGTTTCATAAAAGCAAATCATTAAGGAAACAAGAAAGTTGAAATAATCCCTGAGTATCAAGTTATTCTGTATACAGTCTCAAACCGAATTCTTACCCTTGACCAGTCCTCTTACAAATGTACACTACCAGTCATGAGGGTGCTTGGAAAAAGGTTAATTCATCCAACAAGTTAAGCATTTTTGTAGTTCCAGAGTTTGGGGACAGGGTGGCAGACTTCTAATACGTCCCTGCAGTGATCCCCGCCTTCTGATAGTTGCATGTTGTATAACCCTCTTTAAGTGTGGGCTAGACCTAGTAACTTGCTTATGAAGAAGAAAATATTGGCCAGGCATGGTGGTTCATGCCTGTAATCCCAAGACTGGGAGGCCAAGGCAGAAGGATCACTTGAGCCCAGGAGTTCAAGACCAGCCTGGGCAATATAGTAAGACTCTGTCTCAATTTAAAAAAATAAAGAAAAATATGGCAACAGTGATGGGATGTCACTTCTGTGATTAGGTTATAAAAACTGTGATGTCCTTCTTGCTAGGACTCTCTTTTGCTGGCACTTTTTCTTCCCCTCTTGCTTGTTTGCTCTAAGTCAACTGCCATATTGTGAGATGCTCTATGGGTCCATTTGGCATGAGTCCAAGGGAGACCTCTGGCTAACAGCCTGAGAAGAAATGAAACATGTCTTATGAGTGACACAGAATATGGATCCTTCCACATCAAGATTTCTGATGAGACTTCAGGCCCTGTCAACACACTGGTTCATAACCTTGTAAGAGACCCACCGCCTATGCTGTTCCTGGATTCCTGACTCACTGCAATATAATAAATGTGTGTTTTGAGTGGGTATGTTTTAAAATAATTTGTTATGCAACAATAGGTAACTAATATAGGCATGTAGCAATGAATAAAAACACTGCAGTCAAAGAACCAATAGTTGAGTTATAAGATAGATCAAGGTATCAACAATCCAGTAATGGGTGAGACATGTAAATAAATGTAATAAAGCATTTTAGGGGCTCTGATAAAAGTATACATGTGTTTGAACGCCACATGCAGGGTTTTTTTTAAAAAAAGTAAAAAGTATACATGTGAGGGGTAAGGTACAGACATAATAAAGGATTTGTATATAAAAAGGCTCAGGCACTGATGTTCTTTAAAAGGGAAGAATGTGAGTTATAAGCAAAAATAAATACAATGGTCACTTTGGAAAACTAAAGGTAATCCCAATTATTTCCCACCCTTCAAGAAAACTGATGCAGCAATTATCTCTTCCTTCTACTGCATTGTCAAATATTCCGTCTCTACTGGATTATTCCTATCACACTAAATATAGAACCAAAAAATGTTTTAAAGCCCACTCTCTTAACTCTACACACCAAATGTGCATAGTTCCCCCTTTACAATAAAACTCAAAAGTGTTGTCTATACTCACTGTCTCCACATCTCCCATTTTCTCCTGAATCCATACCAACCAAGCTTTTCATCCCATCTGTCTACCAACTTGCCTTTATTTAAGGTCACCAATGTCTTCCACATTGCTAAACACAACAATCGATTCTCTGACTTCCTCTTATTTTACCTGTGAGCAGAGCTGACACAAACAATAATTCCATCCTTGAAATACATGGCTCTCAAAATACCCAACTCTACTGGTTTTAATCTTATTAGGTTGGCGCAAAAGTAACTGCAGTTTTGGACCGTGAATTTTAAATCATTACATTATAACTAGGCTCAGACTCATCTTTATTAATCAAAATAGGTAACATTACAATCAACACATTTTTGCCAATGAGAAATAAGTTTATTTCTTCCTGTGGTGTAAAAATGCGTGCTCTGGGATTCGATAAACTCGTGGAAAGCTTTTTCTGCATTCCGGTTGTGGAAACATTTTCCCTGAAAAAAGTTGCTGAGATGCTTGAAGAAGTGGTAGTCAGTTGGTGAGAAGGTGAATATGGTGGATGAGGCAAAACTTTGTAGCCTAATTCATTCAACATTTGAAGCGTTGGTTGTGTGACGCATTGTCAGGCATTGTTATGGAGAAGGATTGGGACCTTTATGTTGATCAATGCTGGCTGCAGGCATTGCAGTTTTCCATGCATATCATTTATTTACTGAGCATACTTCTCAGATGTAATGGTTTCGCTGGAACTCAGAAAGCTGTAGTGGATCAGATCGGCAGCAGACCATCAAACAGTGACCATGAACTTTTTTGGTACACGTTTGGCTTTGGGAAGTACTCTGGAGCTTCTTCTCGGTCCAACCACCGAGCTGGCCATCACCGGTTGTCGTATAAAATCCACTTATCATCACATGTCACAGTCTGATCGAGAAATGGTTTGTTGTTGTTGCACAAAGTAAAAGAAGACAACACTTCAAAATGACGATTTTTTTTATTTTCAGTCAGCTCATGAGGCACCCACTTATCAAGCTTTTACACCCTTCTAATTTGCTTCGAATGCCGAATGACCGAAGGATGGTCGATGTTGAGTTCTTCAGCAACTTCTAGTGTTGCTGTAAGAGGATCAGCTTCGATGATTGCTCTCAACTGGTCGTTGCCAACTTTCGATGGCCGGCCTCATCTTCACTCCTCATCTTCAAGGCTCTTGTCTCCTTTGCAAAACTTCTTGAACCACCACTGCACTGTACCTTTGTTAGCAATTCCTGGGCCAAATGCATTGTTGACACTGTGAGCTGTCTCTGCTGCTTTATGACCCATTTTGAACTTGAATAAGAAAATCACTCGAATTTGCTTTTTGTCTAACATCATTTCCATAGTCTAAAATAAATATAAAATAAACAGCAAGTAATAAGTCATTAGCAAAACAAAGTGAGAAATGCACATTAAAATGACGTATAACACAACCACATTTATTTAAGAATGTATTCCAATATCAAACAGCAAATTTCAACAATGCAAAACCCGCAATTATGTCTGCACCAGTCTAATACTCCATGCTCACTGCACTTTAGTCACACTGGCCTCCTCCTTGTTCCTTGAATACACTAGGCACACACTTTCCTCAAATCTGTTACCCTTGCTATACCTTAGAACAGGAATGTTCTTTCCTGAGATATCTGTATAGATTCCTTTTAGGTCTTCAATCAGATGTCACAATCCTTCCCAGGCCTGCCCTCCTCCAATCCCCATGCCTTCCAACACTCCCCCCATCCCCTTTCCCTCCTTTATTTTGCTGATAAAGTATATATTTCATCTGTTAGTTTCAGTTTCCCTCTCAGTTAGAATGTAACCTCCACAGAGGCAGGAATTTTTGTCTGTTTTGTTTACTATTGTATGTGATACAACAGTACCTGGCAATAGTAGGCATGGTATTAATATTTGTTTAATGAATGAATGAACCAACCAAGGGAATTCTCTCACTGGTCTAATGTAATATAGTTTCAAAGGTACCGAAATATTATATTCATATTTCAATCATTGTGATTTATGTCCTGACAGATTTAACACCCTCATTATACATACCAGGGCTATATTAAATTAGTTTGCATTCCACTGAAAACATACTAATCAGGAGAAAACATCCAGAATTGTTTTAGACAACAAGGAGCAACAAGACTGATTTTAAAAAATAGTTTTCCATGGATAATCTAAAGTAGAAAATCCACATACAATATGTCACAAAATCTGATACAGATTTTCAAAGTCTAGAGGTGAAACAGAAGGTAAGCAAAAATTTCAAATTTTGTTAATACACACACACACACACACACACACACAAACTCTAAGGAGATTTTGTCAATTCTTTCATAGGTAACTTTTAACCTTTGATGTGTTTTCCATCCATTTTCCAATATATGCACTTTTTACTTCTCTTTTTCTAAGCTATCAGTGATTTTAAAAAAAATTTAGCTGAAACTATATACAGTGTTCCAAAGATAAAAACAAGACTTGATTGCGCTGAGATAAAATACTTACATCATTTTTACATTTGTATGTATATGTTCTTTACACATTTCCCGAGTGCTTTCACATCTTTATTATGATCTTCACACTGACATGAATATATAGGCAGGCAGATTTTATCACATCCTCCCCCACCTCCCCCATACATACACATACTTTGCAGATGGAAAAAAGTGACTCTCAAATAGATTAACTGGCCTGCTCAAGGTCACAGAGCTACAAGCAGTTCAACCTGGACTATAATTAGCTTTTTTTGAATCCAAGTTCATAATTTTTTTGAGGGGGTATTTATTTTGGGGGTGAGAAAGTTCTCTCTTACATAATTTCTTTTTTTTTTTTTTTGTCCATGTGCCTCTCTTTTTATTTATTTATTTATTTTTTATTATTATACTTTAAGTTCTAGGGTACATGTGCACAACGTGCAGGTTTGTTACATATGTATACATGTGCCATGTTGGTGTGCTGCACCCATTAACTCATCATTTACATTAGGTATATCTCCTAATGCTATCCCTCTCCCCTACCCCCTCCCCACAATAGGACCTGGTGTGTGATGATCCCCTTCCTGTGTCCAAGTGATCTCATTGTTCAATTCCCACCTATGAGTGAGAACATGCGGTGTTTGGTTTTCTGTTCTTGCAATAGTTTGCTGAGAATGATGGTTTCCAGCTGCATCCATGTCCCTACAAAGGACACGAACTCATCTTTTTTTATGGCTGCATAGTATTCCATGGTGTATATGTGCCACATTTTCTTAATCCAGTCTGTCACTGATGGACATCTGGGTTGATTCCAAGTCTTTGCTATTGTGAATACTGCCACAATACCAAGTTCAGTATTTTCTTTCAAAATATATTACCTCACCCGGTAATTCAAGGTACATTGTATGTATCTACAAAGACTTGACTATGTAAGCATCTTCCTTCTGGATTAGAGATTTTTACCCAATCCATTATAAAAGTGCTCTGCAGATGGTACAAATATGCTACTCTTCTTATTTTTTTAAAAAGAAAAGACCAAGAAAATAAAAATAAAGAAAATTGAGTAAAGCAGTAGTAACATGAGATCAATGGCTACTTTCTGCACACCCGATCAATGTTTTAGAACCTTTGGACTATTAAACTGATGCCAAACACCACTTCAAGTGCCAGAGGAAGATATTTAACAGAGGCCATTCTAGGTAAAATCACCGTTTATTACTGCCAGAACCCATACCTACGTCCCTAAACTAGTTCAACCATTATGTAAAACAGTATGGCGATTCCTCAAGGATCTAGACCTAGATGTACCATATGACCCAGCCATCCCATTACTGGGTATATACCCAAAGGATTATAAATTATGCTGCTATAAAGACACATGCACATGTATGTTTATTGCAGCACTATTCACAATAGCAAAGACTTGGAATCAACCCAAATGTCCATCAGTGACAGATTGGATTAAGAAAATGTGGCACATATACACCATGGAATACTATGCAGCCATAAAAAAGGATGAGTTTGTGTCCTTTGTAGGGACATGGATGCAGCTGGAAACCATCATTCTTAGCAAACTATCACAAGAACAGAAAACCAAACACCGCATGTTCTCACTCATAGGCGGGAACTGAACAATGAGATCACTTGGACTGGGAAGGGGAACATCACACACCGGGGTCTATCATGGGGAGGGAGGAGGGGGGAGGGATTGCATTGGGAGTTATACCTGATGTAAATGATGAGTTGATGGGTGCAGCACACCAACATGGCACAAGTATACATATGTAGCAAACCTGCACGTTGTGCACATGTACCCTACAACTTAAAGTTTAATAATAAATAAATTTAAAAAAAAAAATAAAAACAAAAAATAAAAAATAAAAATAATGAGAATTTAAAAAAAAAAAAAAAAAAAAAGAAAAATCCTGGTAATCCGGACTAAAAATAATAAGAATGAATTATTTTTAACCCTTCTCTCCTAAGATTTAGCTCAGGTTCAGATAAACAAGTGGTTCCATGAATCACTTCATGTGTACTTCTTCCTGTCTGCTTTAATACTCTAAGAAGAGAGAAAAGAGATCCCTTTATCATTCCAGCTGCAAGAACACCCTAAGGCAATCCAAAAGTGGGTCACGAACCAAAGACCTCAAAGAGAGTATATTTTATGTAAGATTAAAAACTTTGTTCTTCCCACCATCAGAGACTAACTGCATGTCCCTGACCCATATTAAAATTCCTCTTAGTATAAATCTGGATTCATATTTGAAGCCTAGTCAGGCTTACTTGGGACTCTCAAACTGCAAATACGGCTGCATGCCCAGTGGGCAACAGCCCACATGGAATTAATGGAATCTGGCCTAGGTAGAGAGAGCCACTGTTTTCTAGGGCCAAGGCCGACTACACTAAAAATAGGCAAGGCTTTAGCACACATGGTTTTGGCTTTGTGGGACAGTATTTGTTACCCTGAATACTATTTTCTTTTCTTCTCTCATTTCTCAGCCAATACTAAGGAACTGACATTTTACATCAGACTTTATTACAACTGCAAAAAAAATAGATGGTCAGAGAGAAGTTCAAATAATTTAACTATGAAGGTAAAAAAGACTTACACTTACTCCAAAGGAAATATGTGATCTAGTTAATCATGGTTTGAGACTAATGCCCTAGGTAATAAAAGCGATCTTAGTCCGGAATATCCATTGCAATATCCTGCACTAGACTGAGATAAACAAGGCATCTATGGTACAAAATTTAAGGAGACACTTACTCTCCAGGTAGTACAAGTACAGGATTGACAAATGAGAGTGAGTGTCTCCTTAAATTTTGTACCTTACGTGCCTCACCCTCCTTGTAGCCCAGATCCACAGTGATACCTAGATGTTCATCAACGGCATAGGAGATTTTTGTGAATACAAAAATTTGAAACAAAATCTGAGCAAAATCTGAAGTTTGAGATCCTGATCATATGCATCATTATTATCTTTTGAATATAATAAGAAAAAAGTAGAGGACTGACATTTTCACACATTACAAGGATAAAGTTGCTTCAGAAAAGGGAAACATTTATGGTATAAATGAAAAAGTCTGCAATGTTTATAGGGAGATTTCCACTTCTGAATATGAAGGACAAAGAGGGTCTGGAAATATTCTTCTCTCTAACAACTAGAAATTGGACAAAATAGAGGAAACTATTTGCTGGCACTGAACAAAGGCAGCACAAGTCTATGATACCAGACTGTTGCCCTAAAAGGGCAATAATAAGAGGGCCCTTCAGCTTCTGCCTGGAGGTAATTTACAAACAATGGCACAGGGAAAAGTAACCTCATAAGAACCTAGCAACATTGTTGAATTGAAAAGACATATATCAGAGTTCAGGGAGGCCAAAACAGCTAGAATTCAGGGGGAGGGGGAGTGGGCAGATGCCTGAGAGAAGAGATCAACACAGAAAGAGATCCCAAAAAATGCACAGCAGTCCTACTGGATCTTTGGCTGAACACAAGTTACACATGTAGAGGCTGAGCAAAATAAAAAATCAACCTTAAGAAATAGAAAATTACCAGGAGTTGTAAGATAAACAACTGTCAGTGCTCACAAAGGGCCAGGAATTGTTAAAATTTGTATTACCCAAAATGGTGAAATCTTGCTGAATAGCAGGGCAGCCATGAGTGACTCCAGAAGGACCATGCATTAGAAGTGAGGTTAAATTAGTCTTTAAGGTTACTCTAGATTCTCCCCAAAGCTGCATAAAGATAAGCCTTGAAAGGATCGAACTTATCTGTAAGTAACAGCAGCACACTAGAAAAAAAAACCAATATCCTTTAAAATAATGCAACCAAATCCAGCAAATAACATAAAATTCAAAATAATAAGCATTCAATAGAAAACTATTAGACCTATCAAGAAGCAATAAAACAGTCACAATATTAACAGAACCAGAAATGAAAGAGATGATGCAATTAGGAGATGAGAACATTAAAATAGCTATAATAAATGTTTCCTCAGCAGCGTAAGAGATAACCCAAACACAATGAGGAGACAAAGAAACATAAAAGAATCAAATAAAACTTCTACATATAAAAAACACAATACTTGAAATAAAAATATTATTATGTAAGATTTGTAGCAGATTAGCCACTACAAAAGAAAGTATTAGTAAATTGCAGACACAGGAATAAAACTATCCAAAAATGAAGACAGAGAGAAACACACACACACACACACACACAAACACACACACACACACACCCCCTCCAAAAGATAAAGATGCAATGACCTCTGTAACAATGTCAGCAATCAAGATAACCACAATGAAAACATGAAAACAAAAAGAGTAAGGCAATATTGGAAAAAATAGCTATAGAAATTTCTACTTTGTTGAAAACTACAAACCCACAGTTCCCAGAAGTTCAAGCAATACCTAGCAGGATAAACACAAACACACATTCACACATACATTGCTGAAAATAATGATAAAGAAAAACATTTAAAGCAGTCAGAGGTAAAAAGGTGCATTACCTTCATTGGAGCAAAGATAAGTCATCACAGATTTCTCCTTGAAGCTATATGAGTCAGAAGACAATAAAATAAAATCTACAAAGTATAGAAAGGAAAAAACAAGGCAACCTAGTATGCAGGAAAAAGGTAACACAGCAGGCTCAGGAGTGCTATCCTTAGAAAGGCCTACTTGTAAGGTTAGGCCTTGGCTGGTGTCTAAGAACTTGAATTTCAAAAGGGTTCCTGACATTCCCTAACTAATGAGGGTGGTTTACTGTGCCTGAAGTATTTATGCAAACAATATTCTGAACATCTGCTTTCCTTCTTGGAAACTGGAATTTTGCTACATGCTAGGCAGAGGATGCTTACCTGACCAGCTCCAAAAAAAACCTTGGGCACTGAGTCTCTAATGAGCTTCCTGTTCAACTGTATTCACATGTGTTGTCACAATTCATTGTTGGAGAAATTAAATGTATCATGCATGATTCTACTGTGAGAAGATTCGTGCAAGCTTGTGCCTTGTTTCCTCCAGACTTCACCCATGAACCTTTCTCATTTGCTAATTTAGCTTTGTATCCTTCTGCTGTGATACATCATAACCACGAGTTTGACTATATGCTGAGTCCCGAGTCCTCCTAACCAACCACCAAACCAGAGGTGATACACTACAATTCAGTACACAGTAAAAATATCTTTCTGAAATGCTGATGTAATTTTTCAGACACATAAAAACTGAGAAAATCTGTTACCAGTAGAACTGCAAATAAAAAATGTTGAGAAAGATTTTTTGCAGAAGAAAAATGATACTAAACAAAAACATGGAACTATACAAAGAAGTAAGGTGCAGTGGAGTAAATATGTGGATAACTATAAAAGATAGTTGTTATTTTTACAAATCTTTAAAATAAAATGGTTTAAAACAACCATAATTACAATCTACTGTGGGGTTTTTAACAAATATAGAAGTAAAATATAGAAGAGGTATAATGTGTAGGAACACTGTGTAAGTTAAAGATATAGAATGTAATCCCAGGACAACCACTAAAAAAGAAAAGAGGCAAAGTTCCTAAGACAACAGTGCAAGTAAAATAGAACACTAAAAAGTTCTCAATCCAAAAGAATGTAAGACAAGAGAGAAAAATGCAAAGAATAGATGGGACAAATAGAAAACAAAGAGCACAACAGTAGACATAAGTCTAACCATACCAGTCATCATATTAAGAGTAAATGGTCTGAACTCCTGATTAAAAGGGATAGAGACTGTCAGATCGTGTTTAAAAAGAAGTAAGACCCAATTATATGCTGTCTACAAGAAACCCATTTTAAATATAAAAACACATAAAGGTTAAAGGATTGTAAAGATATACTGGGCTAACACTAATCAAAGGAGAGCTAGAGTAGCTATATTAATATCAGATAAAGTATATCTTACAGTAGATTATTACTAAGAATAAAAAGAATAATTTCATAATGATTAAAGGGTTGAATTCATCAAGAAGACAAATCCTAAGCTAGAGCTTCAAATTGCCTAAAGCAAAACCTGATAAAATTACAAGCACAAACAGACAAATCCACAATTATTGTCAGAGATTTCAACAAATCTCTCAATAATGCCAGAACTAGTAGACAAAAACTTAGTAAGGACATAGTAAACTTGAACACCACTAGCAACCAACTTGATCTAATTAACATTTGTAGAATACACCACCAAATTACAGCAGAATATACATCTTTTCAAGTACACATGGAACAACACCCCAATACAGACTATATTCTGAGCCATAAAATATTCTCAGTAAGTTTCAAGGATTTCAAAGCATGCAAAGTATATTCTCCGATCACAGTGAAATTATATTAGAAATTAAAATCAGAAAAGCATCTAAAAAAAATCTCCAAACGTCTGGAAACTAAACAATATACTTCTAAACGTTAGAAAAGAAGGTCTCAAATCAATGACCTAGGCTTTCACTTTAGGAAATTAGTTGGGGCCTATTGGTGGGTGGAGAGTGGGAGGAGGGAGAGGATCAGGAAAAATAACTAAAGGGTGCTAGGCTTAATACCTGAGTGACAAAATAATCTGTACAACAAACCTCCATGACACAAGTTTACCTATATAACAAACCTGCACATGTACCCCTGAACGTAAAATAAAAGTTAAAAAAAATTAGAAAGAGAAAAGCAAGCTAATCCTAAGTAGTAAGTGTGTCCTCCTCTTCTGAAGGGAAGTATGCAGAAGGAGAAGAAAGAAAAGACAGATGAGCAGGAAATCAAAAACATACACATACAATAGAAAAGAAACAGAAAAAAGTCAATGAAACCAAAAGCTGGTTCTTTGAGATCAGTAAAATGCAAAATGGTAAAGCCACTTTGGAAGACAGTTTGGCAGTTTCTTACAAAACTAAATATACTCTTACCATATGATCCAGCAATCATGCTCCTTGGTAGTGACCCAAATGAGTTGAAAACGTATGTCCTTATGTTTATAGCAGCTTTATTCATAATTGCCCAAACTTGGAAGCCACCAATATGTCCTTCAGTAGGTGAATGGATAAATAAACCGTGGCATATCCAGACAATGGAATATGATTCAGCGCTAAAGAGAAATGAGCAATCAAGCCATGCATGAAAAGACATACAAGAACCTTAAATGTATATATTATTACATGAAAGAAGCCAATCTGAAAAGGTGACATACTGTATGATTTCAACTGTATGACACTTTGGAAAAGGCAAAGACTATGGAGAGAATGAAAAGATCAGTGGTTGCCAGGGGTTAACGGGGAGGTAGGGATAAATAGGTGGACCACAGAGGATTTTTAGGAGAGTGGAACTATTTTGTATGATAATATGATAATGGTAGATATATGCCATTACACATATTGGGGTTAGTCAAAACCCACAGAGTGTACAACATCAAGAGTGAACCCTAATGTAAACTGTGGACTTGGGGTGATAATGATACATCAGTGTAGGTTCAATTGTAACAAATATACCACTTCTGGGGTGAAATGTTGGAGTGGGGAAGGTTGGTGGCGGGGGATATAAGAACTCCGTATTTTCTACTCAATATTGCTGTGAACCAAAAAATGCTCTAAAAATTAAAGTTTATTTAAAACATTTTATTAAGTCAATGAAAGCAAACACTGGCTCTCTGAGATCAATAAAACTGAAAAATCACTAGCCAGACTAACGGAGAAGGGACATGGAGAGAAATACATAAATTACCAATTTCACAAGTGAGAGAGATAAATTAAAGACAGACATTAAAAGGGTAAGAGAATGTCATGAGCAACCTGATGTCAATAGATTTAACAACTTAGATGAAATAGGCAAATTCCATGAAAGACAAATTATAAAGCTCACTCAAGAAGAAACAGGTAACCTGAATAACCTTACATATATTAAAGAAATTGAAACTGCAGTTAAAAATCACCCCACAAAGAAAACTTTCAGGTCCAACTGACTTCACTGGTCAATTCTAAAAAACATTTAAGGAAGAAATAATACTAATTCTAAAAGGCTTATCCAGAAACTTGAAGAAGAGAGAACACTTCTCAAGTCATTCTACAAGGCCACCGTGACCCTGTATCAAAACCAAACTAAGATATTATAAGAAAACTATAGACCAATTGTCCTATGAATATAGACGCAAAAATACTTAATATGACATAAATCAAATCCAACAATATGTAAAAAGTACAATACCTCATGACCAAGTTGTGGTTTTTGTTTTGTTTTGTTTTTGTTTTTGTTTTGAGATGGAGTCTCACTCTGTCACCCAGGCTGGAGTGCAGTGGCCATCTTGGCAACCTCCATCTCCACAGTTCAAGTGATTCTCTGCTTCAGACTCCTGAGTAGCTAGGACTACAGTCATGCACCACTAGGTCCAGCTAATTTTGTTTTGTTTTGTTTTTTGGAACAGAGTCTCACTCTGTCACCCAGGCTGGAGTGCAGTGGGGCGATCTCTGATCACTACAATGTCTGCCTTCTGGTATCAAGCAATTCTCCTGCCTCAGCCTCCTGAGTAGCTGGGACTACAGGTGCGTGCCACCATGACCGGCTAATTTTTCATATTTTTAGTAGAGACAGGGTTTCACCATGTTGGCCAAGCTGGTCTCGAACTCCTGATTTCAAGCAGTCCACCCGCCTGGGCCTCCCGAAGTGCTGAGGCTGTGCAGGTGAGCCACCATGCCCGGCCCCAAGTAGTGTTTATATGAAAAAAAGCAAGGTTGGTTTAACATTTGA
Source organism: Chlorocebus sabaeus (assembly GCF_047675955.1). NCBI lineage: Eukaryota > Metazoa > Chordata > Mammalia > Primates > Cercopithecidae > Chlorocebus > Chlorocebus sabaeus. Next base: position 44,965,027 of record NC_132929.1, on the reverse strand, counting down.
GAATCAATGTAAACAAAACCAAACAAAAACCTTTTATATAGGTTTATATTCCCTATATAATGTAGTATATATTTTCATTTTCTTATTCTTTAAATTGTACATTCATGTTAATGTTTTTCTTCATCTGTAAAATGATAATAACATCTTCTTCTTCAAAAAGTTGTATAATTAAATGAAAGCAGGTATCTGAGGGTTAAAGGGAAGGAGAAAGCAGGATTTCTCCATTATAGTAATTTTGTTTACTTAATCTCTATGTTTCAATGTTTCCTTTTATAAAATGGGGACAAAGCTACTCTCTCATCAGGTTGAAGGGAGAATGAAATGATACAAATGTTAAATGTCTGGTATGCTTGTACATAGTAACACAGTCCACACACATTAGTATCCTTTTCCTTTCAAGGCTTATATGCATTAATAGTATCTCTTATGTAAAAGAAAAAAATATGGTAAGATCAGTCTTTTCATTTAGAAAAAGCTATGGCCCCAAGTCCAACATGACAGATAATAGCGACTAGCTCAAAATAAAAAGGTGAATGACAACAATTTAAGAAGCATATATGCCCTGTTTCAAACCAACAGTAATGAGATACAGAAACTGTAGCTAATGCAGTTTATTAACATACTCAGATTCATCATGAACATCAACCTAAGACATGAATGGATATATTAGTTTTTTAAAAGTCAAATTCTTTAATGTCATCTTACTTTCATTCTACTCCAAATATGAAGTCTTGCTCTTGAGGGTCCTCAGCAATGAAATGCGCTATTTCTTTTGGTAATAACAACCAAACTTCACCCACTGTAAAACCCTGGCGTTCTTCAAAAGAATGATATTCCAAGAAAGGAAAAAAAAAAAAAAGTGAATATGAGAAAACAGTCAATAATTGGAATAAATGTGTCTGTCATACCTTGTAAGCTACATAAAGCCCTAAAGCTTACAATACCTAGTTGAGACCTTTAAAAACAGCTTTAGTCAGAAAAGAGGCAAAAATTTAAGTAAAAAATTATAGGGAATACTTGAGAAGTAGTCATTGGATACACTAACTAGCAGCTAACTATTCATTAAGCATGTACTTTCAAAAAAGCTGCACACATCCTTATCTTCTACTGATATACCTTAGATACTCAGAAACTAAGATCAACTACTTATTTTTTAGCAACAGAATCTTCTGTGTTATTCAGGTTTCCTCTCTTCAACTGCCTACCCTTTACTATCAGAATATAATAATTCAGGCAATTTAAAATTGTTTGCTACTCTATATCAAATTTATTTTATATTAGCTTATTTAACTCTGCAGCATTGATATATATACATTGGTTTTCATTCGTGGTTCCTGGCTCCTAACCCCCATAGCCCTTGTTTGTCTTTTCTTATAATGCTGAGGGTGTGAGGCCTCGGAGGAAGGCCTCTGACCTTTTCCTCTTCTCCTTTTACTGGCTCTATAGCAGGACTCTAATCTTTCCAGCCTTTCTGACAGTAGGTCTTAAGACCCTCCCGAGAGGGTCCTGCCTCATACCCTGGAGGAAGGAATATTGATGTCATGAGGCTTCTTTAAAAATCCAAGAAAACTGCTTCAGAGAGCTTCTGGAGAGCTGAATATGTGGAGGTTCCCAAGGGGTAGCATGCCCAGGGAGGACATGAAAGCTCCGCACCCCTTCCCTCATACTTCACCCTATGTATCGCTTCGTCTGTATCCTCTACATATATCCTTTATAATAAACCAGTAAAGGTTAAGTAAGTATTTCCCTGAGTTCTGTGTACCACTCCAGCAAATTAATTGAGCCCAAAGAGGAAGTGGGCCCAAAGAGGAACCCAACTTGAAGACAGTCGGTCAGAAGTTCCAGAGGCCCAGATTTACAACTGGTGTCTGAAGGATGGGGTGGCCTGGACTTGTAACTGATATCTGAAGGACGGGTTGGCACTGTTCTTAAATTCTCCCGGTAGATACTGTCAGAATTGAACTGGAGGATACCCAGCTGGTGTGCACTGCTTGGTGTATAGAGAAAAACTTCCACACCTTTGGTCACAGAAGTCTTCTTCTGTATTGATGATTATTTTTGTGGTGGTGTGGGAGTAGAAAAAAACATGGTTTGAGAGTTTTCGCTACACTAAGTCCAATAAAAACAACTTGATAAGAAGACAGGTAGTTCTCTCTAGGTTTACAGAGAAGAAAACAGAAGGTCTGAGATGAAATTACCTGCCCATAATCACACATATCTGGAAAGCAGTGGAGCTAGAATTAATTTGAAACTTAATCACAACCCAGTCCACTTTCTACTTTACCACAATGCTTCAGGCAACTTTTGACAGAAAGAAAGGAGATACAAATCAAATTACTCAAGTTTCTATGTAAATGATAGCTAAGTCAATTACTGGAGGTGAAAGAGGTTAAAAACTATTGGTTATAAGGAGGTACAGATTTAAATTTGCCAACTATCTTCAATCTTTTCACTATTCCAACATTTTCCCCGTTTTTAGAAAGGAATGTTTAATAATTGTGTACTCTATGACAGAAAGCTCTGAACATCGCAATTAAACCAATAAAGTATGACTAGCATATTTTAACTCACTATAAAAATGTAACAGATAAGAATGAATAAAGAACCTCAGAGCATTAGAACACAACCAAGGCAAACACTGTAAGCACACATTGTGACCGTGTTCTCCAATATCCACGCCACAACTCTGAGTGGCAAAAACTGGGAGAACTAACTTTAGCTCAATGGTCGATCTATCCTCACTGCCAGAAACTGACTCAGATATGAGGAGGAATCATGCCAATGAGATAGGAGAAAAGGTTTGCTGGTGGCCTCTGGTTAAGGTTGTCCTTTCTGTTAGGAGGAAGCCAGACTTTTTCCTCTTTATAGAACATATAGTTCCTTCCTGGTAACCACTGCATGAAGAGAATCTGAGAATCCCACCCTGGAATAAAGCCAGTACTGTGGACAGCAGAGTGTAACAACGGAAATGATCTAAGTCTTTGGTGTCTTCATTAAGGTACTAACTGACTAATTCTAAAGACTGCCTTTCCTCTGGACTTCTAGTTATGTTAAGCTAATAAATCTCTTCATTGTGTAAGGTTGTTTGAATTGGGCTTTCTGATACTTAAAGTTGAAAGACACCTAACTGAAACATATTAGTGATATAATACATCTAGCTGATGGACAACAAAAGGTGCTTAAGAACCAACATGGCCTCTTGGATTTCTAAAAATATTTTAAGAACACTGTTATTCTATTAGTGAGTAATTTAAATGTAGTAATATAAACTAGGTGAAAAAATTCTAGAAATACTTTGGGAAAGAGATGGAACAACTCTATGCTTATTTTTTATAATTAGTATTTTTCTCTGATTTGGGTATTCCTGAAAGACCTGGTGGGAGGTAGGGCTCATAAGGGAGGAGAGATGTCATCATTCCACATTGCATGCCCAGAGCTACAACTAAATTGAAGAAGTGGTTGGGAAGCTGTAACAAAAATCATTATTAATGGTTCAGGATCAATATTAAGCCATGTCCTACTGATTTCAATCTTGGGATTGATGTTCATTCCTATGAAAAATTCCTGGATGTTAAAATATAGAGAATGCCTATAAATTCTATGTGATACTAAAAGGGATGTGACTACGAAGTCATCAAACTGGGATAAACCTTAAGTTCTAAACTGCACTAGAGTTTTTGCTATTCTCCAACACCAAATAGTGCACCTTTTGTGCCTCTGTTTATGGTGTTTCCTCCATTTGGGATGTTCTTCACTGGTTCTACTAAAGTCATTCTTGCTCTAACTACAACTTGGCTCTCCGTTATCAGTGCAGCGTTATCAGTGCAGCGTTTCCCCTGAAGCTTTCTCAAGTGTTATGTGTTTTCCCTCCCAACTCCTCATACCGCAGGGCCTGGAGGTGAAGGTAAGTTTTCTTGATCCTATTGACCTAAACGAAGAAACTGAAGTAAAGTTAATGTAGAGAATTTATTTGAGCCAAGGTTGACACCTGCAGCCTAGGACACATTTCCAAGTTGCCTTGGGGAGTGCCCCACTCAGCCTTTGTTACCAGCAGGTTTTTAAAGGCAAAAGGGGGACACGGAGCAGACTGATACACAATTGTTTGACAGGAATTCTCATTGGTTTACAGAAACAGCACTGATTAGTGATTGACTATATATTGTTGAACTATAGGGTATGAGTTATAGTGTCTAGCCCATGGCATTTTATGGCTACTTGGTGTCAGTCTAGAGCCCATATAGCGAGTGGCTTCCACAGGTAATTATTTCATTTCAGTGCCTCTCTAGGCCTCATAATGGTGGCTCAATTCCTCAGATTAAAAGCTTCTATTCTTTATCAATCCTAGTTGCCCATTCCAGACAAGTCTTCCTAACTCTTCCCTAAAAACATCCAAACTGAAATCTCATCATCAGACTGTAACCGTTCTTTATTGCAGTTATCTATCAAGCTCTCCACTTTATTTCTTGAACATTTTAGCTGCTTGCTCATTACACCATCATTATTGTCGTAATGCTTGAGATTCTCATCATCCACACAAACAACCCTTCCAAATCCTTGCTTGTCAGTTTCTTATTATCAGAAAGGAAGTTCTGCCCTTCAGTAAATCTAGGATCTTCCACTGATCCTACCCTCAACCCTATTTTATACTCATTCCCATATAGTCAAACCTTAAAACTTCTCAATTTTAATAAATGCAACCCTTCCAAAATACTACTTTTTTGTTTTGTTTTGTTCTGAGACAGGGTCTCACTCTGTTGCCCAGGCTGGAGTGCAGTGGTGCAATCACAGCTCATTGGACTCAAGTGATCTCCCACCTCAGCCTTCTGAGTAGCCTGGACTAAAGGCATGCACCACCACACCTGGCTAACTTTTGTATTTTTTTGGTAGAGACGGGGTTTCACCATGTTGGCCAGGCTAGTCTCAAACTCCTGACCTCAACTGATCCACCTGCCTCAGTCTCCCAAAGTGCTAGGATTACAGGCATAAGCCACTGCACCCAACCTCAAAATACCATTTTTAAGTATCACACTCTGATACCAGCTCACTACATCTAATACCCTAACTCCAACAATCTGCCAACCCAACAGACCTGCAGTCCACTAATCTGATGACTTCTGCACTTCCTTTTACCTTCCCATGTCCTCAATCCCCTTCTTACCCAAATTAAATCCATATTCAATCATTTACTCACTCCCTTCCTTTGCATACACCCTTAACTACTTGTCTTCCTTCTGACTGTGTCAATCTTGCTTGGCTAAAGTTGTTACAACGCAATTTTCTGCCTATTCTATGTTGATACCTACACAGCTGCACGTGGCTGGATGGACATACGCTCGCTCTCGCGCTCTCTCTCTCTCTCTCTCTCTCTCACACACACACACACACACACACACACACACAAATACACAATGTCTGATAAATTGGTTTCTCTTTTAATTCATGGCCAGGAGCCTCAAATGAGTTTCCTTAATGCTGACTGACAATTATACCTTATTTTCCTGATTCATTCATTCTGCCACTCTTTTACATAACTATTTCATACCTTTTGCTCCTCAATCTTCCATCACCTTCCCTCTCATCCTCACTTTTACCTGATGACCTTGTGTCCTATTTTACTAATACTAGAAGCAATAAGAAAAGAACTTCTACAAACTCTCACAACCACATCTACCTAACTACAACTGTGCCCACATATTCTGATTCCTCTTTCATTACTAGTGTGAATTATTTCTGCTCTACACAAAACCCAACCTTTTTACTTATGCACTAGATCTCCATTAACCACCACTACCTCTTTCCCCATCCCATCAAATTTTCCATTTTTTTCTCAGCCTCCTACAAACACATCAAAACAAAAACAAAAAACAAAAAATCTCTTTGAACTTCTCCCTTAAGTTACTGTTCCATTTCTCTCCTTCCCTCTTCAGCAAAATTCCTCAGAAAAATGATTCTTTCTGCCTATCTCCAATTTCTCACTTCCCTTTCTCTTGAATCCATTCCAATGAGTCTATTTCCCCACCACTCTATCAAACTTGCTCTTGTCAGAATCACTAAAGAATTCCACATTGCAAACTAGAATGACCAATTCAATTACCAGTTCTCCTCTTACTGGACCTACAAGCAGCATTCGACAGAGGTTCATTACTCCCTCCTCTCGAAACACTTTCTTCATTGGCTTCCAAGATTCCATGCTCTCCTGTTTTTTCTCTTGCCTCAGTGATTTATCCTTCTAAGTTTCCTTTGCTGGTTCCTCGTTTCCCAACCTTTAAATGTTGTAGTGCCCCAAATCTCAGTCCTGAACCTTCGCCTATTTATGCTTACTCCCTTAGTGAAATCATCTGATCTTATTTCTTTAAATAGCATCTATACATAATTCCCAAACTTAAATCTCTTGCCCATTCCTTTCCTTTGAACTCTAGACTCAGATAGTTAGCAGTCATCTCACTTAGAAAACCTAAGATATATCTTAAATTTACTTTGTCCAAGATCCAACTTCTCTCCTCCAAACTCTTCCATCATAGTTTTACCCATCACAGCAAATGGGTAACTAGTCTTCTAGGTGCTCAGGCCACAAACTCTGTATCACCCTTAACCTCTGTGCCTCCCTCTTTTTTCTCTCCCTGTTTCCTGGTTCCCCAAATCCTGTTGACTTCAACATGTCAATTACTCACCACCTCCACTACTACCATTTTGGTCCAAGTCATCACCTCTCACCTGAATTACTGCAACAGTCTCCTAGGTGGTTTCACTGCTTCTGCCCTTGTTCTCCTTCAGCCTACTCTCAACAGTTGCCAGACTGATTCTTCAAAAGTCCAATCATGTCACTATTCTGTTCCAACTCATCCAATGTCTTTCTGTATCACATATCACTTAGTCTAAAAGTTGAAGTCCTTAAAATGGTCTATAAGACCCTGCTTGACCTGGCACCACGACCAGCCCATCACCACTGCCATCGTTACCTTTCTGACTTCATCCTCCATTACCCAGTCCTTTACTCAACTCCAATGACAAGCTTCTTCAAATGTAGATACCGCAGGTATGCTCCAACCTCAGGAACTTGGCATTTGCTATTCCCTGGGCCTAGAATGATTTGTATTTGTGTGCAGATCTCCTACACTGACTAGCTTCATGTTATTTAAAAGTCACCTTATCAGTGAATTTTCCTGGCCATCCTTTAGAGAAGAGTAACTCCTCCCATACTTTATTCCTCTTTCTCTGGTTTATTTTTTCTCTTTACTACTTACCTTTTAACATGCTGTAAACTTACTTGCTTTTTAATTATCTCATCTAAAATGTATGTCTTATCAGGGTAGGGATTTTTGTCTGTTTTGTTCACTGAGGTATTTACAGAGCCTAGAGCAGTGTCTGGCATAAAATGGTCAAACATTTGATAAATGAATAAAATCACAGCCCTCCTTCAAGGATGACGCCAAATTATCCACAGTATTAAGACTATACTAAAAAGGACCACTAAAAAATCTTTCTCTCAACTTTCTTATTTTATACATCTAGTTAGTTAGTGGCGTTTAATGCAGGGTTAGAACTATAGCCAGTTCTCCTTATAACTATACTAATTCTTTCCATGAAGATTTTTCTGATCCTTTTTAAAATATCGGATCACTCATAACTCTCAAAGCAATAAATACATTCTTTTGGCACTCATTATGGTTTTGGTTTTTCAGACAGAGTCTCACTCTGTTGCCCAGGCTGGAGTGCAGTGGCGCATTCTCGGCTCACTGCAACCTCCACCTCCCGGGCTCAAGCAATTCTTGTGCCTCAGTCTCCTGAGTAGCTGGGACTACAGGCATGCACCACCACGCCCAGCTAATTTTTGTATTTTTAGTAGAGACAGGGTTTCGCCATGTTAGCCAGGCTGGTCTTGGAACTCCTGACCTCTCAAGTGATCTGCCCGCCTTGGCTTCCTGAAGCTCTGGGATTGCAGGAGCGAGCCACTGCACACAGCCACTTGTTTTTGTTCTTTGTACTGAATTGTTGGTATATCTCTATTATCTCCCCTATAAGACCATATGCTCTTTACCATTATGTAATGGCCTTCTTTGTCTCTTTTGATCTTTGATGGTTTAAAGTCTGTTTTATCAGAGACTAGGATTGCAACCCCTGCTTTTTTTTGTTTTCCATTTGCTTGGTAGATCTTCCTCCATCCCTTTATTTTGAGGTAAAGGGATCAATTCAACAGGAAGAGCTAACTATCCTAAATATATATGCACCCAATACAGGAGCACCCAGATTCATAAAGCAAGTCCTATGAGACTTACAAAGAGACTTAGACTCCCATACAATAATAATGGGAGACTTTAACACCCCACTGTCAACATTAGACAGATCAATGAGACAGAAAGTTAACAAGGATATCCAGGAATTGAACTCAACTCTGCACCAAGCGGACCTAATAGACATCTACAGAACTCTCCACCCCAAATCAACAGAATATACATTCTTCTCACCACCACAAATAATTTTGGAAAATTATTCCAAAATTGACCACATAGTTGGAAGTAAAGCACTCCTCAGCAAATGTAAAAGAACAGAAATTACAACAAACTGTCTCTCAGACCACAGTGCAATCAAACTAGAACTCAGGACTAAGAAACCCAATCAAAACCGCTCAACTATATGGAAACTGAACAACCTGCTCCTGAATGACTACTGGGTACCTAACGAAATGAAGGCAGAAATAAAGATGTTCTTTGAAACCAATGAGAACAAAGATACAACATACCAGAATCTCTGGGACACATTTAAAGCAGTGTGTAGAGGGAAATTTATAGCACTAAATGCCCACAAGAGAAAGCAGGAAAGATCTAAAATTGACACCCTAACATCACAATTAAAAGAACTAGAGAAGCAAGAGCAAACACATTCAAAAGCTAGCAGAAGGCAAGAAATAACTAAGATCAGAGCAGAACTGAAGGAGATAGAGACACAAAAAACCCTCCAAAAAATCAATGAATCCAGGAGCTGGTTTTTTGAAAAGATCAACAAAATTGATAGACCGCTAGCAAGACTAACAAAGGAGAAAAGAATCAAATAGATGCAATAAAAAATGATAAAGGGGATATCACCACCGACCCTACAGAAATATAAACTACCATCAGAGAATACTATAAACACCTCTACGCAAATAAACTAGAAAATCTAGAAGAAATGGATAATTTCCTGGACACTTACACTCTCCCAAGACTAAACCAGGAAGAAGTTGAATCCCTGAATAGACCAATAGCAGGCTCTGAAATTGAGGCAATAATTAATAATCTACCAACCAAAAGAAGTCCAGGACCAGATGGATTCACAGCTGAATTCTACCAGAGGTACAAGGAGGAGTTGGTATCATTCCTTCTGCAACTATTCCAATCAATGGAAAAAGAGGGAATCCTCCCTAACTCATTTTACGAGGCCAACATCATCCTGATACCAAAGCCTGACAGAGACATAACAAAAAAAGAGAATTTTAGATCAATATCCCTGATGAACATCAATGCAAAAATCCTCAATAAAATACTGGCAAACCGGATCCAGCAGCACATCAAAAAGCTTATCCACCATGATCAAATGGGCTTCATCCCTGGGATGCAAGGCTGGTTCAACATACGCAAATCAATAAACGTAATCCAGCATATAAACAGAACCAAAGACAAAAACCACATGATTATCTCAATAGATGCAGAAAAGGCCTTTGACAAAATTCAACAGCCCTTCATGCTAAAAACTCTCAATAAATTCGGTATTCATGGAACGTATCTCAAAATCATAAGAGCTACTTATGAAAAACCCACAGCCGATATCATACTGAATGGGCAAAAACTGGAAAAATTCCCTTTGAAAACTGGCACAAGACAGGGATGCCCTTTCTCACCACTCCTATTCAACATAGTGTTGGAAGTTCTGGCTAGGGCAATCAGGCAAAAGAAAGAAATAAAGGGTATTCAGCTAGGAAAAGAAGTCAAATTGTCCCTGTTTGCAGATGACATGATTATATATTTAGAAAACCCCATTGTCTCAACCCCAAATCTCCTTAAGCTAATAAGCAACTTCAGCAAAGTCTCAGGATATAAAATCAGTGTGCAAAAATCACAAGCATTCTTATACACCAGTAACAGACAAACAGAGAGCCAAATCATGAATGAACTCCCATTCACAATTGCTTCAAAGAGAATAAAATACCTAGGAATCCAGCTTACAAGGGATGTAAAGGACCTCTTCAAGGAGAACTACAAATCACTGCTCAGTGAAATAAAAGAGAACACAAACAAATGGAAGAACATACCATGCTCACGGACAGGAAGAATCAATATTGTGAAAATGGCCATACTGCCCAAGGTAATTGATAGATTCAATGCCATCCCCATCAAGCTACCAATGACTTTCTTCACAGAATTGGAAAAAACTGCTTTAAAGTTCATATGGAACCAAAAAAGATCCCCCATTGCCAAGACAATCCTAAGCCAAAAGAACAAAGCTGGAGGCATCACGCTACCTGACTTCAAACTATACTACAAGGGTACAGTAACCAAAACAGCATGGTACTGGTACCAAAACAGAGATATAGACCAATGGAACAGAACAGAGTCCTCAGAAATAATACCACACATCTACAGCCATCTGATCTTTGACAAACCTGACAAAAACAAGAAATGGGGAAAGGATTCCCTATTTAATAAATGGGGCTGGGAAAATTGGTTAGCCATAAGTAGAAAGCTGAAACTGGATCCTTTCCTTACTCCTTATATGAAAATTAATTCAAGATGGATTAGAGACTTAAATGTTAGACCTAATACCATAAAAACCCTAGAAGAAAACCTAGGTAATACCATTCAGGACATAGGCATGGGCAAGGACTTCATGTCTAAAACACCAAAAGCAATGGCAACAAAAGTCAAAATTGACAAATGGGATCTAATTAAACTAAAGAGCTTCTGCACAGCAAAAGAAACTACCATCAGAGTGAACAGGCAACCTACAGAATGGGAGGAAATTTTTGAAATCTACTCATCTGACAAAGGGCTAACATCCAGAATCTACAAAGAACTCAAACAAATTTACAAGAAAAAAACAAACAACCCCATCAAAAAGTGGACAAAGGATATGAACAGACACTTCTCAAAAGAAGACATTCATACAGCCAACAGACACATGAAAAAATGCTCATCATCACTGGCCATCAGAGAAATGCAAATCAAAACCACAATGAGATACCATCTCACACCAGTTAGAATAGCAATCATTTAAAAATCAGGAAACAACAGGTGCTGGAGAGGATGTGGAGAAATAGGAACACTTTTACACTGTTGGTGGGACTGTAAACTAGTTAAACCATTGTGGGAAACAGTGTGGCGATTCCTCAAGGATCTAGAACTAGAAATACCATTTGACCTAGCCATCCCATTACTGGGTATATACCCAAAGGATTATAAGTCATGCTGCTATAAAGACACATGCACACGTATGTTTATTGCAGCACTATTCACAATAGCAAAGACTTGGAATCAACCCAAATGTCCATCAGTGATAGACTGGATTAAGAAAATGTGGCACATATACACCATGGAATACTATGCAGCCATAAAAAAGGATGAGTTCATGTCCTTTGTAGGGACATGGATGCAGCTGGAAACCATCATTCTCAGCAAACTATCGCAAGAACAGGAAACCAAACACCGCATGTTCTCACTCATAGGTGGGAACTGAATAATGAGATCACTTGGACACAGGAAGGGGAACATCACACACCGGGTCCTATTGTGGGCAGGGGGTAGCGGGGAAGTATAGCATTAGGAGATATACCTAATGTAAATGACGAGTTAATGGGTGCAGCACACCAACATGGCACATGTATACATATGTAACAAACCTGCACAGTGTGCACATGTACCCTAGAACTTAAAGTATAATAATAATTAAAAAAAAAAAAAAAGACTATATGCTCTTTAAGGCCAGCAGTTAGGTTGCCAGTGGTTAGGATGAGAGATATGACTACACAGAGATTTCTGTTGTGATGAAACAGTTCTGTATCTTGATTGTGGTAGTCAAAACTACACAAGATAAAAATGCAAACAATTACACACATACGATGAGTACCTGTAAAACTGGTGAAATCTGAATAAACTCTGTGGATTGTACCAACATCAATTTCATGGTTTTGATAGTGCACTAAGGTTATATAAGATATTATCAGCAGTGTTTGAAATTGGATGAAGGGTATATGGTACCTCTCTGAATGAATCTTTCAACTTCCCGTAAATCTATAATTACATACTACAAATTTTTTTAATATTCTCTTGACAAGAAATACTCAAGCAGTATAAAAGTGTACACAACCAAACCCAACCACAGTCATACTGAGATCTGATTTCCAATCTCCTAATCCCTTTTTTTAGTCCCTCTTCAGAAGCAACTACTATTCCCTTTCTTGTGTATCCTTCTAGAAAAGTCTAAGCATTTTGAAGCAAAATGTGTTTATTAATATGTGCATATGCATGTGTATTTACACCAACACATACACAACTTATTTACAGCAATATAAGCGGCATACCATAAACACTGCTCTGCAACTTTTTTTTTTATTTTAACCCAATAATGTGTCTTAGAGATGAGCTTATGGAGAAGTGCTCCTTTTTTCTTTTTTTATGGCTATATGACATCCCACTGTGTGGCTATATCATTTATTTAACCAGACCGCTACTAAGAGTCATTTAGGTTTTTTGACAATATAATTAATACTGTGAAAAGCAAAGATAAAGTATTTAAAATTGAATGAAAAAGTATGAACATTTATCATTTTAAGATGTACAGTCAACTTGTCCTCCAAAGAAACTGCACAATTTGTGTTCCTGCCTATAGTATATGACAGTGATTCTAGATATCTTTGCCACTGTTGTGTATTATTGAGCTTTTTAATCCTTGTCAATCTGATAATCAAAAAATGTTCTTGTTTAAATTTGCATTTGAATAATAATAAAAATAAACTTCATAGAGCACTTACTGTGTATCAGATATTGTTCTGAGAACTTCATATATATTAACTTATCTAATACTCGTAACAGTCCCTTGAGGTAGATAATATTGCTATTATTATCCACATTTTACTGATGAGAAAACTGAAGCACAAGAAGGTTAGGGAACTTGATTACACTGATTGTTACAGAACATACAAACCCAAGCAGACTGACTCTAGAGGTTTACATTTTAAACAATATATTTTTTGTTCAGCTTCCCAAAAATATTTTCTTATGCTTAAAGCCAGTCGTATATCTTTTGATATTAGCTACCTGGTTTTGTCCTCTGCCCATATTTTTGTTGGATTTTTGGTCTTACTCTAACCAAGTTACAAGATCTCTCTGTGTATTAAGAAAATTAGCCCTTTATGATAAACATGTTATTCCCAAAAAAAGGTAAAACTGATACCTACCCTGTGACCTAGTCATCCTAAGTATTTAACCAAAAGAAATGAAAATATATGTCCATATAAAGACTCGTACACTAATATAGCAGCTTTATTTGTAAATAAAACTGTAAATAACCCAAATGTTCATCAGCAAATGAATGATAAATTCTGGCATATCCATATAATGAAATATTACTACAAAAAAATGAATGAATTATTTATACATGCAACAACAGAGAAGAATCTCAAAATAATTACATTGAGTGAAAGAAGCCAGACCATAAAGAAAAGTACATACTGTGTAATTCCATTTATATAAAACTCTAGAAAATACAAAACAATCAATCTGTAGTTACATTAAGTAGATCAATGGTTACTTTGAGATGGTGCAGTGTGGAGGGGCATGAAGGAAAGATAATAAAGGGGCATGAAAAAACTTCTGGAGATGATGGGTATGGTCACTATATTGAATGTGGTAATGATTTCAAATATATCAAAACTTACTAAATTGTGTAATTCACTATATGCCAATTATACCTCAGTGAAGCTGTTAGACAAAGGGACTCATATCGTACTACTGTTTTAGAAATTATCAAGAAATAGTGATGTCTCCTGTTTGACTTATTTTATGTTTATCATAGAGAACACAAAGAAGGCTGGGCGCGGTGGTTCACGCCAGTAATCTCAGCACTTTGGGAGACCAAGGCAGGTGGATCACCTGAGGTCAGGAGTTCAAGACCAGCCTGGTAACATGACAAAACCCTGTCTCTACTAAAAGTACAAAAATTAGCTAGGTGTGGTGAAACCCCGTCTCTACTAAAACACAAAAATTAGCTGGGCATGGTGGCACATGCCTATAGTCCCAGCTACTCGGGAGGCTGAGGCACAAGAATCGCTTGAACCCAGGAGGCGAAGGTTGCCATGAGCAGAGATTGCACCATTGCACTCCAGCCTCAGTGATAGAGTGAGACTCTGTCTCAAAAAAAATAATGCAAATGTGAAATGTTACTAATTCAGCTTTGAAACATTATCCACTTCTTTTTTCAAAGTCACAGTTCAATTTGAGAGTGTCCTGATTCGTCTCAAGAACCAACTAAAACAACTCTTCCAGTTGTGGTGGACAGTGTACAATCAAAACAAAATAGAAATTTAATGCAGAGATTGAGAAACTACAATCATCATCAGTTATTCAATTTCAAATTCCTGAGTACATCAAAATGGCCTAAGTCATTCATTCATTTATTTCACTAAGATACATTTGGAATCTGCTATGTACGAGGCACTGGTAAATACTAGGAATAAAGTGGCAATAGAATGTCATGAAGATAAGATAATTTAAGAGCCTACCCTGAAGATAAGACAATTTAAGAGCCAATCCGCTTTATGCTAAGTTAATGTTGTAAATGTGTACTTAAAGTTATACAAAAATGTTATTTTTTATTTGTATTCTATATTGCAGTGCCATATAGATGTTTGGGGGGAAAAAAAATGGGCCAGGGGTGGTGGCACACGCACTCCTGTAATCGCAATAGTTTGTATGGCTGAGGTGGGCAGATCACCTGAGGTCAGGAGTTTGATACCGGCCTGGCCAACATGGCAAAACTCTGTCTCTACTAAAAATAAAAAAATTAGCCAGGTGTGGTATTGCCCACCTGCAGTCCCAGCTACTTGGGAGGCTGAGGCAGGAGAATCGCTTGAACCTGGGAGGTGGAGGCTGCAGTGAGCCGAGATCACACCATTGCACTCCAGCTTGAGCAACAGAATGAGCCTTGTCTCAAAAAAAAAAAAACAAGGTTCCACTGAAAACTACTAGACCACAAAATTTAACTCCCTTTAGGTTTTAATATGTGGTAATGCAAATACAATCACATCCCATGCCAAATAAAAAGTGGCTCTGAATTATCAATTTTTCATTATTTCAATTATTTGAGAGATACAGCATTAGTATATAATGCACATGTAGCTTCTAAAAATGAGTACATGAGTAGTGTTATATGATGAAGTACAATGTAAGATTTGCCAGCCAGTATACTCACCTCCCTAGTTGTGATTTGATGTTTTTCTACTCAAGGGTTCTAAGGCTTTATACTCAGTAAATTCACACATTTCCTGAGTGTCTTCAGAAACTTTGTTTTAATTTAAGTAAAATAATAACTGGAAAATAGCAATTTACATTGCAGAGATGCCCCCACATGAAGAAGCAGTGAAAGCCTATCATATAACAGGAAGTCATTAGCTTCAGTGAAGAAGGCAAACAGATCTCTGATATGGACCCAAACTTCACCTGAGCAAAAGCCAATCAAAACAAAATATGACAACGCTACCTCGATTTTAAAACATGCTAAGTCTGGAACACCCACTGGGTATGACAAGTATTTTGTATGGGGAATGAAGAACATAGAAAACGAAGCTGATGACTATAAACTAATTTTATCAACAGCTCAATTAGATGTTGTCACAGACATACTTCTTAAACATGCTAAAATATATTCTATTTTATTCATTAAACTTTTTGGTGTTCATATGAATGTAAGAAAGTAAAAAGTACACTACTGAGGTACAGTAAGTACATTTACTAGAACGTATCTCCTGATTTTTATTTCTAATGAGAAATTTCACTTTGAAATACACATTTTAAAATTATTTGACACTTCTGAAGGCTAATGACAAAGACACTGGCAAATGCACTGAAAAACAACAAAAGGGAGACTCCAAAATTTAGGAGATGATGGTATTAAGAATGTAAGGATGATGGAAAAATCTTTTTATTTTTCAGTTTTAAAGTGAGTATATTACTATTATGTGTAAATTTTACAATACATCAGATGAAGACGAATGATCATATTGTTAAAAAAGTAGAAACTAAACATGGAAATTCTGCATAGGCTTTTTCTTATGCTATTAAGTGTTTCAACATTAGCTAAAATTCAACCACTGAGTCTCTAACTTTTAATTTCATTAAGTAGTTTTCAAGCCCCAGTAAAAGAGTCTTCAAGGGGCTTACAATCCTGTTAATTTAAAAAAACAAAAAACAAAAAACAAAAAAAAACCTTACATATTATAAAGCAATTAGTAACAGTATATGATATAGTACTAATAGATTACCAGACTGTTAGAAAAGAAAGAAAAATATCAGTGTTGGATAGAGGAAACTAAGATGACTTTTAAAAAAATGGATTGGGGGACGTCTTGAAAATTAGACTTTAGATGGGCTTAAAGAAAGACAGTATTCTCAGGATAAAAAAAATATGAAGGTCATGAAGGATGACAGTGAATAAAATGGCTTATTGTTCCATTTTAGATTTAAACAACTGAATCATTTAGAAGTTAATAACCTTTGGGTTTTTTTGTTTGTTTGTTTGAGACATAGTTTCACTCTTGTCGCCCAGGCTGGAGTGCACTGGTGTGATCTCAGCTCACTGCAACCTCCACCTCCTGGGCTCAAGTGATTCTGCTGCTTCAGCCTCCCGAGTAGCTGGGATCACAGGCACCCACCACCATGCCCAGCTAATTTTTATATTTTCAGAAGTGACAGGGTTTCACCATAAAGGCCAGGCTGGTCTCAAACTCCTGACCTCAGGTGCTCTGCCCACCTTGGCCTCCCAAAGTGCTGGGATTACAGGCATGAGTGGTTTCAGTTTTTGACATCAACTTTTTTTTTAGATAGGCAGAAGAGAAACTACAAGCATTTGAATTTAATGATACTTATGCCATCATCTTTAAAAGCAACCTCAATTAGTCTGTGATATTTCTAAAACAAGACTAACATCTTGTTTCCTTTGGAATTGTGAATAAACTTTTTAAAAATCATCTAAGGCCAGGTATGGTGGCTCACGCCTATAATCCCATCACTTTCGGAGGCCAAGGCGGGCGGATCACTTTGAACTCAGGAACTGAAGACCAGCCTGGCCAACACGGCAAAGCCCCATCTCTACAAAAATATAAAAATTAGCTGAGCGTGGAGAGGTTGCAGTGAGCCAAGATCACACCACTGCATGCCAGCCTGGGTGACAGAGGGAGACCCTGTCTCAAAAAAATAAAAAATAAAAAATATAGTTAAATTATTTCATATTCTAATTTCAGATTTTGATTATCAGGAAGGTATCATTTTCCCTAATAGAATCTGATACTATATGAACCCATAAGTATTATGAATAAGTGTGAATAAGTGCCCAAGAAAATGTTCTGCCAATTGGAATTACAACCAATGAAGAAAATTTTTTAAATTTTTAAAATTGGAAAAGTCCTTAGAGGATAGCTTGATTAAACCCTACTCAATCTATGCTTTAGTGGCTCAGTGTTTACTCCGTTCAAATTGTCTTCAGACTGGGCAACACAGCAAGACCCCATCTCTTAAAAAAATAAAAAGGCTTCTTCATTATGAACCAATATTTTCCTTCCTCTAACTTTCATTCATTGTTCTAATTCCATCCTTCAGACTGCAATGCAAAAGATATGCTTAATCCTTCTTCCATGTGCCATCCCTTCATGTTTCACAGAATCCCAGATTTGAGTCAGGAAGAACATTAAATATCATCCAGTTACCCAATCTAAAAAGTATTATCATATACCTCAAGTCTTCTTTCTTCCATGCTAAACAACCTCAATGTTTCAATTACTTTGCAACTATCTGTTTCAAGACTGCTTCACTCTGATTACTCTCCTCTCACTACATTGTTTATCAATGCCTACCTTAAAATGTGGCAAACAGAACAGAACTAAGCTAGATGCAGAGTACAAAATAAAAATCAACTGTTTTGGACAATATGCTTCAAAATAGTGTAGCTTAAGCAGGTGTTAGCTTTTGGGATAGTTATAATAAACCACTGACTCACCAACTGCAGACAAATAAGGAGACACACCCAGGCACACACCTCTGCTTAAACACACACCTACTGCTGTTAGCCCTCCAAGATTCCCATCTTGTATTTGTGCAGACTTCTGAAAAAAAAATTCAATTATAGGCCTGTCTTTATCAAATATTTACACGTCAAATATCAAATCTTACAATACATTTCACAACAAATATTTTCTTAATACAGTCTGTCATTTTAACTATTAGAAATAAGGCAGTAAGAGTGAGTGAAGATCCTGATTCTGTGCATATACCAGCATTCCCTTACAATTTTGAGAGTAACTGACAAAAATCTTACATAGGACATGATAGCTTCTTGAGGCACACCACTAAGAATGTACTGTAGTTTAATTTTAACATGAGCCCAGTAATCATCAAGCTCTGGATATGGCCATCTAAGCAATTACTAATCCACCTACCTATGTAACTCTTCAGACCACATTTTCTATCTAGTCTAAAAAGATATCATAAGAGGATGTCAAATGCTGTATGTATAACCTTTAGGGTCCCTTTCCTCATCTGTAAAACAATAACTCAATGAGGCAACCTATGTAAAAGCATTTAATCCAGTGCCCAGCACGTAATTTAAAATCCAATAAATATAGTGATAATTTTATATATACTATGGCCAGAGTATCTTCTGATATACCTACTTACAGGTATAGTTCACTTATCCTATAAGAAAGGAAGTGAAGCTAGGTGTCATTACTTGTTCTTGTGAAGCCATGCTGGTTCCTAGTGATCAGTGCCTTCTTTGCAAGTACCAACAACACATGTGTTCGATAATCTGTTTAAGAATTTGTTCAAGGAATGACACCAAACTCATCAGTCTATTGCTATTATCTGTAACCTTTACTCCTTTTCCCATATTGTACATACTTCAGCAGCCAAAATACTCTCTTATACATAGTAGGTCTTCAAAAAAACAGGTTAATTGAATTCCCTTTTAAAAAACCAGTATGAATTTCTTAGTTTTGATCAATATAACATGATTATATAAGATGTGAACATTAGAGAAAGCTGAGTGAAGGGTATATGGCACATGGAAATCCTCTGTACTATCTTTGCAATTCTCTTATAAAGACATACTTCAAAATTGAACATTTTTAAAAAATCAAGATGATCTCTTCCCTCTGACAAATTCTTTCTTCAAATTCCCCAAATATTATTAATCACAATTAGGTGGAAATTCTTTCAGTGGCCCTTACAGCTTTATAATCTATCCTTAGTAGGATACATGAATTCCAGTAAACAGGAACTCTTATAATACCCCTCACTTATCCTGGACTACATCAATGAGTTAGTATTCAGTAAATAATAGTCATCCCCAAATTTTAGTTTTTGAAATAAGGGCCTTAAAAAGAATTTATCGCAGGGCCGGGCGCGGTGGCTCATGCCTGTAATCCCAGCACTTTGGAAGGCCAAAGTGGGTGGATCACAAGGTCAGGAGTTCGAGACCAGCCAGGCCAACATAGTGAAACCCCATCTCTATTAAAAATACAAAAAATTGGCCAGGCATGGTGGCAGGCGCCTGTAATCCCAGCTACTCGGGAGGCTGAGGCAAGAGAACTGCTTGAACCCAGGAGGCCGAGGTTGCAGTGAGCCGAGATCATGCCATTGCACTCCAGCCCGGGTGACAATGTGAGACTCCGTCTCAAAAAAAAAGAATATATCCCAAAAGCAAATACCTTTTCCCTTTTCCCTAAACCATTAAAATCCTACAGAATCCAGTTAAAATTTCTGACTCTTGTTGCTCAAACCATTTATTTAACAGTGACATTCAAGTCAAGCTCAGAAATATCTTTTATGTATGAGACAAATTACTAATATATATTATCATGAAAAAGTCTTAAAATATTTTTAAAATATGTTTATATTGAGGCTGATTCATTTTTAAATTAGGTAAATAAAAGTTTAAGTAAATGAAGAATTTTATTTGCAATTATCAAACTCAAATTTTCACTGTTAAACAGTAGTCATAGAAATTCTGCAAAAACTGTAACTGTCAAGCAAATGAATCCTAAAATGTTTAAGAATAAAGTATCTTTCCCCTAAATGTTCTCCTAAATACCTCCAAATAGCTTTCGTACTTCTAAAGAGTTCTTTCAGGTATCATCTGTTTAATTTTCAAAAACTTGGCTTTTCACTTTGGAATAATACTACACAATCAGTACTATAAACAGAAGTGCTATTGTCAAAGAACTGATCCAATAATAAGAAGAGCTAAGGCCACTTGTCTTACAGAAGATTACTGCCAAATACTTTGCCAGACCCTGCTTTTCTTCCTTCTGGGCCAGTAGCCAGATACCAGTCATAGCTAGACACTTTCTAATTTTTAGTACACAAAATGGTACACAATAACACATCCAAACCAGACAGTATTTTAATGAATGGTTTCCATAATTCATCTAATGTTCTGGCATATATACACAGACATGCATGCACACACACAAATATATATACAGACATTTATACACATACACATATATACATATTTATACACATATACATATACACGCATAGTCTATAATATCTTCAGTAGTATACATAAAAAACTGTTAACAATGGCTGCCTCTGGGACAACTGTTTCTGTCTCTGAATTTTTTTATGTTTTTCTAATAACTATGCAAAATGTTATCTATTAAAAGGAAAAACTACAATAAAGAACATTAATTCTAGTTAAAATATCTTTTACCTTACGAGACAATGTCTGAGGCATTCTTTTTAAAATTGTTTTATTATAAATATTTTAACATCTAATTGTTTATGAAACAACTTACAATGTTTCAACTTCACTTACAATCGAAGAAAGACAAATTAAAGTAAGATATTTTGCTTATCAAATTGCAAAAATTTGTTTAAAACTAATGTTCCATATTGGCATATAAATTAGCATCCTTCTAGAAAGCAATATGGCAATGTCTAATTTTTTTAAGGTCTTATCTTTTGATTGAATGTTTTTATTCCTATTCTTCAAACAGATCAGGTATGGAGAAAGATTATGTACTAAGATTTTCATAAATGTTATCAGAGAGAAAAAATTATTTTAATACATTTGAAATAATATTATAATAAAAGATTAGTTAATTCATCTTTAATCATTTAGTGATCATCTAGCATGTGATAGGAACCATGTGAGCTTAAGAATTATGTGTGTATATGTGTGTGTATATATGGAGATATGTTTTATTATATATTTAAATGAAGCGCTTCACCAAAAAATGAATTTTTATGGTCACCAAAACACATGCACAAAATTGTTTATGGTAGCTTTGTTTCTAAGAACTAAACACTGGAAACAGCCCAAACGTCTGTCAACAGAAGACACAAATAGATACTCATACGATGAAATAATACAGAGCAATGAAAAAGAATTACTACTACTAACTCAAAAAACATGGATCTCACGGCTGTGATGTTCAACAGAGGAAATTAGACATAAAAGAATGATTTGATTCCACTTATACGAATTTCAGGAATAAGCACAACTAATCTATAGTGATGGGGATCAGAAAACTGGTAACTTTTGTTAAGCATTGACTAAGAAAGAACAGGAGGAAGCTTTCAAGGTCCTGGAAATGTTCTCTATCTTGATCTGATTGTTGGTTATAAGTTTACATATGTAATTCATTAAGATGTACACTTATGATTTGTGTACTTTATTGTATATGTTTTTTTCTTCAAGTCCTATCAAATTTTTTTAAAAATAGAATGGATAGGCCGGGGCAGTGGCTCACGCCTGTAATCCAAGCACTCTGGGAGGCTGAAGCGAGTGGATCACCTGAGGTCAGGAGTTTGAAACTAGCCTGACCAACATGGAGAAATCCCATCTCTAATAAAAATACAAAATTAGCTGGGCATGGTGGCACATGCCTGCAATCCCAGCTACTCAAGAGGCTGAGGCAGGAGAATCACTTGAACCCGAGAGGCTGCGGTTGCGGTGAGCCAGATCACGCCATTGCACGCCAGCCTGGACAACGAAAGTGAAACTCTATCTCAAAAAAAAAAAAAACGGAATAGATAGAATGGAAAGTTCCTCTTCCTCCATGCCTGCCAGCAAGAAAGAAAGAAAAGTAGAGATGAGAGGCTTAGATCAAACGATCTTTTCAGCTCCTGCTTTTAAAGTTCCACTGTCATTAATTCAACAAAAATTTGAGCACCTACTTTGTAAAAGGCACTGTTCTGTATGTTGGGGATATAGTATTGACTAAAATGGGTAAAAATTCCTATCCTGGAGGGTCTTATGTTTTTTAATTTTTCATTTAACTCTTTTTTTTGAGACAGGGTCTTACTTTTTTGCCCAGGCTGATCTCAAACTCCTGGGCTCAAGCAATCCTCCAACCTCAGCCTCCCAGGTAGGTGGGACTACAGGCGTGCACCACCGTGTCACCGGCTCTTATATATTTTTTAGTAGGGGTAGAAAGACAATAAAAATCTAGAGTACTTTGGATAGTGAAAAGCACAAAAAAGAAACAAAGCAGGCAAGAAGGACAGGAAGAGTATGTGTGGAAGAGATACTGTCATTTTAAACAAGGTGACCAGTCAAGTTCTCAGATAAAGGATGATACTTTAATTAAGACCTGAAGGAAGTGAGGGAGGGAGACATTTGGATATCTGAAAGAACATGTTACAGACCTTATGAAACAGTGAGGAGTGTGGCTGAAGGAAAGTGAGGAAGGTAAGATTAGTAAAAGTTGAGATAATTAAAAAAAAAAAAAATCCCCAAGTCTTTTTCTCCTTTCACACCATTCTAACTCTTCACTTAAAGACTTAAGTAGAAACTTTTCTATATAGAAATTTCTGTAACCACTAGCCCAGCCCACATTTATCCAATCTTCTGAGCTGCTAAAGCTGTACTACTCATGGTTATCTTTATATACTACCTTGCAATTAGATATATACCGCCTTCCGCTCACAAACAGACCAAGCTTCTTTATGGCAGTGACTAGATTTTATGCATTTCTGTATTCCTATTAGCCCATGGTTGGCACTTAAATGATAGCTAGTAAGACTGATGCTAATAACAATTCAGCAGGCATAATATCAGTAAACTGTGGACAAATTTTAAGAAAGAAAAAGAGGAAGAAAAGGAACCAAGATTAGGGAACCATGTGTATAAAGGCACTGGCATGTCTCCATGTGTCATGATCCAAAGTCAGGATTTTCTCTGATTGTCCTTAAGACTCTCAGATCCTCAACATTACTTTTATAAAAAGTCATTCTAGGCTTTTTTTTCCCTTGGGGGTGAAAATCAGGCATCTGGTATCTCTTTCAAGTAATAGTTTTCTGTTTTGTTTTGTTTTGTTTGAGACAGAGTCTCACACTGTCACCTAGGCTGGAGTGGCTGGAGTGCAGTGGCGTGATCTCACCTCATTGCAACCTCTGCATCCCAGGTCAAGTGATTCTCCTGCCTCAGCCTCCTGAGTAGCTGGCATTACAAGTGCGCGCCACCACGCCTGGTTAATTTTTGTATTTTTAGTAGAGACGGGGTTTCGCCATATTGGCCAGGCTGGTCTTGAACTCCTGACCTCAAGCGATCCACCTGCCTTGGCCTCCCAAGGTGCTGGGATTACAGGTGTGAGCCATCGCACCTGGACTTTTATTTATTTATTTATTTATTTTTGAGACAGTCTAGGTCTGTCGGCCAGGCTGGACAATCTCGGCTCACTGCAACTTCCATCTCCCAGGCCCAAGCAATTCTCCTGCCTCAGCCTCCCAAATAGCTGGGATTATAGGCGTGTGCCACCATGCCGGGCTAATTTTTGTATTTTTAGTAGAGACGGGGTTTCACCATGTTAGCTAGGCTGGTTCTGAACTCCTGACTTCAGGTAATCTGCCCGCCTCGGCCTCCCAAAGTGCTGGGATTAGAGGCATGAGCCACCGCGCCTGGCCTCAAGTAATAGTTTTATAACACCAGTGTTCACAACCAGCTTAACAAAGAAAATCTTATAGACCAACTAACTGTGTGATCTTCAGCACACCATTCTACCACTCTTGCATATGTGTTTCCTCATATGCTAAAGGAAGGAGTTAGATTAAATGGTCTCTAAAGTCCAATCAATCTCAAATTGTCTACTTTAGCTTTTTTGGACGAATTGAATGGATAAATCTTACAACCTACTTCTTCAATTTACAAAATGAATTAAATATCTGTTAATAATTTTAAACACTGAATAAGCAGTCATATTCAGAAAACAATGTAGTATTAGAAAAAGCATAGAATCTGGAGACAGTCAGACCTACATGTAGTCATAGTCTGTCATAGTCTGCATCTTAGTAGATAATGACGCTGAGCAAATTATTAAATGATCAGGATTTATTTTGAAAATTAAAGGCAATGTATATAAAGCAATTATTAAAGCCTATATAAAAACCTACACACATCAGCTACTATCATTTTCCAAGTAAAAAGCAGCCAAGGTAAAACAGCTACCAAATAATGATGTCCAAGATTTAAAACACCCAAACTAGTTAATATCTCTCCTAGCAATTTTAGAGATAAGGATTAGTAGTTGCCTCAAAATTCTACAAGACTTTTCTGCAAGTTTAACAGAGTAACCCTCACCTCTTAAAGTGCTACAAGTCTTATTTCTTAAACACAAAGCTAAGAACTACCACTCTCATATCAGCTTGTGGTCACAGGGCAAGAGAATAAGATACTTTAGAAATCCCCAAATTTTACAAAAACAGGACAAGACTGAGATTTGAGTTTAACTCATTTCTGGCATCATGAACACATCAATCTTGGTACTGAGAGTAAAACACGTAATGATAGCCAACTATGTGTAAATAAGCAACAGGAAGTCAAAAAGTAAGACAAATATAAACCTGCCTTTGAGTCCAGGAGGAAAGAGAGACATAATTACTACACATTAGTAAACACAAGAGAATGAATGAACATGATACAGTGAGTATATAACACCTAGGGTCGGGAAGAGGGAGGACCAGAAGAGTTAAAAAGCAGACAGTAAAGAAAGAAAAGAAAAAACGGTAATTAAAAAAAAAAGCTAAAAACAAGCTTAAAAAAAAAAAAAGCACACAGTGCTTACGTTGTATCTTAAAAAAATCAGTAGACTTTGTCAGCAAGACAAAAGAAGGAAAGGCATTCTAAACAGCGGAGAGAACATATGTGAAGGCTCTGAGTCAGGAAACAGTATGGCTCATTCAGTAAACTGCTCGTATTAGTACAAGTGGAGCTTCAGATTTATGGTGGGGGAAATGCATAAGATGAGCCAGATGATGAAAGGCCTTGTAATGATAGAGACTTGGGCTGATAAAGTATGGGCTTTAAGGAAGAAGGGCAGGGAGAGAGAGCATCAGGAAGAGTAGAATAGCTAATGGATGCTGGGCTTTATACCTGGGTGATGGGATGATCTGTGCAGTAAATCACTATGGCACATGTTTACCTGTGTCACAAACCTGCCCATTCTGCACATGTACCCCTGAACTTAAAAGAAAAGTTGAAAGATAAAGAAATAAATCTGAGTAACATCTCTAAGAAAGAAAGAGAAAAGAGAAAAGAAACAAGAAAAGAAGCAATAAATAGATTTGCATAGATTTGCACTTTAGAAAAAATCACCTTGGCAGTAGTGTAAGGACGGATTAAAGGGGGTCAAGTCTGGAGGCAACCACTAGAGACCTCATTCTATATCCAGAGTTAAGTAAGGACATATTATTATATACATAATCTACTACAGAACCAGGGATTGGAAATAAAAATAATAATGCTTTAACAGATAAAGCTAAATTATCCAAAGAAAATCATTCACCTTCATGAATCTATATTCCAGAATTAAATACTTGCCATGTATCTTTAAAAAAAGAAGCTTCTAAAATTAGGCATAATATGTAAAAATTACACGGAATTAGTTGTATCCTGAGAACTAGCTACTCTTTAGGTATCTGTTCCTTTTTGTACATATAATAATACTTCAGACTTGCAACATAAAAACTGTATGTTTAAGTGTGTGTACACATATCTTTGTATACATATATTTTACATATTATACATATTATATACATATATGACATATGTATATAGCAGCATACACATGTCATATATGTATATATGATCAAAGCAAAAGTATATATTATATATATAATGTATGTAAGTATAATTCACATACGTATATATGAAAACTGGGGCCCTGAAAGACTAAGGAATTATCCAAGGACACACCATGAGCAGCACAGTGAAGACTGGAATTCATGTCTTACAATTTCCTTTCTAGAAACTGCTTTAGCATATCACATTTATGATTCTAGGACTCTGAATGATAATTCAAAAGACACTTTGGTACTGTCATTTTCAGCAGTGTAATAATGAAACCATAAAATTATTTTTATGGTTCGTATGCTTCACAAGCAAAATATATCAGATGTGTATATGTTTGACAAAAAGAAATTTCCTGAAGTCTGTACCACAATAAGAATACCTATTCCCCCACCCTATTGTCCTCTAGGAAATCTAAAAACGTCCTTTTTCAAACTCAGGAAAAAATTACATTTGATAAAAGAAAGTCCTAAAATTAATTTATCTTTACATAATTAAATATCCAACAACCTTAACATGTTTTAACATCTTACTTAGGTCTATGTCTTTTCTTATTTTGTTGTGCTACCCACCCCACCCTACACACCCTTACTATTTTCAGATACTTGAAATACTCTTTTCCTTCATTAGTATACACAGGTGCAAGTGGCAACACTGACAAAAGCCTTATAAACACTGTACATTTCACCAATTTGCACAGTGACTGAAATGTTTTAATTTTGGGGTTTCTCTAACTTGTACTTAAAAGTAATGTCTGCTCATTGAAATAGATTCAAGTAATATAAAACTAAACTGCTCTCTTCTATGCCTCTGCAACTCCCTCCTGAAGAATCCAAACATGGTTAAGTCTGATGTGTATCCTTATAGACTTTTGTATGCTTACACAGCACAAGCATCTACAAAGAATCAACATATATTTAACACCTAAAACTCTACTGATTGTAATTTAATCTTTCTTTAATAATTTAGAAGGCAGTTAACTATTTTGCTTGGTTTCTGATTATCACAACAGACATCAATTGTATCATCATTCAGGGGTTACTAAAAAAAAAAGAGAGCTGAATCTCAAGTATCTTGTGTATTTCTTCCTTAGCAGTATCACAATTTTTAACTGTATTTATTTGTTGCCTTCCTCTCTCTCTTGACTTAAAGGGGAAAGTCACATGACAGCTTTAATCAGTGTACCTCCAGAGCTGTGACACGTAGCAGATAATCAAATATTTGTTGACTTATCAGTCTATTTCTTACTTAGAAATGATGAAAGCTGATGTAAAAAAAAAAAGGTTCTGAACCCTGCTTAATGTGTTCTTTGTCTTTATCTCAAAAATAGGAAAAATAAGATCTGCTTACAGGTTTGGGGGCTGTCATTCCAACCAAATATCTGCTCAAGCAATCAGTTGTGACAGCTGTATATGTCAACCAGGTATTTTGGTCTGAATAGAAACACCAACAAAACTTATATTAACCCCTTCAAAGTATTAAATATTGCTGTGCGGGATTCCTTTGTTTTTCAAAACGATGTAAAATTCCAAAATTAGGTACATTATCCCTAATCTGTCTGGTTCTAAGATCAGAAGAAATGACATATTTTAAAAAATTGTATCTAAGAGGCCTGACATGGTGACTCACGCCTGTAAATCCCAGCACTTTGGGAAGCTGAGGCTGAAGGATCACTTAAGGCCAAGAGTTCAAGACCAGACTGCACAACAGCGCAAGACTTTGTCTTTAATTAATTGAATAAATAAATAAAATTAGGCATGGTGGCATATGCATGTAGTTCCAGCTACTCTACTGGTGGTGGGGGTGGGAAGCTGAACTGGGAGGGCTGCTTGAGCTCTGGAGGTCCAGGCTGCAGTGAGCCATGGTAGCGATGCTACAATCCAGCCTAGAAGGCAGAATGAGTCCCTGTTTCAAAACAAACAAACCAAAAAACGAGAGAGAAAAAAAAAAAAAACTGACACGAAGAAAAAGAATAAGGCAGGCAAAATTATTTGCTTTGGTATACTCAAATTTGTCTGTTAACCCCAGATTACACATCTACAGAATAGCTCTGAGTACGGAATTCACTGCCTGCACCATTAAATTTCATCTACAGGCCTCTGTGATAGAATAACTAACCAAAAGAAATGTCAGGCAAACACACAGACTTTCTGACCTGTACGTTGTTTTTTGTTTTGTTTTGTTTTTTAATCAATACACACACATACAGGTCATTTTATTTAAATTCCACCTAAGCCTACGCTAGTTACCAAAACCTCTATAATATCCAAGGCTAAATACACTTTTACAATACAATGAAACTGTTAAGCAGGATTTTCTAAAAGAGCTCGATTAACCATCCTTACAGGTGGCAGAAAAAGCTTTTGCAGAGCTCTAGCTTTGGGATTTCAAATTCCAATGTTTTCTGGAGGCTGAATTTGACGTTATCCCTCTCTACAAATGCTTTTCAAAGGACAGAGAGAAGCCAGACAGAACACGCTTCCCAGCACTATTTGACTGCCTAACACTCACTCAGGCAAGACTTCAGAACAGATCTAATAATGCAGGATCAGCAAAGCAGACCACCACCTAGGAAAGCAAGCCAAAATCACAGTCTTCCCCACCCTCAACAGATTTCAGTTGCTCAGGAGCGGTACCCACGCTCAACCTGCGGACACCGGCCTCCTAAAGAACCTGCAGACCAAATACCTACCTAAGGTGCTGCCACTCTAGCTCCCGAAGCTCCAGCGAGACCAGCGCGCCCCCACAGGGATCCCGGGGCAGAAAAAAGAAAACTGCAGAACAAACGCACTGCTTCTTCAACTAGGCAACAAACACCGATCAATCCTCCAACTAAGGATTGAGTAAATCTCATCCAGAGAGAAGGAGACCTGAACAAAAACGTTTCAGGATGTTGCCCAGCCGCAGACTGGGCAAGCTCGCGGTAGCACTAAAGCCCTCTCCCGCCCTCAGCGTACCCAGCGCCCGCCGAGCCGCGCCCACCCCGAGAGATCGCCCGGGGGCCAGCTAACTCGCCCTGTCGCCCCCAAAAGACTGGAGACCATGCCAGGTTACCGCCCCCCTCTGGGCAAAGCAGAAACCCCGGCACAGACGCTGGCCGCCACCGTACACCCTCAGCCCCCAACAATCCCCCTAGGCGGCCCCGGCCACCGTGGAACGGATACATCGCTCTCTCACCCAGAGACACCGATGAACAGACCCCTTCCCCAGAACCTGGACACACTGTTTCTTCATCCCAGCAACGCAAAACGGACGCCCACGCCCGCTCAAAGAACCCCCAAGACCCCGATGACCTGCCTCCAGAGACCAGGTTTACACCGATGTAAACCTTGCTAAACTGCATTCTCTGCCCCAAAGAGCTTGGGACCCGGATAAAAGGACCCCTTGTCCCGGAACCCCGCTACACCACCTCAAAGAAGCTCAAGACCCTGATAAATCTCCCTCGACGTCAAAGACCCAGGACCCCGTGAGCCGCCACCCACCCCCACCCCAAGCCGGAAGAGTCCCCAGGACCCCAATACATTGCCCCCTAACCCCGGGAGCTCTGGCACCCGCTACACCGCCCTTCGGCGCCAGCGCCCGGATCCCACTGCACCGCCTCCTCGCCCCCCGCACTCCCAAACCCCGCCAAGCCTCGCGCCCACCAGGCAGTGCCGCGCAGCCCCCGGAGCCGCCCCCGTCAGGAGCCCGCCTGCTCCGGCTGCTCCGTGTCCCCGCTCCCGACCGCTCCTCAGCGGAGACGTGCTCCGGACTCTCTAACCTGAGCAGCGTCGGAGGGCGAGCAGACCCAGGAGCCCTGAGGAAGAGAGGGAGACAGCAAAGAAGGGGTGGCTCAGGCCTGCGGTGCCGCAGCTCCAGCCTCTCAGCAAGGAAGCGCTTGTGTGAGGAGAGCCCTCCCGCTCCGCGCGCAGCCAGGAGACCGAGCCACCGCCGTGCCCGCAGCTCTTCCCGCGAGATCCGAGCCACGGCAAGGGGCGGGGCCACGGGGGGGCGGTGGCGGCAGCGGTAGCTCCTCGAGTGACAGTCCTGGCAGCCTGTCGGTGGCAGGACAGGAGGCAGGACTCGGAGTCTACTACGACCAATTGTAAAAAAGGAAAGGTGGTTCTCCCCGCCCCGTCTCCGCCCCTCCTCTTCTCCGCTCGTCCTTAATAAACTGTGAGCAAAGGTAGTAGTGACCAGAAGTAGTACGAGGCAGTGGACGGTAGCGGCAAGGTAGCTCTAATGACGTGACGTGCTTGGTTTGTGTGTGGTCCTGCTAGGCCGCCGTAGATACACCTGGTTTGGGCAAGAGGTTGGTCTTCATACCAGTGTAAACCGAGGTGCGGTTACCCTTGGTTACAGCGCCACCCGAAGTGCGCAGGGGGTTTCCATCTTTCAGGTGGAAGGCCCACCCACTTCGGTTACCCGCGTCTAAACCTCCGTTTAATTCCTTTCCCCGATTTGGGCTCTCCTCCCTCTCCACCTCAAACAGGGCACCATTGTTAAGATGCCCATGTTTTCCAAACCCCAACCCAGGACATCTGGTCTGACAAAGGACTCGTCTGATGACTGCATTTATTTCTACTTACAGCTTTCCAGAAGAGTGAAAAGCAAATCTCCAGTTACCAACATAACAAATTCCAAAATTACATGAAAAGTCGTACCTTTTTAGACCGCAGTGCCCAGTAGTATTTGGCACACGCAGGGCACTGAATAATGTGAAAGGAATTAATTAAGACTGTTATACCTTAATGTATGAAATCTGGACCTGGACCCAGAAAATTCGACTTTCCTGGCCTTTCCTCTATAATGGCAGCCAATGGCTTCACTCTTAAATCCAGTCTCTTCATTATTATGCCTATCCTGTACCTTCATTCATCTTACCCTCTTCACTCCCTTACCTACAGCAAGAAGTACCCTTTCTCCTCAAGGTTAAACCCTGCACCTGTGCCCTGGATCCCAGCCATTCCCAGATTTTATTCGGCTATTCTTTCTTTCCCTATTATTAATTTCTTCCTCTATCCTAAATCTTTCTCCCACAAACGTGGTCTCGCCCATCCTTTGAACAGAACAAAGTCACCCTATCTCTTTCACCCAAACTACCTTCTCCTTTCCCCTAGGAATCACACACTTCTTGAGAAACATTGTATTTGCTGCTGGGCACTGTGGCTCATGCCTGTAATCCCAGCACTTTGGGAGGCCGAGGTAGGAGGATTGCTTGAGCCCAGGAGTTCAAAATCAGTCTGGGAACATAATGAGACTCCCATATCTACAAAAATAAAAATAAAAAATTAGCCGGGTGTGGTGGCACATACCTGTAGTTCCAGCTATTCGAGATGGGGAGGGAGGCAGGTGTGGGCTGAGATGGGAGGATGGCTTGAGTCTGGGAGGTGGAGGCTGCAGTGTACTGTAACCGAGCCACTGCATTGAGCCACAGATTGAGGCCCTGTCCCTAAGTAAATAAATAAAAGTATGTTTGCTGTCTCCACTTTCTCATCTCTTATTTTTCCCACTACAATGTTGCTTTTGCTCACACAATCTGCTATTCTCTCAATGGTTACAAAAGACCTCTTTCCTCCTGGAAGAATGGTCTATTTTGGGGTATCTTTCCCGTGACCTCTCAGGTTATTGACAATGCTGACATCTCTTCCCTTAGCAGCTGCCTAACTACATTCTCCTGATTCTTTGGCAACTCCCTCTCTTTTTTTTTTTTTTTCCTGTCCCTTGTCCTTGTTTGAAAACTTGCATATTTATATCTCCTTATCTTATAGCCATACCTTGTGCATGATATGAAAAATGGCCACACACAGTTGCACACTTTGAGTACCAATAAGTGGGTGAGACAAAAGCTGTTAGAAGAGTCCAGAGGAGGAGACATGGCTGTGGGGCTTGATCTGGGTCATAATGAAACAGTAGGTTGGCCATATAAATGCAAGGCAGAAACAGAGACCTTTCAGGGAGAAAAATAATGTGAACCTGAGCACAGAGAAAAGGATGTGGCCTGAGCCTGGGCTGTAGGTCGACAGGTTTGACAGATAGAAGATTCCTGCAGAAGAGTAGCAGGAGGTAAGATTAGAGAAAAACCAAATAGTAAAAGGCCTTAAAAATCAGGTCAAGCTGATTTGACTTGGATTCTAAATTAAATGGGGAGCCGGGACCAATTTTGAATTTGTAGGTACCGTGAGAAGGCTACACATGGAGACCCACATATCAAATGTCTAAATATGTAAAAGTTAAAAAGCTAACAAATGGTGAACAAAAGCATTATATCCTTTCACCTTGACAAATACACTTTCATAACAGCTTGGAAGACCCAGTTTGAACTGAGAATTCTGAGACTTCTCAGAGCTCCTTGCTGGAATGAGGCAGGTCAGAGAGAGCTGGTCCCCACATGAAGCAGCCTTTACCCTTTGCTTCCCATGGTCCCTTCAGCCCTACAGTGCCAGGTACCCTCCATTCCATGGACACTCTAGCCCGCATGTCCAAACTCTGTCTTCGCTTTCACCCCTCCAAAACAGTCATTTCTTGGCTATTCCACAGGTCCATCCAGCGGTGCATATCTCAGGATCTAGGGGAGAAGCCTACGCAGTGGTTCAGGGCCATTTGGGCAGGGAATGCTGGCTCCTGGGTACCTGATGTGAGATCTGAAGGGGTACAGTCGCCTTAAGGTGGACACATTTCTTGGCTTAATGGACTCCTCAGATGTAGGAGCACAGCTGGGGAAGAGCCAGAGCAGAGCCTTTAAAGGGAAGCCCTGCCTGTCTGCATTTAAATGTGGTACCAGCAGAGCCACTGAATTTCTTGGTAGGGTAATGACATGTAGAGTTGATCTATTTCTTGAAGTATAAATATGTTCATTTTCTATGTTTCCCACCCCCTCTGCCCTTGCATGGGTGTCTTAATAGCAAGAATGTACTGGAAAGACTCTATCCTTATGTGACATCTTTTCTCCAATGCTCAATTTCACAAATTATACCATTCTATGATTCCCTTATTAATTAGTGCATCAGAAACCTGGTAGTCTGTAAATGTGAGAAAATAGAAAAGCCATGAAGTGCTCTTAGCCTGGAATCAAGCTTGGAACACTTACATTTGACTTCTAGATAAAAATGCTTTGGAAGTAGAAGCTTCTGAAGAGGCCCATTTGAAGGGTACACAGGCAGTAAGAGTACTCAAAAGGCAGTGAGCCGCCATGGAGGGGGGCACCCCTCTCACCATCTGTCTTTATGGTGCGATGTTTCACTCTGTGGTCTGACAGTCATGCTCTGTTCCCGCAACCTCTCCATCTGGTACCAAGTGCTCCCTTCCTCATGTTGTGCACTTAGAGCCACCAAGGGGCCAGAACCACTGTGGTCTTTGTTTTAGCTATCCAAGCCTAGAATTCTGCCTATGGAGCCTGCACCTCTCTCAGCGATGCTGCGGATAATTTTAGTGTGAGGCTTTGGCACTTGCTTGATCCCAGAACTGGGATCTACTTGTAGCCTCACTGTTGCCATCTGTGACTGGCCTTTGCCAACCTGCAGAACAGAACTAGCTAGCTTCTTACTCAGGTCTTACCATCTGCTGCCTGCATTCTGACCTATTAGTCTAAGTGAGCACAGCCAAGCAGTTCTACCCCTGTTCAGAAGCCTTCCTGATGTCCCATTCTCTGAGCACTCCCCGAGTAAAGCTGCCTCCTGGCCACTGCATATTCACAAGGGCACAGAAGACAGTACTGTTTGAAAATCTGGCTCTCTCAGACCGAATTTCCACTTCGTCTTTTTAGAACTTTGGGGAGCACCTATTTTGTTAGGTTGGAAGCATGAAATTCTGTGTAAATTACCCCAAGACTGAAGGAACAGTACTCATCTGTCCATTTGCTGACTAAACCCCTGACCTTGGTTGGTTTGTTCATCAGTTTGTGTTTTGCAGATAGCCCATTATAAAGGAGGGAAATCAAAAGAACAGTGGCAGTTTAAAAATACGTCCCCAAATTATTTGATATACCATCTCTTAAAAAGTGGGGCTCAATTCCCCTCCCCCTGAGTGTGGGCTACACCTAGTGACTCACTTCTAGCAAGTAGAATGTGGCCAAAGTGACTGCTTCTGAGACAAGGCCATAAGAGGCTTTGCAGCTCCTTCCTTGGTCTCTCTCTTTGATCACTCACTCTGGAGGAAGCTAGCTGCCATGCCATAAGCCCCTTCAAGCAGGGGTCTCCATGAGCAAGAAACTTAGGCTTCCAGCCAATACCCATGTGAATGAGCCATCTTGAAAACCCCAGTCCAGCCCCAGCAAAGCCTTCAGATGACTACAGCCCCAGGCCAACACTTGACACGACTTCGTGAGACATCCTGAGCCAGAACCACCCAGCTAAACCTCTCCCAGATTCCACACAGAAAATGTGTGAGATAATACATGTTTATTGTTGAACATGTTTATTATGAAGCTACTTCATGTTGGGATCACTTTTTACATAGCAATAGATAGCTAATACAAGTGTTGAGCGTAGTTCGGTCTACTCCTACTCCTGGACAACAGAGGTAAAAACTTACATCCTTCTAATCATCAGGCCCTAATGTTATGTAAAGAGCAAAAGACGATGGATTAATAGCCATAACTCTCTACATCTGAAACTCAAGTGGAACTGCACCGAAAGAAAGTAGAAGCAACAATTTCTTGGTGGAAACAACGATTACAGTGCCTTTAGACTCTTCAAAGCATCACAGCAATTAGAGATAACAATAACATTTGGAGATTGTTAACAGTAGGTCTTGAGGAGCAGAGAAAATTTTCTCTCTCCAAAGCGTAGAATGCTTCACAACCATACCATTTTCATCTAGTCTTGTGGGAAAGTATGTTTTTATTAAAACAGAGGAGAAAACCCTTACCCATCCATATTAGCTAAGAATAAAAAGTTGAAAATTCCATCTATAAGGACTCTGTCAAAATAGAATTCACATCCTGACAACAATAAAGTGCCCATGTGAAAGCAAGAGGTGTTTGACAGCAAGAAGATTGAAATGCTTTCTGAATATAATACTATATTTCTGAAGTCTTATCATTGTGAATTAAAATTTAGTGACAGAATGATTTCTTTGTTAAATTAAAAATGAGGAAAATTCCCATAAAAAGGAGACCAGCTGACTGAGTTATGTACATTGCCTGTATAACTTCATTTTACATATATAAGAGCCATATACATGGGCCACACATACAAAGAGTTTAATGATTTCGAAATGACCAGGAGATAACTTATAGCTAAGAAAATATATTTGGGATACATTTGGATCTCCATGATTCAAATGCCATAACACAGACGTGTTGACCTTCAATTTCCTTTAGCAGTGAGGGCAAATTTAAGTTTTTGAACCACACAATCCCAGAGAAAATCTGAGTCTTCCACTCTTCCCTCAACCCCTCATTCTTAAATATAATGAACAAATACTTATTGGATGACTCCTACGTGTAAGAATGCAAGCATAAGCTACGGATCTTGCCAGAAGCTGTAGGAAGAAGGAAGCAGATGGAGAGAGGACTTCCCCCAGAGATAGAAAAAACTTCCACTCTTGGAGCCCATGGGTGGGGTCAGCCTCATGGAACTGCATGAATGGAGCATGAGACGTGGGTGGTTCCCCAAAGGAAAACTGAGATACTGTTATCATAGGAATAGGTAAAATATCTCAATTTTCCTTTGAGGGTGTGGGGGAGAATTCATGTAGACTAAATGAAAATTCGAAATACACAGTACCTTGCATGTATTAACAGTAAGTTCTCATTTTTACTCAGAGCAATTTGAGATCAGTGTCACCACTTGCACCTGAAAGAGTCCTAACACTAGTGGCCTGAGACTACTGCACAGAGAGATGGAATATGAGTTGTTCTCTCACAATGGATAGAGGTTTTATAAACAGAAGGACAGGAGGTGCTTCTGGGTAGAGAAAATAATGTAAACAAAAGCTTAAAGTCAGTGAGTGAAAATGTCTGGGGGAATGAACAATTAATCTTAGAAAGGAAGTTAATACAGAAATAGAGGTCAGGATCAACATATGAAAGGGCTTAAAGAAGGCCAGGTGGAGTCTGAACTTTATTCTGTAGAGTCTGAACTTGATTCTGTAGCCAACTCCAATCCATCAGAGGCTTTTGAGCGGAAGAATGACCTGGTCAAACCAGAGTTAAGGGGAAGATTAATCTGGCATGATCTCACAAGTTGAAGTGGGGAAATTCCAGACATGAGACAATGAGGGCACAGCCCAAGTACAGATTCTGTCCAAGATGGAATTACCTTCACAGTAGGTGACCACTGAGCAAGGCAGAGCTAATCAGCTTATTACCATCAAGGGGTCTCTTGATGAAGTTTTGATTTAGAGATTTAGTATTTAAGATTGGTCATGTATACATTCCACAGATATTTACTATGAACCCAGCACTCTGACAGATGTTTGATACAAAAATAATAGACAAGACAGTGTGAAGACTAAAATTAATGAGGTATACTTCTGTGAAATAAATAACTAAGCACAACTATGAGAAGTGCTATGAAAATTACTGGATGCTCAAAAGCCCATCAATGATATACTGGATAAAGAAAATATGGCACATATACACCATGGAATACTACGCAGTCATTAAAAAGGATGAGTTTATGTCCTTTGCGGGGACATGGATGAAGCTGGAAGCCATCATTCTCAGCAAACTAACACAAGAACAGAAAACCAAACACAGTGTGTTCTCACTCATAAGTGGGAGTTGAACAATGAGAACACTTGGACACAAGGAGGGGAACATCGTACACCAGGGCCTATTGCAGGGTGGGAGGCTAGGGGAGGGATAGCATTAAGAGAAATACCTAATGTAAATGACGGGTTGACGGGTGCAGCAAACCACCACGGCACGTGTATACCTACGTAATAAACCTGCACGTTCTGCACATGTATCCCAGAACTTAAAGTATAATTTTTAAAAAATAAAATAAAATAAAATAAAATTATTGATGCTATCAGATCATGTATCGGGGGGCCTAATCCCAGTCTCATTAGGTCCCTGAGAGTCAGTGAATGCTTGTCAGAAGAAGTAACATCCAAGATGAGACGTGAAGCAGGAGTAGGAGTTAGCATGGTGAAGGAGGTTGACAAGTAGAACACTCCAAGCAGAAGCATGCTAAGATTAGATGGTATTTT
Source organism: Chlorocebus sabaeus (assembly GCF_047675955.1). Classification (NCBI taxonomy): domain Eukaryota; kingdom Metazoa; phylum Chordata; class Mammalia; order Primates; family Cercopithecidae; genus Chlorocebus; species Chlorocebus sabaeus. Next base: position 44,927,581 of record NC_132929.1, on the reverse strand, counting down.
GATCAAAGATCTGACAAAATTCCAACGTGGCTTTCCTCCAATGACACAGAAAGAGTCTAAAGAGGTAGGAGGAAGGATTATGCAGGGTCCTGTGTGCTATGGAAAAGGCTTTGGGACTTTATCCTAATAGCAATGTTGGCATGTTTTTCTGAGGTTGATCAATTCCGTTATCTGTTCTGATTATACAAGAAAGCCAAGGAAAGGACCAATCTCATGCATATTCCAAGTAGGTGGTCAACAGATGGTGTGACTCTAAGGTTTTGGATAAGGGCTTCTACTTTGAAAATATCTCCCCTGCTTGCAAACTGATGTCTAAAATTTCTTGAACAGGGAATCATTTGATGCAACAACAAAAGATTAAATTAAAGCCACTTACATTTGCACCAAAGTGCAAACAACTCACAGCTCAACTTTCCTGAGAATAGGTTTTGAGGTCACAGGGAAGTGGAGGACAGGAGGAAATCTGATACCTAAAGTAGAAAGAAGAAAAGTTACAGAGAGGGAAAAGATGCACACAAAAGAAATATTAGTGGCACCAGAGAGAATACCTGGTACATAGTAAGTGCTCAACAAATATTTGTAGGAAGAAATGAAAGGAAGATATAGAGCTCAGAATTTTATGAAGACTTGTTTTCTATTTCACATAAGCACACTGGCTCTTTTCTCCCTCGGCCCACACATATCATGTACTGAGAAGACCAAGGCCAAGGAAAATAGAGAACAGAGCACAAATCCATTTTCCAAGCCGAGTGTGGTGGTTCATACCTGTAATTCCAGCTACTCAGAAGGCTGAGGCAGGAGGATCACAGGAGGTCTAGGCTGCAGTGAGCTATGATTGTGCTACTGCACTCCAACCTGGCTGACAAAGTGGGACCCTGTCTCTAACATATACAGTACACATATAAATTTTCCAAAAGGTCTCAGAATGCATAGTTTGTAACTCACTATCCAGGGACTATAAGATAAAACTCTGGCCTTGCCTTCCAATGAGAAAGACATCTTTGCTTTCAAAGTGTATAATGAGATAGAGAGAGAGAAAGAACTTTTCCCCAGAAAGACTGGGAACCTGGAGAATGAACAGGGATGAAGCCCCATGAGACTGGTGGATGGATAACCATGGGTGGACACTACATCTTTGTGCCTGCAAGGTGGAAGCCCAGCACCTAGATGCCGGTGACCCTCCATCTCTGAGGTCTCACTTGCAAAAGCCACTGCTTTTCTTCTGACATTTCTTTGGAAGCCCCTGGAACAAACTGTTCATTAGCAACACCCAAAGGTTTTCTTTAAATGGCTATATTGAATCGTTATTATTGACCAACAGTCATCCATACCTGTAGACTTTTTCATGTGTATTAGGGCAGAAAATTCTAAGAAAACTGCTTTTGAGTAATTAAGAATGGTTTCTCTTTTTCTTACCATGCCATACAAAAGACAAACCTCCTATTTTCCTTGTTCACATTTCAACTAAATATTTTTGCCATATTCTCATAAGCTTCTGCTGTCAGAATAAAAATACTTCTAAAATAGCTTGGTAAACTCACTGTGTTAAGGGTAACTTGACCTTTCACTGATTTCAAATTAACCAACGGGGAAACAGTAAGTTGCTTTAATTAAAGCATTATCTTCGTTAAAGGTTATTAGATGAGTAAGAGGAGGGATCCCAGAAAATCAGCATGTTCTGTGGTCATAACAACCCTGGCATTTTGAAGGTAGCATGATTGAAAGGTCTAAAATTGAATTTGGTGATTAGATATCTCTGCAAAATATGAACCATGTTAACAATGATTTCTTCTCCTCAGTGTGTTCTGAAGATTGTTTCCATGGTGATCTACATTGTTTTTTCTAAATTTTTTCTCGTGCCATTTTCCCCCTCCATCTAGATATTTGCAAAGCACCTATCACTTGAGTATCTCTTCTCTGAACAAGTCCCCAGGAGGGGAAAAAGACTATTTCTTGGAAGAAATGAAAGGCTGTCGCTTGTCAAAAAGATCCCAATTTGCAAGATTATGTAGGGCTTGAAATTCTCCCAAGGGGGGTTCCCCCTGGGATCCACCTTCTGCTCAGGTGGTAGGAAGGCAAAAACCCTGGTCCCCAATTTCTGTCACTTCTGAAATGTCTTCTCAGGAGTCCAGTCATTTCCAGACTTTGGACTGAATGATAAGCTGAAGTGGAAGAAATAGGCTGGGTTGGGAAGAAATAGCACTTAGAAAACAGATGTTCCACTGCGTAGCAGAGACAATGCTACTTGAACATCAGATGTTTTCATTTTCCCCTGGCACTCAGGAAAATTTCGTTTTCTAGGTGAGGTTAGGTACTAGTTTTAACCAGTGATGATGAAGTCAGAGCAACGAACACCACCTCTTGGTCAGCCCCTAAAAAAATCTCCTGATATCTCCTTTGCTATCTTGCCTCTCTCATCCACTGGCTGGCTGGATACAGAGGAACCAGTTTAAGGATTCCAAGGTCCTAGAAGATGGAGGGCCCACTGGATGAAAGGAGCATGTCCCCAAATCATCTTGTGGTAGACTGTTGAACACTTGGACTGATATGAAAAATAAACCTGTTACTGTGTGAAGCTTCCTGAGACATGGGGTTGTTTGTCACAGCAGTTGGCCTACCCTGGCATTAATCAGTGAGATATGGCAGACTTCTGGTCAGACCCAGCAACAGATGTCAGCAGGAAGTCCATGCAGGGAAACAAAGTACAGTGACCAGAGATGAGATGGACAGGCAAGGGATCAGAGCCCAGATTGGAAGTCAAAGGTGGTCCTAGCAGCCATAAGTTGAGCATGACAGCAGGGAGTCTTGGACTCCAAGGACTGGGGCTCCCACTAGACTCCAGTCCCTGGGAATACAATTTTCACAATGAGGACAAGACAGAGTCTCTATTCTAAAGGATACAACAGGAACACTTAGAAAGGAATCAGGCAGGGCAGCGGTTCAAGCAAAACGATGAGATATAGATCTGGCAACTTGGACCATGGCACAGGCAGAGGCGTGGGACACAGGGGAACAAGACAAGAACCTCTTTCCCGGTGCAGGGACCACGTCCGAGGAACAGAAGTGACAGCCACAGCACAACTGACTCAATGTCAATCCTCCGGGGTAATAATACTGGAGGAGGGATTGGATAGAGTTGTATATAGGAGGAAACAAAGTAGCCTTGACAACCACAGAGGACAGTAAGGTGTGGAACAAAGTCCATTAGTGCAGTGAGAGATCATGAAACCAGAGCTTAGGAGGTCAGACAAGTCAAGAGGCCATCTATGGGGATGGACCTGAGAGATGACAGAAAGAAGAGGTTAAAGGAGTAATTGAGAAAAATCAGTAAGAATGGAGTTTAACGATCAGTCAAGAACCTTCTAATACCAAGTCAGGTAGACTTCAAGGATGGCAACAAGTGAGAGAGGAGAATGGCACTTATGAGTTAAGAGATCAGGCAGTACCTAACACCAATCAACAATGGAAGGAGGACGAGGCATGGTGGTACACACCTGCAGTCCCAGCTCTTTGGGAGGCTAAGGTGGGACGATTACTTCAGCCCAGGAACCAAGTGCAGTGAGCCATGATCATGCCACTGAACTCCAGCCTGGGTGACAGAGTGAGACCCTGTCTCTAAAAAAAAAAAAAAAAAAGGAAAGAAAACCCTAAGGAAACATTCTTCTCCCTCCCTTGCAGAACTGTAAATGAACTGTGTCCATATGTTGGTAAGATCTGGCTTTCCCCGAGCATCACTGTAACCCACATGTTCTCACATAGAGAATCAATACTCATCTCTTTCAGGAAAGAGGAGCTGGAATTATCACTCTAGCTGTAGGCAGTGGACAATCACCTGTTACTTAGACACACATTAAAGAGTTTTTATAGGCAGTGAGCTATGAGATTGTTAACATTTACATTCTGCCCCATGCCAAGGAGTTTGGCTTGCTGATGTGAAGGTTAAGAGTTCTGCAGGTTGATCATTATGGGATATGCATTGTATTTTATTGGGAGAAGTGGTTGGCAGCTCTTGGGATAGTTAAGTTCTTATCCAGAGACCAAGGGAGCTCAAAATGACCAGGGATGATGCAGGTACATTGAGTTGGACAAATGATTAGTTTGGCCCAGGATTCTGTCTCTGGTACAGAGTGGTGGATGTTTCCCCACAAGACTCTCACTCTGGGCTGGGATTTCATTGGCCATAAGAAGAATCTCCACAACATTCTTTTAGCCTTTTGTTTAATAAACTGAAATAAAATTTCTAATTAAAAAATTGCTCCAAGAAAGAACACATTGGTTTATAGTCTATATATAATACCATTTATACTATAGTGTAAATGACTGATATCCAACACTCTCCAGAGCAGGTTTTAATTGTGGAGAGGTAGAGAGCAAGATCCCAGAAGCAGGGGTAAGGTGGGACTATGAGGAAGATAAAGTTCACAGAAAGGCAGTATCGAGGGATGCTACTGGCACTCCTTTATGATCTGACCTCAATTTTCCAGACTGCTTCCCGACTTGTCTGCCCACCCCTCACATCTACCTTCCCACACTGACCAGATATCTACCTTTCTCAAGACACATCACGTCCTTTCATGTCTCTGTGTCTCCCCATGTGTATTCCCTATGCTCAGGACTATTGTCCCACCTCGCTCCCTCTGCCTGGACAGCTCTTACCTCTCCCTCCAGGTCCAGGTTAAATGTTATCGCCTCATTGAAGCATCCAATCTCCCAGGCAGTGCCCATAGCTGCTTCCTCTGTGTTCTATCAGTGCTTTGTTCAGGCCGTCTTTTAGCACCGATTATATTGGATAACTAGACTTCTCCCCCTGACTGTGAGGCTCTCCATAGCAAGGACCATTGTCACCTTGCCTTTGGATTCTGTGTTGAACGTAGGACTGGGCATTGACACTTCCCACCTGATGGCTACTGAATCAATAACAAAAAAATCCTACTTCATAACTTCCTTCAAATTCCAACTGTTTTCTCAGACTTTACCTTGTGTCCTTGGCTCTCTTTTTGTCTCTCAGCTTTCATTTTTCTTGTTGGCAAATTGGAAATAAATACACTTAGGTGTTGTCAAAATGGATGAAGATAAAAGTAAACTCCAAGTAGGAACCATCAAAGAATCAAAACAACCTCAAAGAATTGTTTATATGGCTTCGACTTTGGAAAGGACTTAAAAGCAAATGTTGATTCATAAAAAACAAAACACACACACAAAAAGCCCAGTCCTTTACTAAGTACCAATTATATTCCTGATGCTGGGCTGGAGGCTAGAAAGAGACATGAATAGCTTGCCTTTTACCTTAACTTTAATGGAATTTATGTACATTTTTCACTCCAGTTTTCTGAGAACAGATGAGAAAAGTGTTCCATCCACGAGAAGATACAGCTCTCCTGGGCTGGTCGTGCATTGCCATGAGGAGGATTCATATTTTAATGAGTCTATTCACTGAATTAATAAAGAGTTAACTCAGAAAGATGAAATGAAGAACCCAAAGCAGCATGGCAAAGAGAGGGCTCGAATCTGAAATAACTGGCTCTAGTCCCAGCTCTACTGTTAGTAAATGTGTATGAATTCTCCCGTTTCCCCATCTTTCACAGAAGAGGGCTTGGCAGATTGTATATTCTCAAGATCGTAACACTATCTCCCATTCCACATGCTCTTCCTCCACTGTGACATTGATTCTTCTCCCGTCTTGTCCCTCCTTTGATCCTGGGTGAAATTTTGGGACTGCCTCAACCAATAGGGTGTGGCAGAAGCAACACTATGTAACTTCTGAGTTCAGATGATAAAAGTACAGTGCAATTCTGCCTTGTTCTTGGGACAACAGCCCTTGGAGTTCAACTGCCATTGTGCGAGGAAGCCCAAACTAGCCCATGTGACAACGCCAGAGAAAGGCCATGTGTCAGTGTTCCAGTCAGTAGCTCAGCTGATATGAGTAAGGACACTTCCAGATGAGTCCAGCTCCCGGCTGTTTAGTCACCATCAGCCTTTAGTCTTTCCAGCTGAGGTCTCAGACATCGTGGAGCAGAGAAGAGCATTTCCTGTTGTGCCCACTCAAATTCCGGGGTCAAAGAATCCATGCACATAATAAAATGGTTGTCTTGTGCCATAGAGACTCGAGGTGGTTTGTAACACAGCAATAGTTACTGGAATAGTTGGTCATATTTCTCCTGATTACCTTATAAATTGTGAGGACCAAATTAAATTAGAATGTAAGACCATGTTCTGCACAAAATGTGACACATATACACCATGGAATACTATGCAGCCATAAAAAAGGATGAGTTCATGTCCTTTTTAGGGACATGGATGAAGCTGAAAACCATCATTCTCAGCAAACTATCACAAGATCAGAAAACCAAACGCCGCATGTTCTCACTCATGATTGGGAGCTTAACAATGAGAACACATGGACACAGGGAGGGGAACATCACACACTAGAGCCTGTCAGGGGGAGGGGGGCTACAGGAGGGATGGCATTATGAGAAAAGCATAATGTAAATGACGGGTTGAGGGGTGCAGCAAAACACCATGGCACGTGTAAACCTATGTGACAAACCTCCACGTTCTGCACATGTACCCTAGAACTTAAAGTGTAATAACAGAAAAAAGAAAAGTAGCCTACTAGTAAAATTCAATAAGCCAACATGGAGCAGCTGTGCCTGGAATTTACTAACTTCCTCACCTCTGCCCTTGCAGGGTCTGAGGTGCCTCTATGAACCCTAACACTCTGAGGAACCTGGTTTGAAAATCACTGTTTTCATCCACCCCTTCATTCTATGGATGAGAAAACTAAGGCCCAGAGTGACTTGCCCAGAATCACACAGCTGGCTATGTGCTTGCTCCAATTTGTCATGATGCCTCCAAAAAGAGAACTATTTAAGGTAGGACCATCCTTGTCTGAGAGCCAGAAAGTTGCAAGCAGGAACTAGCAAGATCATTATGCGATATTTCTCTTCAAGTCTCAAACAGACACTTTGAGCTGTTGCCCAACCATGCCAAAGACAAGCCTATTTCATTTCCCTCGTTCCCTCCCCTGCTCCTCTCCCACTCAGTTCTGGTAGCATAGATCATTTCACTGGGTAAAACAAAGACAGAGCCGCATACTCAACATTGAGCTCTGCAAGCTGTCAGCTCAGTGATGAATGGAGAGCTGAGCTAATGCAGAAGTGCGCCTGGTTTGGGTGAAGCTCTGTTTGATCACCAGTCATTGGCATTCATGGAGAGTTCCTAATTGTCACCTGGTGATGGGGTGCTGCACTGTAGTTAAGTGTGTGGGAGCCTCTCTCAGTTATTAACCTTTATGTTGCCCCTGTTGCAGTGAGGGCAAAGACAGCCTGGGATTCTGATCAAGTTATATTTAATGCACTGCCTCTCTTACTCAGCTCATATCCCAGCTATTTCAATGGAAGAAAGAAAAATAAAGCCCCAAAGCAAAGCAAGCAGGACGGATAAAGGTGAAAGCTATTGACCCAAGTACAGTAATGTCTTTCCATCAGATGTGGTATGTTCCTATAACTGGCAAGGCCCTGTGGATATTGATGAAGGACCCCTGACATTCTGCAAGCCACAGATACATAAATCATCGAGTTTGAAAGAGGCTTTGGTACCTGTCCCCTGAAATAAGGGTGTCGTTCATTTAGGATTTATAGCTCTGGGGAAGACAATTTATCTAAATGGCTCCAGAGAACATTAATGGGAGACTTTAATGTTTCCAGTCCCGTGGGAGCCATGGAGCTGGGAGCTTTACATGGGAACCCAGGAGAACCCGGTTTAAAGGAACTTTCAAAAAAATCTATAGATTCAGCAATTACTGAATAATCATTTGGTTGGAATATTTGTGTCTGCATACTGAAGGCAGAGACAATGAATTTTCTTTGAACACAAAGCAAGGTGTTTATAAATATTGCTTTATGGCAAAAGATGAGCATTTTAAATTAAAAATTTTTAAATGAACATTTTTATTATTATAAAAGTGTGTGCTCACTGAACATAACTTAGTAAATATAGAAAAGGAAAACTAAAGCAAAACTTACCCACACTTCTACTCTGTGATGAGAATCATGGTAAATATGCTGTCTTTCCTTCAGTCTTTTTTTCTGGGGGAGAGTTGTTTTGTTTTGTTTTTGAGACAGGGACTCCCTCTGTCACCCAGGCTGGAGGGCAGTGGTGTGACCATGGCTTACCCCAGCCTCAACCTCCCAGGATCAAGTGATCCTCCAGCTCAGCCTCTCAATTACTGGGACTACAGGCATCCTCCACCACACTGGTTAATTTTTGTGGTTTTTTTTTGTTTGTTTGTTTTTTGTAGAGACAGGTTTTCACCATGTTGTCCAGGCTGGTCTCATACTCCTGGGCTCAGGTGATCCACCTCCCTTGGCCTCCCAAAGTGCTGGGACTACAGGTGTGAACCACTGCACCTGGCCCACATTCTGCTTCTTGAAATTATGTGAAATCATTACACATTTTTCAAAAGTATGTTCTGTAAAAGCTACATAACATTTGACCATGTATATGTGCCATAATATATTCAAGAATTCTCCTATTATTTAGAGATTTGTTTTCAGTTTTCACTCTGTCTCTGAAATTTTTGTTAGTTTAAACCCTAGAAGAGAGATTACTGGATAAAAGATATATATTTTTTTTTTTGTAAGTCACTTGATACAATTGCCTTTAGAGTTTTTCAGTCATTTTCTTTCCTCTTTTCTTTTGCAGCAGGCCACATGTGAGCTTTGGGACTTCAGTTGACCTTTTATCCCTTTTCCAAGAATGATCATTGGGTGTTTCATTGCCCCCACCACTCCCTAGCCTCACAGCTCCACAGCTTGGATGTTTGCCCTGGGATTTAATTACTCCCATGCTTTACTCGGGAATTTGTTAACTCAGTGTCCCCTGTACCTGTGTTGCCTTTGCCACCTACACTCGCTTTCCCTCTTTCTCACCTCCTTCACATCCCACCTATCCTCAGAATCCTGTGTAACTCTCCTCCTTCACAGAGCTTTCCCAGACCACTCCATCCTGAGGCTTCTCTCTTTCTGAACTGCTCCATAATTTATGTTCTTCACACCACTCCTCTGACAATTAATCACCACTTACCAGCTGTATGACCTTCAGTAATCCCAGAAGCTTGTCGTGAGGATTTAATGAGATCAAGCCTATAAAATAAATACCTATCACAGTGTGGGGCACACATTATAGTTGAGCAATAAATGGAAGCTGTTACTATTATTACAGCCAGTTTGCCTTGTGACATTTCTTCTGTTTAGTGTTATGTACGCCCTCCTCTACTGCTATTTAACTGTGTGTGACCTGGATTCCAAATTCCCTGAGGGCAGCTGCTCCACAACACCTAGAGCTGTGTCATCTCCTAAGAAGCTCACAGGGAATATTACTGCTTGTGACCAGAGAGTGGGGTCACCCAGGTATCTCTCCTTTGCTTTCTCTACCCAGTTTACTTCTTAGACGACCCTGGAACCAAAAGCACTGAACTGAACCTCTTGACTGTCTGTCTAAGCTGCTGAAGAACATAGCAAGATCCAGCAGGATGCAGTGGTTCGGTGCTTGGAAATTATCCCACGTTTGTACTTAATTTGAGCAAGGGGTACAAATATGACTGCGTATGTGGCTCAGAGTTTCTGAATTGGAAGGAAGCTTAAAGATCACCTTGTCCCTTGTACCCGTTTTTTGGATATGGGAAGGCACCTTAGTGCTATCCTTGGGTTGGTTTCTACGAGACCTGGTCTCTGGCTCTTCTATTTATAAAGCTTTGTGTGCTAGACAAGTGTATTTTCTTTCTGGTTTTCAGCTTCCTCATCTACAAAATGAGAGGATTGCACTAGATAATATTGAAGGTGACTTTCAACTAAATTTTATGATTCTATGAAACTAAAGCCCAGAGAGGTTAAGAAACTTGTGCTAAATTGTAGAAAACAAGGACTAACATAAGAGTTAAATTCCAGAGCTTGTCAGTCACTCTAGTCTATCTTGCCAGTCAGTGGTACTGATCTAGTGCCTTCCTAGAAGGATCACAAACAGGTGTAAGTCAGGGGCCTAGTTCTCATGGAGCTTTTATAGTCTAGCTGCAAACACAGACACAAACAGACAATCACAATCCCAAGTAGAAGTTGAGCCTGCTAGGTTGTTCCCCAATGCCCATTCTCCCCATCCAATAGCACAATTAACAGAACCCTCCATTCTTACTGGGCATGTAGTGGTGCAAAACAAAGTTCAATCTCTCGACCTTGGTTGCAGCTAAGTGTGATGCTATGTGATCAAGTTCTCGACAGTGGAAGGTGATCCTAACTGTTGTGTGCAATTCTTTGTCATTGCTCTTCCTTACTTCATTTTCCCTTTTTCCAGTGTCTGGTTATGGACATGGTGATGAGCTATTTTGGGCTATGAGAACAAAGGCACCACCCTAGGGATGAGCAACAAGATTGCAGGAGCCTGGGTCCCTGATGTCCCGGGGCCACCAATGGACTGATTATTCTGTACCGTGAGAGAAGACAGGGATATATTTATAGGTGTTAAATGAGGCAAAACTGCTATTTTGGGTCTCTCGGACAGCTTCTAAACTCACATCCTGACTAATATATATCAGTTGAGAGCCAAAGGTGTTAATGGAATACAGATGATGGAGCATTCCTGGAAGCTCTGGGAGCCAAGATCCTTATGGAGATGATGGAGTGTGAGCTGGATGAGAACAATGGGTGAGAGTAGAAAAAAGCCAATCTAAGTGAAGTCCGTGGAATTGAGCAAAGTCACACAAATGGGAATACGGATGAGAATTTGGAAGTGACTTTCTGCATAAGATGATAGTTTCCAAACCAACTGATGATCACAATCACTCGGAAGGCTTAAAAATACAAATAATTGATCCCAGCACCGATTATTTGGATTACAGTAAACCAAGGATGGATTCCAGCAGTCTGCATTTTAAAGCTTTCAGGTGATTCTGATGATGAAAAACATTGTGTCTGATAAGAAGAATCCAGAATGAGATCAGATCACAGAGGGCCCTGAAGACCACATGAAGAATCCCTTGTGCCCAGAGACTGGGCCTGGCACCATCTGCACTTCCCAGATTATGCTTTTAAATGTAATTGTCAGGAAAGAGGAATTCTAAGAGAAATAGCACATGGTATCTTAGAAATGTCAGACCTGGATCTTGTTTCAGCTCCATGCTTTGCCAACTGTATAACCTGAAACATAAGCTTCACTTTCTTTATCAGGAAAAATATGGAAAATAAAGATTGTTTTGGAAATGAAATCGGAAATTGTATGCAAAAATAGCTAGCTTAGTGTAAACACCCAATAATGTCACTGAAATGTGAGTTGCCCTCCAGGCACTGTGCTAGAGCTCTGCCTGTTGTACACGGGGCGGGATGATGGGCGGGGGATGTGTGCACTCATGGTCTAGAGGCCAGGACTGCAGTCCTCCCTCTGGCAACCACTCACCTTAGATTTCGGACCCTGGCACTCTGCTAGAAGTGGACCAGGCCTCATGAGTCACTGGCCTCTGGATAAATAATTCAACCCTATTATTATTTAGCACTTTGTGGTCACTGCTGGAGACCTGCCAAAGTCAGGCCAGGCCTCTGTGGCACTGAAGGGCTCTTGTGGACTCCCCGGCAGTCTCAGCCTTCAGCGTTGATTTCCATTAGTTCAGGATGGAGGAGAAAGGGCACATCCTCGAAGCTCCCAGGGTTTTGCATTGTGACTTCGAGAAATTCAAAGGGCATCATTACTTTAGGCTAAAGTACACAGGCACTTGACATTTTGAAAAATAGTTTTATGACATTTCTTTGATAGGTCTGGACCGAAGGCAGCTGCTTATACTTTAGGGAGGTGACAGAAAAGAAGAAGGAGAGAGAAAGCAAGTGAGGAACCCCAGTATTTTAACAATTCTCCTTTATGTTTACAGAGTGCTTTAAAAAGTATAAAGCTTTACATTCATTACTAAATCATTTGATTTTTATAGTAACTCAGCAAGGGAGGGCAGAGGGTAAAGAAATTCTGCCACTTACTAGCTGGATAAGCCTTGGCAAATTAACTTCTCTGAGGTCAGTTTTCTCTTCTTTGAAATGGGGATATCATCTGCAGGCTTGTGTTGACAGTTAAAAGCAAACATAAAGGCAAACGTAAATGAAGCCCCTGGCATAGCTGCTAGCACAGAGCAGATGCTTACTAGCCCTGAGTTTCTGTCTCCTCCCATTATATAGATGAGAAAACTAAGGAGAGAATCGTAATGTGAGTCCATAAAGGTATAGGAAACATGTCTGAGTATGCTCGGTTCAGGGAATTTTTTTTTTTTTCTACAACAAGTAGATTCTCAAGAAAGGCTATTTCACAAAATAAAACAAAACCCTGCTTGGCACATTTGCCCCTAAGTTCCACGCCGGTGGTACAGTTGAGATGGATTTGTGGGGCTCCTACCTAATAAGCAGGACAGGAGGCAGGTGGGAGGAGAGAGACTCATGTGGAAGACATCCACCAGGCAGACAGGCGAGGGGAGAAGGAAGCGCACCGTGCGTCTGGCTTCAGACAGTACATCTCCTCTGCCAGGTTTGCGGTGGAACATGCTGGCAAACGGCACAGAATGAAAAGCATCCAGAGCTCGAGAAAATTCCATACGTCAGCCTGACACAAGCCTGGGAGGACCTGCCACGGCAATGCCTCACAAAATCAGGCTGGAAATTATCTCGACAGATTGCATGAAATGAATAAGATGAAATCCTAAAGGGCTAAACCCGGGGTCATGCGTTGGGTTCAAACATCCAACAGCATAAAACACTGCATGAGAAAGACTGACTTGAAAGTAGAAGACGTGTTCTATTTACCCCCGAAATGGCTGCCAATCAGGAGGCAGCCTCGTGTCTTAGAAAGAGCACTGGATCAGGAGTTAGGAGCCCCCACTGTGCCCTACTCCACACAAGCTATGAGCCTTTTCACAGTCCCTTCATCTCTCTGGGTCTTAGTTTCCTTTCCTGTAAAATTAGTAGATTGGACTAGCAGATAATCCTGATGGGTTATTTTAACCTTAACATATAACGCTATTTTATTTTATCCATGTCAAGAAGACTTGGTAGTGTTAATTGGCTCTAAGTTCAATAAGAGCTAGTAGTATGTAAGTCATAGTTAATGAAAACTTAGGGTGCACAAGTAGGAATAGAGTGGTCACCTAAAACCAGGCAATAACCCAGCTGACCTCAATTGCTGGGCAGCTCTCTTCGTAGTAGTCAGTTTGGGGGAATGGGCATATTTTGAGGGGTCTCTAGAAAAACTAGAGGCTGTCCAGAGAAACATCTTCAGGATTGTGAGAGGCCATATTTGAATTTGGAAAAGCTGAGAAACTGGAAATATTTATCCTCAATAAAATCTTGAAAAGGAACATAACAGCTATAATTCTAAAATCTGAAAGGCTGCTGCTCAAAAGATGAATCAGGATTATCCTGAGCTCTAACTTACGCAGTCCAGACAAAGTGGGTCAACTTGAGCTGAACATATGAACATACTTTCGTGGCAGGACAGGAGGCTCATGAAGCAGAGACAGCAGGCTGTTGCTGGAGGTGAGGGCCACGGTGAGAGACCAGTTTCCGAGAGGCTGTGGATGGAGCACCCATGCTGGGCTCTGGAGAACCAGAAGCACCCCAAGACCTCTTCTAATTCTGAGTTCTGAGGATTCAGATGAGGAAGGAGTGGGGAAGACTGAAGATGAGGCAAGAAGCAGGGTGAAGGGAGGTAGCGAGCAGAGAGTGCCTGTCTGCCTCTGCAAATGCCATATTAATTATGTGGTCACTGCAGGCAACCTGTTAGACCAATTAACAAAGAACAAGAGGCAAAACAACATGGGGTTTGGAGGTGGGTTGACCTTCACAACCTGAAAGTGGGGCTACTGATCAGGGTGGCAGCAATGGGTCAGCAGAGCTCAGTGTTTGCTGGTTTCTGTCCACTTTGTCATTTAGATGTTGGACCCCAGAGAGCAGGGATATTGCTTAGATCTTTGTGTTTCCCCATCAGTTAACTTCTGGCACCACATCAGACACACCACCGGTGCTCAATAAGCATCTTGTCAAGTGACTGCATGAATGGACAAAGGAACAGCTGGAGCTCAATAAACAGTTATTGACTCAATTAATTAATGAATTAATTAATCGAAAATTGACCCAGCTTTTCATTCTGATCTCAAGAGAGTGAAATTATGAGCAAGGAAGCTCACAATGGAGCCAAAGATGGGGTTGATGAGAACTAAGGAAGCAAAAAATATTTGAAGGAAGGAAAAGAGAGAGGGTGGGGAGGAAAACAAAATGCAAATAGTAATCAGGAATAGAGGATCATCAATGCTGGCTTGCAGGGTGGCACACCATCCATCCATTCATTTACCCACCTATCCATCTATCCCTCCTTCCTTCTGTTAATTCATTCCTTTGACCAAACTTTTTTTGAGGAACTACCATCATACCAGCCTGTACTGGAGACCATGGAGGACACAGTAAGACATAAAATCCAAGTACTGCTTCTAGGGTCTATACATTCTAGATATAGAGGAGAAACCAAAGTGTGTTTTTCCTATTCTCTACTCACCACAACACAGCACAGAATGCTTCTGTGACTCCAGATGTGTGGGGGTATTTCTCCAAACACCAAGACATCTGTAGCAGACATCCCCTGGGTATCCTCTAATTCAATTCAATGCCACACTATTACCTGGAGATACTGCCAGATCCCACAAGACTGCCCCGCATTTCAGATACCAGTCACAAGCCCCAGGCTGTTTGCCTGTGCTTCTGATGAACCTACTATAAATCCAGGTTCCCATGACTCCTTCCTTGGGCTTGATTAATTTGCTAAAGAGGATCATAGAACTCAGGGAAAGACTTTATTTACATTTATCAATTTATTATAAAGAATATTACAAACGTTACAGATGAACAGCCACATGGAAGAGATGCTTAGGGAGAGGTATGGCTGAAGGGGCGTCCACGCCCCTATGCCCTTTCTGGGTAGACCACCCCTCAGGAGCCTCCACATGTTCAGCTATCTGGAAGTTTCCTGAATGCTGTCCTTTTGGGTTTGTATGGAAGTTTCATTACACAGGCATGAATGATTACATCATTGGCCATTGATGATCACTTAACCTTCAGCTCCTCTCGCCTTGTGGAGGTTGGGGGATGGGGCTGAAAATCCTAACCAGAGGGACTTCCCTGTGACCAGTCCCCATTCTGAAGCCATCTAGGGCTGCCAGCCACCAGTCATCTCTTTAGCATACAAAAGACACTCTTCTCACTTCAGAGATTCCAGAGGTGACTTATAAAAAGAATATGTGAAAAATGACATAAGATGCATAATGGCTCAAGATCATATACTAACTCTGGTTTCCTAGGCCACGAGGGGCTGGATTGGAGGGCGCTCAAGGAATACTATTTTAAAACCTTTCTCTGGCTGCTTCCTATCCATTCTGTGGCACCTTAAATTCCCTCCCAGCTTGCTCTGGGGGCTCCCAGTGGGTGACTTACTGTGCTTGTGGAGGACTCAGAGCACCTGACACCAGCCCGCTCATTTGCTCTGCTTCATTGCACTGAAGTCTTTGGTCACCACCAGTGGCACAACAAGCAGCCACAGAGGGTATCTGCCAATGCCTGGTGCACTGGGGGTGCCACAAAGGGCCCTGCTGTGGCTTGTGCTCTCTGGTACGTATGCTGAAGCTGCCCATGCTCAATACCTGCCCATGCCCACCACCTGCTGAGCCCAACACCTGGCATGGGAATCTAGGCTGGACGTACAATGTCTGCTCCCATAGCGGAAGTGGTTGCTGGCCCCAAAGTAGCGGCTGTGCTAGACCATCACTATCTATGACCACTATTGAGAAACTGCTCCTTTATAATTTTTTTGTAGCCCTTCCTATAAAAAAGGGCTCAGGCTGTCCAGTAGAGATAGGCAGAGGTCATCCTGAGTGGCAGATTCTACATCCCCACCTCCTGCACCATGGGCCATTACCTTGAACCTAACTTCTTTGGCTCTCTTAGGATAAATTCTTCCCCAGGAAGATGCTTGGTTCCTGGGAAATAGACCCCAGTCGGCCTGCCCCAACAGTCCATTGAACATTCTGGATCCTACTGGAATCATAGCTTAGGCTCAACTGAGATTCCTCTACCACGAAGGGATGAACTGAAAGAGCTCTGCAGACACTGGTCTAGGTCCTAGCAGATTGTGCAGCCTGGGACACCGTGTTAAAGATTCTGGGGCCTCATTTAAGCTTAGCAGAACAGAGTGCAGTGCAGTGATTGATTACTGATGCCTACCACAGGCACTGGAAGAGAGAGGAGCACCATGTGTGCCATATCTATGCCCTCCCTTGTCTAGGTTACTGTTTGCCTTTGGAGACTGATATGGTTTGGCTGTGTCCCTACCCAAATCTCATATTGAATTGTGGTTCCCATAACTCTCACATGTTGTGGGAGAGGGCCAGTGGGAGATAATAGAATCATGGGGGCAGTTTCCCTCATACTGTTCTCATGGTAAATAAGTCTCATGAGATCTGATAGTTTGATAAGGGGAGACCTTTTTCAGTTGGCTCTCATTCTCTCTCTTGCTTGCTCCCATATAAGACGTGCCTTTTGCCTTCCACCATGATTGTGAGGCCTCCTCATGTGGAATTGTGAGTCCATTAAATCTCTTTTTCCTAATATATTAACCCAGTCTTGAGTGTGTCTTTATTAGCAGCATGAAAATGGACTAACACAGAGACTAATGGTGGACAGGAAGGGAAACGACTTAAATTTGCTTATAAAAATATGTAATAGTGGCTATTATTTCACAACATTATATTTCGCAACAACCCTGAGAAAGAGGTATTATTAGCAATCCTTTTTATAGATGAAAATCTGAGACTCAGAGAAGGTGAGTAATTTGCTTAGGACTAGACAGCTACAAAGTGGCAGAGTCAGGATCCAGACCTACGTTCCAGATTCCAGAGGCCATGCTTTGTTCTACCACCTCACCTAGTCTCCTAGCGCATAGACTGGAATGGGTTGGATCACAAGATTATTGAGGGCAGCAGTGAGGCTTGTCCTAGACAGAGCTTTATCTAAGTACCATACATAAGCAGGCTTTTCAGGAACTCATGCTGGCAACCATGAAGGCTGATAATGATGATAAACCCTGTGGTAACGATGCCTAGGAGCCCCTCCTCATAAGGGGTTGAACTTCACAGGAGCAGAGAAGGGGTTAGTTGCTCCCAAAGGCATCTTTACATGTGATGGATTACCAGGCTGAGTACTGATCATTTCAAAATGCACATATTCATCAGCATTATCCAAGCCCCACAGGAGCACTCAGCCAGGAGATTCACCTAAACGCTTTTTCTAAAAGCAGACACTGTCTTTATCCTCCTTGCTAACACCAGCCACAGAGGGCCAGTCACCTCTGACTGCTGGCTGCTCTTGATCATCAAGATATCTGTATGCAGAGCTATAGCTTTCCCGTGGCATTTTCCAACCTAACAAAATATGACACATATGTGCTTCATTTCCATATGTATCCATCTCCAAATCCAACCTCTTTAATTAAGGAGTGTCAAGGTTTTCAAGGGAGACAAATAGGCTGTGTTCTATGGCTTTCCTACTGCATGGACACATACTTGACAACCCCTGCCCCCCGCATCCTTTCCATGCCCCTCTGGGTGAAGGAAGCAAAGTTACAGCCTAGGTGAGTTACTTTCTTTCAATCAACGATGAATCATCCCTGATACACTGAGCATTCAACCCTGTGGGGAAGACAGAAAAAAATGGAATTCACCGACCTTGCCCTCAAAAAGATGAGAAGACCACTGAGGCATAGCAACACCATGTAGCATATAATTAAGTGCTGGATTTCAAAGTCAAAAAAAAAAAATTGGAAAAGTCAGAGGTAAATGTAGACTTTCATTTTCAGGGAAGACTTCATGAAAGGTGATGGGGGTCAGGGGATTAAACCTGGGTCTTAAAGGAGGTTAGGATTAGAACTTGGAGACAAATCTGGATTTGGGTATAGGCTCTGCTCTTCACTAACTGAGTAACCTCGGTCATATGCCTGCTCTGAGTCTCAGTTTCCTAATCTACCAAATAGATCATCATACCCCTCAGAGGACTGTAGTTCCTCTGCTCCAGTGCCCAATAAAGCGTCAGTATGACAACACAGTTCCTTAGCAACAATTCTGATACCCCAAATGCTCTGAGATCCAAAACTCATTTTCATAACTCATTTTGCAGCCACATCTGACTTGACCTGAACACATTAGGTGGTAGAGCCTGGCTTGCATTGATGGGAACTTATCTGTGGTCTTATTTATCTTATGTAGAGGAAAGAGTTCTATATTTCACTATAAAAAAATAAAAAAATGAATGTATTTGATTATGGCATGCTGTCCCAGGCCCCACCATGGGTGATGTCTAATAGTGCCATATATGCAGTGCACATACACTGAAATCCAAGCAGTTCTGAGCTCTGAAACACACCTGGCCACAAGAGACATGTGTTATTACACAGCCTTGGCTAAAAGGAGAGCAGTAGGCAATGCCATAACCCCTACGACTGTGAGAATAGCTATGAAGAGCAGGACTTGGTAGGCTTTTCTGGTAATGGGCTAGATAGTAAATATTTTAGGTTTTGTGGGCCACATATGGTCTCTGTTGTAACTATTCAATGCTGTAGCATGAAAACAGCTATGACAAACGGGCATGGCAGTGTTCCAATAACACTTTATTGGCTAGATTTGGCCTGTGGGCTGTGGTGTGCCCACCCTGATGTGTAGGAATAGGTTTAAGATCTGAAAAGACCACCCAGAGGTCACCTACTCCATTCCACCTCTATTTCCTAATCTGATCTCTGAGAGAGGCAGGAAAAGGCAGAACCAGGTTCAGAGTCCAAGCCTGTGACTATCTCAATACCCACCGCTTGCTAGATGTCCCCTGCTCCCTGAAGTGGATTCCACCCTGCAGCACAGAATTTCCGACTAGTGGGAGCAGGGCAGAGAGCCAGTCAGCCTCTTTTGACCCTGATCCAGGGCCAGAGAACTTTGGAAGCAAATGAGGATCTGAATTTCCTCATCCAACAAAATGAAATGGCTAACCCTGAAATCAAAAGTGATGAGAACTAAAAAACCAAGTCTCAGAGCTCCTTGTCTGTAAAGGCCATTTGGCTGACTGACTGGGCTGCAGGGTGGGTGGGTGCTGCCAACCAAGCAAGACTGCAGCCAGGGTGAGGGTGGCAGGTGATGGGCCCCCCGGGTCTAGGGCATGGACAGCTCTGCTCACCATCTGCCACGCTCCTTCCCTGTCCTCAGCCAGATGGGGAAGAGCCTGGCCTTTTGGCCAGGCCCCACAGGGTGCCACTCCTCCCTCAAACTTCACAACAAGAAGCAGGAAGAAGTGACAGATGCTCACCGAAGGCCCTGGGGCAAGTTGGGAAGGCAAAGCTTTGGATGGAAGCCATAGCCTGTGCCTGCTAGTGAAGGGACAGCTGGGGGCAGGAGCTGAGCAGCCAGGCTGGGTCCAGGAAGCCAGTGAAGATATGAGGTCCTGGGAACATTACTGGAATCCTAGAGCCTTAGAAGAAATGGGCTTCAGTGATTCTGCACTCCAACCCCGCTCCTATTTTACAGATGAGAAGACTGAGACCCATCACACACCTGTAAGCTGCAAAGCAGGAGCTACAAGTCAGGGGTCCTGATTCTCAGCCCAGGCTCTTCCCACCAACAAACGTTTATCTTACCTTAAAGACTTTTGTCCACAGGGAATGTGTCAATGTATGAAAAATGACCATGATAATAGTATCCACCTCATGGAGTTATTTTGAAGGTTAAATGATTAACTACAAAGTATAAGCTTTCTTAGAAGTGGTTTCATCAGTTGGGCCATCCTGTTGCTCCTCTTTGTTGGTTCAGGATGACTAATTGATTTTTGTGTGTGTGGATGAAAAGAATGCCCTGACTGGGCATTGATCAGCTCAGCATAAAGACTTCTGCCTATGTATTAGCCAAGAGAGAAAGAATGATATGCTGCTGAATATGTGTGTGTGTGTGTGTGTGTGTGTGTGTGTGTGTGTGTGTGTGTGTGCATTTTAATATATATTTAACCTTGTCCTGGAGACCAGCTCGCTGACAAACAAAACAAAATGGCCAATTTCCAGTGCCCTCTCTGCCCTACCCAAGGACAGGAAGAGTATAGGCAGGTATCATAGCATTCTCAAGCACCCCACCCTCTGCGGTAGCCCTTGCTCTCAACCGCCTGGCATCCACCTCAAAGCAACAAGTTCCAAATTGCAAGCATCACCTTCCTCATGCACTGGCTCCCTTTCCTGATTATTCTGATGGAGATAGGATAGTCTAGTGGCTAAGGATTCAAGACCTGGGACGCTGACTACTGGGTTCACATTCCAGTTCTATCACTTGATAGATGACCTTGGGCTAGTTACTTAAGTCTCTCTGTACCTCAGTTTGCCTATCTGCCTAATGGGGAGAATAGTGATACCTGCCTCGTGGAACTGTTCTGAGGATTACATTAGTTAATACACTGTATATAAAGATTAAGCACCAAACAAATATGAGCTATTAGCATTCCCGTGGTTCTGCCCATAGGGCCCTTCTGACTCTTCCCAGGCCCAAAATGTGGGGCAGGCTTGGCTCCAGGCACACTGGTTCATGACTCTGGGCCCCAACTACGTTTTATACTTCCAGTCTTGCCCTTGCTTATGCCATAGCCTCCTCTGAGAATGTTTCCCACCCCTTCCCCAATCCTTCATCTCCTCTTCTATTCCTCCTCCCCCTGAGTGGCCCCCGTGGACCCCTGCTGAGGGGGGCTTTCCGTCTTCAGAAGTCTTAAAGCAACACCTCCTCCGCCTTTTGCAGGGTTCACTCCCAGGCATGGCCTTGCACTGCCGATTGCCTTCGTTTTTCATGAAGAAGAAGGGTTCACTTTTCAAAAGTTTAATTTTAGGACCCTTGAATTTAGCTTCCTACCACTGGGTCGGCTCTCCTAATAGAGTCAGTCACCGCAGAGAGTAACACCCTGTTCCTCTTTCCTTCCTTTAATGTTTAAAGTTACTGGTTCACTTTCAAGAGTGGCTCTTTTTAAACTGTGTGATGACATTTTCTCCCTAGCAAAGGCCTTGAGGGCATTGTTCAAGCACCTCCCCAGGATACCTTGAGAAGTGCTCAATACAGTTGGCTCTATTGGTTAATCGAGTGACTGGCTGATCAAAAGGCCTTCCAACAATCTGTGTGCAGGGTTCTAGAGGCAGCTCAGGGGGCAGGGAGCCTGGTCGCAGGGCTGCAGTATCCTGGTCCCGGCGAGGAAGTGAATCTCAACTTCTGTAAGCCCTCCTCCCTACTGTCTCTCATCTTACTGCAATTTCCCCTTTCCTTGGGGCACACTTAGGTCCCAGCTGGCTCCTGCAAGCAACTTGCTGGGCTCCTGCTCCATCAGGGCCAGAAAAACCATCTCCTGTAAGTGCTGGTGCTGCCTTGATGAATTCTGCCTGGCAGGAGGACTGTGGCCGGTTGTCCAATCGATAATGCCCAGCAGAGGCCTTTTGAGAACAGAGTCAAAGAAAAATAGCAAGCGTTGTTTGCTTAGTAAATGAAACTTTGCCAGGGACAGTATTTTCCTTCTTTCTCTTTTTTCTCTTAGCAACTTGTCAGTTATTCTTGCTTCTCTTTCCTCTTCTTTTGCCCCTCTTCTGCCTCTTCTCTCTCTCAAAACTGTCCTACAACAGCAAGGCAATAGCTTTTAGCATTGTTACTTCTGCCTCAAATCATTCTTGGAAGAAGATGAAATATAAAATAAATGAATGGATGAGGCCAGGTGCGGTGGCTCATGCCTGTAATCCCAGCACTTTGGGAGGCTGAGGCAGGTGGATCACCTGAGGTCAGGAGTTCAAGACCAGCCTGGCCAATATGGCAAAACCCTGTCTCTAATAAAAATACAAAAATTAGCTAGGCATGGTGGCGGGTGCCTGTAATCCCAGCTGTTCAAGAGGCTGAGGCAGGAAAATTGTTTGAACCCAGGAGGTGAAGGTTGCGGTGAGCCAAGATTGCAACACTGTACTCTTGCCTGGGTGACAGAGCAAGACTCCGTCTAAAAAAAAAAAGAAAAAAGAAAAAAGAAAAGAATGGATGAATGGATGGATGACTGCATCACAGCAAGCTGAGCACATGTCACTTGAACTTGTCTGCCCATTCTTTAAAGGGACTCTCTTTTCACCTGGTTTTCCAAAGTCGTAAGGATAGAGACAAATTAAATGTTGGACAAACCTTCCTAACAATGCTGTTTTCTTTAAATTAGGGATTTCCTCACTCATGTTTGTGGATTGAGTTTGTCAGGCTATTGTGTCCTCCCTGGGTAATTTATCTGTAATCTAGGTATGCTGTCACCAGGAGGTGGGTCAGTGGTGCTCGCCTGTGGCCTGCTGTCCAAATGTCTAGGGTTTCCATAGTCAATGCTAAGAAACACAAAGTTAACTTACTTTGTTAAATTCCCTTGTTTAACAGATGGGGAAACTAAGATTTAGTGGGATTAGGCCCACAGTCATGCAGAGAGTTAGCAAGAGCCAAGGCTAAGGAAGACAAACAGCATGAGTTTCCTGGAGCCTGGAGCAGGGTTATTTGGGATTGGAATCCATCGAGGGCTATCTTTACCTGGAAGGCTAAAGAAAATCCCAATGATCAAAATCTCAAAGGAACCCCCAAACTTAAGCCACCTTCCTTTCCTAGTGTCTAATTTCTAATTTGCTAACATTTGGTTGAAAACGAGAGTAGAGGTTTCTCCTCCTTCAGATGCATTTTTTAAAGGCAAAAGGAAAAATAAAAGAAACAGAAGAGAAAACGGGCAGCGAAAATCTTCAGACACTGTCTAGAGGGAAAAGAAGCTGGTTTGTAGAAACTGGAAGATAAAGAGGCTGACATTGTTGGACAGCCCAGGCAACCACTGGGCTAAGAGAAGTTCTAAGTCTGGGTTGCTAAGGAATGAGACTAGGTGCTGCTCTGGGCCTAAGCCATGGGCCTTCCTGGGTCCACAGTAATCACTCCCTCCAGTAGAAGGCACCTATGCGTGGCCTCAGTTCTTTCTGTTCATCTTAGTAGCCCTCTGCTTGCCCAGCCCCTAAATGATCTCTCAGAGCACGACAGGCTGTTTGAGGAGTCACAGAAAAGAACACCCCTAAAGCTGCCGTGAGTTCTGAAAATTACCCCATTAGAGGTTCAATCTTTTGCCTAAAGCAAACTTTAGAGCGCAAGGGAATCACCTGAATTCCTGTTAAAACACACATTGCTGCCCCCTCTCCCCTGTCTAGGTGGGAGCCTGAGAATTTGCATTTCTACAGTTTCACAGATGATGCGGATGCTGGAACTCCTCATGCTGAAAATCCCTGGCCTGAAGTATTGCCCTTCTCACGGGTCACATCCTTCAGGAGAAGGGGTGTGCTTAGATGGGAAGAAGATTCGGCGTGGAATGAGACATGCGAACTTTCTCTCTGGTTAGGTGTCCTTGGGCAAGTCATTTCACCCTCTAGTCTCAGTTTTCTCACCTGTAAAATGAATACATTGAATATTCTTTCTGAATTTTGTCTTAGACACATTGTGACATTGATGTGGATTTTTTTTTTCAGGGCTCCTATCCCCCTGAATTGGAATCACCCAGGTGCTTATTACAAATACATAATCTTTATTCAACCATCATTTTGACTAGAGACTCAAAGTTTTTCTTCCAAAACCCATTCTCCGCATCTCCTTTACTAGCAGACTTGCTGAACTTACCTGGTCACATAGCACTCAGAATAAAGCCAGTGTCCTTTGCAGTTAAATGCGACCATGTGATTAATTTTGGCTAGTAAGATGTGAGTGGATCCAATGTTTGCAGCTTCCGGGTTATATCCAAACAGGGAAAAAGTGTGGGCTACATTGTGGCTTTGCCCTGTCCCTGCCAGTACAAAAAGTAGTGAGACAACTTCATTCAATCAATGTCTTTTTCTCTCTCTGTCTCTCTCTTGCTCTCTCTTGATTGTGTGCCCAGTCAGCCAGCCAAATGGCCTGTACAGACAAGGAGCTCTGAGACTTGGTTTTCTGCTTCTCATCGCTTTTGATTTCAGGGTTGGCAATTTCATTCTGTTGGATGAGGAAATTCAGATTCTCTTCTGTTTCCAATGCTCTCTGGCCCTGGATCAGGGTCAAAAGAGGCTGACTGGCCCTTTGCCCTGCTCCCATTAGTCAGAAGGTCTGTGCTGCAGCGTGGAATCCACTTCAGGAGGCAATGAGATCTAGCAAGAAGCAGGTACTAAGAGAGTCACAGGCCTGGACTCTGAACCTGGTTCTGCCTTTTCCTGTCCCTCTCAGAGATCAGATTAGGAAATAGAGGTAGAATGGAGCAGGGGCGGGGAGAGAGAAAGCAAGAGAGAGAAAAAGAGACAGTCTTGCTCACCCAGGCTAGAGTGCAGTGGCACGATTATAGCTCACTACAGCCTTGAGCTCCTGGGCTCAAGCAAGCCTCCTGCTTCAGCCTCTTGAGCAGCTGGAACTACTGGTGTGGGCCACCACACTTGGCTAGTTTTTATTTTCTATTTTATTTTGTTATTTATTTACTGAGACAGAGTCTTGCTCTGTCACCCAGGCTGGAGTGCAATGGTGCAATCTTGGCCCACTGCAACCTCTGGCTCCTGGATTCAAGCGATTCTCCTGCATCAGCCTCCCCAGTAGCTGGGATTACAGGTGCCCACCACTGAGCCCAGCTAATTTTTGTTATTTTTAGTAGAGACGGGGTTTCACCATGTTGGTTGGCCAGGCTGCTCTCGCACTCCTGAGCTCAGGTGATCCACCTGCCTCGGCCTCCCAAAGTGCTGAGATTACAGGCGTGAGCCACAGCGCCTGGCCTAATTTTTAAAAAGAAATGTCTTATAGAGATGGGGTCTCATTATGTTACCCAGGCTGGTCTCAAACTCCTCGCCTCAAGCTATCCTCCCTCCTCAATGTCCCAAAGCAAAAAAAATAAAAAATAAAAATTATTATTGAGCATCAGGCATTTGCCTGGAACTGTTCTAGGCACTTGGGATACACTAGTGAATAAGCAAGACAAAAATCCCTGCCCCGGTGGAGTTTACAGTCCAACAGGTGGAGACATATAATAAACAATAAACATGATACAAACAAACTATATTGTATATTAAAAGATATGCTATGGGGAAAAAGAAAGAATTGGGGCACTGATACAGTGCAGGGGCCGGGGGGGGACAGGTTGCTATATTAAATCAGTCAACCACAAGGTTGACCATCATTTGAGGTGATGGTGGAGGCCAGGTCCCTGACACCCGGGAACCACCTTATCAGCCCTTGCTGTGAGACAGAAATAAACTTCCATTGTGTTTAAGCTATCTATTGCTATCTAGGGTCTTTGCTGTAGCAGCGGCTCCTGTATCCTAACTCATCCTTGTTTACTGAGTCTGAGTCAATCAGCATGTTAGACTCTGTATTCGTTTTCTGTGGCTGATAACAAACTACTACAATCTTGGTTACTTAAAACAACAAAAATTGATTCTCTCACAGTTCTAAAAGCCAGAAGTCTGAAATCTAGGTGTCCAGAGGGCACAGTTCCTCTGGAGGCTCTAGGGTAAATACTTCCTTGCCTCTTGTAGCTTCTAGCAGCTGTCAGCATTCCTTGTAGCTGTGCCATTTCAGTCTCCGCCTCCATTAGCACATGGCCTTTTCTCTGTGTCTTTCCTATTTTTCTTTTCTTTTCTTTTCTTTTTTTTTTAATTTGAGAGAGGGTCTATCCAGCTCTATTACCCAGGCTGAAGTACAGTGGTGCAACCTCTGCCTCACTGCATCCTCTGCCTGCCAGGCTCAAGCGATCCTTCGAACTCAGCCTCCCAAGTAGCTGGGACTACAGGCACACACCACCGTGCCTGGCTAATTTTTGTATTTGTATTACTTATTTATTTGTAGAGATGGGGTTTCGCCATGTCGCCCAGGCTGCTCTCGAACTCCTGAGCTCAAGTGATCTGCTCACCTCAGCCTCCCAAAGTGCTGGGATTACAGGCGTGAGCCACCATGCCGGGCCCTGTGTTTCTCTTTTAATGGTACCAGTTATTGGATTTAGGGCCTACAGAAATAATCCAGGATGATCTTATCCTGAGATCCTAAACTTAATAACATCTGCAAAGAACCTGCTTCCAAATGTCACATTAATAGGTCCTGGAGGTTAGGACACGGACATACCTTTCTGGGCCCACCACTCAGGCAGCGACAGGCACCGAGAAGCACGGAGTAGATCACTTCAAAGTGTGTACTTGGCCACAGTGCTCAGCAAGTCAAATAAAGAGCTGATTCTCTCCGTCTGCAGGGTGGGTGTCCGTGAAGTGGGCCAGCCAGCTTTGACTGCTTAACATACAATGGGGGATGAGCCCCAGGGCTGTGCGTGTGCCAGTGTAGACAAAAGGCTAAGAATAGCCCCTCCTGCCCCACTCACCTCTTTACAAAATGGGCTCACCTCTTTTCACCTTATCACATCTGAAGTCAGCTCACAAACAAAATAGGCATAAAACCACACGGAGACCTGAGGACATTTAGAAAGCAACACACAAACCAGGTCCCAACCTCAGTGTCTCAGCTCTCAGTAAAGGAAACAAGGGGTGAAATGGAAAGGTGAAGGAGGATAAATTGTAGCTGGACTTTAACAGGAAAGCAAACTGGGGAGGCCCAATGCTGTCAGGTATGAAGATCATGAAAGTTATGCTTCCTCTGGTGTTCCAGGAACTGAAGTGCTGGGTGCCTCATGTACGTAATCTTGCATCACCATGGTCAAGGATAATACTACAATATTTAACAACCAGTAAGGCCCAGACGCCAAACTGTCAGAACTGACCTTGGTTACAGACTAGAGCTGGGTCTGCAGGTTCCTCCCGGGTCAGGCATGACCCTTAGGCTGCTGATTCTGTGGATGTCTGTGGGCCTCAGAGGGAGAAGCTGGAGTGTTTAGGGTGAGGGAAACCCAGAGGCTTAGAATCCTGGCTCTTCACCAAGCAGTATGGATGTATTTGAACACTGTAGCAACTGGAATACCTACACAGATGTGGACGGGCTGAATAGCAGGTGTTGATATCCACGATTTAGAGATGAGGGTGCCAAGGCTCAGAGGGGTGAGATTACCCTGAAGTCCACGGCTAGCAAACTTAGTCGGGAAGGAAAGGATGTTAGGGCTGCTGGGAGGGTGTGGGAGTGTCTGGGCCACAGTCGTGGAGGGAGTGAAGGATTTCAGCCAGGAAATCTCCCCTGACAGTTTTCATCCAAGGAGCTTAGGGAAAAGCAGCCACTCATCGGAGAGCTTATGAGGGGGATCTCAAAGCAGCTTCTTCCTGCCTAGGGATCCCCAAGTCTCATATCAAATATGAGTGAAAACTCGTCTGCCATGCCCAGGGGCTGAAACTCCCTCCCCGTGGGGGGAGGTGCAGTATTCCCAGCTGGGCAGCCCTGTGTGCAAAAAACGGAGTGGAATGGAATGTCCAGATACCGCCAGGTGGAGGGACGTGGAACAGAGCATTTCAACGTGGCGGCAGGAAAGGCCTGGCAGAAATTAAAACAGCTGGCTGGTCCTGAGTGTTTATGAAATGCATGGCATGTGGAGCATTCGAGGACAGAAGGGTCAGCCGGGAGTCCTTTCAATGGGTTTCAAATCATGCAGCCAGAGGAGAAGGAGGAGGCTGAGGCTCCCTCTGCTTCTGCCACTGCACTGTCTTTCATCTGGTTTATCTATTAGGGTGCTGATTCTAACAGAAGAAAAGGAAAAAGAAAAAAATGGCATATCACTGACTTCATTCACTTGCTACATTTTATGAATGAGGAAACTGAGTCACAGAAAGGGAGTGACTGTCACACAGTGAAAGTGGACGTGGTCTCTCAGTGACCAGTCCAATACTCTGTGCTCACTTGGCCTCCCACCTCCTTACCATGTGCCCAGCACTCTGCTAGGCCAGGGGGTGGGTGAATTAAAAAAAAAAAAAGTATATAATATGAGCATGGTTGAGAGATATATATATATACAAATATATGGCCACCAGGATTGCTTGTGCAGTCATTCAAGCCCTGGTTACTAGACTACTTTTATAAACTCTGAACTGGCCTCTATTTCAACATTTGTCCCTGAATTCATTCTCCACATTGAGCCATAGTGATCTTCTAAAAACATAACTCAGATCACGTCATTGTTCTGCTTAAGACTCTTCGGCGGCTCCCTGTCATCCTTAGGATAACATCTAAACTCTCTGCACGGCCTGCAAGGTTCCTTGTCACCCAGCTCCTGCCTGCTCCTCTGACATCACCTTCCTCATGCTGCCCTTCAGTTACTGACCGCTGTTTACAATTCTTACTTCCTTAGTGCCTCTCCCCTCCCACCCCCCTGGAAGGTAAGCTCCAGGAGAAGAGGGACCTTGTCTCTCTTTTTATGGGTGTACCCCGAATATGGTACCATGAGGGTCTGATGCTTGCTTGGTTGGTGCTCGAACACTGTTTATTGAAGAAACGAATACAAACATTCCAGTAGACAACCTCCAAGATGACCCCCAAGGATCCTTGTCTTCTAGTATTCATGCTGTGGTGTAGTCCCCTTCCACATTGAGTAGGGCCAATGTGTATAATCAACAGAATCAAATATTGCAGAAGTGACAGAGTGTGACTTCTGAGGGTAGGTCACGAAAGACATTGCAATCTTTGTCTTGTTTTCTGGAATCACTGGCTCTATGGGAAGCCAGCTGCCATGCCTCAAGAATACTCAAGTAGTTCTACCGAGAGGTCCCTGTGGTGAGAAACTGAGGCCTCCCGCCCACAGCCATGTGAGTGAGCCATCTTGGAAGCAGCCCCTCCAGCCCAGGCAAGCTTCAGGAGACTGCAGCCACAGCTGGCATTTTACCAACGACCTCAGGACGGTCCATGAGCCAGAAGCTACTTCTGAATTCCTGACTCACAGAAACTATGAGGTAATGTTTGTTATTTTAAGGTGAAAAGTTTGGGGGTAATTTGTTATACAGCAATAGATAGCTGATATGTTTATTTCTTTTTTCTTTTCTTTTTTTCTTTTCCTTATCCTGTATTAGGATCATAACATAGATAATGCTCAGAAACCAACTTTTTTCACTTCAACAGTATATCATGAACATCTTCCATGTCAGTAAATCCATATCTATAATCATTTTTAACTAGCATTCAGAATTTCATTGAATAAATATACCACTTTTTGCTTTTTCTTTGAGACTGAGTCTTGCTCTGTCACTCAGACTGGAGTGCAGTGGTGCGATCTTGGCCCACTGCAACCTCCGCCTGCTGGGTTCAAGCCATCCTTGTGCCTAAGCCTCCAGAGTAGCTGGGATTACAGGTGTGCACCACCATGGCTGGCTAATTTTTCTTTTCTTTTTTTTTTTTTTTTTTGTTTCGGTAGAGA
Source organism: Chlorocebus sabaeus (assembly GCF_047675955.1). NCBI lineage: Eukaryota > Metazoa > Chordata > Mammalia > Primates > Cercopithecidae > Chlorocebus > Chlorocebus sabaeus. The sequence continues at coordinate 44,898,140 of NC_132929.1, read as the reverse complement.
TGGAATTTCACCATGTTGCCCAGGCTGGTTTAGAACTCCTGGCCTCAAGAGATCCACCTGCCTTGGCCTCTCAAAATGCTGGGATTACAAACATGAGCCACTGCACCCAGCCAAATGTACCAAAATTTAGCTAATCACTTATCTAAGTCTCAAACTTTTCACTAATATAACCAAAATTACAATTTTAATTGTAATAATTCTGGTATTGTTTTGGTGGATAATTCTGAATGGCATGCATGATTTCTTAGGATAAATTCTCAGAAGTGGAATTGCTGGGTCCGAGAATATATTTTGGGTTACGTATTTTCAAATTGTGCCTTCAGAAAGACTGTGTGATTTTTTTTTCCAGTAGGATTTGAGAGCACCTGTTTAGTAACCAACTCTTCAAAACCTTTTACTATTTTGCCCATCTGATAAGGTTAAAAAATGGTCTTTAATTATTCGAAGGTACATTTCTTTGATTCTTAATTACAGCAGCTTTGAGGCCTGGGGTGGGGAGGTCTGAGAGGTAGAGAGGGTTCGGCCAGCCCTTTCTTTTATCCAGCCCACCACTCCACCCTAGTCTTAGATTTTCTTTTCTTTTTTTTCTTCTCTTTTTGTTTATTTTCTTTGTGAGACAGAGTCTTGCTCTATGGCCCAGGATGGAGTGCAATGGTGCCATCTTGGCTTACTGGAACCTCTGCCTCCCGGGTTCAAGTGATTCTCCTGCCTCAGCCTCCTGAGTAGCTGCGATTATAGGTGCATGCCACCATGCCCAGCCAATTTTTGTATTTTTAGTAGAGACAGGCTTTCACCATGTTGGCCAGGCTGGTCTCGAACTCCCGCCCTTAAGTGATCTGCCTGCCTCAGCCTCCCAAAGTGCTGGGATTACAGGGGTGAGCCACTGCACCCAGCCTATTTTCCTCTTTCTAGGCCACTCCCTTCTTTTTCTCTCCCAGCAGGATAGGCAGAGTAGGGGTCAGGAGTTTTCTTTCTGAGGCCAGGCCAGGTCCTTGGTTTGTCCCTACGAATGAAGGAGCTGGTATTGGCAGGCCTCAGCCTGCTGTCCCTCCCCTGTAAGCTGGCAGGGTGGGGTCCCGCTGTCTGACTGCTCCACAGCTAGGTGGGGATGGCCACTGAGACCCCAGTCCTCACAGACCAAGGGAAAGCACTACCTCCATTGCCCTATGCCTAGTCCATCCTATAGAAGTACAAGGAAAAGAAAAGCAATGATATTTAAATCACTGATGCCACTGGCAAAATTTAAATCACTGATGCCACATGGGTTGCATCATAGTCAAACTAAGCCATTTAGAGCTCTATTCATCAAAAAAGATGATGGATGGTGATGCAGCTGTCCTCAGAAGGCTTCCAGACCCTGTGAGCTTGGGGTCCCCACAGTTGGGAGACCTCCAATGGGCACACTTTTCTCCATTTTCCAGAGGTGAGAAGGAAGAAGAGGAAAAGAGAGGGAAGGGAGAAAGGGAAGGTGAGAGAGAGAGAAAGAGGGAAAGGAGGGAAGAGGAAGAGGGGAGGAAGAGGAAAGGCCAGAGGGGGAGAAAAAAGGGAAAGGGAAATAGAAGGGAGAGAGGAGGGAAGGAGAAGAGAAGTAAAGAAGGAGGAAGCGGAAAAGCATGAGGCAGGTAGGTTATCGGCACACATACCAGACTTGCTGGCAGTTAGCTACATCTCTAAAACAAGGAACTCAACTCCCAAGAGCTGTGGTGATGTTGATTTTATGGCAATTCCTTGGGGAGATGAAGGCGGTTGCACCACACCCCAGACCAGCAGATTGTAATCAAACTTTTCTTTGTGCTATTCCCTAACTCTCCCATAGCCTGTTTTGTAAAGTCCTTTAATTTCTAGATTGTTTGAGTTCTTCATCTCAGCTTAGGTACTCACTGAGTAGGACAAGCTCCTGGTCTGCAGGTTGGCCGTGTCTCTCATACTTGGTGTCTCTCTGGCCTCTCTCTCCCTCCCTCCCTCCCCTGCGTCATTCTAGAAGCCTGCTCAGCAGTCTGTCCAGAGCTGTGTGATTCTCTGAAGGCTCCTGTTTCCCTGGAACCCCCATAACCCCCGTAAAGGCCCAGTTCACTCATCCAGCCTCTTCCGAACTGACTTTTCTAAGGTATGGGACAGATGGTGGTTACCTGGTCGATGTTAGGGTGTCACAGCAACATTCACCTCCCCTCTGCAGCCATCCATTCCTGGAGTATACGGGTCTCCATCTTCCCTCCAGATAATAAGGATTTTGACCTTTAATATACCTGTTGCATGTTTACATATGTTCAAACACTTTACAGCTATTATCTCCTTAGAGCCCAGGACTGAGAAAAGGAGGGGAGGGGAGGACTGAGTCCTCTCCTGCAGTTGTAGGACACTGGACCACGGAGAAAACTGCAACCCCAGATGTATGATTTGCCCAAAGTCATGGGGTCAGTAGGGCCTGAGGTAGGACCACGGCTTTGTCTTCAGACCCCATTCAAATCTTTTCCAATCCCGTGCATAGGACTGACTGCATTATGACTTCCTTCAGCCCTAGGCACTTTTGCCTTTGGGGGCCCCTGCCATAACAAAATATTAAAAGTTATATTTTATGATTGCATTGGTACAAAGACAAGTATAATGTAGGCTGGATTTATTCTTCTATATCATTATTATTATATTCATTTTTTCTTCTGATTTTAAAAGAAACAGCAATGAAAACATCTTCACGGCCCCCAAAAGTCCTATGGGCCCCAGGCACAAAGCTTGCTGTGCTTAATGGAAACGTGGGCCCTGCCCTGCCCCTTCCGTTAAACACTGGATGTATGCACTGCTGCCTGTTTGTCAAAGGGCTTTCACAGGTGTGGAAGGAAGCTAGATTATTAGGAAGAAAAACGATCTAGCTGATTAATAATGTAAAACACCTGCAAGCCTCTCAGACGTCCAGCTGGGAAACACACAAAAATAGCAATTGATCTCCAAAGAAGACATGGAGTTAGAGCTCAGGCTCCCCTGGGGTGCTTGATTCCTTTAAGTCTCATCCACCCCTGGGTTCCCAACTCCCACCCCACCCTGATGAAACCATCTTCAAGATCCTTCTGGTTCCCAGTGTGTCACAGCACTGTGTCTGGTGCTACTACAGAGGCAGTCCTCTTTTCCCTTCTGGAGAGTACACTATTATCAGATCAAGAAGGCTGTGCCTTATGACTGGGGACAGCTCCACCGTTCCAGAATGATACTGGGAGGCTGTGTTCAATTAAGAGGCTAAGTTACGCTTTCTGTGGGAGCCTTTGAAGATCCCAGGTAATGGCTTCTATAATTCTACTCAGGTAATTGCAAGAGTCACAGCCTGTCTTTTTGCCTTCAGGCAGGAAGCAACTAGAGCAGAGATGGCAAATGTGGCTTACACATGCTTTCAGGACCCTGCCCACATTGGAGCGGACATTTCCACACTGTCACATGCTGTCTGCCAAGACTGCAGTCAGCTGCCTTGGAATTCTTCACAAGCTGACAATGCAGTGTACCAGGGGCACCTCCGAGTCCACCCACATTCATAGTTGAGACCTATTAGCGATCCCTGATCTCGACCACTCCCTTCAGTCTTTACTCCTCCCACTCTTTTTTTAGCTTTAAAGAAATATATTCATAAGAAATCCAAATAGCACTGTACATGTTTAATGTACAGTGAAATAATGAGCACATATATGTATATGTGTGTCTGTGTGTGTGTATGTGTATAAAACACTGTCCCTATTTTACAAAGACAGAAAGTGAGGCTCAAAGAGTTTAAATATTTAACCCAGAATATAACAACTAACAAATGGTAGAGCTGGGATTTGAATCCAGACTGACTAACCCGAGCCCAGAACACAGCCTAATGGAGATGAAAATTCTCATAGGGATTAAACCCTTAAATAAATGATGAAACATTGACTCTGAAATTCCTGGCAATGGAGAGATAGGGAAATGGGGGTAGAATTGCCCCAGAGCCATATCATGTGAGCCTTCCTAGTGAGACTGAGATCTTAATTTGCTCTCCCATCAAAGGCTTAAGACACTGTGTGAAGGTTTTAAAAGAAAGGGAAGCCTGCTGTTCTGGGGCACGCACATCTGTTTCTCCTTCTCTTAAGACGCTCTCTGGTGCCTGCCTGTTGGCTGGCTGGGAGACCCTGGCAGTGTCTGAGCAAGGGTCAGGTCACCACAGTGGCCTCTGCACCAACTGTTGGCCCTCTTCTTAACCCTAAAGATCCTGAGTTGCCGTAAAGCTCACAATTTGCATATTTCCACCAATCATCTCCCTGCAGGAAAACTTCAGACCTTTAACTCATGCACCCGAAAAGACTGGAATGAGGTAGGGGGAAGGTAAGAAAAGAATCAGCCACACCCACCATCTGGAAAGGGTGGTGGTGAGACCGAGCCACAGGAGATGAGAGCCTGGCCTTAGGACCACCCCCTGCAAAATGGAAGCAACCACATGAGTAGAGTCTAGGGGAGCTCCTTATTCTCATTTCTCCTCCCCATTCTGTGTCTTGACATCTCATCCACTTCTAGCCCCTTTCTTTCCTGGTCCATGCCTTTATGATACATGAATCCCCACCTCTGGTACCTTCCCTTCTACCATGCCAATCTGCAGAGACCTCTTCTCTATCAGAGAGGATGTGGGGGTGAGTTGGAGAGAGCAACTGCTCACTCTTTAAGCACCTATTATGTGCGAAGTACTTTCTATATCTTATTTCATCTTCAGCCCTGTGAGTTGGTTGCACAATCTGAATTTTGCAGTGGAGCAAAGGAAAGCTGAAAAGATGAAGTAATTTGCACAGGGCCACAGAGGGAGAAGGAGGAGCTAGGAGTTGATGCCAGGTCTGTCTGACTGCTCTACACCAGACAAGACATTCCCTCCCCTCCCCTGTCCCTGTCCCTGTCTGCACCTCCTTACAGTCCATCAAGCTGAGCAATAAATCAGAGCTATAATGCTGATGAGTTTCCCCCTCCTGGGTGACGTGCCCTTCAGTGGGGTTACCAAGGTGTCAGAATCACCCACCGGGCCGGCTAAACACAGATACTCCCTCCTCCAAATTCTGATTCAGGGGGTCTGCGGTGGGGCCCAATAATTTGAATTTCTGATAAACTCCCAAGTCATGCGGATGCTGCTGGGGATGGGATGGGGTGGAGACAGACCTCACTTTGAGAACCACTGCTCCAAATTTAAAAAGATTGAGTCTCCAATGATGGAGTTTCAGGTTTATAGCAGGAAAATATTTGGAGCTCAAGAGATTTTTCCAGAGACCCTGAAATTACATCAAGCAGGCAGCCGCTTCCTCGTCCCCAGGCAGGCTGCTTTTCTCAAGTCTTTGTTCTTCAAGGTGAGCCAGAGAATGTGTTCTGTAACTTGATCTTTGGAGAAAGGAACCTCAGTGCTTGTGTCTCTAGTGCTGGTCTTGCTGTGCCGAGGGCCAGAACTGCCAAGCACAAAGGAAAAGGAGAACGAAAACAGAGACAGCAGCTGCGGAGCTGCCCCAGAGGCTGTGGCTCTGGGCTTTTCATTAGCTGGGACCCTGTCTGCCCTCAGGGTCGAGTCTGACACAGCTTGACAAGCCACAGCAGATGCACCCACTCACAGAAACTGCCCCCACCTGCCCAGTCATCCACACGGAACAGGGAGGGGGTTCAAAGGCAGAGTGACTGCTCATCTCGCAGCACCCCACCCAGGATGGGGAAGCTGCCTCCCTGTCTGACATGTTCAGGGTGCAAGAGGCAGCATCATGCTCATGCGGTGTTCCCAGGAACACTATCCTACAGAGAGTGGCAAACCCAGGCAGGTATGCGAAGAGTTAGGTAAGGAGGGCTGTGTCAGGATAACCATGAAAACGCAAGCCCAGCCGCTGCTCGTGCTAATAGGAGCCCACATATTAGTGCTGAGGACCGTAGCTTATGGTTGGCTCCTGACAAGGGACTTGGTGCATATCAGAAAGACTTGGAAGAACCTTTTCAGTAAAAGAATGGTAGCAACAACAATGACCATTTTTGAGTCATTGTGACTCATTGAGTCAAAGTGCTGGGCCAGGTCAAACACGACTCCTTTAATCCTTACACCAAATTCAAGAGGTAAGCATTATTATTTCAATTTAATAATGAGGAAATAGAGGTCCAGAGAGGCTACCCAGCCAATAATGGGCAGAACCAGGATCTGAACCCACATTACAAAGTTTTTTCCGCCGGGTGAACGGCTTTCACTGAGTGTAAGAAGGGAGTCACTGACATGGTAAAGATAACTTTAGCCTAAAATTCAAGGGGAGTGGAAGGAGGCCAGATAAAATGGCCAAACAAGACTCAGTGGAAGCATCCTTTGCTCTTTCACTAATTTTTCTATTTGATCATTAAATGTGTTAAATAACACCTCCCATCTTTAAAAAGCCCTCCCTTGACTCCACTACTCCCTTCAATTACTGCTCCATTTCTCTGCAAACCTCCACAAAGTTGTCTGTACTAGTATAAGAAGACGTATGAAAAGCGAGCTGAGGAGGAGGGGAGAGGTATCCTCCAGGGTGTCCTTAAAGGCAGCAGCGTAGTGGGTGGGGCTAGTCTTGCTTCCCTCTCCCATTTCTCTCTCTGCTTCCTTAGGAAGGGCACTGTCTACCCTGAGGTGGAGGAAGAGCTCTGGTAATAGGAAAATGAGCTAAGAGTCCAGACAGGGGCCTGGGTCCTGCTCACCTTGAGGTTGGGTACGCAGTCTGAGGTGTGTGTGTTTTTCAGACTTTATTCTCCAGTTCCAGTTACACTCACGGTTATTTCTTTGGGATCTGAAAGAAACCAACATTTGTGGAAAACCCACAGTATGCTAGACATTGTGCTAGATGTTTAATATTCTTTATCTCATTTACTTCTCAATGTAATAGGCTGTCTTTATTCTACAGAGGAGGAAACTGAGGCACAAAGAGGTTAAAGTCCTTTACTGAGGCACCCAGCATGTGTGAAGCCAGAACTTAAATCCAAGAAAGGGACTGGGAAGAGCTTGCCCTGCTGACTTTATCTGAAAGGTATCCCGAAGAGTATATGGGATGGGGGAAAGGCAACACAGCAGCCACAATGACCTGAAACCCACCTAGACCCTCATTTTAAGCCTTGACACCCTAAAGAGAGTCTAGCCAGCCAGGCTTAGAGGTGGACAACCTGGCTCCTGCCCAAATACTTAGTTCATGGGAAACATTGCATGGTTATCCCAGAACCACACATTTTTGTAGCCCACGTGTCAGGAGGAACACCTGATGCTGTCATTTTATAACAGGCCAGAAAGAAACAAGTGAAGGATGTCGCCAGTAGTCCCATGATTTAGGCAGCCTGAAGGTAGGGGCCTTCCCAGAGGAGATGGGATTCTGGACCTGTTGGGTCAGGAGGCAGGTTGTGTGGTGGTTGAAAGAGGGGATCTGGCCCAGGCACAGTGGCTCACACCTGTAATCCCAGCACTTTGGGAGCCCAAGGCAGGAGGATTGTTTGAGCCCAGGAGTTCACCTTTGGAGTGGCTACCCACTCTTTGTGTCTTCCAGCAGTGGCGGCAGCTCTGGAGAGGTAATGGGGTGGTCTGTAATAGTAAGAGATGTAGTTCAGGCCACCATGCCTGGGCAACATGATGAGACCCCACCTCTACAAAAAAATCAAAAAATTAGCTGGGCGTGGTGGCATGTGCCTATAGTCCTAGCTACTTAGGAGGCTGAGGTGGGAATTTCAAGTAAGCCCAGGAAGTCAAGGCTGCAGTGGGCTGTGTTCATGCCTCCGCACTTCCAGCCGGAGCAACAGAGAGAGACCCTGTCTCAAACAAAGAAAAAAAAGAAAGAGGCAATCTGGACTCGGCTCTGCTGACCAGCTGTGTCTGCTAGCTGCCCCCAGCCTAAGGAGTCTCATCTCTAAAATGAGAACAACTTTTCTTTGTGGGGTGCTGTGAAAATTTGGTGAGATAAAATATGTGACACACTTGGCACGGCTCCTGGCACATAAATGGTGGCTTCATAAATGGCAGCTAGCTAGTACCAAGGAGAACTGGTTTGGCTTTTGGAAGCTAAGGGAAGGGAGCTACCGCTCAGAGAGGAGTGAGGCTGTTCCTTTCTATCCTCAGACCTAAGAAGGAACAGGTTCAACATCCGGGTCACATCCCTACAGGTTTCTTAGGGATGAATCCCAAGAATTCATGGAGATTCTCCTCAGACCCATAAAGAATTCTGCTGCCAGGCTGCTGAAGGATGGAGGCTTCTTAGTGTGTAAGTGTGACTTATTTCCCTGCAGCTCCACGTGAAGACAGGATAAGAAACTGCCTCTATCTGCACACCGTTGGCACAGCTAACCAGTCCTGTGTCTCCCAGCAGTGGCGGCGGCTCTGGAGAGATAATGGGTGATCTGGAACAGCCAGGGATGTGGTTCAGAACCAAGATTATCTCAGCCAGTGCAGTTGACAAGAGACCGTTTTACAGCATGAGCACCGTGTCCACAGGTGATTGCTCTTTGAGGCTGCCTGCCTCACCGTTACCCCGGCCAGTCCACCCACCACACCCTCCAAGGCATAAGCTTCCTGGTTCTCACCACAACTGAGCCTTCCCCATCAAGACAGCCCTGAACACAGTGGATGAAAGAGATTGGTGCCGTCCTTTTTTTAAAAAAAAGCCTTAGAAACGCCGTTGCCCATTAAGCAAGGCTGTCGGCAAGAAGCAGAAACCACAAGGCGTGTCCCTACCTTCAAAGAATGTACGATTCAGCTGACAGCACAGAGGAAAATCACAAAGCATGTTATTAAAGATCAAAAGGAATGTCCCAGGCAATAAGTTCTTGAACCATTTGAAGCTGACGGATCACTGGAGCCTGGGGTGTGGCAGGGAAGGCTTCCTGGCAGATGTGAGGTTTGAGCTGGGCGTTGAGAAGGATTTTACTAAGAGAGAGAAATGGAAGGTGTTTTCTTTCCAGGTGAGAGGTTGGCATGCGCAAAGGTGTGAGGGCAGGAAAGCGCACAACACGTTTTGGGCTAAGGAGGAGGCTACTTTCAAGTGGGCAAACTGTACTCGAGGGGTGCAGAGGCAGAGGAAGTGGGGGAGGTCACACCCCACAGGCGGTGAGGGTGGCCTTTGAAGGGAGACTTGGGCTCAGTTGCAGAGGCAGCAGGGAGCCGCAGCAGGGAGCCACAGCAGGGTCTTGAGTCTGGGAGTGGTCTGTTAAAGCTTGGCAGAAGCGTGCAGGGTGGATTGTGGGGTAGAGGCGAGGTTGCCACAGTGCAATGCTCAGACACAACCAGGAAGAGAGTGGCCAGGTTCGACTGGAAGAAGACTTGAAGAGGTGGCACCGCCTGTGGGAGCTGAGAAGGAGCTGGAGTCTGATGGGACACTCCAGCTCTCCAGCCAGACCAATTGAATAAAAGGTGTCAGGGAATCATGAAAGGAAGTAAAGTAGTGAGAGAAGGGGCCGAGTTTTCTGGGAAGTTGACAGGACATGTAGAATACAAACCATTTGTGTGAAGTAGGGAGCAAGAATCTGGTGCAGGAGATGGTCTTGAGAAGGTTACTTCAAGAATCTAGAGACAATAGCAGCAATACCAGACGCCCATGGGGGAAGCCTCAGCTCAAACAACATCCATTTCCCCCTCCTGGGTCCCTTTTATTCCCCAGCCCTTTAGTCATGAGGAGAAGCCCCACTCCACTGCCCTCATCCTGACTCATCATTTAATCCTTTCACTCCCCAACAATAGGAGCCATGTAACAATGATATTGTTGCACCCAACACCAATTTAACAGTAAAAAGGTTAATTACATTTTTAAAAAATCAATGCAAAAGGAAGACATTCAAACAGTTGGGCAGACTAATTGAAAGCTAATGTTGTCACTAAATTGAATTTCAAATGAATTTTACATTCATAGTTCATTTTGCTAATTTCATTCTCTGCATCCTGTAATTTGTTGACAGTGATTGATTATTTAAGTGAATAATCTGTGTACTAGGATCATTTAGTAATAGAAAATGCCACACATGATCATAATGTTAATGAATACTATTTACTTAAATTTCCACTGCCTATTTAGTTTGTAGGACATATGGGACCAACAGACGTAGCCCCAAGATTCAGGGGATTAGAATGATCCATAGCCTTTGGGATCACTTTCACAGCATGTGGGTGGCTGGGTCCCTGTACCTTTAAGACACTAGGCCACATTTGTACTTTATTCATTGATCAACTATCATTATGTTTTTTGTTTTTGTTTTTTCAGCAAAGAGAAAACAGAAACACAATATCAGCCCCCGCCCATATTTCAGGGGTTTGGGATCCAGGAATCTCTTTTGGAGAGATTACGGATTATGCCAGTCTTGAGAAAAACATGACTTGTGTCAGGGGAGTAAGGAGGAAGGGTGAAAAGAAGCTTATGATGGAGCTAAAGTAGTGCTATCTGGATAGAGCTACAGTTAAAAAATTTAAATATATATATATTTTCTAGGGCCTAAATTTCTGAAATTTCAATGTGTATCAGAATCACCTGGATGCTGGTTTAAAATGTAGATTCCCATGCTCTGTTCCCTAGGAAATCTAGGAAGGGGCCTTGAAATCTGCATGTTAAATAAACACCCAAAGTGATATTAATGTGGGTACCCCTGGTTAGCATTTTCGGAAACACCGATCATCTCTGAACACTCACTGTGAACTGCTTCAAACTCTTTTCCCAACTGGTTCTGAGTCACTCTATTCCCTGCTGCTTTTTCACCTACCTTCAAAACAACTTTATGAAATCATTGATATTATTTTCCCCATGTTATGGTTGAAGAAACTGAGGCACAGAGAGGTTAAGTGTGTCGTGATTAAAAGTCCAGATTCTGGTAAAGACCTGGAAAAGAGTCTTGCTGTTGATTCTTACCAACTGTGATAACCCTGGGCAAGTAAGTTACTTAACCCCTCTGAGCTTCAGTTTTTTAAACTGTAAATGGTAATACTAATCCCTCCGTGATAGAGGGATTAAGTGGGATTAAACAAAGCACATTGCATAATGCCAGGTGCCCAATAAGCATCCAATGAACTACTGCGATTGCTCTTAGCTGACTCTGTACATGAACCCCACCCAGAATGAGACCAAGAGAAGCAGAGAACGCGAAGAATGAGGTGGTCAGGCCCTGCTGGGGGTTAGCGGGTGAGGGGGACTTGAACCACATAAACAAATGATCTGACCCAAAGTGTATTAAAACTTTCATTTGAAAAGTTCAGTTATCTTAAAAATGTACTATTCCACAGTGATACATTCACACGTGTGAAAATAGTCTATATAAAAGTTTCCAGCATTGGAACCTAAATATCAAGGAATTTAAAACAACTGAAATGCCCATTATTAAATCATTTTAAGGTTTATGCATACCATGAAAAGCTACGCTGCTAGAAAAAGGAATGAGGGACTATGTGCGGATATGAAATACCTTCAAGTTTCAGTGTTAACTAAAATAAGCAGAGATAGATAAGTGGATAAATAAAGTCTAGAGGGGAGGAAAAGAAACTGATTATCAGTTGCCACTGGGCAGAGTAACAGAAGTGGGGCTGGATGGATGGCGTGGGAGGAAGACCTTTTGCTGTAAATTTTTTGTGTGCTTGTAAATTTTGTACAATGTGAATATATGACAGTCGGAAAATAATAATCAAATAAAATACAAAAAGTATACTAAAAGCTGTTTATTTGTTCGTACCATAAATGTTTATTGAGCCACTGCTATATGCTTGACCCTCTTCTGACTCAACAATTAACAAACAGGCAAGAATCCCTGCCCGATGGGTTTATATTCTTTTTGTTTTTTTCTGACAGTTTCGCTCTGTTGCCAGGCTGGAGTATAGTGGCGTGATCGTGGCTCACTGTAACCTCTGCCTACCAGGTTCAAGTGATTCTCGTGCCTCAGCCTCCCAAGTAGCTGGGATTACAGGCACGCGTCACCATGCCTGGCTCATTTTTGTATTTTTAGTAGAGATGGGATTTCACCATGTTGGCCAGGCTGGTCTCAAACTCCTGACCTCAAGTGATCCACCCGCCTTGGCCTCCCAAAGTGCTGGGATTAAAGGTGTGAGCCACCATCCCCGGCCTGTGGGTTTATATTCTGATGGGAGAGAAACAATAAACATAATAAGTGAATGAGGTGTAAAGCACACTAGAAATAATAGATTCTGAGAGTGGGCTGGGGAGTAAAGCCAAGTAAGCAAAGTGGGGGATGCTGAGGGTTCCCGTGTTTAAGAATGTGGTCAGGGGAGGGCTCTCTGAGGTGATGTGGCTTCTAAAAACTTAATGAAGGCAAAGGTGTGAGCCCTGCAGATACCTGGGGGAAGAACCTTCCAGACAGAGGGAGCAGCCAATGCATGACTCTAAGAGGGACAACACTCGGCATGTTCAAAGAACAGAGGGGAGGCTATTGTGGTTGGACTGGGGCAGGCAAGATGGAGAGAGGTGGGAAGGAGAGACAGAGGGAGTGGGAAAGGAGGGGACAGTTCAGACAGGGCCTTTCAAGCCATGCAAGAAATTTAGCTTTTATTTTGAGTTAAATTAAGAGCCACTGGAAGTCTCTGAGTTGAGTACAGTGGTCTGACATGTTCTAACAGGATTGCTCTAGCTTAGGTATTGAGAAAGGGCCATAGGGAGGTAAGGGTGAAAACAGGACCAATCAGGAGGCTATTAGAGTAATCCAGGTGAATGATTACCGTGACTGTATTCATTTTCTGGGGCTGCTATAACAGATTACCACAAACTGTGTGACTTGAAACAACTGAAATATATTTTCTCATAGTTCTGGGGGCCAGAAATCCCAATCAAGGTGCCAGCAGGGCTGTGCTCCTCCCAAAGGCTCTAGGGGGAATCCTTCCTTGCCTCCAGCTTCTGGTGGTTCTAGGCATCTGTGACTTGGGGCTTCACCTCTTTAATCTCTGCCTCTGTCTTCACATGGCCTTCTCCCTGTGTCCCCATGTTCCTAATCTCCCTCTGCCTTTCTCTTACAAGGATACCTGCCATTGGGTTTAAGGCCCATTATGAATCCAGGATGATTTCATCTAGAAGTCCTTAATTATACCTGTAAAGGCCCCTTTTCCAAATAAGGTCCTATTCATAGGTTCCTGGGGTTAGGACTTGGAGACGTCTTCCTGGGGCCCAGAGTTCAACCCACCACAGTGGCTAAGAATCAGGATGATGGCATGAAAAGATTCTTGATATATTTTAAAGGTGGAGCCCACAGAATTGGAGAAATAAGAGAATGAGAGGAGTCAAGAATGACTCCAAGGTTTTTGTCTGAGCAACTACAAGGATGGAGTTGTCAGCAATTGAGATTTGGCAGTTGCAGGTGGATTAGATTGGGGGGAAGTGTAAATCTGAGGTTCAGTTTTAAAGATCTTAAGTTTGAGATGATAATTAGGCCTCCAAGTAGAAATGGCAGTAGGCAGATATAAATGCAGGAGTCAATGACTGAATTCTAGGCTGGACATAAGAATCTGAGTCATCAGTGTATAGATGGCATATAAAGCTATAAAGTAGGATGAGATCTTCTTAGCAGTGACTGTGTCAGAATGCAAGAAGAAGATTTGTGTCCAGTTCTGTGCTGGGCTATAGGCTTAGATGAATCTGATGACCCCTGCTCCCAAGCAACCCATGGTCCAGAGTAGGAGACAGGTGGGCTCACAGATCAATGCTCAGACGTCTGATTGCCGGCCTCCCTTCTTCCCAAAGCAGCTCCCTGGCCACCATGAGCAATAACCACTCTTCCTCAATACATCTTCCAAACGACTGATAAGTCATGACCTCTTTGAATGATTGGTTCTTCTGGACATCCTCATGTAAAAAAGAGTAAGAGCAAGAGAAGAGGGAAGGCAAAGCCCCTTATGGTTTGGGTAAATTCCTTGCACTCTTCAGGAAGGACCCAGGCTGTGGTATCCCCGAGTTCATCTCCACCACAGCAGAGGGTTCCCATATCTGATTTTGCTTTCCAAACAGAAGGCCAGTCAGATTCATCTCCTCAGATGAGGATAATGGCCTTTCTGAGTGGCATTGTCAGCTTCTCTTCACTTCAGCAGTCTTCAATCTCCATTCCTATTTGTTGAAAGATAAGAAAACAAATATATTGGCAGGTTGTCATGAAATATTTTCTTCCCAAATCCAATATACTATGTGTGATTCAAATCTATTTATACTCTTAAAAAATTAAAATCAGTGCTTCTATTTGCAGCATGGGCATTTGTGGTTATCAAGTTTGCCTTCGTAATGAAGAGTCTGGTGAGAGCTTTCTCTATTCAGGAAGGTTGTATGTTCTCGCAGGTGGCTGATGGGGCCAAGGACTTGGCATAGGCAGGGGTGGTCAGTACGAGCAAAGCCAAGGTCAAGAGTGTCAGGCTTTTGTCCTTTTGTCAATTTCATTATATTTTAATGGCCACAGAATATAAGTCCTTGAAATTATGCTTTGGTGGGTATAGAAAGGCAGAAATTTGCCTGCACTACTGGAGTTTCCTTTGGTACAGCAAATGCACACATCATTTAAAATGTGCATATCCTCCAACCCAGTCATTCCTTGTATGGGAACAGAACCTACAAATATCCTCACATATGTACACAAAGTATATTGCAAAGATATTACTTGCAGCACTCTTAGTAAAAAGCATAAAACTAGAAAAAACATAAGAGTCCACAACACATTTTATGCACCATATATAAAATGGAATACTCTGGTTCTTAAGAAAGGCTGGATGCATTTGCTTGCTAGGACTACCATAACAAATACCATAAACTGGGTAGCTTACACATCAGAAATTTACTTCCTCACAGCTCTGGAGTCTACAAGTTCAAGATCAAGGTATCAACAGGGTTGGTTTCCTCCGAGGGCCCTCCCCTTGGCTTGCAGATGGCAGCCTTCCCATTGTGTCTTCACATAGTCATCTTCTGTGTGGGCATGTCTGGTGTTTCTTTCTATTTGTGTCCTGATCTCCTCTTTTTATTTTATTTTACTTTATTATTTTTTTTAATGAGGCAGAGTCTTGCTCTGTCACCCAGGCTGGAGTGTAGTGGCATGATCTCGGCTCACTGCAACCTCCACCTCCCAGGTTCAAGCAATTCTCCTTCCTCAGCTTCCTGAGTAGTTGGGATTACAGATGCCTGCCACCACGCCCAGCTAATTTTTTGTAATTTTAGTAGAGATGGGATTTCGCCATGTTTTCCAGGCTGGTCTTGAACACCTGGCCTCAAGTGATCCACCTGCCTCAGCCTCCTAAAGTGCTGGGATTACAGGTGTGAGCCACTGCACCCAGTCCTGATCTCCTTTTCTTATAAGGACACTGGTCATACTGGAGTAGGTGGTCATAAGGACCACCCTAATAGGGGTCCCATTTTAACTTCACTACCTTTAAAATATCCTATTCTCACACAGAGTTGCATGCTAACGTACTGTGGGGTTAGGGCTTCAACATCTGAATTACTGGTTGGGACACAGTTCAGCTCACAGCACTGGACGAGCTCCATGTACTCTGACTTGGAAAAGTGGCCATGACACCTGCTTCAAGAAAGAAGCCATGTGCAGAATATGCATAGTATGATCCCAATGTTGCTTTAAAATTGTGTGTGTGTGTAGAAAAACATCAGCAAGGGCATGAACCTAACAGTTAACAGTGACTGTTTCTGAAGAGTAGAATGGGAGTGAGGAGGACTCCAACTTTTATTTTAGTTTATAAACGTCTGTATTGTTTGTTTGCTTTTAAAAATAATGACCATGCAATAAATTTGTAATTTAATTTTTGCAAATCTGACAGGACAGAGAAAAGGAAGGCAGCTTTTGCTCACTGGGAAGATTCACTGACAATACATGTGTCTGGGCATTTTCATCATCACCACCATCATCATCACTATATCAAGTGCCTACTATGTGCCAGGTGTTTTACTGTCAATGTCATTTGGCTCTCACCATAATTCTGTAAGTTATATATTAGTATTTCCTTTTTATGGATGAAGAACCTAGGCCCAGAGAGGTTAAGCAATTGATCCAAAGCCACAGGGTAAGGTAATTGACCATCCTGGGTCTTCCATTGGCCATCCATTGGGCCACGCAGATGGCTTGAAGCAAATCTTTCCCTTTGACAGAAAAACAACTTGGGGTGCCTGCTGCTGAGCTTGTTGGTGGTAGGAGATTGGTGACATTTCCTTTTAAAGAGGGGTTCCCTCTGGCTACTGGGGGCTAATCCAGGAGATGCCCATGACTAGTTCTTCAACTGTTTTTCCTTCAAGTTAACATCCATGAGTGCCCACTACATACCCAGTTCTGTTATAACTGCCTAATATCTACTAATGGGCCCCTCACAACAACCTCATTTATCAATTAAAATAATGAGGCACAAAGAGCTCAAAAAAGGAGGGAATTTGAGTGAGCATGTGCTGCTGTCTCTATGCAAGCTGCTAAACAGCTTGGTGCTCTGCTCTCAGTTACAATAACAGGGAGGCAGGAAGATCATCAATGATACAAGTTCCTTGATAAATCAAAAAGGCTCAATTGAAAAATGTGGGCCAGATGGCAGTGGAAGTAAATGGGTAAATGAGTAAGTAAATGGGTTCATCATTAAGTGAAATAATGAATGTTGCAGTGCCACGGACAGTGCCTGGCACAGTGTATATCCTCCTGGACAAGCAGGAGCTGTCTCAGACCACAGGCAAAGGTCTAGCTGCCTGGGTTGGACACTGGGCAGGGGCCAGTGATCCTGGGGCTGCAGAGTGTGAGCCTATACCGAGGGGTGAACCCGAGACCTAGAACCAAATATACAGTTCAATCAGGAATCATTCTTGGAATTCCAGAACAGAGTGGAGAGTTCAGACTTATCTGGAGAAGAGCCTAGGGTTTCTTCCTTGGTCACTGGGGCAGAGCTGCTGGAAGGGTCTCTGCATTAGGTGGGAAGTGAGGATGAGGGAACTGGGCAGTCTTGAGCTCATAGCAGGTGCTGAACACAGGCTAGTTTCTTTTCACTCTGAAGGTAAGGGGTGTTCATTAGTACATTGGTGACATTTGGGGTACCTTGGAGCATCATATTTCTAGCCAAATTTTTTTAAGACTGGGTTTTAGCTCTGTTGCCCAGGCTGGAGTGCAGTGGCATGGTCATAGCTCACTGGAGCCTCAAACTTCTGGGTTCAGGTGATCCTCCTACCTCAGCCTCTCGAGTAGCTGGGACTACAGGCATGTGCCACCATACCCTGCTAATTTAAAAAAACAAAATGTTTTTGTAGAGATGGGTGTCTCACTATGTCGTCCAGGCTTAATCAACTCTTTTATTAGTGCCTTTAGGACTTGCGAGACTTCATTGAGTTACTGAGTCCAGCTGGTGATTTCATGTAAGAGGTAATGTGCAAAGCTGTGCCAAAAGCAGGTTGGGGAAAAATAGCACAAACTCTGTAAGACAGAATCGGGACCAACATAGATAAATGCAAAGTCATGCAGGTAGGTTCAACATATCATTGCACAAGATGGCTTGAGAGGTCAGTCTGGACAACACTTACATGAAGACTTAGAGGTCCTTAGCCACCAGTTTCACGTGAATTTAAAGTATAATATGACATAACTTCTGGAAAATGATTGCAAATTTAGTCTGCATTCCTAGAAGCATGGTGTGTAGGTCTAGCGAAGTGTGGGTTCCATTGACCTTAGACTTCATCAGGGGAGTGAGTCCAGCTGGTGACCAGTAACATTAGTTGTCAAGCAGCAGCCCAAGGGCTGGATCCAGCCTGGAGAATATTGCTTGAGCCACACGATGCTGTAAAAAAAAAAAAAAAAAAAAAAAAAAAATCTGATAAAGATGAAAAGTTTTGAAATGAAAACCCAGAGTTCCAGTAGCTTTGGAAAAGCTCAGAGGAGCTGTCACCCTCCTTTACTAGCAACACCTGGCAGGCTCTGCGTAGCACCTGCTTCCTTTAGATCAAGTATCTGCTGCCAGTTTGCCACAGTGCTCACCGCTCCCTCTTGTCCCACAGTAGCAAGGTTGAGTGCTCGTTGCCTTTTATCATCGCATTTGTAGAGGAAAGCATCTCTATATCCATGTCTCTAAGAAAAGTGGGAGAAATGATAGAGTGAGGCAGCCATATGATTTTACCCTACCTACCCTGCTCTATTTATTTTCATTACTATCCTGGTGTCTGTGGAAGTTTGAATTTGTGGTCCTTGAATACAGCACACATAGAGGAAGAAACACAGCATTCAAGAAGGGAAGGGTTAGCCTGGCTGTAGATGTTTAGCATAGAGAAGGAAAAGCCCAGAGGATACATTATTGGAAGGACTATCATAGGTCAGAGGCATCAGCCTGTGTTACTTCAGAGGGTAGACCAGATGACGAGAGATCCAGAAAAGCAGACTTCAGCTTAATATATGGATGGGTTTTTCAAATAGGAATGAGTTGTCTAGAGGAATGGACACCTGGAAGAGGTGAGTAGAGATTGTTGTGGAATGGGGTCAAAGGAAGTAAGGAGAGGCAACACACATAGCCAAGAACTTTCGTCCCCCCATTTATTTACCATGGCCTTGAACAAGTTATTTAACTTGATGTCTGCAAAGTGGATATTAAAATCATACTACCCTTTAGAGATGTGGTGCAGGTAAAATTAAAGATTGCAAGTAAATTATTTTGCATAATGCTTAGCATGTGATAAATACTCAATAAATTCTAGCTACTATTATTTGCAATTCAGTGAAAGGCTGGATAATTTATCTTCGAGACCATTGCCAAGTCTAAGTTCTGTGATATTATGTCTCATTCATCTCTGTTTCCTCTCTCCAAGAAGTTGCTAAAAAGAAAGAAAACAAGTGACTTTCAATCTCATTTTCTTTTATTGCTTCTCCCACCACCCCCGCCAAGGCACTTGTAACTCATGAAATGGCCACAGGCTAACTATGAGAACTGCAAACTTTATTTTTAGCTTCTTCTCTGACCTCTTCTCTTGTGCCAATCATCCTGGAAGTCTGCTAAGGTTTGCAGAAGACATGCTCATTTGAAAATGTTTGCTCATCTCCTTTGCTTCCAATTTAAAGTTGATTGCCCTGGAACCTTTTATTAGTAGTGATGATATCAATGGGCTGAATCAAGTTCAAGATCAATCAGGCTCCTTATGAAATGAACCTGGAAGAAGCAGGCAGACAAATACAAAATGCTGAGCCATTAAATCAAGATGAGACCTCTTCCTTCATTCCTTCAAACATGGGATGAATGTGTGCTGGCTGTATGGGTTGCTGGGCTTGTGGTTTTATGACTAAATTCAGTACAGAAGGGAAAAAATCATGAGAGAAACACGTTTATTCTTTTTTTAGTAAGCTGGCTGTGGCAGACACTGCAAAATATACACCTATTTCTCCCTCTTCCTTACTAGTCAAAAACCCTGTTTTGTTCAGAATACCAATGCGCCAGTTAATCACACTTCCTCAGTTCCCCTTGGCACGGCTGGTCCTGATCAACGAAACAAAATCAGACTTCTTGTTGCATGAGAAAAAGCCTCTTACTTGTTCAAGTCACTATTTATCAGGTGTTCTGTTACTTCTAACCAAACAGGATCCTATCTGATTCATAGGCCAGCTACTTACTAGGTGTTTCCATTAGTTTTCACTGCTTAACAAACTATTCCAAAGCTTAGGGGCTTAAGGCAATCTTTTTATTATTATGATTCTACGGGTTGACTGAGGCTGGGCTAGACAATTCTTCTACTGGTCTCTCTTGTACCAGGATGTCCAAGCTGGCTTTGCTCACATGCCTGGCACTTTTTGTTTTGTTTTGTTTTTTGAGATGGAGTTTCACTCTTGTTGCCCAGGCTGGAGTGCAATGGTGTGATCTCGGCTCACCGCAACCTCCGTCTCCCGGGTTCAAGCGATTCTCCTGCCTCAGCCTCCCAAGTAGCTGGGATTACAGGCATGCACCACCACACCCGGCTAATTTTGTATTTTTAGTAGAGATTGGGTTTCTCCATGTTGGTCAGGCTGGCCTCAAACTCCCGACCTCAGGTGATCTACCCACCTTGGCCTCCCAAAGTGCTGGGATTACAGACATGAGCCACCATGCCCGGCCACATGCCTGGCACTTTGACAGGGATAGTTAAAAGGCTGGGACCTCTCTTTCCTTCATACATTTCCTCGTGGCATTTCCACACAGCAGCTGGATCCCAAGTGAGATGTCCAACAGCGTGCATTTCAGGGTGCAAGTCCTTGACAAGCTTTGTGGGCATCATACCTGCTAATGCCCTGCTGGCCAAGTCCAGGCACTGTGAGAGGGGATTCCACAGTGGTCACCAAACTAACAGTTTGCCACACCAGGGATGTTGTAGAGTGATATATTCTTTATACAGAGGAGAAGAGAGCTCTGTGTAAACCTCCAAGCTCCTCCTAAGTAGTGAAGTCTTTTCCACCATGTTTTCCATGATTTCTTCCTCCTTCCCCATCTTACTCATTTTTTTCCCCTCCTTATAAACTACCTGCCCTTCCCCCATTAAAAAAAGGCAAAAAATGTTGGTCTATTCCCAGTTCCAAAATAACATCCCTATGAATTAGGATTTAAAACTTTAAAGTACTATTGTAAACTGAGAGCCTGCAGACATGTTTTGATTGGGGCAAAGGTTTTTAAAATAGCGAAATTTTATCTTAGAATCCACATTCCAAGGTTCTTTTGAAAATAAGGAAGGGCAAGCACTCCTGGGCCCACATTCTTCCATGGTAACAACTGGCAAGAGCTGACTTGAGGCCTCCACTTGTTAGAGGGCTAAGGGCCGTCCAGTTTACCACAGTCCCCACCATTCCATACTGTCTCATTCAGATTGGAGCCATGGGTTCTAATGGTGGTCTGGCTTGTCTGCCTGATGTATTTCTGTGATCTGCCTGACCTCTGAAGCTTTTTGAGTTACAACCCCTTCTTTACACTTACTCTG
Organism: Chlorocebus sabaeus; assembly: GCF_047675955.1. NCBI lineage: Eukaryota > Metazoa > Chordata > Mammalia > Primates > Cercopithecidae > Chlorocebus > Chlorocebus sabaeus. The sequence goes on along the minus strand of NC_132929.1, from coordinate 44,877,276 downwards.
AATTTTCTCCCTTTCACCATTTTCCTACACCCACAATTCACCACAATTCATCTCCTCTCCATTAAATGTGCTTATTGTTATTCTCCACTCACCATAATTCTATCATTGTGTATTATCTAAAGCCTTTCTCAGCTTGAGGCCAGCTCATCAAATAATGCCTTGCCCTGTAAGTGGTGCCTGAAATCCCATCTCTTTTTTAAATCCTTGCTTTACTTAATAATGGTAAAATGGTAGCGGATTTATCTGCATTTAACTGTGTTTAAATCCAAAACCCCAGGCTCTACTCCGCCTTCATAATATCTCAAGTCAAAGCTTGATTGATGACAAATGCCACTGTTTCTGGATTACAGAAAGATGCTCAAGACACAAGGACGGAGTCTTCATGTAGAGCAGTGTTATAATGTGAGGACTGAGAAACACAACTGAGTCCTTTTCAAAAAGACACATTTGGTCCAGATTTGGAGAATCACCAAAGGCGATGGCTCTCAAAGTGTGGTCCTTAGAGCAGCACCACCTGCAAGCTTGTTAGAAATGCAAAGTGTAAGGCCTACCCTTGACCTAAGGAATTAGAGACTATGGGAGGTAGGGCCCAGCAACCTGTATTTTAACAAGTTCTCCAGCACTTGCTGATGGACACTTCCATTTGAAAAGCACTGACTTAGAGTCATCTCATACTATCAGGCCTTGTGGCTCCAATTTGAGCTAAGCAGAGTAGGTGGACCCCTCCCCAAGCAGCAGCTGGTTCTGCTGTCTTTTTTACATTGCCGAAGTCCCTTCTTTCTGCAGGTCAGGGATTCCTGAAGTGGCTCAGCACAAGTACCACCTGATGAGTGACTTCCAGCCTTCCTCTGCACTCTGAATCAGTAGGTCTGGGCTGGAGCCTGGAAAAGTGCAGCTCTAACAAGCTCCCCAGGTGATCTAGTGATCAGTCCGGTTTAGAAACCGTTTGTGGAAAGTACCTGCTAATGGGTTCGCTTCTTTTCACCTCCCACTGAGCACAAGTTGGGCAATTTGGTGTGTTCCTGGAAAATGCGTTGAAAACCTGTTGATTCTGCTGCAGGTTTTGGAGGTCCACTGAGAGGCCACTGGGCTTCTAAGGAGTGACACACCTTTTTGCACACTGACTCACTTCCACATGCAAAGTGCAGTTCTCCCCACTGAACCTCCCCCACCCTAACGCCCACACAGCTAAACTCTTTGGTCTGCCAGCCCTTTAGGGCTTTCTGTAACAGCATTTGACCTATAATATGCTTTCCGCCTGGCCACAGGGGATATTTGCAGACCTTCTGGTGGGTTAATAAATAAATGATGGGCTTCCTTCTGGCCACAGGAAACCATCTCAAGGTCAGTGATATTGCAGAGTAGGGTTTTACAGGGCTTGCTAAGATTAAAAAATCATCAGTTCCCACTAACCACATCCACTCTCTTCTGAAACTTTGAAGCTTCACTGCAGCAAAAAGGAGCACAATTAAGCCTCGATAAAATTTTAATAGCAGGAATTATGCACTCTGCAACCAGCCTACAATTAGCCGTTGCTATGCTACAGGCAGAACCTAATCATGATAATGAGGCAAACAAAGGGAGAGAATTAATCAGGGCTATAAGGTTAGTGCACAGCCGGTTCCATCTCAGAGCACTGATTTCTGAAACACAGCAGTTGGGCCCCTGGGAAATCTCAGTCCTGTACAAGGTTAGATTAGCTGGTGTGTGTATGCAGTGTGTGTGATCTTCTGAGCAAAGAAGGCTATGTGCAATACCATCCCTACCACCACCAAGAGGATGCATTCATTTAAAAAATGGTGATGTCCCTATTCTGTGCAGGAAACCATGCTAGATCCTGCAAGAGAGATATTGCTACACTAGACACAAGCCCTGCTTTTTAGGACTTTGCTATTCCAAGTGTAATCCTCAGACCAGCAGCATCAGCACCACCTGGGAGCTTGTTGGAAATGCAGAATCTCAGGCCCACCCCAAACCTCCTGAATCACATTGGATTTTAACCAGATCCCCAGGTGATTTGTGTGCACGCTGAAGTTGAGGCACACTCCTCTAGGAGATTTCAACCTAGCAATAATAACTATTCTTATTGTAATTATAATAACTGTTATTTCTGCCAGATTCTGTGCAAGGCATTCAACACGTGTGATTATCTCACGTACTTCTCACCATAACCCTATCAGGCTCCCCACCATTGTGAATGAGAAGAGATTGAGGTTCAAAAATGTTAAGAGCCAGCTGGGCGCGGTGGCTCAAGCCTGTAATCCCAGCACTTTGGGAGGCCGAGATGGGCGGGTCACGAGGTCAGGAGATCGAGACCATCCTGTCTAACACGGTGAAACCCCATCTCTACTAAAAATACAAAAAACTAGCCGGGCGTAGTGGCAGGCGCCTGTAGTCCCAGCTACTCGGGAGGCTGAGGCAGGAGAATGGCGAGAACCCCAGCTACTCGGGAGGCTGAGGCAGGAGAATGGCGAGAACCCGGGAGGCGGAGCTTGCAGTGAGCTGAGATCACGCCACCGCACTCCAGCCTGGGCGACTGAGCAAGATTCCGTCTCAAAAAAAAAAAAAAAAAAATGTTAGGAGACTTGCCCAGGTCACTGAACTAGTTAACGGCAGGGAATAGGATTACAATCCCAGGGTTTCCTGTTTCCAAAGCCTAGATTCTTTTTTTCTTTTTTTTTAATGCTTTAAGTTATAGGATACATGTGCACAATATGCAGGTTTGTTACATAGGTATACGTGTGCCATGTTGGTGTGCTACACCCATTAACTCATCATTTACATTAGGTATATCTCTTAATGCTATCCCCCCTCCCCCCACCCCTCACCCCACGACAGGCCCCGGTGTGTGATGTTCCCCACCCTGTGTCCAAGAGTTCTCATTGTTCAGTTCCCACCTATGAGTGAGAACATGTGGTGTTTGGTTTTCTGTCCTTGCAATAGTTTGCTCAGAATGATGGTTTCCAGCTTCATCCATGCCCCTACAAAGGACATGAACTCATCCCCAAAGCCTAGATTCTTACCTACTGGTATGGAATGGCTCCCATCATACATAGATCAAGGGTGAATAAAGATAGTCACAATTCAGGTTAACATGTGATAAAGGGTCCCAAGCGAATTTTTGTTTGTTTGTTTGTTTGTTTGTTTTTAAAAAAGGATAGTTTTAGATCATAAAGGGGCAGCAGTCCCTTTTGGTATGGGTGATGAGGGATGGAGGAAGTAGCATTGGAGTTGGCATTTGAACAGTGAGTAGGCTTTATACAGACATAATGGTGGGAGGGCAATTCATGTAGCAGGCCCAGCAGAAGCAAAGAACAATGATTTGAGAGCATGAAGGATGTCCATGGGGCTACTAGGTATAACCTTTAAGTATGATACATGTGTGAGGTAGGGCTGGATTATGGAAGGCCTTAAATGTCAAGACAAGGGTTTGGACTTTATTAGGGGGTGACGAGGATCCATGAGGGGTATCTGAGCCAGAGGCATGACATGGTCAGGCCAATATCTAGACAGATCTGTTCTGGCCATGGTGAGCTGCACAGAGAAGACCAGAGAGCCTCAAGCTACTGAGTGCAATCAGAAAGGAAGGGGTGACAAGAGGTCCTGCCTGAAGAGGGAAGCAGGGCCTGGGGCTGATGGGGGACATGGTCAGGGCAATGGGATGAGTCAGAGCCTCCAGTGCCATGAGAACACTGGAGCCAGAGGGAACAATAGTTTGGGGAGAAAATGGTGGCGTGGTTTGAGACATATTATATTTTTCATTCAACGAATGCTTATTGAGAGGGACAGCAGAGTGACTAAGTCACAGAAGCCAACAACAATGGGCACCATGTGCCAGGCCCCGAACTCAGTCATTTACAGGCATTGCTCTCTGACCCTCACCAGAGACTCCTAAAACGACTTGTTCCCCACGGACTCCCAACCCAGGCTGCCTGTTAAAATTACCTACAGAGCTTTAAAAAACACCAGTGCCTGAGGCCCACCTCTCCACAATATGTGAACTGTTACTGAGTCAGGGTCCTGGTTAAAGCTATGAAAGTCTCAGGTGAATCTTGGCGGGACCTCCGATTTTGTCAATGTCCTGTAATTTTACCAAAGACCGCCAGGAACACAGTTAAACCAGTTGGGTTTATCGCTTACTGCAGAGAGGGAGAAGGCACAGCATGGGAAACTGTGGGATGTGTTCTCTCCAAAAGAGGATATTAGAACTGATTATAGAATCTCGGCTTTGATGGGACAACTTGGCAGGGGGTCCGAGGTAGTGAAGGTCACTCTAGATTGGATGCTGTCAATAAGCAGGGGCAATTCTATGATTGGGTATCTCAATAAATCTCATTTCTAGGGACTATAGGAAAGACTAGAAAGAAGATAAAGTTGAAATTAGAAAAGAAGTAGCAGTCATTCATCTTGGCCAAGAGAGGGGCTACTTGGTACTTTGTGGGTGGCAGAGTGACCTCATGCTTGTCTGAGCTTAGGTAAAATTAAGAAGTGGCCTTGCTTCATTTCATTTTATCTTGGCCTCGGAGTTAATCTGTCTGAGGCTGGTATGCTGTGAGATTGTTTAGATCCAAGAGGAGAATAGCATGGCTTAGCTGCAAGGGTCAGGCCAGCTTCTAAATGTCAGGGGCTGCTTTTATTTTTTCCCATCACCCATAGTCCCCTCACCATCCCCATTCCTCCCCCTACCGAAGGAAAGAGAAGACGTAGTAGAGGAGAAAGAAAAGAGTGAATGGAGGTTGAAAATTGAGAAAGTGAAAAGAAGAAGGAAAATAAAAAGGTGTGAGAGAGTAAACCTTACGAACTTTGCCTCTCAGCTGCAAGCTGAACCATCTTTCAGCTGAATCTGGGGCAGAAAAGTGATGAGAGGGAAGTGATCCATTGATTTTTCACTGCCCTGCAGCCCAGTTGCTCACGCACCAACAGTGACCTTGCCGCCATCCGCTCTCAAAGCAAGAACTCTTTCCCGCCATCTGTTCAGGTGATTGGTGGTGTGAAGGGGAACCTGCTCATGGAAGGGCAGGAGGGTGGCAGTGAGAGGGTCCAGGGAGCTGTGCCCACAGCTTGCATGTGTGTGTGTGTGTGTGTGTGTGTGTGTGTGTGTGTATGTGCGTGCATTCACATGCTTACTTTTGGCCAGACTATGCTAGAAGTAGGTTGTCACCCAAGATGTGTGTGCCAAGGGCTCTCCCTGAATCTGGAGTGCTGGCCTCAGTCCCGGTGTCCTGTGGCCTCCCCACTTCCACTCCAATCTATCTAGAAGAGGAGGGGCATGTGTCTGAGCCCTTGAGCGCTCCCATCTGGCTCAAGGGGCTGACATCTGAGAGGGCAGAGCCATCCTCTTTGGGGCTGGCTCTATGAAACTCTGAGGATTTGAGGGCCTTGCAAGCAGCAGGGCCAAGGTGGCATGAAACATGCCATGTCTTTCGTGCCTGTCTTTACTTGGCTTAGGCTTTTCCCGTTCCTGGAATGACTGTGCCTACCCTCCCCTATTCAGCCTTCAAGACTGAATGCAAATGCCTGCCTTTCCCATCTGAATTCCCTCCTCCCTGCTCCCAGGGAGAGGTCTTTGCTCCTGCATCTATGGAAAAACTTCTCACACTGTATTTGCTACTATATGTTTCTTACTGGAGTGTCTCTCCTACTGGACAGGGAGCAGGTTTATTTATTGCTCGGTCCTCAGCCCCTGGAACTTAGCCAGATTCATAGTAGACATTTGGGAAATGCTCGGGAAAGGAAAGGAGGGGAAGAAAGAGGACTCCATGGCCATGTCAAAATGCCCAGCCATGTCATAGACGTTATGGGGGTGCAGGAGAAGACACGGTTCTTCTTCTGGCAGCTAAGATAGAGCCTGGCTGCTGTTAAAGACAGGCAGCTCATTCCTCACCTGAGCCAAGCTGCAGCTGGTCATCCCCGCCCCTTTCTCTTGCCATCTTATGGGAGCTTTTATGGAGTCAGAAGTGAGTGAGGCAGAGCTGGGAGGGCCTCATACTCAGGAAGAATGTAGGGGACGAAAAGGAGCAGGTGTCCTGGAATTAGTTCAGGAAGGCCTTGAAGGAAGGGGTAACTAGCAGATGGCAACCCAGTGACTTTTGTTGCTCTCCGAAGCCACAGAGGAAAACAACAACAACAAAAACAGCAAAATTTTAAAAAATTAAAAAACAAAAGCAAAGTTCACAGGGAAATAAGATGGGGGAATTGGGAATTGAGAAACATATTACTCACCGCCTGAGCTCCCCTGGGCAAAAGTAGAACTACTTCAGCACTCATCTGGTGCGGCTGGGTCCCCGGGCAGATGCAGGCTGTCATCTCCTGGCTGTTGTCTAGGCCCCAGCAGGGGAGACCTGCACGCTGTGATGTTCAGAGGAGCTGAGCCTCCTCTTTGCAAACTTAAATCGTGGAGCTTTTCAATTATGCACTTCAGCGCCTGGAGCTTCAGTGGAGATGCTAAATGAAAGTGATGATCCACACATGCATAATGATTCATAGCATTTGTAATTGGCGAAACGCATAAAGAGAATAGGGAGAGGCAATTAAGGTAGGAGAGATTTCTTTATTTTATTATTTCAGCTTGAGATGAGCATGTTGGTCGGCACCTCGGGACTTGACAACTTGTCAGATCCTACCTTGAGCCACAGCAGGAACCACAGAGAGGCCTTGTTTCAGAAGTTCAGGGATTCAGCCAAGGGGAGCAGGGAGAGATTGGGAATAACATCTGAAGTGTTGCCCTGAGTCCACCCTCATGGGGACATCAAGGGGCACAAGGGGCAAGATCTTGGCAGTTGCAATTTCAAAGCATCTCAGCATAGGGGAGTGGCCTATTGGAAGTCACATAGATCAGGGTTCAAATCCCAGCTCCACCAGTTCCACCACCTGCTAATTCTGTGATCTTAGACAAGGTTCTTGAGCTCCCCAAACTTCTATTCCATCACCTAATGAAGAGATCATGGTTGTTGTGTGAGGCTGGTGGGATTTGGATTAAATTAAAGGATATGCCATATGGAAAGGGAGGGAGTATGAGGCCTGGCATATTAGAGGTGCTCACAAAAGGAAGGCCCCTTCCTCCACCCCCATCCCCCTACACAGGACAGGAACATGCCTTCCTGGACCCTCCCTGCCAACATACCCAGACATCACAGTTTCTCATCAAAATGAATCATCCAGGACTTTACCTGTATCTAGACACTCAGTGAATGTCAGGCACGGAGGAAGCACTTGGCTGGAGGTGGTGGTCGGTGGGTTCTAAATATTGACTTTCTTATGTGTAAAGCAGAACTTCTTCTAATTTATCCCAAAGAATATCTGTCCAACTGTGGGTTGGGCCTCACGCTGGAGCGGGCTGGGATTGGATATGAGTCTCTCCTTCCTCATCATGATTTTATCGTCTCTAATCGCCTCTCTGTCCAGACTGCCAGGCTCCAAGGTTTCAGCTTCAAGTGATTCATCTCAAAGGCCACCCCCACGGGCCCCTCATCTGCTGTTTAATTGGAGAAGGGGGTGCTAGAGGCCCAGGCGCCTTAATTGCATTTGTTAATGGGTAGGTGCAATTATCCCTGCCACACTCCTGCATGCTGCCAGGCAGACAGAGATGATTAAGGGGGTCTTTACAACTCCAGCTCCCTGCAGCTCTCTCCACTAATTGAGCAGTGGAGGAAGCGATATTGAGCTCCCCACTCCTTTCTTTAAATTAACTCTTGGCTCCAAAGTCCTCCTTGGAGCAGTGCATTGGCCACATGGCTCAGAGCATTCAGTTTCAACCCCATCCGTCACCTGTCACTTAGGCCCAGGGCCTAGCCAGCCCATGAGTTTGTCTATCTATCACCCACAGGCTGGGAGTGGGCTGGTAAGGGGGGTGTCTCTGTGACCCCTGCAGGGTGGTGCCATCTAGCCTGATGATAGCACCTATCATGGAGACTATAACTGGGAAGGGACTCAAAGGTTTCCACTGTCCTCTGAGCCTCGGCCACCTGAGTTCAGCCCCAGTCTGGACCACCACAGTTACCTACGAACTGGTCCCCTACTCCCTGTCTACATGCATTCTCTACCCAGTAGCCGGAAAGGTCAGCTTGAAATGCAAATGGGGCCAAGCACTAATGTTAAAAACCATCTGATAGCTTCCCAATGTATGCAGAATGCCATCCAAGCTCCATGCCATCGCCTGTAAGGGGCTGTCGACCCAGCACCTGGTACACTCTCCATCCTCAGCCTGTAGGCCTCTGGCCCTTGCTTACTAATCAATCTCCAACCACACTGACCTTCACAGTCCAGCTCCCCACATATACCAAGTTCTTCCCAGGCTCAGGGCCTTTGTACATACTCTTCCCTCCGCCTGGAAGAAGCGGCCCTCACACGTTTCACGGTCAGCACCTTCTCACCCTTCGGGTCTCCATTTAAATGTTGCTTGAGAGAGACCTTCTGTCCTTTTGTGACTGCCATATCTTAAGTAGTTTCCTACCCTCTTAGTTCTGTTTTTTAAAACCTTTGTGTGTTTCCTTCAAAATATGTATCACAATTTTTCATTATTTTAGTTTTGTTCTTTCACTACATGTTTTTGTAATTGTTTCTGTCTCACTAAAGTCATGGAAGCTATACATTCCATGAGGTCGGGATCTGTCTTCTGGTTCATCCCTGTATCCCAAATGCCTGTCGAAGAGATTGGTACCTCCTCATTCATTCAGCAAATATTTATTGAGCACCTGCTCTGTGCCAGTCACTTCTTTTAGGCACTGGGGAGACAGCAGTGAGCAAACAGGAGAAAATCACTGCCCTCCTGGATCTTACACTCTAAAGGGGTTAGGGGAGTCAGGCAGTAAACAATTAACATGGGCTAGGCATGGTGGCTCACATCTTGAATGCCAGCACTTTGGGAAGCTGGGGTAGGAGGATCGCTTGAGAACAGGAGTTTGAGATCAGCCTGGGCAACATGGTGAGACCCGCCTGTACAAAAAAAGAATAATTAACACAAGTAAATCATATAGAATGTTAGAAGGTGACTAGGACTCTTTCTACCAATCAAGGCTGGTGATTAATAATTCTCTGGGATCCTGGGAATTAAATATTGGGTAAAGAGAAAAAGAGAGTGATAGTACTGGGATGTTAGAGGTCAGTTAACAGGGTGGATAACACTGAGATGTAAATGCATTTTGTTCCCACGATAATGAAGACTGTCGTTTCCAGCTTCCTTCTTCCCAGTACCCATCTTCTAACCACTGCTGCCTCCTGAGTGGGTCTAGTTCTGTTAGAGAGAGCCATAGAAACTCTCCCACCCTACAGCCCATCACAGCATGGTGCAGTCAGGTGAGCTTGGGATTCAGCCTGCCTAGTATTCATTCCACTTTCTTCTGGAAACAGCATCCCAATTTGGAGGGAGGGGCAGTCTCTATCCCATTGAATATAGGCTTGGTAGTACTGTCAATTACAGCAGTCTGTCCTCTTCCAGCCAGCAAGTGGCAATGGGCCCAGCTTCCTCCCCAAACCTGAATCCTAGATGGAGAGACAAAAGAATTTAAAAATAGAAGTTTATTTATTCCAATGAAATGATGGTCCATTCCTGGCACCCAGATCCTGATGCTGCCCTGCTTCCTGTCCTTTCCAATCATGTGTCTTCAGCTTTTCCTTTCCTTCTGGTGTGGCACCACAGTCCTTCAGTATATTTTTTGTTTGTGATAGTGGGAGTTGGTTTCTGTTGCTTGCAACCAGAGATCCCTAGCTGGTACTGACTGACACTAACTGCATCAGTACAAACCGATAAGGTGGCAGACCAGTTCTCTTGTTCGTTACCTGGGTGAACTTGGGTCAGATGTCTTTGGGCCTCAGTTTCCTTGTCAGTACAACAAGGATAATAAAAGGATATTTCTTAGAGTTATTGTGAGGATTAAGAGACTGGGTGTTTGTGTACGAAAGTGCCTGCCAGTCCTGTCCTTTCCCCTCCCCTCCTCTTCCTAACCTCTCTCACAAGTCCAAAAGGAGATGTGGGGAAGCAGGGACGGCAGGTCTCCACAGAGGTTCCTATGGGAACCCTAGCCACATGTGCAGCATCCCTGGGGGTGTCTGGGAGGGGCTAGGCAGCTGCTGGGTGGCTGTGGCTGAAATGACTCTGTTTTTTGGAGCAGAAAGGCTCAGCTGTTCCCGTCCCCCCAGGTCCTAACTCAGCTCAGCGCACAGAATTCCAAACAGAGCAGCTGTTCAGCTTCTGGAGCCTGGAAGAGGAGTGATCTCTGTACGGCTCTCTGCTTCCAGTCTCAGGGGAGGCTGCGAGGGAGGAAGAGCAGTACTCAGCTCAGAGTTCTGAGACTGGAAACAAGCCTTAAGAAGCCATTCAGCCGATCAATCCGACAACACACCTTCAATGAGCCGGTTCCGGGAGCCCAGCACTGAACTGGATAGGCAGTGAGGGAGATGGAGAATTAAGAAACATGAATGGAAAGACTTCAGTGGAAATAAAAATAGAAGTTAAAGACAGCAACTATGGCTGTCATCTGTGGAGCGCCCACCATGTTAGCCACTCAGCTCAGTTATTTATATACATCTCCATGGTCTGAACCATAGATTCTGCCAGGAGGTAGAGAGCCCTTTTTACCTATGTGGAGGCTGAGATCATAGGAGTTACATACAGGACATGCCCAGGTTTTGTAGCCAGAACAATCACCTAGCGTGATCCTGTCTTACAGACTAATTCATTCATTCACTCACACCCAGAAATTTGTTGAGTACCCAGTATGTTTTGGGCTCTGTATTTGATGTGCTTGGAGTTGAGTGGCGGAGGCTCATGAGCACACAGGTGACAATGATACCATTAAGAGCCCAAGAAAGGGCTGTGACAGCCATGGGACAGGCTGTGCCTGGGTTGTCAGGAGGAAGTGGGGAGGTGTTGGCTTAGCTGGCCATGGAGGATGGAGGAGTGGCAGTTCAGCATAGGGAAGGTGGAAGGAGGGAGGAGGGAATTTCACATAGTAGCCCAGCAACAGCAAAAGTGTGAGACTTTGCACACAGCATCTTCATCCTGGAGGCCCTCAGCCAGAGCATTGAGTCCAGGGGGCTCCATGACAGGGCCTGAGGCCAGACTATGGCTGATACCAGACAGTCAAGGGCCTTATATGGGATGCCAAGTGATTTAAACTTCATCCTGTAGGAAAGCGTTTTAAGCAGTGGGGAGGTGATGTGGTTAGATTTGCTTGATACCCAGATAACTCCTGCTCTTGCATGTAGGATGGGCTTAAGGGTGGAGTAGAGGCGGAGCAGGAATCCTTTCCTGACTTTGCTATTGCCCAGGGGTCTTGGTGGGAGTTTCAGGGACTAGGGCTGTGGCACAGGTAGAGAAGAGGGACAATAAGCACGGACATTTCAGAGATGGAGTTAGTAGACTCTCGCTGGCAGAAAATTGAGGACAAAATAGTGTTCCTTGCCAGACACTTTTGTGTGTGTCTCTGCAGTGTTTGTGGGCATAGACATGTGTCCATCTATGTACACATCACATGTGTGCATGCATGTGCGTGCATGTGGGGCTACTGTCTGGATGCACATTGGTGATCATGCACGTGTTTGTGCATGTGAGAGTCTGTGCTCTCAGGCATCCTGCAATCTGCATGACTGTATGTATGTGTCTGTGCCTACGGCCTGTATGTCTGCTGCTCCCAGTCCAGCTGTGAACCCACCCCGCTAGCCCACTCCCATTGTGCTCCGGGCTCAGCGCAAGATTCTGTGTGCCAGGCACCCTCCAGGGCTTCAGCTGCTTTCCAGGGTCCTGCTGCTAAAGCAAGATGCATCTTCCATCCCTGTTTGATGCTGCAACATGAACCCCAAGGCAGTTCTTCAAAGGGAGCCACTAGGAGTGGAAAGAAAGAAAGTAAACATCAGGATTAAAACTGTGAACTAAGCCTGTCTCTGCTCTAGATCTGGCCCATGAACCTGCTCCCACAGGCAGGCTTTGATTTGACAACTGCATTTCCCCAGGCCAGGATCCCAGGGAGAACAAGAGGTTCTGGAAACAGAGAGATGGGCAGGGCTCAGGGAGGGGCTGGGGGACTGCGCTCTCGCACTCAGCAGCTTCCCATAGCTTCCTGAGTCCCTCTTCAAATGTGAAACAGCTGCCAATGGGCCTGTCCTCAGGGCCATGGACAGAGAGCCCTACCTCCTTTCCTTCCTCCCTTCCTTCCTTCCTTCCTTCCTTCCTTCCTTCCTTCCTTCCTTCCTTCCTTCCTTTATTCCTTCCTTCTTTCCTTTCTTCCTTCCTTCCTTCCTCCCTTTCTTCCTTTCTTCTTTCCTTCCTTCTTTCCCTCCCTCCTTCCCTTCCTCTCTTCTTCCCTCGCTCCTTCTTCCTTCCTTTTTCCTTCTCTTTCCTTCCCCACCCCTCCCTTCCCTTTTCTCCTCCCCTCCTTCCCTAACCACCATTTCCAGAGGATACTGGGACTTCAAACTGACTCCCACATGTGTGCTACCTCTGATAGTTAGTGGTTGTGTGATTGTGGGCAAGCATGCCTGTTTTATAAGGTAGCTACTCTGACCTCACAGGGTTGGTTGGTTGGTGGGATTTAGTAAATTCAGGCATGGATGTGCACAGCAAATACAAGCCTGGCTGGAAAAGCTCAGCACATGGTAGCCATCAGAATTGTTGTCCCTGTTGTGCAGTATCAGTGATCAGGAGTGACAAGGCATCTCTTGATCTCGGCCTGCTTCTACCAGCAGGTAAACAAAGAGTATGATAAGAGTTTTACAAAAGGCGGGGTGCTAGGGTGCTTGGAGGGGGCTCAGAAGAGCAAGAGCCCAGCCTTCCAGGGAGAAGGAGCAAGATCTGGGAGAGCTTCCTGGAGGAGGTGACTCTCAAGTCTTACAGGACAGCTGGATTTCACCAAGTGAATCCAGGCCAAGGAGAGGCTTTGGCTGAGGTGTGAGAGGCAAACTGCAAAGACCTCTGGTGTCTTTGCATTGGATCCTGTGTGGGAAGCAGCCTGTCTGCAGGCTATGATGCGAAGCAGGTCCTATGGGTGCTGGGCCCCGCTGGACGAATTTAACCAGACTAGGAGTGCTGGGACTGAGGGATCTGAAAAAAAATCTTTCCAGGCCAATAGATCTTCTAAACTCAGGTGGCAGGCTTGCTGTTGTGGTCGCCCAGATCCCCTTCAAAGAGGGACATGCTGGGAGAGCTATAGTCAGGCCAACCCCTTCCAGATGGTCTCAGCTGCAGAGGGCAAGCAGGCCTGAGATCCTTCCTCTTCCTGGGCAGCGCACATTCCGTGACTGACCAATGCTGGGGTATAAAGGTGTGGCCATGACAGCCCAAGTCAGGACGACTCTGAGGAACTCATCTAGCTCCAGGACTCCTGCAAGGGATTGAGGGGTTGGGGAGGCTGTGGCTGGCCTGCGGTGAAACCGCCTCTCTCCCTGCCCCACCTGCTTCCTTCCCCTCCCTTCCCTCCCAGAGGCTGTCTCTAAACTCCAATAAACACAGTCACAGAGTCCCCTACTCACCCCTTTGGGCTGAGCATTGTCTTTCCATACTGCTCTCCCCCACCGTCCTCTTCTTATTTTTAATTTAATTTCTTTTAAAGACAGGGTCTCCATCTGTCGCCCAGGCTGGAGGTGGCAGTGCAATCACAGCTCACTGCACCCTCTACCTGGGCTCAAGTGATCCTCTCACCTCAGCCTCTGACTAGCAGGGACTAGAGGCGCACACTGCTATACACAGCTAATTTTCTTTAAAAAAATATTTTTATGTTGCCCAGACTAGTCTCAAACTCCTGGGCTCAAGTGATCCTCCTGCCTCAGCCTCCCAAAGTGTTAGGATTACAGGTGTGAGCCACCACACCCAGTCCTACTTGCCTCTTTTTAAAGTAAACTTCTTTTTTGTTGAAGTATAACATGCATACAGAAAGATGCAAAACTGAACCAATCACATACAACATAAATCTCTGCAAAGTGAACATAACCTGTAACTGTCACCAGATCAGGAAACAGAATTTTACCAACACTCCCAGAGTCCGTTTTTGCCCCGCTCCTTCTGAAAGGAAACCCCCGTCCTGACTTCTAACACCACAGACTTAAGGCATACATGTTTTTGAACTTGAAATTAACGGAATCAGAGTGTGCTGTCTTACCTATCTGGCTTCTTTCACTCAACATCACATTTGTGAGATTTGTTCACGTTGTTGCAGGTGGCAGTTCTTTATTCATTCTCATTGCTATACACATTTTCATTGTCTAAATTACCCCCACTTTATTTATCTACTCACCACGGATGGGCGTTCGGGTGGTTTCCAGTTTACGACTAATACAAACGACTTTACGATGAACATTCTTGTATCTTGTATAATTGACTTTTGGTGCCTTTATAAACAAACTTCTGTTAGATATGTACCTGGGCTCAGGATTTCTGGAGTAGGCATGAATATGTTCAGCTTTAGTGATGCTTCCAAACGGTTCTTCCAAAGGGATGGTATTAATTTACCCCTTCCCCAGCAGCATAGGAGAGTTCCAGTTGCTCCACATCCTCACCAGCCCTTGATATTGTCAGTCTTTGCACTTTCAGCCATCCTGGTGTAGTTCTAATTTGAATTTCCCTGATAGCTAATGAGGTTGAACATCTTTTCATGTGCTTCTTGGCCATTTGGAGGTCCTCCTTTGTGACGTGGCTCTTCTAAGGTTTTTGCCTATGTATCTACTGTTTTTGCCTTGTTGATTTGGAGGAGTTCTTTATATATGCAAGTGCTTTGTCAGATCCCCATGCCCCCTTTTTGAGATTCAAATATCCCCAGGGTAGGGTGAAGTCTGGCATCACCAATGCTTGGGTAGTTCCAAATTACTTTCTCCCTTCTCTAGGCCTGGGAAGCCCTCCCAGAACGGAGGCCTCCTCAGTGAGGCTGCATTTCCCTTCCTCTTACCAGTTTTATTCTTTCGGCTGGGAGAAGCTGAAATACAAAAGGGTACACGCTAAAAAAAATCAAGAGCAAAGATTTGGAGTTTTCACAGAGGGGAAAGGAAGCCTGCCTGCCTGCCTGCCTGCCTTCCTTCCTTCCTTCCTTCCTTCCTTCCTTCCTTCCTTCCTTCCCTCCCTCCCTCCCTCCCTCCCTCCTCCACAAACATTTCTTGAGCACCTACTGTGTGCTGGACTCTGTGCTAGGGCCAAAGTGACCAGAACAGACACAAAACCCTGTCTTCATACAGTTCACACTCAGTGGTGAATGCAGAAGACAGCCATTAATCAAATGAAGATGTCATTACACATCGGATGGGGAATCCTGGAGGCAATTACATGCGGTTTGCTCTTCCGGCTGCAGACACTCCCCTCTCCGGTGTGGGAGGGAGCCCAGCCTCTGTGAGTTCTGCTCTCAGAGGATTTTGTGTTGCTGGGTGAGCCGCATCATCCAGCCAAGCCGCCGGCTGCAGAGGCTGCTGTTGCCAAGCACCCCAGAACACACCTCCTCCCCTTCCTGGCTTTTGTTTTGTAAAAACACGTTTTCAGGGGAATTATGCTGAATTGTCTGAGAGAGGGAGGGCTTGGAGCAGGTGAGAGGGAAGTAGCTGAAGAAGGGATTTGGGGAGCTTCTCCCAACCAGAAAAAGGGGCAGACAGACAGTAGGGATGGGCGGCGGTGGGGAGACCGTGGAGGGAAGTGGACAGTGAGGACCCTAGGGTGGTCACCCTTACTTGGCACACAAGGTTGCTGACCTTGTCAAAGGTGCAAATAATCCCCCCCCCCCCATAAACACACACACACACACACACACACACACACACACACACACTCTCAGGTAAGCCCGGCAGGGGCATTGTAGAGCCTCCAGTCTTCAGGGACTAGGAAATCCTGGACAACAGCCATTATCTATGGTGTCCAGGGCAGCTCGCAGTCCTGAGGACCTAGCCTGAGCTATATGTTCCTTAAGCCCCCAGACCCTTGCTTGAGTGGGGAGAAGCCCCAACATCAACCGAGATGGAGCTGCCCAGCCTTGCAACGCAGCCCTAGTTCTTCACCTACTTTTCCTCCCTTCATCTTCAAACTCCTTCCTAGCCTCTGGACTATCATATTTCCTCTGGCCTTTTTCATCTGATCCTCCACTCCCTAACTCCAGTAGGAGACCTCAACCCAGAACTCCTATGTGCTTCTCTAGCATATTCCCCCAAATCTGAGTTGTTTAGCCAGAGTGACACTGTGGCAGGGTGGAGGGGGTAATAACAGTACTACCTCATCAGGAAGTTGTGAGGATTAAACAAGATAATCCACCTGCAGCCTCTAGTGGAGCATCTGAAACATAGGATGTGCCCCGTCAACGTGAGCTATTATTGTGAATTACCTTTCCAAGCAGAGGGGAGATGGGAACGCAGGCCCAGAGGCCTGGAGGTGCAGGACACATTCGCACAGTTGGAGTTCACACATCGGTGCCATCTGAGGGTTAGGAGGGTTGCTGATGCAGGAAGGCCACCCAGGATCTAGAACATGTGTGTGATTATATATGCCATTCTGAGGGGTCTGTGATCTCTTCCTGCAGGTCATGGGAAGTATAAATGTTTTTCTATTTTTTATTTTTTGGAGACAGGGTCTCACTCTGTTGCCCAGGTTGGAGTACAGTGGCGCAATCACAGCTCACTGCAGCCTCCATTTCGCAAGTTCGGGTGATCCTCCCACCTCAGCCTCCTGAGTAGCTGGGACCATAGGTGTGCACCACCATGCCTGGCTCATTTTTGTAACTATGAGTGTTTTTTAAGCAGGGATGTGCATTTTAGAGAGCCCACTTGGCCATGGTATGGAAGATGGATCTGGAGAGGGAGAGGCACACCATTACATACCATTGACCCTGGTTTATAAAGATAGCCCTTCAGCATCTGGGCAGGCAACATAAGGAGAAGGGGAGGCTAACCCATTTTCCAACTACATCTCATTTTTAGTGAGTAAGCAACTTTGGAATCATGTTAATTGTATTGCCAGAGAAGTGATACAGCAGGAGAAGAAAAACACTGTGTAAAGAGATTGCAAAATTGAAAACCTGTTGTGACTCTGTAGGTGACAGCGATTCAGGGACACAAATGTGTCACAGTTTCTTAACTCCTGACACCTCCCCTCCCACCCCCTGTTCTACCCACTGACCCCAAGAGGTCTCTTCTTCAGGCTGTGCATTTATTAGGACTCTGTATTGCGAGTAGCAAAACAAACAAAACCTCAGTTGAGACCAGTTTAAACGGGAAAGGGAAGTTATTGATTTGCATAACTGAAAAACCTAGAGGGAGGTTTGGCTTCAGGTGAAGCATGATCTTGTGGCTTAAACAATGTTACCTAAGACCTGATTTCTCTCTGTCCTGCCATCTACAATACAGGCCTCATCTGCAGGCTTCACTTAGAGGACCCCCAGTAACTCCAAGCTTTCCCTCACAACTACAAATGGTTGTGTTGGTGCCTGACTTCACATCTCTACCATACTCTCTCCCAACCGAAGGGGAGCCTCTCTTTCCCACAATAGCCTTCCTTTCCTCCCCTCACTCACGTGCATGCCTCCTCATTGGCTCTGAGGGGTCATTAGCCATCCCAAACCAATGAAGGGGGCGTGGGGCTGTGATCCACAATTGGCTGAGGATCCACCATCCTCATCCACGTGGAAGGCAAAGGAGGAAGGCTGCTTTCCCAGAGGAAATTGCCCTGAGAACATGGGATCTGGACAAGGGTGAATCTGATGCTACATCCTGTGTGCCTTCTCCTTACTTTCTAGGATTTGTCCTCTAGATTTGGAGGCTCCTCTTCTGTCCTCATCCTTTAAGGATAGGCCCTTCACAGTGCTGTCCTGGTCTCCCTCCTGAGCCACCATCTCACCCTCTTCTGCCCTCCTTGACCACTCATGCATGGCTGACTCCTGAACTCACGTCTCCAGTCCCGATGTTTCTCCTGTACCATGAAACCATATATCCGCTGCCTGCAGGACTTCCCATTCCGACCTCCCACAGGGGCCTGACACCCACCATGTCTAAAGCCTGATTCATTCTCACTCCTCCCAACCACCCTGCTCCAAAACTGCTTCCCCTTCTATAGTGTCACCGTTGCCCCTGAGCCGGCAATCTGATCACTCTTGATCCCTTCCTCTCTCACTCCCCCAAATTTAACCAAGCCCCAGGCCATAAATCCCTGGAATCCATCTACTTCTTTCTCTTCCTTCCCCCTCCCTCTGGTAGGTCTCGGTGAAGTTCTGCTTGACTGATGGCTTCTATTTTAGCCAAGGCCCCTCCCCTGCACTGCAGAGCCTCTTAACTGCTTCCCTGGCCACCGGAGTGGCCTGGCCCTGAGGGCAGGGTCAATAGCCTCATCACTGCCCCACTGACAAGAGCTCAGGACAGTGCCTGGTGCATAAAGGCTCCCACAGAAATCTGCAGGTGAATAAATCAACCTGTGAATGAGAGGGGAAAGGGAAAGAAGATTCTTCTTGGGAAAAAGTCAGTATCTCCGAAGGCCTAGGGAAGCAGGAGCTTCCTCAGATGACCGGCGCTGGCCTGGCAGAGCCTGGTCTTTCCTCATTCAAAGCTCATCGGGCAGAGGACTGTCCAGCTCTGGCCAGGGGTGCAGGACAGCTCCTGGCAGGCACTGTCCATCAGAGGAAAGAATTCTTAAAGAGCCTTTGAATCTCTAAATTTTGGGATTCCAAATGTTCAGCTTTTCCCTTAAGCTCAGTACATTTAGCCCCAGTTACCACCTGGAGCAGCTAAAAGTCCTACTGCTCCATTTCTTAAGTCATCAGAAAACCAGCAAGTCGCAACCAAGGCTTTGGGAACAAAGTGTGCTTGTTCTTCCCCCATCCTGGTCACGGGAGGTAGGCATGTGGGTTAACGACACCTAAGACTCCAGCTACTGCAGTGACATTAAAATGTCTGTCGAGGAGAAGGGAAAACGTGCCTGTTTGGCTTTAAAGGGCTGACAAACTTTAATATCCTTCTGTGACTCGGCAGAGACGGCAAACCAGTGGCAAACGCACGTATGTGGGAATAGACCTGTGGCTGTGTGTTTTTGGTCTTCTGTACCAGGCTTCTGCATTTTTACAGACAAAGGCTTGCTCTTACCTCTCTTCTGCTGAACAAGGGCCTCCTTCAGTCCTTGACAGGCTTAAAAATAAACATAAGAAAGGAGGAGAAGACTTGGTTTTGTCATGTTCTGGCTTGGGCCCGTGGCCGCGCTGGGCGTACCACAGCGTGATCTTATTTAAGCCTCACAGTAACCCTGAGAACAAACGCCCTCACCACTCCCCTTTTGCCAGATGGAGACAAAAAACTTACCCAAGGTTGAATGGCTGGTGCGTGACAAGTCCCTTTTCCCCTCCTGATGCAGATCCGTTCTCCCCAAAGCCCTAGAGGTACCAGGCTGATGACACAATCATCTTTAGATCCTAGGGCCTTGGTAACCGTTCTGAGAGAAGCCAGGACCATAGAGGGCTGGGGATTTATCGCACTTTTTCCGACACTGGCTCCCAGTGAGAAGCTTGAGTAGTAACCTCACAGGACAGCCCAGTCTTCCTGGTTGCAAGAATTCTAGTTCATGTGGTATATACCATGGTAGACTCTGGAAGATTTCTCCCTATGTGACCCACCTTACATAATGCTAATTGGATTTTTTTTTCTTCTTTAAGACAAAGAGGTACCAAGAAGAAAACAAAAAAATGAGTCAAAATCTCCCTGGTCAGATAGCTTTGGTTAACATTAACAAACCCAAGTAGAAGGTTAAAAAATTCAAACAGCAGGAAAGTTTTAAAAATTAAATACCATTCCCCTCTATTCCTCTCCCAAAGGCAATCTTTGCTGATATTTTCTCGTGATTCTTTCCAGCAAAAAGGAGCGTGTAAAATCCTATGGATACGACTCTATTTTGTTTTTGACACAAAAGGAGCGATTACCCCTGAGGTATTCTGCAGCTCGTCTTGTTCACTCTAACATGTCTGGGAGAAGCTTCCCATGTTAGCACAGAGCAGTCCACCGTTCTTTTCCTGAACTCTATGTGTTTATATTCTTTGCTCATTTAAAAACCTGGCATTTGGTTTTTTCCTATCAAACTTTTTGTAAATTAATAAGTTCGTGGTCAAGTTTATATGTTAGAAATACATTTTCTCTGTTTTTCACTGCTGTAACTTCTAATAAATATTAGCATTTCTCCTTTTTAGCCACACAAGGATCACAGAGAGGAGGAGAGGACTGTATGAGCTACCGACTGCGACTGTGACAAATTACCACAAACGCAGTGGTTTCAAATAACTCATTTATTGTCTTACAGTTCAGGAGGTCAGAGCTCTAAAGCGGGTGGACAGGGCTGTGTTCCCTTGTGGCTCTGGGGAGCCTTTTCCAGCTTATGTAGACCACCATGGTTTGTGGTCCCGTCCTCCGTCTTCAAAGGCAGCAGCAAAGTGGCCTTTTCTTTCCTGTCTGACCTCTGTTTCCACCCATACGTCTTCTCTCTCTATCTGAGCCTCCTAGCTCCCTCATATGAGGACCCTTGTGATTACATTGGGCCCACCCAGATAATCCAGGGCAACCTCCCCATCTCAACACCTTTAATTTAATCACAATAGCAAAGACCCTTTTGGCATGTAAGTTATCATATTCATGAATTCCAGGGATTAGGACACAGACATATTTGGGGGCCATTTTTCAGGGAAGAAGGGGAGAAGGGTATGTTGGGGGAAGGGGTGGTAGTATTGGTGCAAATTGTAGCTGTCCCCTCACCTCTGAAAGTCTGGAACCTTCTACATTTGGTGTGATTTAAGCCTCCTAAAAAGTGACATCCCTGCTCTGCAAGGCTATCACATCACAAGGTTTGTTTCTTGTCCCCTCCCTGCCCCCAACACATATATCTGGCATGATGGCAATTTATGAAAATCAAGCACCTGTGCCAGAAAATTAACTCTCCCAGCTGGGTGGTACCTCCTCACCAAGCTGAAGGCTCCTGGAAGCCACAGACCACGTCTCAAGCTTTGTTGTTGTTCTCTCTTACACAATCTGCCTGGCACAGCACTTCATATGTGATTAGAGAGGGAAAAAGGAAGGAAGGAAGGAAGGAAGGAAGGAAGGAAGGAAGGAAGGAAGGAAGGAAGGAAGGAAGGAAGGAGAAAGAAGGAAGGAAGGAGAAAGAAGGAAGGAAGGAAGGAGAAAGAAGGAAGGAAGGAAGGGGAAAGAAGAAAGGAAGGGGAAAGAAGGAAGGAAAGGAAGGAAGAAAGGAGAAGGAAGGAAAGAAGGAAGGAAGGAGAAGGAAGGAAGGAGAAGGAAGGAAGGAAGGAGAAAGAAGGAAGGAAGGGGAAAGAAGGAAGGAAAGGAAGGAAGGAGAAAGGAGAAGGAAGGAAGGAAGGAAAGAAGGAAGGAAGGAGAAGGAAGGAAGGAAGGGGAAAGAAGGAAGGAAAGGAGAAAGGAGAAGCAAGGAAGGAAGGAGAAGGAAGGAGAAGGAAGGAAGGAAGGAAGGAAAAAAGAAGACAAGGAGTCAGTGCTTCTCTGCAAGCCCCAGCTCTCCTTGCACATTCCTGTAGAAATACTTTCCTGTTCTTCCTCTTCCCCGAGGTCCTCTTCCCCAAGGTCTTCCCCTCCCTGGAACTCAGCTTGACTTCTCTTTTCTTTGGATGACTGGGTTTTCCAAGAGGACACTGGCTATAGGCAGGTGGTTGAGCAAAGACTTTGTGAGAAGATCATGGCCTATTTTCCATCCAGCCATCAGTGCCCTATTTTCTATTTAGCAGAACACTGAAAGCAGGAAAGCAGTAAGAATAATTAGCATGAAGTCAAACCTCTTTTGGCATTCTGCTGGGAGTGGAAGGGCAAGGAAGGCAAGGGGCAGTTCTGACATGGTGGGGGGAGAGGGTTCAGATATTGGTCTTATTCAGATACATCCGGAAGGCAGGAGGATGGGCTAGATGACCTCTCAAGGTCCCGTCCTTTCTGAGATGTTCGCTGCCACTGTGTCCTCACCCCTGTGAATCTGCCTCCGGCCTCTTACTCGGAAACCTCCAGCCTTATGTCCTCCCTGAGTTGGCCAGGGAACCTTTTCCCCTCCTGATTATAAAAATAGCACATACTTCCTATTACGAAAAGTTTGACAATTTAAAGAAGCAGGAAAATACGATATCCACAATTCAGCTATCCAGAGGGAAGCATGTTTAACATTTTAGACTATTTTTCTCCTAGTCTTTATTCTATGCATATATATTTGCAACTCCTACAGTAGGCTTCTTGCTGCAGTATTCTGGGAGGATGTGTCAGGAGATCGGCCGCCCTACCTCCAGGTAGCTTGTCCCCAATGGATGGCTGCTTCCCTCACCCAGTGGCTGCCAATGACGGAGCTGCTTTGGCTCACCCCAACCAAGTAGGCAGCGGGAAAGCCTTTCTCTGCAGTAACTCAGACCTTAAGGGAGGTTTCGCTTTGTCAGTGAATGAAAACAGAAGACTGGGCCAGGTGTGGTGGCTCATACCTGTAATCTCAGCACTTTGGGAGGCCGAGGCGGGCAGATCATTTGAGATCAGGAGTTCGAGACCAGCCTGGTCAACATGGTAAAACGCTGTTTCTACTAAAAATACAAAAATTAGCTGGGCATGGTGGTGGGTGCCTGTAATCCCAGCTACTTGAGAGTCTGAGGCAGGAGAATCGCTTGAACCCAGGAGGTAGAGGTTGCAGTGAGCCGAGACTATGCCACTGCACTCTAGCCTGGGCAACAAAGTGAGACTCCTTCAAAAAAAAAAAAAGAAAGAAAGGAAAGGAAAGGAAAGGAAAGAAGGGAAAAAGAAACAGGAGACTGTCTCCAGGTCTCACAGAATTGGAGTCCTATTCGGGAAAATGGGAGGATGGAGGCAGGTATCTCACGAAGTCCCGCGGACCCGCACAAGGTCTCCTGCATGGATCTCTTCCCCGTCTCCCCTCTTCCTGTTTCCTTTCTAGCTTTTCACCTCTTTCTCCTCAGTAGCTACTGCTTCAGGAGAGGAGAGGTGGGATCTCTGGGAAGGAAGGTGTGGGGAGGAGGGGCTCCCTGAGGTACAAGGCAGGAGGTGGGGAAAGGAGGACTTCCGCTTAAACTGTAGCTGCTTCACTCAATGGTGCATCTAAAATAAAACATATTTCATTCTCCAAAAACTAATCTTTTCCCGGAAAGAAAATACAACCACACAAATATTATTTGGCCCACATA
Organism: Chlorocebus sabaeus; assembly: GCF_047675955.1. Classification (NCBI taxonomy): domain Eukaryota; kingdom Metazoa; phylum Chordata; class Mammalia; order Primates; family Cercopithecidae; genus Chlorocebus; species Chlorocebus sabaeus. The sequence continues at coordinate 44,854,159 of NC_132929.1, read as the reverse complement.
AGAAATTGATATTCCTCCTATTACTCTACTCATAACTCTGTTTCCTGTGAGCAAACACACTGACCTTATTAGCCCAAGAGAACATTTACATCCTCCCTGTCCAAGGTCAGATGACAAGAGACAAAACAGCATATTGTACTCAAGTTACTGACTCCTTTAATCACTTGGAAGGGAAATAGGGGTGGGTGTGGGATCTTGGGGAAGGCAGGGTAAGAAGTCTCTTTTCACTTGATCACACATATTTTTAATGTACATGAAATTACACAGTGTTTGTTTTTTTTCACAATATCATAAGCACTACCCCCCAAGTTTTTAAAAACTCCCTAAAGACGCTGTCTTATCTGAGCACGCTTGCAAATGAATGCATACTATTCCATTGTAGAGCACAGCGGCGGTTCTGTGATTTTAGGAACAGAGGTCCTAACAGACCAGACAACCTCATTTTATTCTTGCTAAAGTAAATCCTTAAGATTTCCCAATAGCTAGCTTAGTAATTGCTGGTAATTTTCCAAAGACATCACTGATAAGGAGCAGCTTCTGTTAGATGACTGGAAATATTGCCTGGTTGTCAAAGCTGTGTGAAGAAGGCACTGGGGCCAGGTTTGGCAGTAACCACGTAAGCGGAGTCAAGAAACATAGCCTAGGAGAAGACACAGTATTGATTCCACAGCTGTCAGTCTATCCCAGGGAACAGAACTGAAGATATTTCATCTTGTACACAGGCAGGCAGCTGTGTTACTGCACAAGAGTGGACAGACGTGGAGCCAGCACATTCTTAACTTTGAATTCTGATCATCTCTGAGATTGTGTAGCCCTCAGTTCTCAACCCTGGTTGTACACTAAGGGGGAAAAAGTCAGTACTCAGGACTTACTGCAGACTGATTAAAGAAAAGAATCAGAGATTCCCCCCTTTGGAGAATCTGAGAGATTTAGCTCTCTGTTCAATTTTCGTAGTTTGGATGACCTGGAAAGCCTTTGTGGAGGCAGGGACTGGGTTCTATGACTTCTGTGAGGTCCCCTTTCCCTCCCTGTGTTCCTTAGCCAGGACTTCGCAGGAAACACTGGGATATCAACAGTTCCACCCTGCGTTTTGCGCCCAGTTTTCTTGTTTTTGTTTTATCTTGCGATCTCATCATCATGGAGGCTTGGTGAATAGGCCGGAAATTTTGGAACCACAACTTGGCTTCTGACTGCCTCAGGCCTTCTCGAAAGTTTCCAGCAGTCAAGAGTTTCATCCAGATATCTGTAGGGGACCTTCAAGGGAACAGCTGGGAAGCTCATTGCCCCATTAGGACTCTCTATGACCTTCCCAGAGGGCCCAGCCACACAGATGCAGCCTGGAATGTGGCAGGAAGCTACAGAACAGGCAGGAAGCCCAGCTCCACGTTACATCGTTACATCGCAAGCAGCCTCCAGCGCCAGCCCTGAAATATCCCATTTCTTCCTGATCCACCCCCACTCCCAAACACACAGCGAACCAGCCAGTAAGATTCAGCAGTTACCTCTGAAATGCGTCTTGGATCTTCTGTCCTAACACCAACTCCCCAGCGCAGGAGCAATCTCCTAACTGGACTTCCAACCTCCAGTCTCTCCACCTCCAGCCCATTCTCCATGCCATGGCCAACATGATCTTACCAATCTAAGATCTTCTGGTTTGAAGATGGCATAAAGTTAGTAATCCTCCTTTCATTTTCTGGAAGTAATCCAAAAACAAAAAGGACTTGAGAGATAAAAACACAAATTCCATTTTTAGTAAAAGTAGCAGACACCTAAACCACAAAATAGATGTAAGAGTTGCCAAAAGCAATAGAGCTTCAGCAGAGATGTTGCGGGAAGAAATAGAGCAAGGATGCTGTGCTGCAAAGTTTCCGGGACAAGCTGAAAAAGAATCCTCCAGAAGGGGAGGGGCACACCTGGATGCGGAATGCACAGAGCCCTTGTGTGCAGCAGCAGAAAATGGGTGCAGGTGCTGTGGCCTGAGCTCTGCTGGCTCAGGATTCAGACAAGCCACAGTTGTAGGAAATGGTCTGTTTCTGTGGCAACAGGGGAGGAGAGACTTTGCCTCGGGGAATCTTCACCATTGGTTGGAAAGAATTCAAGACTTAGTAAATTTACATGAACCCTGGGTCATAAGGAAAATTTAGCCAACCTGGAAGACAATCTTGGCCTTTCTCACACCTGAGGTCCACGGGGAAGAAAAAACATTACCTGCTTCAATAACGAGTATATATACAGAGTTTTGACAAGAAACAAAGGAGGAAAAAAAAAGGAAAAGCAAACAGCAGGTAAAGAAGATTCATCAAAAAACATTGCCATGGAGCAGATGAAAATTTTAACAAGAAAATTAAGAAAACATAGCAAAGTAATTTCTCCCACAAAGAAAATATACACATGAGAGATGAGGGAAGAGGTAATGAAACAGTGGGAGGAAATGAACCCTGAGCGGCCAGAGCTCAGGGAAGAAGTGAAAGAAAAAAAAGAAAACTATCCAACCTTCACTCTTAAAAAATGAAGCCTCAAATCTGAAGCAGTAAAAGGGGAGCACACACTGTGGAAACTCAATGAGAGATAGTGAGAGGAATAAGAAAAGGAAGAAAATTAGATGAAAATAAAGAATTAGAAAACAATAGGTACATTTGAAAGGCAAAGAAGATTTAATTCTATATGCATTAAATATGTCTGAAAGGGACCCAGCATGGTGGCTCACGCCTGTATTCCCAGCACTTTGGGAGGCCGAGGCAGGCGGATCACTAGAAGTCAGGAGTTCCAGACCAGCCTGGCCAACATGGTGAAACCCCGTCTCTATTAAAAATACAAAAATTAGCTGGCGTGGTGACGCACACCTGTAGTCCCAGCTAGGGGGAGGCTGAGGCTGGAAAATCACTTGAATCCCGGAGGTGGAGGTTGCAGTGAGCCAAAATCGTGCCACTGTACTCCAGCCTGGGCAACAGAGTGAGACTCCATCTCAAAGAAAAGGAAAACAAAATTCTGAAAGGGCACACAATAAATTGATAATATCAGTTGCTTCTAGGGAAGAAAATTGGGTTGGCCCTGAGGTAGAGTGGAAGGGGTGGAAGAAGGGCCAGGGTGGAAGGGAGATTTTTCACTTTTGTGAAACTTTTTTTAAAGTTTTGACTTGTATGAACACTTTAGCTCATCAGAAACATTCAAATTAAGCAATACACACCCTGCCTCCAACACACACACACTTTCACAATCTGATTATGTTACTGTCTGTTTAAAACCCTTCCATTGTTCTCATTTCTCTTAAGATAAAAAGCCCACACCTAAAAATGGCTTATTAGTATAGGGTGATCATATAATTTGTTGTCCAACAGGGCACTTAAGATCAAAAAGACACACTACAGATGTAAACTGGGACTAAGGCCATCTACTTATAAGGCAGGCCATGATCTGGCCCTTGTTTCCATTTCCAGCCTCATCTGTCACCTTCCAGCCCACAGGCTCTAACTCCAGTCTTACTGAGCTGTAAGCAGCCACCCACTTCCCTCCAGACCTCTCAGCACAAGCTGTCCCCTCTGCACAGCACTTTCCTTCTTCCAAGTCTCCCTACCCACTACTGTTTGGCTTATTCTGTATATCCTTCGGGTATGATTTACCTTATGTATTTAATCAGTTCTAAAATGCATGCTCTGGCCAGGCACAGTAGCTCATACCTATAATCCCAGCACTTTGGGAGGTCAAAGTGGGAGGATTGCACGAGCCCAAGAGTTCGAGACCAGCCTGGGCAACATAATGAGATATCGTCTTTACAAAAAGTTAAAAAAAAAATTATGGTTGGGTGCAGTGGCTCATGTCTGTAATCCTAGCACTTTAGGAGGCTGAGGCAGGTGGCTCACTGGAGCTCAGGAGTTTGAGACCAGCCTGGGCAACATGGCGAAACCCTGTCTCTCAAAACAAACAAACAAACAAACAAAAAATATATATAGATATATATTAGCTGGGTGTGGTGGCATGTACATGTAGTCCCAGCTACTTGGGAGGTTGAGATAAGAGGATTGCTTGAACCTGGCAGACACAGGCTGCAGTGAGCTGAGATGGAGCCACTGTACTCCAGCCTGGGCAGCAACAGAATGAGACCTTCTCTCAACAACAACAAAAAGTTAAAAAAAAAAAAAAAAAAAAAAAAAAAAGGTCGGGCATGGTGGCTCGATCGGGCATGGTGGAGCTCCATCTACTCAGGAGGTGGGAGGATCACTTGAGCCCACGAGGTTGAGGCCGCAGTGAGCTGAGATTGCACCACCATACTCCAGCCTGGGTGAGTGCCAAAGAGAGACCCTGTCTCTCAAAATAAATAAAATAAAATAAAATGCACACTCCTCACCTCCCTATCACCCCGTTACATTTTCACATCTCTGAAATTAGAACAGGTCTTAACAAAATCCACGACATGTCATGGTTCAGTTGGTAGCATTTTTCTTAGTGCTGCATAAATGAATGATGCCTCTTACACCAGAAGGCATCTCGAGTTTGATGACCCGTGTTATCACACTGTACTAGTTCCATGGCTAGCTTTCCACTCGCTGGGAAAGCTAGTCACTGAGGGCAGGACTGTGTGTTATTTTTCACTGGGCTCCCACTGGCACTTACTGGAAAATGCTAGTTCCACGATAAACATTTTCTGAATGTGCATAAATAAAAGCATGCAGTTTAATCAACTTTTCTGAAAATACTTTGTATAATTTTCTATCTACACCCTATAGCTTAACTGGTGACATAAAACTTGCAATGAAGCCGAAAATTTCAGAAGAAAAATTTGTTTAAGGGTAGGGGGTTTGCTCTCAGACATTTCTGCACATTTTCCCCCTCAACATTTCTGGTTTGCTCTGGGTCTTCAGATCTCCTGAAGACTCTTGATGACTGAATGAAGGCAATTGAGTTCCATATGAAGAAATCTTTATGTTTTTAAAAGCAGGACTTTAGATCTATAAAGGGAAGTGAAATACAATTATTTGTATTTTCTTTCAAAGTTTCAATCTCACTCTTAACTTGGTTCACAAAGCAAAAGCGACAAATACAAAACAGAAATTCATTTATTTATTCAACAAATATCCACAGATTTCCCACTATTTGCTTGCATTCTTTTCCATACTGAGAACATCCCAGTGAATATGACAAGGTCTTTTCCCTCCTGCAGCTTACAATCAAATGATGGTTGAGATACAATGATGTACATACAAATTAAAAACACAATATGTCAGAAGCTGTGACTGCAATGATCATATGTGAATATACCATTTTATTACACTTGCGGGTCCCCAAGCTTATCTGATCAAAACTACTACCAGGGAGCTCATTAAAAATACAGATTCTTGGACCCCTGCCAGCCCCACTGAATCAAGATCTATAGCAGAGAGGCTGGGGCAAAACTATTTTAGGGAGTGCTCCAGTAATTCTTGTGATCACTGGACACCTAGGCTGTGTCAGAACTTTTGAACTTTGGCTGCGAGCTAGAATCACATGGAGAGCTGTGAGAATATGTGACGCTGGATCCCTTTCCCATCAGTTCTGATTTCATCCATCTGGGATGAGTCCTGCATCTGTATTTCAAAGCTCACCAGATGATGCTAGTGGGCAGCCAGGGTTGAGAACCGAGGGCTACACCGCCTCAGGGATGGTTGGAAGTCAGAATTAGCAACTTGCTGCCCACTCCTGCTCAGGAATCAGGAATCAGGCTCTTGTATGCAGCTGCTTGCCGTGTCCAAGATTAAATATCTTTAGCCTACACCCAGGGACAGACGGGCAGCTAACCCAGGTACTGTGTCTTCTGCCTCTGGCTTTATAGCTTTGCCTTGGATGTAGCTCTTCCTTGGATATGCTTCCTGTACAGAGCCAAGTCTGGGAGGTAACCCCTACTGTAACATTTCAGCTGGGCTTGGCCTCAATACCCAGCTGTGATAATCTGATGCAACACTTCCAGTCACCTAGCACAAGCCATTCTCTCTTAGCAGTTTCTTTGGAATGTCCCCAGTGTAAAATTTCCATTAGTAACTTCATTTTGAAATCCCATCAAGCCTACCAGCTGCTACGCAAGGAACCCAAAATGCAAACACTCCAACAGTTTCCCTTTAAAAAAAAAAAAAGAAGAAAACATTTTCCTTTTTCAGCTCAAAAATTTCCAAAATCATTATGTCACTACACCTGGCCTCTGAGGGAAGGAGAAGAGGAAGACAAGAAGATGAGAGTCCCAGGAAACCCTGACATGAGAAGCACTGTCATTCTCTTTTCCTACGACCAGCCCCTGAAGTCCCTACCACTGTAAGACATTGTATCCTCACTGGGCACAATGGCAGTGTTTTTTCCCCCAGAGTTAGTGGGGTGCTATGGAAAATACTCAAGTTCAGGCCTCAGTTGGAGATGTGTGACTTCTGTAAGCCTCAGTTTCCCCATTTGTCAGTTTTGTTGTGAGGATTGGAGGCAACATAACTAAAGCAGTAAGCACGGCACCTTGCACATAGTAGGTAGCTATGATTGTTATTGCATCCTCTCTGCCTTTTGGTATTTTTCTCCTAGATAAAGGATTATGCTGGGATTTTTTTATGTCATTGCTCAATGAGCTGGAAAAGGCAGCCCTGCTGATTAGAATGCTGGTTTGCAGGAAACAGAGTGGTAGTGTTGACATTTGCAAAAAGCTTTCTTGCTAAACTTTAAACACTTGGCAGATCTAATCCTGCTGGCATTGCCTGTTAGTGATATTTCTATGGCTATAACGGACATGCCGAGTTCAATCAGACACCCAGGAAAAGGGCAGGATAATTGGTTTCCCTCAAGTTTCCAGCAAAGTTACGTGGACACACAGTCCATTTTAGCATGGAGGGAACTAATGTGTATTGAGCATTACCTGTCTAGCACATTTGGAGGTGCTCAATAAATGCTGAGAAGCTGAATATATATACTGTGATGGAATGAATGTACTGCAGAGGCCAGAATGCACTACGCACTTTTATTCTGTGCTATGTGTTTTGCTATGAATGGTTAATTTCAAATATTGATGCATTTATTTGAGCAAAGGGTGTGCCAGTCCACATGCTAGCTTCTGGGACCATACCTGTAAGCAAAACAGAAAAGGTGTCTCGACCTTCTGAGCCCTCAGCACAGAGAGGGTGACAGGGAAGAAACAGGAGTATTCTCCTACTCTGTGTGCTAAGTCTCCCGTGATGGAGAAAGCACTGAAGGTATCGAACCCAGTCTGGACTGAAAGCTAGGTGTGGGAAGTGGAAATGTATGCTGGCTCTGGAGGTGCCAGGCAATGGGAAACTCAGGGAACGACTGAGCTTCAGAGGACCTGGAAACAGGTTAGCCCGCAGGTGCAGGAAGAGGAGAGAGGTAAGGTGAGGAGACCCCGACTGGCTTTGCAAACCTTACTGGATCTTCTGCTGGACAGGCTAGTGTGCTACAAGGCAAGGGCTTGTCGTTGCTATTAAAATAAATTTATAGAGGAAAATCGGCTTTTTGGTAAAGTTCCATTTAAAGTTTTTTTGTTTTTGTTTTTGTTTTTAAATTACATTGACGGAGAGAGTGGGTCTTATAATTTTAGGGCCTCCAAAGGTCTTAATCAGGCTCTGATGGTGAGCACATCAGGGCAATGGGGAGTTACTGAAGCATTAGCAAGAGGGTGGCGAAAATGCCCTCCTTTCTCTTTGTCTTACCACGTTCCTGAGGACCTCAGTTCAGTAAGCGCAAACGGGCGGGCGTGGCTGCGGAGATGGAGACCACTTCCTGGTTTTCCGCTCAGCCTGCGGGAAGGGTAGGGAAAGACTTGGGGACTTGGTTGCTCCCTGGGCTTGGCCCACCAGTTCAGCCTTGGCTTCGGATCCAGGGTCCCCCACCCAAGCTCCCGTCTCTGGGGAGGCCCAGGCAGGGCGAGGGCTAGCGCGGTGATCGGGAGGCTGGATCCTGGAGAGACAGGAGCCTGCTTTCCCGCCCCGAGAGGCCACGACCTCGTAGGGTTGCAAACCGAATCAATCCTCTCCGTGCCACCTCCTCCAGTATCTTGTTTGTGCCCTGGACTCGATTCCTCCCTGGGGATTCCTCCCTTTATGCAAAATCTGCTGGGACCTCCCGCGCCTGGGGACTCCTGGAGCGGCGTGCTGTCCCCACCGGGCGCTCAGCGCAGAGCGCCCCGGGCAGCGAGAGCGCTCCCTGCACCCAGCCCTGCTCCGGGCTCCGCACCGCGGCCCTTTTCTTAGGTTGTAGACACTCCCTCCCTTGCACGTTCCGAAAGCTGAGTATAGGTCCTTCGGGAAAAGGCGAGCATGGGGTCGGGCAGTTCCCAACGTTCCCCTCCACGGCCCACCTCCGTCCACCCTAGGGGCAGTCTATGCTGAGCAAGCGAAAGGCCAAAGCGAGGAGATTCCTCGTTGTTAGTTTAAAACAAAGTGTCTGTTTTCTATGTTGGGATGTTAAGGAAAAACAAACAGGTAAAATAAGATGCCTGTAGTCACGACTCAGTGGGTAAAATGCTGTTTCTGTTTAACCCCTCTTCCTTCCATCTCTGCTATCTGCCTGCCTCTCTCTCTTTTTATGATTTTCTTTGTTTTTATCACACAGGGAGTACGCAAATGCATTTTCATTGTAAGAGGTTGAAACAATGCCGGAGATTACAAAGTGAAATGTGAACACCATATTGCAACTCCCCACCCCCATTCCACTTCCCCAGTCCCGGGTAAAACCTCTGCCTGCCATTTGGTATGCAACATTCACTCCTATTCCACGCATTTACACGTATGTGAAAGTACACACTTGAGTATACACAAATATAAGGTTATTGCATGTATGCACATATGTACATGCATACATAACTTTTTTGCAGTTTTATGTCATGGAGACCATACAGTAAGTGTTCCTCAGATTGTGATTTTCATGTACTAATATGTCTTAAGGAGCTGTCAATGACAGAACATACAGGTCTTTTACGCCATAGCTTGTCTCTTTCTAACAGCTGCAAATTCCAAACTGTGGATTTTTCATGGGTTGTTTAACCTCCCATTATTGACATTTCTGGTGTTTCTTTTTTAAAAAAATGTATTTTCTTTCTCTTTTTTGTTATTACAAATAGGAAGCAATGATTATTGTATTAGTTATTTACTGCTGCCTAACACAATACTCCAAAACGTAGTGGCTTAAAATTTTGTATAATAAATATTTATAATCTCTCACATTTTTTGCCAGTCAGGAATTCGCAGCTTCTTGGGTGGGTGATTTCTGGTTCAGTGTTTTGCATGGGCTTGCGGTCCAGATGCTGACTGAGGCTTCAGTCAACTGAGCCTTGACTAGGCCTGGACGAACTGTTTGCTCTCAGGGCTGGTAAGTGGATGTGGGCTGTTGGTAGGAGCCCTTAGTTTCTCACCCATGTGAGTCTCTCCACAAGGCTAATTGAGTGTCCTCACCACATGGTGGCTGTTTCCATCATAGCCAGTCATTCAAGAGAGCAAAGTAGAAGCACAGGGCCTTTTATGACCTAGCCTCCAAAGTCACACATTGTCACTTTGGCCACATTCTATTCATTAGGAGTAAGTCATTAAGTACAGCCCTTTTGTGAAGGGAAGGGTATCAAAGAATTTGTGAACATAATTTAAAACCACTAGTATTACCCTTATGCATAATCTTTATGTAGTTATGTGACTATTTCCTCAGAATACATTTCTAGAACTGGAATTGCTGGGTCTAGTGATATATGCACTTTTAACTTGATAATTCCTCCTGTTTGTGTTAGAAACTGTCCATTGTCCCCCTAATATCCATTTTCTCTTTTCTTTCTTTTAGCAACGAATCTCCTGAGTTTCAGGTGGGTATGAGTTGAGAATATATTTTCCACCTCCCTCGCTGTGGACATGTAACTAAGTTATGGCTGATGGGAAGGACTGTGTGCAATTTCTGAATCAGATCCTTAAAATAAGCTGTTTGTTGTACTTCCGCTTTCCCCATGGAGAAATCTATTCAGAGAACAGATGTGGTGGTGGGAGTCAGCTTCCACCAGGTGATGCAGGTAACACCCCTGGGGACGGTGGTACAATGTATAGAAAGAACCTGGGTCCCTGCATAACCTTGTGGAGCCAAGCCAGCCTTCTTCCCAGGACTTTCTACTGGCTTAGACTTTTGTATGAGAAAAAAAAAAATAAAGCTTTTATCTTGTTTCAGCCACTGTTACTTACTGATGATTTGCCTCCTCAAAAGCCTACCCAACAATGTATGAGTATCCATTTCCCCCATCCTTGCCCACACTAGATATTATCAATCTTCAAAAAGTTATCAAGCTGATGCCCTCCCTCCCAACTTACGACTTTATAATCTCCTTCACGTGCTACTGCTAGGGGCAGGGTGAAGGACATTGATATAAAATTCAAGAAAAAACCTACCAAAATCTGTATTACTAGAAAACACGAAGATATAATGTTGCTTTTGAGAAAGAAACTACAATTTCAAAAGTACTCATACATCCCCCCCAAAAGACTGCAGGGATGCTGTGCCTTCCCTCAAAGGCATTACAACCTAACTGGGAAAAGGTATCTGGACATAGACAACTAGCAGTACAGAGTGGAGCAGTCTGGCTGGCTAATTCCTGGTACTGACCCAGGGAGATTGAGGAGGGAGCTGTGATGGAGGACATTTAGCCTCCCAAAGTTAGTAGTTCATGCATTTCTTATGCTATTTGGGTGAGAAGCAGGGAGAAGGGAGTGGACTATCTGGGAGAAAGTTGTGCAGGCAAATGCTAAGGGTACAGGCTCTGGTGTTAGACTGTCTACGGTCACATCCCATCCCTGCCACTTCACTCTGTTGGCACATACTTAGTGAGTGCCTTCCGCAAGCAAGGTACTGTTGGTGAGGCTGGGTGTTCCATGAGAAACTCTCCTGTAACTGGAGCTTCCTTTCAGAGTGCTGAGACAGATGACAATGGGCTGGGCTTCAGTTCCCTCACCTGGAGAGTGACGAGAACACCAGTACAAAACTCCAGGGCTGCTGGGAAGATGGAATGAAATAGGACATGAATGAAATAGGACATGAATGAAATAGTACATGTAATGGGTCGCATTCACAGTGCCTGGAACATAATAAATGCTCGTAAAGGTAGGTGTTATCATTAAGGAAAGCCATGAAGGAGAAAGTCCCTAGAGCCCCCAAGATTCCTTTCTGGGCCTTCACTGGTGACTCCCAAAAAGTTTGTTTTAATGCCCCCTGATACAGTGCGGATATTTCTCCCCTCCAAATCTCATGTTGAAGTGTGATCTCAGTGTTGGAGGCGGGGCCTGGTGGGAAGTGTTAGGTCATGGGAGTGGGTCCCTCATGAATGGCTTGGTGCCCTCCTTGTGGTAATGACTGAGTTTTTGCTCTATTAGTTAGAGTGAGATCTGATTGTATAAAAGAGCCTGGCACCTCTTCCTCCCTCTCTTGCTCTCTCTCCTGCCATGTGACCTGCCTGCTCCCCCTTTGGCTTCTGCCATGAGTAAAAGCTTCCTGAGGCCTCAACAGCAGCTGAGCAGATACCAGTGCCATGCTTATCCAGCCTGCAGAACCATGAGCCAAATAAACCTCTTTTCTTTATAAACTACCCAGTCTCAGGCATTCCTATATAGCAATGCAAAATGGACTAATACCACCCCCACCCATAGAAAAACCCCCTGCTTTCATAAAAGATATCAGTTCTTTCTCACTGAGGTGAAAATGATTGACGTAGTTTGGTGCACTACTTCTGTTGCATTTACACTTTAGTGGAGAATATACTATGTTTGGTTAAATCATAGGGATGAAAGTCTAATTATAAAATTTCAGGCATCAGCACAGCTAAACCAGGGGCATTTGGGCCAACTAAGGGTGCTTCACTGATGCTGCTGAAATCAACATTTTTAGGGAGCTGGCCCAGTCTTCTCTTCCCTTCCCTTCCTTCTCTTCCAGTCCCTTCTTCTCTCTCCTCTTCTGCCTCTGCTCCTCTGCCTCCCCTTTCTTTCTCTCCCTCCTCTTCCTCCTCTCCTCTGTTTCCTCTCTGTCTTTCCCTTGCCTAAATGGCTGTCTAAGTCCCTGATGATTCAATGTGATTACGTTTGCATAGGCAGGTGTGTGTCTTGTTTAGTCACATTAAAAATAAATCACTTGGCCACATGCAGTTGATGCATCAATCTGTTACTTTCCTCTGCTTTCCAGGAACAGATTGCTCAAAAACCAAACGACTGTTGCGTGAAATGCGAGTGGGGAAAGGAGTGAGATGAAGGGAACAGAGCCCTTCCAAACTCGCCCTTCAGCCTTCCCACCCAATCAGAAAGGAAATCAGTCATGCCCACAATCCTGCCAATAACACAGTGTAGCGGCTACATTCTTTGGATGAATGACAGCGAGCTGTGGAAGAAATCTGGTTTGGAGAAGAGATGGGGTGCTTGTGTTTACTGAACATCTACGGCAAATCAGGCCCTGTGCTTTCTTTTGCATCCGTTCTCTTCTAAAGGGGAATCAGGATCCTGGCTGAGGGACCCTGGACTATTTCACCTTTCAGGATCTCAGTTTCTTTAGACTAAAAACATGAATTCCTTTTTTTTTTTTTTGTTTTTTTTTTTTTGCACTTTTTAAAAATTAAACTTTAGGTTCTGGGGTGCATGTGCAGAACGTGCAGGTTTGTTACATAGGTATACAAGTGCCATGGTGGTTTGCTGCACCCATCAACCCATCATCTACACTATTCTACTGATGCTATCCCTCCCCTAGCCCCCCAACCCCAAGACAGGCCCTGGTGTGTGATGTCCCTCTCCATGTGTCCATGTGCTCTCATTGTTCAACTCCCATTTATGAGTGAGAACATGTGATGTTTGGTTTTCTGTTCTTGTGTTAATTTGCTGAGAAAGATGGTTTCCAGCTTCATCCATGTCTCTGCAAAAGACATGAACTCATCCTTTTTAATGGCTGTATAGTATTCCATGGTGTATATATGCCACGTTTTCTTTATCCAGTCTATTATTGATAGGCATAATTCCTATTCTTAAAAAAAATTTTTTTTTGTAGAGATAGGGTCTTGGTATGTTTCCCAGGCTGGTCTCAAACTCCTGGGCTCAAGTGATCCTCCCACCTTGGCCTCCCAAAGTGCTGGGATTATAGGTATGAGCCACCACACTAATTCATATTCTAATAATTCTTTTTGGTATCAGGGACAAGTCTTGGGGTTATTCAGACCTAGCTCCACCCTTTTGGGTAAATTACTTATCATCTCTGAGCCTCAGTTTCCTCATCTCTAAAATGGGGATGGGAATCAAGATCAAATGAAATAATGTATTTAAGACATCTTTTTTAAATGGGCAACTAATAGTGATGGTGTTTAATCTTTCTTTCACAATATGCACATTTTCACCCTCTTAGAGATTTTTAAAATATTTTTTACAGGTTGGAATGGTGGTTTTCCAGGTGGTATGAATATGTGTGTGTGTGTGAGTAAGTGTGTGTGTGTATGTGTGTTCTCCTTATTCTTGACGAAAACAGTCTGAGGAAGAGACAGCTGAGGTTTTTTTGTAGTAATCTTGGCACCAATGAAAACCAGACCCTGGACTCCATAAATGCTATTGGGCATTCAGTCAAGGGGTAGCAAGTATCCCAAGATGTTCCCTAGTAAATCAGACCTCCCTTAGTGAATCATATCACCCTTGTGTGATCCCCCCCCACACCGAATCTGAGCTGGCCTTTGACTTGCTTTAACCAATAAAGTGTGTTGGAAGTGACACTAAGTTGTTTGTGGTCTAAGTTTTAAAAATTCCTAAATCTTATACTTCTGTGCTTTGGGGATCCTCAAGTCAGTATGTAAAAAGTGTGGTCTCTCTGTGCTGGAGAGATCACATACAGAGAACAATGGAGAAGGAGAGACCTTGAGAATATATGGATAGAGGAAGAGAGGGAGGAATGGAGGCCCAACTGTCCCAGCTTCACACCTGAGCCAGGCCTCCATCCACCCCCTTAAGGCACCAGCCAAGTGAGTGACTAATCCTGGATACTTTATCCCAGTACAGTCCCCAAATGACCACAGCCCCAGCTGCTATCATGTGCAACAGAAGAACCACCCAGCTGATCCCAGTCAACCTATGGACTCATGAGAGATGATAGAATGGTTGTCTTAAGCCATTCACTTTTGGATTGGTGTATTACAAAGCAACAGATTATTGAAAAAGTCAGCAATATTTTTGAGCTTTCACTATGCACCAAATCATGGACTCTCATTAGGAGAGATGCAGAGGAACTGCCCACAACTCCCCTCAGGAACTTAGTTTGGGCAAGAAGATTGTACAAAGGCAAGTATAAAGATTCTAGACATTTACTAATCCACACACAAGTGAGTGCTTGGAAGTATGATGTAAACAGACTGTTTAGTGATGGGGTCATCGGGGTTGGGTTAGGGTTAGGAACACTCCTACAGGGAGAGAGTCTTGAGCTGGATTTTGAAAGAAAGAGCAGGTGACAGTTCAGAAAATGTCTGGGGTTGGAAATGGGAGGCATTGATAGCCACATAGCAATAAAACAGGAGCACATGGAGTGGGAACTGAGAAACTCAAGTTTGATATCAGGTGGATATAAAAACAATGGGTCTCAAAGTGGGTCTTGCCAATCAGGTTCTAGGCCTGCAGCAGGAACTTCAGGAAAGCTGGTTATTTCATTATCTTCATTTTCTTCATTCCATTTGGTGAAAACATAACTTGCAAATGGCAGGATAATCCCTTTATAAATGCCCCTGATTGTGGAGTCTCCTGGGGGAAACTTTCTCTTCAGCTCCCACTGGAGGGGGCTCAGAAAGATGTGTATAACCTGTTTATAGAGGACCCTTTTAGGCCTTCCCCAAGGATACCTCCCAAGGGGCAGGGGTTATAAGAGCCCCTCTGTGTGACTGATGAGAAGCAGAGACACAAGCTAGGGAAGCATAGCCCAAACCAGAGCTAATTGGTTGGTAGTTAGCAGGTTAATGGCTCACATCAGGGATGATGCAAGGCTGTAGCCATATGGCAAGAATGACTTCAGGGTTTTCCCTTCTTTGCTTCTCTCCCTTCCTGGTGTTTGGTGGGGCTTTGAAACTCTCCTGCCCGGGAAGATCTGCGTCATGCTTGAATCCTCAGCTCTGGGAGTCAAGGCAAGGCCAAAAGGTGATGACCTGTACTACGAAACGTGGACTCATAGGAAAATGAGCCATTCTGCCAGTCCCTTGAGGAACAGGGGTGCAAGTACAAGTTGGAGGGGGCAAGGGGCAAGCGGTTCCAGCTCTGAGTAGAGAAAAACTGAGGGGAAAGGAAAACAGGTGGCTCATGACAGCACCTTTCTTCACATTTTAGGGTGGTGCCTTAGTTTGTGATTCTACCCAGTTTACTCCATTCATAATCTTAGCATATACTGTTATTATTTTTCACAATTACTGAGTTAGGCATATGTTCAGTTGTAAGTAACAGAACTCCCAGCTAACAATGGCCTAAGGAAGGTAGACTTTCCCTCAATCCACAGAGGATGATTGAGTGGCCACCACATACCAGGCGCTGTTCTAGGAGCTGGGAAACAGCAGAGAGAAAAACAAACTTCTTGCCCTCATAGAGCAAGAAGGCAGCCTGGATCAGGAAAGGGCCTTGTCACTGTCCTGAATGCCTGGGGTTTCTGCTTCACGGGCATAGGAGACCTCAGGATGTCCAGGAATCTCAGTCAAGACAGGAAGCAGGAGAAAGAGGTGGACCAGCCTCCCTCGTTCCTTTCAGCAGGAACGAGGAAAAGCTTCCCTGGAATCTCCAGCAGATCCTCCCACAGGCCTGGGCTCACTCAGAATCTTCAAGGTTACTTTGGTCACTGTTTATCACTTGGGACTACCCAGAACAAGGCAGGGTTCAGTTTGCAAGGGAGAAGGGAGAAGGGAGAAGGAAATTGGGCAGGTAGTCAGAGTTGGGCTGTCTCTGTGTTTGCAGGCAAGGCAGACACTGGAGAAGGTAAACATTCAGTGGCAAACATAGCATTGCAAACAGTAAGGAAATAGTGAAATAATTGTAAAATGGCATTGAAACAATCCAAGATAAGGCAAAAAGTCCTTATTGAGTGCTTGCTGTTTCCTACGGTCTTTTCCAAGTAGGACATGTGAAGAGGGAAGGAAGGATCCAGCCTCGGGGGTCTTTCAGACTGGCAGGAGATGACATGCACACATCTGAAACAACCTGTGCCCAGAGAAAGTGAAAAGGGATCTGGTGGCAACTGAATGCACAGTTCAAAGTGGTCATTGTCATAGGCACTTTCCCTGCCTGTCCTGCCCATGTTCCTTCTAGGGAACATGCCCTGCTCACAGCTGCTAAAGGTGTTGATCCATGAGGTCCAGGCCCATCCCCATCTCACTAAAAGGTGTTAAAACAAGGAAGATCCACTAAAAGGTGTTAAAGCAAGGGCGTGTCTCGTCCCATCACCTGATTTTAGTGCTTTTAACACTGGAAGGTGTTAAAAGCAAGGAAGATCCACCAAAAGGTAAATGGGACCAAACGCACCCTTGCTTTCCACCTTTTAGTGGATCTTCCTTGCTTTCAGATTAAAGACAAACTCCTTGGCACAGCCTCAAGGTCCATCACTGTGCCTGTCCTCCTCTCCCGCTGCCTCCTGACCTGGCCTCCGGCCACCCCAAGATGGGCGGATCCCACCCAGCAACTCACGCTTCTGGGTCTTTTCACATGCCAGGACTTGTGTGCACAGATATACCCTCCCCTCCCCTGTTTTCCAGCTGGTGAAGTCTCATTCCTCCTTCAAGACCACCACCTGGGGTCACCTCATCCCCACACTGACCTTGCTTCCTCTCTCCTTCATGCTGCCCCAGCACCTCATGAGGACTGTGCTGGCATCTGCCCCTTGTATTGGCACTATGGGCCTGTGTGTTTCCCTCTCACTCCAGGGCAGGGCCTGTGCTTCATCTTGGTATCCTTGTTAACTAATACAGTGCCTGACACCTCAGCCAATGCCTGTGGGATGAACGAATGAATGAGTGGTTCTCTAATGGTGACAGAGTAGGTCTCAGCTGATTTAGTAGGGCTTTCCTCCCCGGGAGCTTAGCCTCAGTGCGGCCCTGGGTTGGGGATCAGGTGCTTTAAGGAGCCCTTCTGCCCTCTGCCCCTAAAGCCAACCTTATTTCCTGCTCACTCTCACCATGATCCTCTTCTCTAGAGCCAGAATCCCCTAGGAGCATTTCCTTGTTTTCCTCCTCTGGAGAAGAGGAGCCCGGAGCCAAGGAGCAGAGGGCTGCAGAGCATGGCTGGGATTTGATAAACAGGCAGGAGATTTCAGCAGCAATCAGCAGAGGAAATCACATACATTATCCCCGGAATTCATAATGCAGCGCTAATGAGATGGAGGGGCTGGGAGTTGATCTCTACCGCCTCTTGCAGCCCGGGATCATCAGTGTTTGGAGAAGGACGCAGGGAGGGGCACTGCCTCCGGGCTGCTCTCCCCTATCCTGTAGCCTGATGGTCCTCCCTTCAAGGGAAGGCATTTATTAGGCCTCTAAATGTGGCTTGGTCACAAAGGACATGAAAATGAGGGACTGTAGAGCCCTCCGGGGGCGGTGGAGCTGGGGAGGGGAGCATGCAAGGCGAGGGACCCACGGCGACCTCCCTGTTGAATAACCTTTCCCTGAGAAAGTCCTAACATCTGGAAAATTTCTAAATCACATCATCATTGAATTAGTATCTATTGAGGCTTGCCATAGGCAGGAAGAGTGATCATCATTTATTGAACCTTTCTCTGTGCCCCAATGCTGATAGTTTGCAGTTGTACCTTATCCAATTCTCTACCTCCTCCCCAAATGCACACACTCACACCCATGAGCACACACTTGCACTCACATACATTCTCACACCACATCCCCTCCCCCCACACTCCCCATGGTGAGGTGGGCATTGCTGCCCTCACTTTACAGGGTACAGGGACAACTAAAACACCAAGCATTTCATGACTTCCTGTCATCACACAACTCCTGGCATGTGCACCCCAGGGTATTGACTCCAGGTACCCATGCTCCTCTCTGCACTTACTCTCTGCCGTTTCCCTGTTTTATTTTCTCAGAGCTCTTACTCTCCACAATGTCATTGTTTATTCATCTGTTTACTTGGTTTTTGTCTGCCCACCTCCATAGAATGTAATTGTGATGAGGATGATGACAGACAACATTGACTGAAATATACTACATACCAGGCACTGAGTTAAGCGCCTCATGTACATTCACTCATTTAATCCTTGATATTACCCTACTAATAGTACCAATCTTATTATCATCCCCATTTTACAGGTGAGAATGCATTCACTGGGCTAAGGCCTGGAATACAGGAATGAGTATGGCTTGGATGCCCATCTGATCCAATGGGGCAGTGGCTTCTTCTCTCAGGGTAGCAACACCTTGGAGAGAACAGGCTCCTGCCACACCCCTGCCAGTCATATCTCCCTCCTCCCACTCTTGGCCCACACTAGAATGGGGTTTTCAGGGGGCTCTGTTGAGTAAAGCAGGTCAGTGAAGCCCTCTCAGGCCTTTGGGCTAAGTGTCCCCATTCAGTGTCCCTCTGGCCTCTTTCCTCTGTGGCATCTGGCAGGGCCCCACGCTCCTGGCCTGGTTGTTCACGCACAGAGTTATCCACAGACACCAAGTGCGGGGTCCCCCGCCTGCCCCATTCTGTTGGGTGATTGATGGGGCTACTCTTGCTCTCAGCCCCAGAGAGCTCCTTTGAATAATAACTTGGCAAAATTACTTCTCTTGTTACTTTCCCTATCTCTGATTCATTTGCTTTCTAAGTCATTCATCTCTTTTGAGTTAGAAGAAGAAAGAGGGAGAAGAATGAGGAAGAGAAGGAGGAGGTAGCACAAAGGAACCAGGGACCATGAGCCCCACCTCCTCATTTTACCAAGGGGGAACTGGGAGCAGCTCTGTCACCAGCCTGTCCCATGTAAGTGTGATTTTAAGGTGGAGCGCACCTCTGCCAATGAATTTGTAGGGTTTGCAAATTCAACCCAGTCCCTGGCTATGGAACGAAAGCATGTGTGGGAGATCTAGAGCTGTGGGGAGGCGGGATCTTTCTAAGGCCCCTGAAGGTGCACCTTGAAAGGCAGCCGCCTGCTCTACCCACCTGTACCACTGGTCCCGTCTGCTTGTGGGGATGGTGGGATATCCTTACTCTTGAAGGGGAGCAGCAGAGAAGATAGGGAAAGGAATGAGATGGAGGCTCAATGGAGTCACAGCAGCTCCCCAACACTTATTCTGATCACCAGGCACTGGGGAGACAAAGCCCACAAGGAGTTCATAGACAAGTAAGTAGGCAAATACAATACCGTGCAATACATGTGTAGGTACAAGTAGGTACATACAGTACAATCCTACGGAGCAGGCTGTTTATTCTGCAATGGGAGGGACCAGCAAGGAAGCCTTTACAGGTGGGCTGATGATAAAGTGTTCTGAAATCTCAATCGGGAAACGGGGACGAGTGCTCCAAGCATCAGGCGATGCAGAAGCAAAGGTTTGGAGGTGCGAAGCTGCACAGTGTCCTGGGGGAGCAATAAATGATGTTATTTAAAGTACAAAGAGCAAGGTGGACATTGCCAAGACCTGAGAGGTAGGCAACGGCCAGGTAATACTGGCTGTAATGGTAAGAGATCTTCATCCAGGGCTTATGTGGGGGAGGGCTTGGGTGCCAGACTCAGGAGTTTGACGGCTATGATAGGAGAGTCCTCCAAAAAGAAGATGTGCAGTCAGACCCACAGCAGTGTGTGGAGGATGGATCAGAGCCAGGCTGGAGAAAAGAAAACCAGTTAGCTGGCTGGTCTTCCACGCTTCCTTTGCTTCTAACTGGTCTTCCTTTCTCCAGTCTGTCTCTGCTGCACCAGTCCAGGTAATAGGCAATTTAAGGACTGAACCAAGGCAGGGCCAGTGGGGAAGAAAATGTGCTTGAGAAGCATTTAGAAGGCCATGTCGACAGGCTTGGTGATTGGCTGAAGGAAGAAGATGGGAGAGATAGAGGAGTCAAGGGTACCTCATGGGGTCAGCAGCTGAAACAGATCATAGCAGTGGAAACATTCATGAAACATGCCAAGCACCTACTAGGTGGTGTCACTATTCTAGTCACTGGGGACACAGAGACAAATCATTCACTGTTCTTGAACATTCTTTAGGGTTATTTAAAGACAAGCTTAATCTGTATGTATAAACTCATGTCCAGCCACATTTGGGTAAATCTCAGAATTTTTTTCCTTTACCAAAAAATGCATCCTTTTCTTCCCTGCCACACAAAAACTCACTACCCGTCTTTGTTTCTTGTTTTCTCCAGCAGACTACGCTCACACGGCTAGGGGAGTTAAAGAGGGCCCATTTGTCCCTGAGTAGTATTAGGGCAGCCCTTTGGGGCCACGGTTGGGTGGCGAAGGTTGGAGGCTGGAAGCTTCCTTGAGAGTCAAGTCTCTTTCCAGCCATCTCTGCATTCAGCTTGAGTATTTTCCCCCCTGGGATGAATTTCCTCATAAAATAAATGTCTTGTCTGAATTAATCTTATTTTTAAAAGGAGAGAGTCATCATATTGTAAAGACAGATCATAAAAAGATGCATCAATCTGTCAGGAAGGCTGGTTAATATGAGTATTTGTTTAGCACAGAAAGTGTGCCCTGAGGCATCTGAACTCCCAGGCTGGGCTGGTGCTGGGCTTAGGCCCTGTGCACACAATTTCACGTGTATGCCCACGGCCTCCACAGTCCTTCTGGACTGGTTTTGGGCCTGGACAGGGCCTTTTATTTTAATACTTAGGCCATTCAGGGCCAGCAGCATATTGATAATGGGCACGATAGCAGCCTCCCTTTTTGAAGAGCCCAGGGAGTGACCCCTGACGTGGAGGGCCAGTCCCTTGGCTTAGGCCCGAAATACTTTCACTTGAAAACAAATCAATATTCAGGATCTTAGACAACACTGCAGATAATCTGTGCATTTTGTTTTACTCTTAAAAAATAGATACAAGCCATACAAAAGTACGTAAGTTAAAAAGTAAAATATCACATGAGTAATACAGGAAGTGAAACCTTACTCAGGTAACACGCAAATACAGGAAACAGATAAGGGGAAAACATTTAAGTCCTCCTTTGCCTCCTCCACAGTTAACCACTGCGAACTGCTTGGCATTTGGGCATCGTCAGCCATCAACAAGAAAACACAGCAGGATGGCTGGCTGACTTTTCTCCTTTCACCAGATGTTAACAACGCTATAGACACATCTGGGCCCACGACAGATAAGGGCTGGCTTCTAACTGTCTTTCCGTGTATTTTTATCTATTTATCCCCACACCATATACATATATCATTTATTTTCTGTGCTATAAATAGCATCATATCAAACACTTGGTACTTGTTTTATTTTCTTTTACATGACATTCTATTTTGGGTTTCTTTTTAAAATAAAACCATAATAGTAATAAAAACTTAAACTTTACAGAAGGGCAAAAAGGAAAACAAAAACACAAAATCCTTTCCTTCATTGTATCCCTCCATTCCCACTCCCCAGAGCACACAGATATATTTTCATGTATCCTTCTAGAAATGACCATTGTAAATGCATACACAAGGGCTTAAACACATACATACTTGATCTGTTCACTTTATAATAAGAAAGTGAGAACTCAGAAAGGTCAAATGATACACCCAAAGTCACACAGCAGCCTGGGGCAGAGGCAAGTGTAGAACTCAGTGCTCTGCCTCCCAGAGGGCAAAAGTTTGTCCACTGCATCTCCAACAAGTTGGCCCAGAGCCAGTCTCGGCTAATGTTCCTCATCCGTCCCTACCTTCGACCTTGTCTGCCAGTCTGGTGACTCTCCATGTTGCCCACGCCCCCTCCCCTCCCACGAATGCCCCTGGCTCAGTGTATTAATAGCCTGCACTTGTGCAGCTCATCCGGGAGCGGCCTGCCTGATTGGTCATTTCAGGAATGCCTGCTGTCTCCCTCAGCGCTGTCCTCACAGAACAATGCAGTGGCGCCTGGCAAAGTGGTTCAGTGGGCTTGCGTTTGTGCTTTTGTTCCTCAAATTACCAGTGACAATTAGGGGCAAAAGACCCTTTGTAAGGATAATTCCATTTAAGTAATCCCTTGCCCTGGGAGGAACCGACATCCCGTCTATACTCTGTGCTAGGCTTCGGGTCCACATGTCTGGCCTTGGGGAGTTTGCCGCTTGATGGGTGAGGATGGGCACACGTGCCGATAACTGGCCTTTGCTCCTTCTCTCTTGTCTTTGTGTGGGTCAGCCTTATCTGTCGTGGGCCCAGATGTGTCTGCAGCATTGCCAACATCTGGTGAAAGGAGAAAAGTCAGCCGGCCATCCGGATGCGTTTTCCTGTTGACGGCTGATGATGCACATTGGCACATCTGGGAAACATCCAGATGGCCAGACCATGCGTGCTATCCACTCACATGTGTGGTCCTCCTGCCTTCAATGACATGTCCACTGGGGCAGATAGAGCCTGCACCTGTGAACTCTCCCCGAGCCAGGCCTGTTCAGCTCAACTGGACCTCACCGATGGACATTTTGTTGCAAGGAGAAAAGAGGAAAGCCCAGAACTGGACACTGGGTATGGGGAAGGTAGAGTTTTGGGGGGAAGGCGGCGGCGGTGAGAAACTGACAGCTAGAGAAACTCTGACCTTGAACATGAAGTCTCTTGACTTCACAGAGATGGAGCCTGGAGGTTTTGCCTCTAGTGGGGAGCTTTGGAACAGGGCGCTGTCTTCCCGGCCCCTTTGATTCACGGCCACTCAGGGACCAGTCTCACTTCCTGGGAAACAAACCCTCTCGAGATCCGTGATTCTGCAGCGCCCTCTCGTGGGCAACTGGAATCTGTCTGGAGAGAAAACCTCAGGACACGGGCATACCGTCATCACACATGTGGGCATTCATGGATTTTAGAATCGTATGTCCAAGTCCTTCCACCTGCTCCCACTCACTGTAATATTAAGTCCTAAACGAACAACTGACTATTTGTATATATGGATGGGAGCCTGGTGGAAATTTGTTACAAGACAGCAAAGGACTGAGGACAGGGCTCAAATGTGTTAAGGCGGTGTAGACAGACTGGAAAGAATCCAAAATGGTGACATGCGAATGTGTGTGTGCATTGAGTGCACGCGTGAGACAGCCTGTGCTAAACAGATTCTGCCACGTTTCCAAATGATTTGGGCACACCCTCTTTACATCCTCCAGCCTAAATCAGGACACTCTCTTTAGTTTCCTTCTGTGCTCCAGAGAATTTTGTCCAAGCCTTCCCAAGCCTGGTGCAGAGGGGAAAGTACAGACTCAACAGCAGGAAAGAGGTTCCAAGAGTGTGTGGCCTCAGGCTGGTAAAACTCCAGGTGTGAGTTTCCCCAGTGGGTTGTGTGCCTCCCCAGGCTTGCTGGAAATTAAACACCATCCGGTTGGAAGGCCCCAACACCAGGTCTCCTGGCCTTGTGGACTCTCGGTCCCGGTAGATGGAGGCTCGGTGCAAGTGTGATCCCCACTTTCCACCCACCCAAATCGAATTAGCCTCTCCTAGACTGCAGGGCTGGCAGCCAGGCCCCACTCCTCCTCTCACATTCTTCTTTCTGTTCCTCCTCACATCTTAAAGACGACATCCTCACTCCCATCCTGATCTGTCCCAGTCCCCAGGGTATGTTTTGCCTTCCCCATCCTGGGACTTGCCTCAGCTTCTTCCTTCACCATCCCTTCCTATTGCTCCTTTCAAAAGACAGCTTTCCCCTACCTTCATTCTTCCATCCGCCCAACTGGCTCATCCCCTGCACGTCACACCCAGCCTCCCCGCCGCCCCCAATCTGCTGCATCCCAGCCCCACCTTAGATAAGGGATGTCATCGTCCAGGTTATGATCTGGCTTCTTCACCTCCCGCTTCCCAACCATGGACTTCCAACCCATGGAAAAGAAAGGTGGCAGCTACCATCCCATTGGAAAGTGCCTGGTTCCAACCCCATGATGGCAGCTGTGGGGAAGGGTGCTTTACACTGTCAAGAAGAGAACCTAGCAGGACTGACTGCAAGGTGGAGGATGCCCAGGAAATGTGGGGCTCACAGGACCTCATGGTGTGGCACAGATGGAAATGTCCAGATCAGATGGAGGAGGTGAGGACCACCCCCCCGTCCTCTGCCCAGGGCCGCTCCTCCCCATAGTATGTGCTGAGAGAGCCTTTGCTGCCTCTGCTGTTCCCCCCTGTCAAGACAGGGACAGATGCAAACAGAGGCTGGAAAACAGAGATAGAGGGAGCCAGGATGAAGAAAAGTGACGTAGATGCATGAAAGCCTGGAGCAGCAAGGAGCTGCACTGCAGTGGGGGAGGAATGTCTTGAGCACTTGGCATCTCATTTCACCTCACAGCAACTGTGACTGAGGGACGGCATCAGCCCATTTCACAGGCGAAAAAAACAGACATGGGGAAGCTTCCAGGGCCACACAGTCGGGGTGTGGCTGAGCTGTGCTTCTGGGCTTAGCCTGGTTCATCCCCAGGCACTTGGCCTTTCCACAACACAGAGAGAGGCACGAAAAGAGGCTGTCTCGATCTTGCTTCTCAAGTGACTCAGCACACAGAGAGAAGGAAGAGGCCAGCATACAGAGACCGGAGAGGCTCTGAGGGACGTGCCAGGAGAGACAGGGAGATGAGGAGACAAAGACACAAGGAGGGGCAGGGAAAGATCCTGCTTATTTCTCCCGATGCAAATGGATTTGGTGGAAAATACGTATTTTAGGTTTCATTCCCAGATCATCAGAATCAGAATTTCTGATAGTGGGACCAAGGAATGTGCATTTAAAGAAGGTTCCTCCAAGTGACAAAGTGTGCTGAGATATCTGCACCTAACTTGAAAATGCATGCAAAAAATCAGGTAAGTTGACGGATGGAAAGAGGAAGGAGGAACTGATGGATAATATGTGATAAACAGAGCAAAATATTAACTGAAGAGTCTAGAAAGTAGGTAACACTGTTCACTGTGTGATTCTCCTCACTTTCTGTATGTTTGAACAATTTTATAAGATGCCGGAGAAACAAGCTTCCAAATGACTGTGATGATTGGGCAAGTTTGGGACCATGGATGTAGGGGAAAGTTCCATCAGAAAATGTCTGGAGGAGTGGTTGCCCTCGGCCCCCTCGAACCCCACCCCCAAGCTCCAGTCACCAGCCTCTGGTTTCCTCAGTTTCACAGCAACCCCAGAATCTACAGCAGACTGAACAAGGCATTGTCCCTTCCCCTGGGTTCTAGAGGAAGTTCATTTGCCCCTTGGGGTCTCCTGTTCTCTGCGTTGAGCAGGATTAGGGGGTCCCTAGGCTTTGTCTTATTGGGTGGGTTGTCTGAGGCTGGTCCCTGTGGGGGCGTTTATACTAATGCGATGAAGCAGATCCATGCTGTGGATTTGGGGCACAGCTTGGAGAGGTGAGGCTAGAAATTCTCTTGGAAAAATCGGAAGCTGAACTTCTCACAATGGCCCTTCAGCACCTTGGCCAGAGCTGGGGAGCCACAGAAGAAGACCTGCACCTTGCCTTTCTTCTCAGCAGCCACTTTCTGGAACACCTGGAGTCAGTGGGGTTGAGGAAGAGAAGAGGAAAGATAGGTGGAGTTGCTGACTCACCAGTGACACAACCGCCTGGAGGTAACAGCATAACAGGTCGGCAGCAATAAGCATCCCCATTTTCCACAAGGAGCTGCATGGCACAGCTGCTGGATTTCACAGCAGAGTTCGACACTCAGCCATTCAACTAAGAGCCATTTGTTCAACTGGCAACATGACCCCAGAACCCCAGGGAGGGGACCAGGGCCAGAAATAAGTAAGACCCAGGCCCTCCACTCAAGGATCTGCAACTGTGGGAGACAGGCACTAAATTAGATATGCAGAGAGATGCATACAGTGCTCTGGGACTCCCGTGGGAGTCTGAACCTGGTGTTAGTCCCCAGGGCTGGCACCTGCTGTGATTTAAATATCTTTCCTGATGTCAGTCGTTCCCCCAGAGAGGACCCTTTTCTATCCCAAATTCTGCTTATGAATTGCCTTTTTCTGAAAGTCCTCTTTGATGCCCAAGCACTCACCACGGACATTCCCCTCCCACTCAGCTGTTGTGACCCAGACATGGGGTCATCTGCAGCACTTTTAAAAGCAGCACCTTCTGGGCCATTTCCTGCAAACTATATACCCTGACAGGTAAGTGTTCAGGGAAGGAAAATAATAACAAAACCAATCTGAGAAATAAAATAAAAGGATTGCAAACTATTTCATGTCTCTGTGCCTCAGTTTCCCCATTTGTAACAGGAGATGATAAGATCTGGTGTTTTTCCAGGTCCTTGTCCACTCGGGCCTTCTGACACTGGTCCATAGGGAGTCAAGGCTGCAGGGGTCTTTGAGGTCACAGAGACTGACTTCCTCTCTGAACAGATGGGGAAACTGAGGCTAATGACGGAATAAAGGCTAGTGATAAAGCCAGTGTAGGTGTCCTGCTTACCTTTTGCACCATGAGGTCCCTGCTGGACTCTGAACTCTTAACCTCACACTTTACCCCTGACCTTGCCCCACCGCTGCCTCGGGCTCTCAGCTTCATCCATGTCTGCAAGCTGCAGGGCTCCAGTTGGCATTACCTTGCTCCAGTCAGGCCGCCCAGGCTGGGTGCGCGTCTGCAGCCCCGTGATGGAGTCTTTCTTCTCCTTGTTGGCCAAGAGGTCAAGGGCCATCTGCAGGCCAATGGCCTTCATGTCATTCTTGCCCAGTGCAGATGTCATGTACATATGCAGCTCCAGGAAGCGGTCTGTTGGGTAGGGGATGAGGACTGCACTGAGGGTCTAGCACCCATGATGGGCGCAGGGCAGTATGCCAACCACTACCTTACCCTGGGGCTTGGAGGGAGACCCATAGGTCTTTTGCCCAGGATCTGTCGTGTGACCAGTGCCATGGAGAGGAAAGGCAGCCCATTGCTTGAGCTGGCCCTACTATGTGCATGGCACACATTAGTTGCTTTATATGCATGAAGGTGAGCCTCACAACCACTCCAAGAGTTAGATCTTTTATATTTATTTATTTAGTATTTTTGTAGAGATAGGGTTTCACTGTGTTGCTCAGGCTGGTCTTGGACTCAAGCAATCCACCCGCCTCAGCCTCCCCAAGTGCTGGGATTACAGGTGTGAGCCACTGTGCCTGGCCAAGATCTTTTGTATTTATAGAAGAAGAAATGCATCCCAGGGTAGTGAGCATGGCAGTCCCTGGGCTCCAAAGCTCATGCCCTTCTGTGCCTTACATGTCTGTCCTCATCCTGGCTGGGGACACAAGCCACACACATGAAAAGGTAATCTGGACTAAAGGGTCAAGGGCCGAGTGAATGGATCATAGTGTGAAGGCTACTGATATGCAGGGAAGGGCTAATGCAGACAGAGCTGCTTCCCAGAAGGGATGGGAACTGGGTTAGGCCTGGGACGAGGGGTGAGAGTAAAAGCAGAGGTGAAGGGAAGGCATGCTAAGTAGGACTAGTGTGAGCACAGAGTGAGAGGCTGGAACAAATGCAATGTTGGCGGGGCAGGGTGTGGTGCCCAGCTGGAGCCGCGTCCTCAGATGGGAGCAAAAGGAGGTGGGACTGGAAACAGATTGAGGCCAGAATGAGAAGGGTCTTGAATGCCCAGCTAGGAGAGAAGGGAAGGTTGAGAGTAACTGAGTAGGGCGTGACATAATGAAACAGCGCTTTAGGAAGCAGCATCGGAGAGCTGAGGAGACGGGGAAGGAGATTGGCACGAAAGAGCCCACAAGGCCAGAGAACCTGCAGTTCTGCACCACAAAGTTACAGGTCTGCTGGGATACTGATCCTTCAGCACTCAGGAGCTCCCAGGTGGGCACCTCTGTGTTCCATACTCAGACGTGACATAAGAATGTTATCATTTTTATGTGTGCCATGATGAGAAAAAGATTGGTGAGTGCTGCCTTAGGCTTGAGTGTCGGTTCAAGCCAGAGTTGGCAGGGCCTGATCTAGGATGTGGCAAGGAGCATTCCCGAGCTGACGATCACCTCGTTCTTCTCCTCTTCCTCTCTTCCCCTACACCTACACTGAAGGAGCTTTGCCATTCCAACGTGCTTTTTTATTGTTTCCTAAGTCACCATCCGCCCATTTTTCATTTGGCCTAAGGTCTCAGCCGCTGTTACAATGCAAATGGCCCTAGGAAGGATAGCACATTTCATGTCACATGTCACTTAACCGCTAGTCATGCTGGATGGTGTGGGAGGGAGGGAGATGTATTATGAGATGCCCACCTGGAGGACCCCCTGCTTCTTACCCTGCCTCAGAGTCACCATACCCCAGAGAGGGGTAAGAAGAGGGAAGGGGAGACACCATGGTGGGAGGGAGAAGATAAAGGGGCTGTGGAGGATGACCTGGCATGGTTTTCACCCTCTCCATCCAGTTGTGTTTGCGACAACCATCTAATTTCTGGGACACTTTCCTAAGAAAATCATCCAAAGCAAGAAAAAAATTATGTGCACAAATATATTAATTTCAGCAATTTTATGATTATGGAGAATGAGGAATAAACAAAATGTCCAGTAGTAGGAGCTTGGTTAAATAATTTATGGTATAACCACCAACTATACCATTCAGTAAATAGCCGTTAAATACTACTACTACTTTTATTAAACAGTTATTACTACTAGAACTTCTACTACAAATAAATTTATTAAGCAGTTACTATTACCACCACCACCACCACCACTGAATTTATCAAGCAGTTTATTAAGCTCCAGTCACTGTTCTATGTGTTCTGCAGATGATATCTCATCTAATTCCCATGACAATCCTATGAGGTGGGTACTAGTAGCATCCAGATTTTTCAGATAACTGCTTTCAAGGCAAACTGGTTAAATAATATGCCCAAAGTCCTAGAGCTATTAAGGGTAGAGTAAAGATACAAACTTAGAATAATTGACACTTAAGCTATAGAAGTTAAAAATTATAAACCAAAAATTATTTAATGCAAACCTTGACGTATAATTAAAGTTGAAATCAGAAGCCACAAATTTCAGCTGCAGTTAATGAGAAACCCTGAAAGAAATTTGATGTGATAGAGCTGTTGACTCGAGTGGCTTTGAGAATGCAAAGCATTGGGTTAGCTGTTACCCTTTGTTTACACAGATTAGGAAGAAGCAAACAGCAAATATTTATGCGCCAGTAACTAGAAAATTTAAATTAAATTTAAACTTTTCCTTCAGCTTGTCATCATAAAATTGAGTTTCTAATGAATTAATATAAGTAAAAGCATTTAAGAAAAAGAAGTCAATGGTATATAAATATTTGCTGTAATCGTTATTTACAAGAAAGGGCAAGGAGCTTTACTGAACTATTCTAAGCTTGAAGCGTTATCTTCCAAAGACTGTTGACTTGAACTTTAAGGTTCTGAATGTTTGTTATAGTAAACTAGAACTGTTTGGATAGTTTCTTGTAGAAAACTGTGTTTGATTACTTGAACGTATAAACTGTGTTTATTATAGGAATTTGAATTCACTCATGACAACCTTGTGATAATTAAAGAGTCAAATACGATCTGGTTCTAATGAACTCAACAAGTCTAAAACACTACGCCAATTCTCTTAAGTCAGAAACATATCTAAAGATAGTTCTCGTTCTATAAATTATAAGGAAAACAAAACAATGACTTTAACAGATTAACATTTAAATATAGTGTAAACCCTCAGTATTCCACAAAGATGTCCCATTAAGACTATGATATGATCCAGAGAAATATTTCACCATACTTAATAATGATGAGAGTAAATGCTTAGTAAAATATGTAGAATACAGCAAACATTTGGGCAGTGAGGAGGGAGACGTTGGAGAGGTTGAGGGGAAGACATTCACGCCTTCTTTTCTTTTTCAGACAGCGTCTTACTCTGTTGCCCAAGCTGGAGTGCAGTACTGCTATCATGGCTCACTGCAGCCTCAAACTATTGGCCTCAAGTGATCCTCCCACCTCAGCCTCCCAAGTAGCTAGGGCTACAGGTGCGTGCCACCATGCCTCGCTAGTTTTTTTAAAAATATTTTTTTGTAGAGACAGCGTGTGCCTATGTTGCCCAGGCTAGTCTCAAACTTGACCTCAAGCAATCCTCCCTTGGCCTCCCATAGCACTGGGATTACAGGCGTGAGCCACCAGGCCAAACATTCATTTTTGATAAAAGTATAAAAGAAGGGATCAAACAGTTAAAGACTTCATATATACTAAGGTATTTAATCTTTAAAAAAAAAAAAAAAGAATGGAAGGAAGAAAGGGTGTCTAATCTAATCTTTTTTTTTTTTTTTTTTTTTTTTTTGAGATGTAGTCTTGCTCCTCGCCCAGGCTGGAGTGCAGTGGCGTGATCTCGGCTCACTGCAAGCTCCGCCTCCTGGGTTCACGCTGTTCTCCTGCCTCAGCCTCCTGAGTAGCTGGGACTACAGGCGCCCGCCACCACGCCCGGCTAAGTTTTTGTATTTTTAGTAGATACAGGGTTTCACCGTGTTAGCCAGGATGGTCTCAATCTCCTGACCTCGTGATCCACCCACCTTAGCCTCCCAAAGTGCTGGGATTACAGGCGTGAGCCACCGTGCCCGGCCAGGGTGTCTAATCTTTATCTTAGATCACTCTCTAAACTTTCTGATTGTCATTCATCAGAAAAAAGGTTGAGCATTCACCCCCAATAAATACATCTGTTTATCCATGTTTGTCTCTACTTACAGCTTGTGTACATCACAAATATATGTTGCAGGCCAGGTGCAGTGGTGCATGCCTGTAATCCCAGCACTTTGGGAGGCCAAAGCTGGTAGATCACTTGAGCTCAGGAGTTCAAGACCAGCTTGAGTAACCTGGAGATACCCCATTTACTAAAAAAAGGAGATTAGCTGGGCATGGTGGCGCACATTTGCAGTCTCAGCTACTTAGGAAGCTGAGGTGGGAGGATCACTTGAGCCCGGGAGGCAGAGGTTGCAGTGAGCGCCACTGTACTCCAGCCTGGGTGACGGAGCCAGACCCTATCTCAAAAAAAAAAAAAAGAAAAATGTACATTGCAGTAAAGTGAACCACATTTACCCTTCCACCTGAAACAACCAGAAAAATGTATAAAACACATGAAACAATGGTTTCCAGACATTGGTCAGCAGGTGGCACGGGACTGTCATTGCTGAGAGAAGAGAAACAGATGAAGTAAACCCTACAACAGCCCTGCTTATTGCCTGATGCAGTCTCCTGAGGCGAGGAGACAGAAACTGGCATTCACAGAAGCCAAGACAGGCAGAATATTAGGCACAAGACTGGAAAAGGGAACTGCAGAAAGGAAGAGAGGGAAGGAGGAAAGGAGAGAAGGAGAGATGCAGGGGAGGAGGCCACTCACTAGCTCTGGAAATTTGCATAGTTTCTCCTAAGTCCCTGACTGAGCATTAATTTGAATGTGTGAAAGAAAATGACCAGAAAAACTAGGATGGACGATACCTCGAGCTAAGCAGCTGGGAATAGCTTGCGTTCCCACTAAAAGCAAAGAGGCTTTGCCATATATAGGGCATTAGGTAGAGTCCTACTCCACACTAAAGACTGCTCTAGACTCACCCCAATAGAAGTTAAAAGTGGGCCTCAAGAAGACCCAGAGTCTTACATAATTTAACTGTGCACCAGAACGAAGTGCAGTACTATTTAAAGAAATAACACAAAATCCAGGCCAGTGGCTCACGCCTGTAATCCCAGCACTTTGGGAAGTCGAAGTGGGCGGATCACTTGAGGTCAGGAGTTTGAGACCAGCCTGGCCACCATGGTAAAACCCCGTCTCTACTAAAAATACAAAATTAGCCGGGCGTGGAGGCGGGCACTTGTAATCCCAGCTACTTGCGAGACTGAGGCAGAAGAATTGCTTGAATCTGGGAGGCGGAGGTTGCAGTGAGCTGAGATCGCACCTGGGCGACAGAGCAAGATCCAGTCTCAAAAAAATAAAAAATAAAATAAAATAATAAAGAAATAACACAAAATCCATAATACAACATAAAATTCATAATGTCTGGCATCAAATAATAAATTATCGGGCACGCAAAGAAGCCAGAAAATAAAATTTAACCTGGAGAAAATTAGTAATTAGATACAGACTCACAAGTGACAGAGATGATAGACATAATAGACAAAAATGTTGAAATAATGAATGTGCTCAAGAACATCAACGCAAAATAAAACAAAACAAATATGATGGTCGGGCGTGGTGGCTCATGCCTGTAATTCCAATACTGTGCGAGTCTGAGGCGGGAGGATTGCTTGAACCCAGGAGTTCAAGACAACCAGCCTGAGCAACATGGTGAACCCCCTTCTTTACAAAATACAAGGAAATCAGCCATGCGTGGTCATGCATTCCTGTAGTCTCAACTACTTGGAAGGCTGAGATGGGAGGATTGCTTGAGTCCAACCTGCAGTGAGCCGCAATCACACCACTGCACTCCAGCCTGGGCGACAGAGTGAGACTCTGTCTCAAACAAAACAAAACAAAACAACAAATATGTCAACAAGAGAAGTGGAGGATGTAAAAGAGACCCAAACAGAATATCTAGAGAAGAAAAATACAGTAACAAATAAAAAATACATTGGGTAGAATCAACAGCTCTTTTAAGTCCTTTGGCTTTTTATGTACATTTCAGAATCAGCTGGTCAATCTCTATTTTTCAAAAATCCTGCTGGGACTTTTATTAGGATGGGAATAATAGATAATGTGCTACAGAAGAAAATATCAGTGAACTTGAAGACATAGCAATAGAAACTATCCAAAATGAAGCAGAGATTGAGAAAGAAAGAGAAGAACAGAGACTCAGTGACCTGTGGGATAATATCAAACTGTGTAACTGAAGTGGCAAGAAGGGGAAGAGGAAGTAAACAAACAAAAA
The DNA here is from genome assembly GCF_047675955.1 of Chlorocebus sabaeus. Taxonomy (NCBI): domain Eukaryota; kingdom Metazoa; phylum Chordata; class Mammalia; order Primates; family Cercopithecidae; genus Chlorocebus; species Chlorocebus sabaeus. Next base: position 44,821,279 of record NC_132929.1, on the reverse strand, counting down.
ACAGATAAACATGTTTTTTCAAACAGCTGGAAAATTTTCAAATCTCATGAAATCTATAAGCCCATTAAGCCAAGAAGTTCAATGACCTCCAAGTATAAGAAACATAAAACCACACCAAGGCACATCATAATAAAATTACTGAAAACCAGTGACAAAGATAGACATTTACAAGTGGTGAGATTTTTAAAAGATACATTATGTATGGGGGAACAAAGATAATGGCACCAATCATCTTGTCAGAAACGGTGCAGGCCAGAAGACAATGAGGAGGTATCTTCAAAGTAATGAAAGAAAACATAATCAACTGGTGATAATATCTTTCAAAAATCAAAGTGCGATAAGGTGTTTGTGGTCAAAAGCCAAAAGAGTTTCTCACCAGCAGACCTGCACTACACAGAACCATCAGTTCTTCAAGCAGAAGGAAAACTTTCCCAGATGGAAATCTCGACCCAAGCACGAAAAGTGTAAAGAACCCAGAAATGGTAAACATGTGTATAAAAATAAAAAATTTGTTTTTCTGACTTTTAAATTTCTTTTTAAAAGATAATTGGACAAATGGTGGTACACCCATAAAATGGAATACAACTTAGCAATGAAAAGGAATGAATGACTTACTGATACATGCAACAACACGGATAAATCGTGAGGGTATTATGCTAAGCGAAAGAAGTCAGATGGAACAGACTACATATTATATGATTCCATTTATATAAAATGCTGTAAAAGGCAAAATTGTCATGATAGAAAGCAGACCAGTGGTTGCCAGGGGTTACAAGTCAGGGGAGGGTGTTGACTGTAAAACAGGAAGAGGAAATTTTCAGGAGTAATGGAAAGAAATGCTCCGTATTTTGATTGCAGTGGTGGTTACACTATTGTATGCATTTGTCAAAATGCCATTGTATTCATTGTATGCTTAAATTGGTAAACTTTGTTGTATGTAAATTATACTTCAAAAACCAAACACAAATTAGTGTGAATAAGAATCGTTTGAGGGGCATGTTAAAATGTACATTCCTGAGCCCACTCTCAGAGAATCCATTTGATTTGGAAGGTCTGGGGTGAGTCCTAGGAATTTAAATTTTCAACATGTGCCTATTCTGAATTAAAAGATATGTCATGAAAAAGATAAATTATAAAAATAAAGAAATATATTTTTATAAAATGTGAATAAGAAAACAAAAATTGGAAGGGAATCCTTTAAAATGCCTGGTGTCATCTGGATAGCTGGATGAGATTATGAGGGCTTTTTTTTCCCCCTTCTACTTTTTAACTTTACAAAATATTACATTTTAATAGAACCTTCCCCCATCCTACTTCTCAAGATATGGAATAAGCATCTTCTTAAAAAGACTGAATTAGCCTGGGCAATATAAGGAGATTTCCTCTCTACAAAAAAAAAAAAAAAAAAATTAGCGGGAGTGGTGGCCTGCACCTGTGGTTCCAACTACTCCGGAGGCTGAGGCGGGAGGATTGCTTGAACCTGGGAGGTAGACGCTGCAGTAAGCCATAATCATGCTACTGTACTTCAACTTAGGCGACAGAGTGAGACCTTGTCTCAAAAAAAAAAAAAAAAAAGACTCTGAGTTCGCTTACTGGTTAAATGGTTCATTTTAGGTTACGTGGGTTTCATATCAATAAATTATTTTTTTAAAGATGCTGAATGCCCCTGTCCCACTCCCACTGCCCTCAGGCCCTGTCCTCTCTTACCATGTTGAGTCTCCTGGGCCTGGTCCATCTCCAGTTTAGTCAGCAGGCTCACAAACCACTCAAAAGACCGCTGGTCTCTGTTGATCCAGATAAAGTCCACCTAGGGGGAGAGGTCCTTCAGCTCAGCGGCTGGGTCTCCCTCATTTGCAGGAGGCTCACATCTGTAATCCCTGGGACCCATATGACCACCCTGAAGTAAGCAGGGAACATTCACATACCCATTTAAGGGAGGGAAAAATCAAGGCTCATAGAGGTGAGCAGCCATGCCCAGATCACAGAGCAGTATGGCACCAGAACCAGGTTTCTGACCCCAAGGCGGGGATTTTCTCTAATATCTTCTACTGTTTACAACAAACAGTGTGTTGAAATACTAGCTTAGGATAGCCAGAAAAACATAAATTACTTTTTAAGAAACTCTTCTAAGTGGTATATACAGGATGATGAATTTTCAAAAGGCAAACATGTTTTCATTATTATTATTTGATTATATTATTTTCATTATTATTATTATTTCTTTTTTTTGAGACAGAGTCTCACTCTGTCACTCAGGCTGGAGTACAGTGGTGTGGTCTCAGCTCACTGCCACCTCTGCCTCCTGGGCTCAAGTGATCCTCCCACCACAGTCTCCCAAGTAGCTGGGACCACAGGTGCCCGCCACCACACCCAACTAATTTTTCGTATTTCTGGAAGAGACGGGGTTTCACCATGTTGCCCAGGCTGGTCTTGAGCTCTTGGGCTCAAGTGATCTGCCTGCCTTGGCCTCCCAAAGTGCTAGGATAACAGGCATGAGCCACCGTGCCCAGCCATATGTTTTCATTCTTAAAACCACCATAGGGTCATGGATAGGTAGCATTATGGCTGCAACTGAACCCAGACTGCCTGGCTGTCAAGTTATGCAACCTTCAATGAACTGTTTAGAACATGTCTCAGAGGTGATGGGAACACTGAAGCAGGGGCGGGGCTCAGACATTCAGGAGGCACCAAGGGAACTCATTTAAGAGAATTCAGGGTATCTTGGGGAAAGAAAGATCCCATCAGGGATCACCTATCCGCTCCCACCTTTGCACAGGAGGATGGGCTCCTATTTTAGGAGGTGTCTAGGGGAGAAGGTCTGGAGGCCTGCCTGCAGGAGGTGGTACTCACTTTTTGGAGTTTCATGTTGTCTTGGACACCTTCGATCCAGGAGTGCTGGCAGTTGGGGCAAGTATGCTTTCTTTTCTGGTGCCTGAGGGGAGGCAAGAGGAAGGGGTTGTAAATTTGGGGCGAGACTTTTCAAGACCCCAGAGAATAGTTCAGGGGACAGGGAGCAAGGATGGGGTGGCAGAGTCCACTCTATGAGGAAGGGGAGGGATGAGACACAAAAAGGAGATGGGGGCAGAGCAGGAGAGGCAAGAGAGAGAAGAGCAGAGAGAGGTGAAAGGAGAGGAAGGAGAAGGAATAAAGGGAGGAGGAGTGGGGAGGGCACCTTGGGGCTCTGACCCAGGATGCAGGCAGGAGCACAGTTTGCCCACCTGTACATGATACTCTGCAGGATGGAAGCAAAGGGGGTGATGCCGATGCCTGCCCCGATGAGTACGGCATGCTCAGAGGCAAAGATCCTGCGGGTGGGGGTCCCGTAAGGCCCATCGATGTAGCACTGTGCACAAGAGGGAGTCAGAGAAGGGAGATGGGGGGTGACACTGGTCTCCCCTGCTACCAGGGGATGTCCCCAGGGCTTCAGGACCCCCTTTATACATAAAAAGACATCTCTCCTGGGCTGGAACCCAGGTCTGAGTGGCTCCCAATCCAGTGCTCTTTCTACATCCTGTGCTCTCAGCACCAGCCTGGGGAGAGCTCTAGGTGTTAGAATGCAAAGCTAGTGAAAACAAGGACTCAATCCGCATCCCAGGGGTGTGTGCCTGCCACTGCCGGGTGTGTGCTGTGGGTGCCCAGGAGACAGGGACAGAGAGCACATAGGCCTGTACACTGCACACCCATCCCTGCTCCTGGAGAAGAGACAGGCTGAGTGTGAGGTGTGAGGCTGAGCACCCTTGGATATAAAGAGCAGGGGGAGGGATGTGGTTACATGACCTGGATACCTGGATGTCAGCCCATGGGGATTTGAGGAGCTTGAGTACCCACAATCACAACAGCCCCTCCTTAAAGGCAAAGACTTCATTTCCTTTGGTTGGGGCAGGCGTTCTTGCTCACGTCCACCCCTGCAGCCTCTCACCTTGATATTACAGAACTGGTGGTTCTCCAAAAGTATCTTGGAGCCCTGCAGGGAGTAGAGCAGAGAGTTACGGGTCTTGGAGTGGACAGTATTAGGCATTTCTTAGAAGCTTCTTTGCCCTTGAAGGAGAACATCAGGGATGCGCTGGTAAACTGACTTCTGGAGAAGGGATAACGGTCTTGATTGTTAGCTTCTGCCCATTTCTGTGGTGTAAATCCTGCCCACCGTAGCTCCCACCATAACAACTGTGTTTAATAACCAGCTCACGAAATTCCTGAAACTTTAACAGTGGCTCCTATGGTCCAGCACAAGTCAGTTTCAGGGTGTGACTGGAAAGCACTCCCCTCCTAGCCTGAAATATTCTTTTCCCTCTGCCTAAAACACCCTTTCCTCTTCCCCAGCTGTCAAATTCCTTCAGTGCACACTGTATCTTTCATTGTCCAGCTCATTTGAAGTTGCTATTCCTCTTCAAAGCTCTTCCCACCTTCTCCAAGCAGAGAAGCCAGGGTCTCCCCTAGCTCACAGTTCCCCGGGCCCTAGGCCTTTGCTCTGGGGTTGCAGACAGTGTGCTCCTTGGGGGAAGGGAGCAGGCCTCCTCTGTCTTCCTCAGGACTTAGAGCATGGTAGACAGACAGCCCTGTCCGAGTCAGTATCTTTCCTTCTGGAAGGTGAAGGAAGCAGACCCCAGAACAGGCCTAAAGGAGCCTGTGCTATTTCCTGCTCTGGTGCAGGAGGCAGAGTTAGGAGTGACCTTCACAATCATCCAGGCTGAGAGCATGGAAAGAACGTGCCCACGTTCCCACGGAGCTCTGGTAGATCCTGGGTCTCCTGCTGCCTCTCCAGGATCGTGACATCATGCCATGTTGCTTCTTTGTCCAGAGATGACTGAAGGCTGCTCCCCTGGTGTGGGGCATGAACTCCTGGTGGTGGTTTGAGAGTTAGGCTATGAGACAGCTCCTCTCCTTTTAGTCCTTCTGATGGCAACGAGAAAGCCTTCCGTTCTGGCTAATGCATCTCTACCACCTCTCTAACACTTACTAACCTCTTCTCTTTTTTCCCTTCCTTTGTACAAAGTGAGAAAAGAAAGAAAGAAAAGAAAGAAAGTGGGAAAGAAAGAAAGAAAGAGAGAGAGAGGGAGAGAGGGAGGGGGCGAGGGAGAGAGGGAGGGAAGGAAGGAAGGAAGGAAGGAAGGAAGGAAGGAAGGAAGGAAGGAAGGAAGGAAGGAGAAGGAAAGAAAGAGAGAGAGAAAGAAAGAGAGAGAGAGAAAGAAAGGAAGGAAGGAAGGAAGGAAGGAAGGAAGGAAGGAAGGAAGGAAGGAAGGAAGGAAGGAAGGAAGGAAGGAAGGAAGGAAGGAAGGAAGGAAAGGAAGGAAGGAAGGAAGGAAGGAAGGAAGGAAGGAAGGAAGGAAGGAAAGGAAGGAAGGAAGGAAGGAAAGGAAGGAAGGAAGGAAGGAAGGAAGGAAGGAAGGAAAAGGGAAGAGTGTGGAGCACCACCTCTGGCTTGCAGCCTTAGCAGACAGGCCGTCTAGCAAGAATTTAATAACATTGATTCTCATTGTTTTTACTTTCAGAGCTATCCTGTGTTCATGACATGTAATAATAGTTTTCCATTAGAGATAATAATCTTAAGACTCCTTTTGAAATACAATTAAGTTTAAAGTAATGTTGGGACGTAAGAGAAATACTAAGTAGAAAGTATTACTGGGGCAGTTATTACGCAAAAGTTGGGAAGGTAGCAGGCAGATGATTGGCTTCAGAGACACCCAGGTGATGTGTCGTCCTTCCTGAACATGGCTTGCCCTTAAGGCATGTTCCAAGGACCCACCATGCATGGGAAGATAAGCCAGCTGGCCCTCCTGCCTCTAGTCCCAACTTCCTCAGCCTTACTAGGCCACTGTCTTCAGAATAGGCTTCCCACCATGTGTGAGTCTCCTCTTTTGTCTTCATATACACCAGGTCTTCGTCCTGCGGCCAGGGATCTCCCTTGGGCCTGTAGGACGTCAGCTCCAGTGACGTCCTTGTCGGACGCCACAACTCCCTGTGCTGAGATGCAGGAATGGATAGGTGGGGGCTGTACACTCTGCTTTGTTTCAAAACAGAAATTTCTTTATTATTTAAATCACAAATCAATAACGTTGGCTTTAAAAATACAGATATAGAAACTATTAAACAATAGTGAAAAAAGTATCAGAGCACATAACTACTCAGCATTTTCTTCATGCACTTACAGATTTTTTTCTAACACAGACATACACAATACTTTCACATAAATGGAGCATACTTTTTAGTAGCCTGCTTTTTCCACTTACTACATCTTGACAGGTTTTCCAAGTAAATACATTTAAATTGACCGAATCTTTTTCTTAGGAGATTTAATATTCTATTGTAAAGGTGATCAGCAATTTATTTTGGTATTTTCCTATTGTTGGGCATTTTGATTAGCTTCATTTTCTCATTATTGTAAACCACCACCCTGTCTGAAATAGCACTTTTCCCATCCCTACCTCTTGACACTGACTTATTTATCTTTACAGCATTTATTATCACCTGACATATTATGCATATATTTTATTTGTTCATTGTCTGTCTCCCCACCAGAAGGTAAGCAGTGACTATGCCCTTGTTACTTACTGATAGATCTCCAGCATCTAGAACAGAACCTGGAAAAAAGCAGATGCTGTGCTCCACAAATATTTGCTAAATTAACAAGGAAATTACTATATTTTGTGTGCACCCGTCCAATTAGCTTTTTTTTTTTTTTTTTCTTTTTTTAGATGGGGCCTTGCTCTGTTGCCCAGGCTGGAGTACAGTGGCATAATCTTGGCTCACTGCAACCTCTGCCTCCTGGGTTCAAGCGATTCTCCTGCCTCAGCCTCCCGAGTAGCTAGGACTACAGGCACGCACCACCCCGTCTGGCTGATTTTTGTGTTTTTAGTAGAGACGTGGTTTCACCATGTTGGCCAGGATGGTCTCGATCTCCTGACCTCATGATCCGCCAGCCTTGGCCTCCCAAAGTGCTGGGATTACAGACGTGAGCCACCACGCCCGGCCCCCAGTTAGCTTTTAAGAATACGTCCCTAAAATGGAGTTGCTGGGCATGTAGGTATACATATTTAAAATGCTAACACATATGGCCAGGCTGCCTGCCAGAAAAGATTGTGCCAATTTGTCGTGGCAGAGGTGACTGAGGTCCCAAGGAAACAGCTTTTAGTGTATCTAGCCCACTGATCCACAATGTGCCATGACTCGTCTGATTTTGAAAGTCAGCTTCCTCCTTCAGGACGTTTCCCTGATTAACAGCCGAGAATGTTCTGCTTTTCTTACCTACCCCTGCATATCCCAGAGCTTTGCTCCTGGTGTGGTCCTGGAAAGGTCCTCTGGTCTGGCCAAGCAGGATCTCACCTGGATTTCTACCCTGGACTTTAAATTCCCCAATGGCAAGGCAGGATTGGGCCAGGCCTGGGGATGTCTCCTATGGCAAGGTTTTCATATGTTAACCTGTCTCCCAGCCATGAGGCACAGTCTACTTAGTTTGAATTCAGCCACCCTCGGCCTCAGTGTCTATTCTTATTTCTTTAGCAGTTGCTCTGCCTCTCTCTGTTCCTCCAAAGCCTTGATAGCACCAGCAGCTCATCAGCTTTATAGGTTTCATCAAGGATCAAAAGAGAATAACATTGCTGATGGTGATGATGATGATGACCCTGCTGCCTAGTTCACACAGTACTTTATGTGCATTCATTCAGTTGGTTTTTTAAATAGTCATAAGAGAAAGGTAAGTAACAAAGGAAACTACTTCTATTTTATAGATGAACAAATCAAAGGACATGCCCAAGGTCACACAGTTAGAGAGTATTAGAGCAGAGACCTGGAGGTGGGTCTTTCTGATTTCAATTCCCACTCTGTTTCTGTTGCTCTCTCCCCCATCTAATGGGGGACATCAGACTGGGAAGGATCTGGAGTGGTAACACTTCGAGAAGGTTCTTGAACCACGGAGTCAGCAGTTGCCTAACCCCCTTGTGCTGCCATTTGTGTACACAGCAGTTGCTCAATAATTGATACTCACTGAGAAGAAGGAGGCAACTTGGTCTCTGTGGGCTTGCCAGCAGGTTGGACCCCTTCTCTCCAGTAGCCACCTACCTTGGACAACCTTTGGCTCTTTCTCATTGTCACACTCCTCGACAGCCTCTTGGAACCACAGCCCAGGGGGTCTGATACCTTGAAGGACTCATATAGCCTGTTTGTCCACTGGCCTTGGGACCGGATGTGCAGCCAGATAGTGTCTGAACAAGAGAAGAGTGGGAGGGGAAAGGAGGTCCATAGTGACCGGCACCAGGGAGCAGGCCTCACCCCACTGGAGGGATTGGTGCTGGGCCTCAGCCCTCCAAGTCCTGGTTTGAATGTCCTTCCTCAGGACCAAACTAGCAGCCACAGCCACAGGACTTGGACAGTTGATCTCTTTGGGACAGACCTTGAGATCTTTCTTGATGAAGTCAACCTGAGCTTAATAAGGGTACAGACTCCTATACCAAAGAAAGGATCAGAGCAGCTCACTGGGAATTTTCTAAAGGCAGGGACCCTGCCACCTCCATCAGGCCAAGGTCTCACCAAAATAGGCCCTCCTGCTAGTCAATGGCTCTGCACACAGTAGGTGCTCAGTCCATGGTGGTACCAACTGCTTTCATGGTATCCATGCCTGGAATGTAATTACTAAGGTCCTCTGTTGAATGAATGACTGACGGAAATGTGGTGTGAGGTGACGTGACTCTTCTGCTGAGTGGTACCAAATAGAATCCACAATATCAGAGAGAGGAGGATGCAAGAGATCTCCTGCTTTGAACCCTTGTCCTTTTCCCCTTTTTTTTTTTTTTTTTTTTAAACCACGGATTCTTTTAGCAGTCCTGCAAAGGCAGTGGATAGTCTCCCTCTCAGAATAAGGGTCTAAATACATGAAACAGGGATGGCCAACCTTTTGGCTTCCCTGGGCCACACTGGAAGAAGAAGAATTGTCTTGGGCGGCACATAAAATACATTAACACTAACAATAGCTGATGAACTAAAAAGAAAAAAAAAATCACACAAAAAAATCTCATCATGTTTTAAGAAAGTTTATGAATTTGTGTTGGGCCACATTCAAAGCTGTCCTGGGCCACATGTGGCCCAAGGGCCACGGGTTGGACAAGCTTGACATAAAGTAATATACAGAGAAATTACATATGAATCCAGTTATAATTAGTTATCAAAATGTTAAAAAAAAAACAAATTTGTGACAGGAATCCATGTGCTTCTTTGTTAATACATGAATTAATGAGCTCTAGCAGGCCCCAACCAGCCCTGGGAATCAGAAGCAGTAGTGAGCATAAATACTCTTGAAGCATTGGCCGCAGCTGTAACATGAGAAAAAGACATCCATGGTTTTCACCGCGAAAAAGTCAGAGGTATCATTAATGCTCCTGGGGTTTGTTACTCACATTTATCGTTGAAGAAAATGCTAAATTTCAGTTAGAGGTTAGTGAAAATAAAGATGTCCCATTCAAGTTGATGAAGGAATTCATGACCTGGTGTTACCATGTATTTTACAGAGGCTTAGAGAGGTGCTTCGCAGTTTTATGAGGAGCGGATTGAAAAGTCAGGACTGGAGCTCAAGTTCTAGGATCCTAGCTCCATCCTAGTTTCCTCCTTCATTCGGGCATCAGCACCCTTAGGCGCTTGCATGCCTTGGCTACATAAATGTACCCTGAAGTGCCTCAAGCAATGACTCAGACCTAGGAAGTCTCCAACAATGGTGGTTGAATTCATTCAGCTACAGTTGCTAAACTGAGTCCCACTCCTGAATCCAGTAAACAAGCTCTATAAACAAAGTTGGTATATTTACCAGCCCCCTACATGAACCCTTTCAGCTCAGGGCAGGAGACTCTCCCAGGGTCCAAGGACAGGCAGATTCCAAACTGAGACCCAGAAGAAATCCCTTCAAGAAATGGTGAAGGTCGGGCTCATGCCTGTAATCCCAGCACTTTAGGAAAGGCGGGTGGATCACCTGAGGTCAGGAGTTCAAGACCCAGCCTGGCCACCATGGTGAAATCCCGACTCTACTAAAAATACAAAAATACAAAAAAATTAGCCGTGCATGGTGGCGCATGCCTGTAATCCCAGCTACTCAGGAGGCTGAGGCAGGAGAACCTGGGAGGCAGAGGCTGCAGTGAACCGAGATCATGCCACTGCACTCCAGCTTGGGTGACAGAGTGAGACTCTAGAAAAAAAAAAAGAATTAGTGAAATAAAACAAGTTTGGAAAGTTAGGGGAGAAAAAGAATGGGTGAAACACATGACATACCCATATAATATTAATAATAGTCAATAACCATATTAGTATCCATACACTGCAATACCATGCAGGCATAAAAAGGAAAAGCTCTATCTTCACTGATATACAAAGATCTCCATGACATACTGCTGCTATGAAACACTGCCTCTAGTGTGAGCCCATGTATACAAAATCTCTCCATCTGGTTAGCCATGTAGATAGATAGAGAGAGAGAGCTGGAAGCCTATTCACCAAATAATTGGCAATGGTTTCCCTTGGATAAAATTATATGAAGGATTCTCATTTTCTTCTGTATGTATTTTGATATTGTCTGAGTTCTCTGAGAGCACAGACGTTCTTCACAGAGTAGAAAGGAAAGGAAAAAACTAGGGAGAAAATAGCCTCACCCTCTCCAACCTCTACCTTTGTTCCATGGTACATTGAGGGCACAATTCAGGTGATTCCAAGGTAGGGGGTATGCAGCCCCACATGTGGAAACCCTGGCCTTGGGTCTACATTGTGAGCTGAGGGATCTGGGCCAGGGGTCCTGCTGAGCTGGGTCTGGGAGGCATCCTGAGTGACACTAAAGCTTGTAACCAGGATGAGTCAGAGAACCCCCAACACGCAGGGCCGGGTAACCCTCATGAGGCCAAGCAAGGGTCTTACTGTAATAGGTCACTCAAGGCCTTCCCTGTTGGAAATGTCAGTGCAAGCCACCCTTGCCATACTTGGAGGCACATCTCATGGTGGGAAGAAGGGCAGGGGTCCAGATGGCAGCTCCAAAAACAGCCTGGGACTGGAAGGAAGGCACGTGCATGGGTGACAGTCAGAGGACAGCTGAGCAAAAGCATCAGCTGAACTGTTCTGTGTGTGCTGGGGACCCAAAAAGCAATGGGAATGGTTCAGGGCTGGAGGAGAAGGGTGTGAGGGATTCTGCTGCCTTGGGGCTCTATAAGGCCCAAGTCCAGGTGGGAGTAGGGAAACCTGGTCTCCCATCACAGCCCTCTTAAAAACGCCTATATCCTCTCCTGAGCCAGGTACTCCTCTGCTTAAGAACCATTCATGGCTCCCAATTGGCTGCTCCATTCATCTGGATTCCAACTTTGCTTTTGAAATCCTCGTTAGTCCCATCCTAGCTCTAACTGGCTTTGCCAGCAACATCACTTGCCCTTTCATGCTCTTTTTCTCTCTCTGTATGTCCCTCCATTCTTTCCTTGCTACTCCACCTGCCCACCCACCCCCTCCCCATAGCTCTAGCTATAGGAGACTCTTCTGAGTCTCCAGGTTCTCATGTTTTTACTTCTGCTTTTCCCTCTGCCTCCTCCCCATCTCCTTCCCTATCTGGTAAACTCCTACTAGCCATTCAAAGTCCAGCTGAGTGCCCCCGTGTCTGCAAAGGCTTCTCCCCACCAAGCCAGGCCCTCCCTGTAAGACTTCAGTGCAACTGGTACAGCCCTTGCCATGCCAATCGGTGTCTGCATGCCGGCTCCCGCTTCAAAGAGAGCTTTTTGAGGCTGACTTTGTGTTTCTGGCCTTGTTCAGTGCTGTGTTCCGAGTTCCCAGCCTGTACTTGGCCCACAACGGGAACTCGGTGACTATGTGCAGAGTGACTGGAGGAGGTCGCCGTTACCTTTCTGCTCAGGAGCACTGCTGATGGTGAAGGGGTGCCACTCATAGCGAGCGATGGTGGGGATGTTCAGATACAAGTAGTCACCAGGTCTATAGTGGAAAAAAGGGGGCCGCCTGATGAGGAGATGAGTGACCTGGGAAAGAGGAAGGAGATCAGTATCATTCCTGCAGGCCCAAAGCCACCAGGGGCTCCAGGATAAGAGGGCAGAGGCTGGGCTGCCCTCTTCCTCCATAAAACAGGCATGCCCCGAGACACGACACTCTTCTGTGCTTCTGAGTGGGGGCCCACCTCAGCAGCCAACCTGCCGATCTGGAAGTGGGCAACAATCCTAGAGGGGGCAGCCAGGCTGTGTCTGAAGCGGGGCCCCTGGTTTTACCCTGCTTCTCAGGGTGTAAGCACTGCTTTTTAGTGGACCCTCTGTGACATGTCCCTGTGATGCCTCCCTGGCTGCTCCAGCCCTTTCTTGGAACTTCGGCCAGTGCTTGGCCAGCATTCCAAACACCAATGGGCATCTCTCCTTGGACAACAACATCCTTCCAGACAATTGCTTCGGAGCACTGTGCTATCTCTAGGCCTCACAGCAATTGTATGAGGCGGGTATTATTTTCTCTCTACTTTAGGGAGGAGAAGAGGAGGCTCAGAGAGGTTAAATAACTTCCCAAGGCCACTGGGTAAGAAACCGTGGGATCTGAATGCGGTTGAGGCTGTTGGATGCCAGAGCCTAGACACACAGCACAGCCTCATTCTTCAGCCTCCCAGGTCCTCCAATGCAGTGTGTCCAGAGCTGAGCCCACCTAGAACTGCCTTTCTCTTCTCCATAGATGATACCACTCAGACACCTGGGAGACGTCCTAGACTCCATCCTCTCTGTCGCCGCAAAACACAACCAGTTGCTTCTTGAGTCTTTCTGTGATGTGCGCCTGCCTCCATCCCATGGCCACTGCCTCAGTGTCAAGGCCCTCATGAACTCTCATCTTTGTATTTGCAAGAACCTCCCCCCAAACCCCCTCCAAGTCACCTTCCACAGAGCAACTAAAGAAATCTAACTAGAGTATAAATGGTCCCAGTTTAATACCACCATCTCCTCCCAGCATGCTCAGGGGTTCCCCATGGCCTGCGGGGTGGGTCTCCCAGCTCAGGAGGCCCTTCATGAGCAGGCCTTACTCATCTCTCTGGCTTCCTCCTGGTAACTTGGCTCCAGCTATGCCTAATTACCTATGGTCCCCCAAGCACAGTATACCCTTTCACAATTCTGTGTCTTTACCATGCGGTTCCTCCTGCCAGCAATACCCTTCTTTGTCTTCTCTATCCAACAAACTCCTATTCATCCCTCAAAACCCTGATATGGCATCTTCTCCCTTATTCTGAAGCTTTCTCTGACCTCCCAAAGACAAAGGGTTTAATACCTCCAGCAACACAGCCCTGCACTGTAATGAAAGGGCTGGCTCCCCTAGAAAGCAGGACAGTGCAAAACCTTCTCTGTTTCTCTGTAACCTAGTTCAGGGCCTGGTACCCTGTAGGCACTAATAAATGCTTACTGAGCTGAAGGAGAATGTTCTCCCCAAAATTGGATTTTAGAGGTGTATTGCCTGCCCTGCCATTCACCTTCCTAAAGTCTCCCTCTTGGAGGGCTGGACTGGGTCTTCCATTTTGCTTGTCTCCTCCATAGCAAGGGGGCTGCAGCTACACTAGTCCCTATTTCCTTGGGGGTCTGATGGGGTACCCAACTGTTCCACCCCACAAACTGTCTCTTGGGATGAGTGGGAAAAGTCTCCCCCCAGCCCTTTGTACCTTGGAGGGGAGGAGGTTGACTTCCATGATGCACACGGCTGCCATGCGGGACACTGCCAGTCCGATGGCCTTCTCCAGGAAAAACAAGACTCCAGGAACCAGCAGCCACTTCCAGAAGTTGGGCCCGTGAAAGATGAGCAGAAGCCACACGAGGAGGTAGGACAGGTGAGTCCAATAGAACACCTGTGGGGGTAGAGGGACAGTAAATTTCCAGAACTCAAGGTCTGGGGGTTGGAACAGAGCCAGGACTCAGGGTTATCCGCAAAGCCAGGACAGTGCCCAGAGCCTTGACTCTCTCCCGTGGATGGAGTTGGGTAAGAGGTTGGGGTTGGGAAGCTTCTTTTTCTGGGGGCTTGGCCAAAGGAGGCTGTAAGGGAAGCTTCCTGATACCAGAGGCAAACATCTGAAATATCTGCCTGGGGAGGTTCTGGGCAGACTGGAGTGCCCCACAGGGATCATGAGCCTCAGTATCCCTACCTTCTGATCCATTCTCAGAAGGAAGAAAGGAAAGACAGCAGTGGCTTCCTGGGAGTGGAGAAGAAATAGCACAAGACAATTTTAGCACCCACTAAAGCTTTGGGATCTTGGGCAATTTCATGACTTTTCTGAGTGTCAAATTCCTCATCGGTCAAATGAGGATTCTGATTCCTACTTCAAAGGCTTGTTGCTGGCCCAGAGTAGGTAGGTGCTCAGTATATGTCTATTTCTGATGTGGCCAGGCCAGGAGACAGTCAAGCTCTCCAAACCAAGTCCTCTGTGACTTTCTGCATCTTGAGGACGCTGGAGAGACAGAAGCGAAGATGGAACTAACATTTTCAGAGCACCTATGTGCTAGGTATGTAGTTAGTGGTTTTACATGTATTATCGCCTATAATTCCTAAAATAACATAGAGAATTACACCTCCATTTTACAGATGAGAGAACTGAGGCTTGGAAAGGTTGAGTGACCAGTAAGCAGTGGAGTGGGGATTCAAAACTTGCTGAGCCTATTGTCCATCCCCTCCCTGTGCTGTTTTAAGCCCTCTTAATCCAAATAGGCTAAAGGGATAAGCCAGCAAAAAGGCAGACTCTTCCACAGCAAAACGTCTACACTTGGCAGACATAAACCACAGTCCAATGGCAGAACCCAGCGGCAGGTCCCAAATCACATGCAAGTAATAGGCAGACCAGCTTGGGACCTTCCTGGGCTCTGGAGTAAATCAGAAGGGACACGGAAAGAAATGAAAGTAGAACCCTGGCCTTGGGGGAAGCAAAAGGGCAGGGACTGCGGCACCTCAAAGTGGCCACTTCTGCGGACGCAGGAACTGGAGCAGATGAACATGAGGAGGAGGAGCAGCAGCAGAGCGACACCCGTCGGGGAGGCCGAACCGTGTACCCAGCCAATGCCAGGCCGCGTGGTGAGCAGCAGCTCCCAGAACTGGAAAGGGCTGGCCTCCGCCTGAGCCTGGAGCACTGAAAACAAGCTTGGAAAGGTTGAGTGACCGCAAGACCAGCTCTTCCCACTCCACCTTCCCTTTGGAATCCCCACCCTGCGCCATCAGATACTAGCACAGGCAGAAACTTTTGCCCAGAGCGTTGGCTTATCCAAGGCACCCCTTCTCTGCCCTTTGGGCAAGTAGTACACATAGGGGCTGGGTCCCACATCCTGGGCTTGAAGCTGCTCGAGCTTCTCCCTGACCCAACCCTGCCCCAGATCACTCACCAAAGTTCACAATGTGGGCCACGGTGTGCACGAGGGACAGCCCCACCACCACGTAGCCCATAAGCTGGTGGAACAGGATGTTCTGGTCCAGTGGTAGGACTTGAGCCAGCCACGTGGCCCGCAGCCAGGTGAGGCAGCGTCTGAGCATCAGCACCTGGCCAGGCAGAGTGGGAGAGAGCCCTGCCTCACTCTCTTGTCTGTCTTGTCCTCTTTTCCCAGCCACCTCCCTGCAGCCTCCTGAACTAGCTGTGCTTTCTGAACAGGACACTCACCAAACTCCCCTGCCCCCATGCCTTGCTGCTTCCCTGGATTCACACCTGGGACCGCTAGAGGAGGGTCTCCAGAACTGCGGTGGGAAGAGAAAGTTACAGAATGTCTATTTGTATTAATTTTTATCTAAACACATGAAAAACATCTATGCTTTCACTAATATTTAATACATGGGCCAGGCACAGTGGCTCACTCCACTAATCCCAGCACTTTGGAAGGCTGAGACAGTAGGATCACTGGAGCTTAGGAGTTTGAGACCAGCCTGGGCAACACAGTGAGACCCCTGTCTCTATAGAAAAAAAAATTGTTTAATTAGCTGGGCACGGTGGCACGCACCTGTAATCCTAGCTACTTAGGGGGCTGAGGCAGGAGGATTGCTTGAGCCCAGGCGTTTGAGGTTACAGCAACCTATGACCACTCACTGCACTCCAGCCTGGGTGAGAGAGAGACCTTGTCTCAAATAAATAAAATATCTCCGTTGACTTGGTGTCCTCATTCAGTCCATATGTCAGATGGGCACGTGTCGTGTTAGTTCTCAAGGTGCCTTGCAGGAGGACCAGACTTTCCCAAATGTGGAGTGGTTGACCAGGGTTCTCTCATTGCTCATTTGCTTTCAGTATATTTACGTTTGCCAAGGATGTGGACTTGTAGGGCACAGTATTTGACTTTACCGAAACTAAGCTAACTACCCCTCACAGGAAGGACAAGTAGCTTTAAAAGTTTCCCAGCAGAGAAACCACAGATGAACAGTTGTGCTAGTAATGCAAGAGCAAATGGCCAAGAAAATAAATCACACGTCTCCCACTCCTGGAATGAAGTCTTTGTCAGCTGGCTGAGCTGTTAACACAAAACCCACTCTAGGGATGGGTACCCCATTTTGCAAGATGTGATTATTACACATCGTATGTATCAAAACATCCCACGTATCAAAACATCCCATGTACCCCATAAATATCTACACCTACTATGTGCCCACAAAGATTAAAATTAGCAATTAAAAATAATAAAAATAAATTTAAAATAAAACCTATAAAACCCACTTTAACGAAAAGCTGATATCCAGAAGCGTATCTGAGCTAAAGATGGGCATCCCTGCTCATCAGTGATGAATCTTCCCCTGAAGTTACTTTGTGCCATTAGTCTATTAGCTAATGATAATAGGGCATGCATATAAGCATATGTTTTGTTTTAATGGTAGGAGTTGTGTGATCAAAAACTCTTAGAGGTCAGGTGTGGTGGCTCATGCCTGTAATCTCAGCAGTTTGGGAGGCCGAGGAGGGCGGATCACCTGAGGTCAGGAGTTCGAGACCAGCCTGTCCAAAATGGTGAAACCCCATCTCTACTAAAAATATAAAAATAAGCCGGGTGCAGCGGCGGTCACCTGTAATCCCAGCTACTGGGGAGGCTGAGGCAGGAGAATCACTTGAACCTGGGAGGCAGAGGTTGCAGCGAGCTGAGATTGTGCCATTGCAGCTGGGAGACAAGAGCAAAGCTCCGTCTCAAAACAAACAAACAAACAACAATAACAAAAAACACCTCTTAGAGACCTCATCCAGGAGCCAGAGAACCACATTCCAACTCCATGGTCTGGTATTCAAGGCTTCTTCTAGGGTTTCCTCTTGAAGGCAGACCTGCACTGGGGTCTACCATAGGGGAGTTGTGAACATCAAATGGAGCCTGCTCAGCACCGTGCCTGGTACATAGTGCACAAAATTGCCAGCTATGTTATTATTTACTAACTGTGTGACTGTGGACAAGGTACTGTCCCTCTCTGGGTGGCATCCTCCACCTCTGGGCGTTGGCCCAGCTCATTTCTAAGGTGTCACCCTGCCCTGGCATTTCAGGTGTCCTCTGTGGGTCGCTCTGTCTAGGAGGAGCCCACTTCGGCTCCTAACATTTTCAGAGCACTGTATGCTGGCAGAGCCTACCGCGATGAAACTGCAGTCGAAGTTGAGGCACTGGCCGCAGCCCTTGGCCACCATGATGCTGGCGCCGAGATGACGGTGCGCGCCGGCAGCCAGCGCGAAGAGCAGCACGTGGAGGCCTGCATAGGCGGCCAGGCAGAACAGCTGACTGCGGTGGTTGTGCCAGTAGGCGCGGGTCAGCTGGCGCGGCCGGTGCGGGCGTGGGCGGGGAGCGGGAGCCATCAGCCAGTGGGCAGCGCTGCGATAGAGAGGCAGGCTCCGCTCAGAGGGGAGCAGTGGGGCGGGGACCACCCATGTCTAAACTTAAAGACCCCCTTCAGCTGTGGCCCACCAAGTCTGGCAAGCAGGCCGGCATTCTTCAAGACACCAGGAATCAGAGAGGTCAAGTGGCTTGGTCACAGTCGCACAGCTCTGTGGAGTTGAAAGGGGACTCCGGTCTGCCTAATGCCACAACCGCGGCTATTTTTATTACTTCTCTTTACTTTCCAATTTTAAAAGAGGCAATCGAAAAGGATGGAAGAATCTGAGATATGTTTTGGTAAGTAAGCCCCAAGAAAGTTAACACGCAGGTGCCCAGCGCGGGGGCTCACGTCTGTAATCCCAACACTTTGGGAACCCAAGGCGGGCGGATCACCTGAGGTCAGGAGTTCGAGACCAGCCTGGCCAACATGGCGAAACCCTGTCTCTACTAAAAATATAAAAACTAGCAGGGCGTGGTGGCTGGCGCCTGTAATCCCAGCTACTCGGGAGGCTGAGGCAGGAGAATCCCTATAACCTGGGAGGCGGAGGTTGCAGTGAGCTGAGATCATGCCACTGCACTCCAGCCTGGGCAACAGAGTGAGACTCAGTCTCAGAAAAAAAAAAAAAAAAGAAGAAGAAGTAGTTAATACACAGGAAGAATGAACTACAAAACCGGCTCTATTCAGAGCCTGGATTCGGACAGACGGGTCTTGTTGTTACACTCTTATTTTCTCCACAGCACTTATTAATTTCGTGCTTCTCTAGTTTATGTGTTTGTTTATTGGTGTGAATGACCTGTCTCTCCGCCTGGAAAGGAGTCCCAGCAGGGTGCAAACCTCATTCACTGCATTATTCAGAACAGTGCTGGGGGCGTAGAAGTTGCTTAAACATTTGTTGCATAAATAACTACCTTTGTTAATTATTTGTGTGATCCTAGGCAACTTACTTCAGGCGAAGTAACTTCCTTTTTAAAATGAGTATTGCTATAAAATGCACTGGTATATGCAAAAGTGCTCAGCACACAGTAGGTGCCTCATACCGTGAGTTGATTCTGCAGACACTACAGGAAGTGGAAGCAATGAAGACAGCTGCCCTGCAGGACACTCAAGAGTGGGTTAAACTGGGGAGTGGAGGGGCGGGGCGGGGCGGGGCGGGGCGGATCCGCGGTGAGTTCCTGCCACACTTCCGACCAGGAGTCTAACGCTGCCGCGGACAGTGCCAATCCCCGAGACCTGGCCGTACCTGATGGTCAGGTTCTCCATGACTCCGGGGAAGCGCTGCAGCTCGTCCCGGAGCTCCTCGAAGGTGATGGCCCCATTGCAGTCCTTGTCGGCCGATTCGAAGAGCGCCAGCGTCAGCTGGTCCAGCTTCTCGTCGGGCAGCGAGATGGCGCTCTCGCGCAGGCATGACTGCAGCACAGTACGCAGCTCATCCGGGTCAATGGAGCCACTGCCTGTCCGGAGTGGGGATGAAGCCGCGTGGGAGCCTGCCCCAGCACCCGACTCTGTACCTGCAGACGCCCCCTGCCATGCACACACTGCAAGAAGTGGTGTGCCTCTTCTGTTTACCCACCTCCAGCTTTCTGCCCATCAGCTCTCCTTGCGGGTATAGACCATGCAACTGAAGGACCAAATGCCACCTTCAGCTCAGAAACCTTCCATGGTTCCCGACTGCCTAGCTCAACAGCAATGGACGCCTCCCCACGGGTGGAGAATCTTTGGCTTCAGTGGATGCCTGTCTCCAGAATCTGTAGCTTCCGAAGTACTACTCAACTTCCAAGACTATCTGCCCAGAAAATACACCTGCTTACTTAATCTATAAGGGGCTGTGTGCCCACAGCCTCAATTATCCAAAGGCACACTGTATGTGGGTTAGTGCTGAGGGAGTGTGCCTTGTTCAGCTTGGAGCAAATGCTCTGTTTATCATGTTGTCTTGAGAGGGGCCACAGCTAGGCATTCTAGTCCAGCGGTGTGGCCTTATGTAAACATGGGCAGTTGAAAGTGATGGGATAAGCAAGCCAAATCTACCAACAGAGATGAGATTTTTCCATTTTTATTTTATTCTTCCTGAGCAGCAGAGCCCGTGATTAATGATCTCTTGGCCTGCTTTGGATGTGGACACACCCAGTGTGGCATCCTGCTCCTGCCCCTCCTTAACTGTGCAATAGTGGACTCTAAGTCCTCTGCGGTAGTGGACCTCACTTTGCTCATCTCTAAAATGAGAGCAATCATTTCTCCCTCTCAGAACTGGTTCAAGCAAACTAGATGATGGTAAAACACCTAATGCAGTATCTGGAAGACAGAAATTGCATATACATGGAAATTCTCATTAGTGTTGTGACTTCGGCCCAAGCCAAAGTCCGTAATCACATTACGATGCAAAATCTATTAGAGTATATTATACCACTCTCCAGTCACACCTCCTGTTCTGCTTTCCTAGTGAAGAGCCACGATGGCAGCAGGTTTCTGGATGCATCCAGAGGACCAGTCTCCCCCTGGCCCCTTCATGGCCTCTTCTATCTGCTTTAATCTCTCTGTTGGCCAATTTCAAATCCAGTGTCCTCCTTCACAATAATTCTCACGTACACATTCTCCTTCCTTCCCTCTAACCTTTCATTCTACTGACTCTAAGAATATCCCATCCCTGGGTGAAACAGAAGCCAGCTACCTGTTTCCTGCCCTCCTGCCTCAGGGCAGCAAAGTGAACATTGCTGAAGAAAAGCTTTTCAGAAGGCAGGTCCATCCCTGTGAATCCCTTGCTCAACACTCTTTGATGGCTCCCCATTGTGCATAAGTTAACTAATTTAACCTTCCTCTCAACCCCATGACTATGAAATATTATTATCATAATTCCTATTTGATAAATAAATTGAGGTACAGAGAAGTTAAGCAACTTGTCTAAGATCATATAATAAGTGATGGAACTGAGATTTGAACTTAGGTAGCTTGTACTTAGAGTCTTAACTACTACACGATGCTGCATTATACATACAGTGGAGTATAATGCAGCCACTAAAAATGACACTATTTTAAGTACAGTGAGTTACCACTTCACACCCATTAGGATGGCTATTATCAAAAAGCAGAATAGAAGGCCAAGCACAGTGGCTCACGCCTGTAATCTCAGCACTTTGGGAGGCCAAGGCGGGTGGATCACTTGAGGCCAGGAGATTGAGACCAGCCTGGCCAACATGGTGAAACCCTATTTCTACAAAAAATACAAAAATTAGTGGGCATGGTGGCAGGCACCTGTAGTCCCAGCTACTCAGGAGACTGAGGCTGGAGAATCACTTGAACCTGGGAGGTGGAAGCTGCAATGAGCTGAAATCATGCCATTGCTCTCCAGCCTGGGCGACAGAGCGAGACTCCATCTCAGAAAAAAAAACCAAAATGCAGAAAATAAGTGTTAGCAAGAATGTGGAGAACTTGGACCACCTGTACATTACTGGTAGGAATGTAAAATAATGCAGCCATTGTGGAAAACAGTAAGGCAGTTCCTTAAAAACTTAAAAATAGAATTACCATGTCATCAAGCAATTCCCCTTGAAGAATTGAAAGCAGGCACTCAAAGAGATATTTGTGCACCAATGTTCATAGCAGCATTAATCACGATAGTTAACAGGTAGAAACAGCCCAAATGTCCACTCATTAGTGAATGGATAAACAAAATATGGCATATACCTACAATGGAATATTATTCAGCCTTAAAAAGGAATAAAATTCTGTCACATGCTATGACATGGATGAAGCTTGAAGATACTATACTAAGTGACATAAGCCAGATACAAAATGACAAATATTGTATAATCCCACTTAGATGAGGTGCCTAGAGAAGTCAGATTCTTAGAGACAGAATGTATGAATAGAATGGTGGTTGCCAGGGACTAGGGGAGGAGGAATGGGGAATCAGTGTTCAGTGGGCACAGAGTTTCAATGGAAGGATGAAAAGGTTATGGAGATGGAGGGTGGTGATGGTTGTACAGGAATGTGAATGTATTTAATGCCACTGACCTGTACACTTAAAAATGGTTAAGATGGCAAATTTTACATTATGTATATTTTACCATGATAAAAAATGATACTGTAAAGCAATATATTTTTACATTTCAAAATGTTCATTTTTGTAAGTGAAAAAGGCAGTATGTATAGTATAATCCCATTTTGTTAAAAAAAAAATTGTGTGGGGTGTGTATGTGCAACCAGTTAGAAGGCAATATAGCAAAATGTTAGGGGTGATTTTTGTGTTCTTTCTTATACCACTCTGTATTGTCTCCAATGTTCATAGTGAGCTTATACTGCGATGAAAAGGAAAAAACAACAGATTTTTTTTTTTTCAAACATAGAAAAGAACAAAAGAAGGTTCTGGCCTCTGGTAAGTTGAATAGAAGGCATGTGTCTCCTGTGCCAGAGCCCCCCTTTTCTCCCCACTGCCCCAGAAAGGGAGGCAGGGATCAGACAGAGAGACTGGGGACTGGGGGAGAGATGAGAGGGAATGAAGTGTCAGCCTCACCTGGAGAAACCAGTCCCAGGCTGGGCTCAGGAGGCCGGGATAGCACCTCCAGGCCTGCCAAGGTGAAATGGTCAGTTCTCACTGAGGCCCCCACTGCTCTCCCCACTGCAGCGCACACCCAGGAAGAGCCCTTACCATCGATGTCATACACCTGGAAGAGGAATTTGAGTTTGTCCATGGGGCTGCCGTGGATGAGCAGGGCCAGTGCCTCCTGCAGCTCCTGGAGGGTGATGGTGCCACTTCTATCGGAGTCAAATAGGGCAAAGAATCGCTCTGCAAAGAAGGACTGTGGGCGAGAAGGGTGGAAGACAGCACAACTGTGGCCGCAGGGCCTGGGCTTTGAATTCGTTCATTATCTCCCTGTGTCTGGAGTGGTGGTGGGGGCTGCACCATGGGGTGGTGGTATTCAAGCAGGACTCAGATGCCTGAACACCCATCGTGATCCGCTCTAGTGGAAGACCTGTTCCAATACCTGCAGTAAGGATGGGCTTGACTTGGGCTTCAGGCTCCCTTCAGGCACTGGGCTTTGTAATTTGTGTGGGCTCTTTGCCCCCTACATACAATCACCCCCACCAGCCTTTAAATCTCAGCCTCTGGGTGGCCCCTTAACCAACATGGGAAAGGGTCAGACAGAGGATCCTCCTGCGGGCTCCTTCCAGCCCTGTCTCACCCTACTTGGGGTGAGTGCAAGGGATGAGTGAATCTGGGAAGGACTTACAGATTTCACTGGAAGATCTGAGTCCTTTCTTTTGCTTGTTCTTAAGGCTGCCTACATTTTATACTTAGGCTTGTTCTTTTTTTTTTTGAGACAGAGTGTCGCTCTGTCACCCAGGCTGGAGTGCAGTGGTGCCATATTGGCTTACTGCAAGCTCCGCCTCCTGGGTTCATGCATTCTCCTGCCTCAGCCTTCCAAGTAGCTGGGACTACAGGCGCCCGCCACCATGCCCGCCTAATTTTTTGTATTTTTTAGTAGAGACGGGGTTTCACCGTGTTAGCCAGGATGGTCTCGATCTCCTGACCTCGTGATCTGCCCGCCTCGGCCTCCCAAAGTGCTAGGATTACAGGCTTGAGCTACCACGCCCAGCCAAGGCTTGTTCTGAATCACCAGTTCCCTCATTCATTCACTGAGCAGTCTTGTGCTGTGTAGCCTCTGCCTGCCAGGCCTGGTGTTAGACCCTGGGAGCGCAGAAATTAAGAAGACAGGCTTGGATGGGTGTCCCAAAGATGCTGTGTCCTGGGATGCTCCCCTGAAGGCAGGGGGAGGACCCTGTGGAGCTCTAGTGTCTGACTTAATAAAACCATGAGGGGCTCACAAGTATGAGGTATAGGCCGAAGGCTGCTGTGGACTGACAACCTTGCCTTGGCTTTTTTCTTCATCCCCAGAATCCCTGGGTAGTACTTTTATCAGTCTCTACCATCCTGAATGCTCTTTGTCTTAAGATGTTTTACACCCTCCCATTTGGATGAGATTATCTCATTAGGCAGAATGGGATTTTTTCCTTCTTCGTATTTGCTGTGGGAGGAGGCGTGGCATTAGAGTTCTGAGTAGTATCCCCAGGACCAGCAGGGGAGGGTCCTTCTGATTCAAGCAGGGCATGCAGATGCTCATCGGCTAGTCCCTGGCAAGGACCAGGCCACTATTCAATGCCAGTCCCGAGGACAGCTGGGAGAGGCTGGCGTTTTAGGCTTAGTCCTCTCTTCTCTGCTGATGTCTCCTGTGTGTCAGGGCATGCAGGCTGTGTGGGGTGGGCAGGGTAGCTGTGGAGCCTGGAGGACTGGGAACAGTGTGCCGTGGCACACAGGGCTTTAATGGGTATAGACCATTGACAAGCTTATCTTGAGAGGAAGCTTAAGTCAGAGCATCCGCTCTGCCCATGAGCCTAGTGGAAATTGTGAGGTTAATCATAATGCTTAAGATTTGACAAGCTACTGACTTCCAACTTCATGTGTTGTTTGGAAGACCCAGGAGGCCATGGCTTCTAAGAGGAATGGGAGGGTGCCAGAAACATCCCGCCAGCCCTGCTACAAGATGGAGACCTCAGGAACCCCAGGGAGCTCCCTTTCCCTCCTTGTAAGGGCTATGCCCTGAGAACCAGGGCACATAACAATAAATGTAGGGCTTCCGCCTTGGTCCAACACTTGCCTCTTTCACATGCAGAGCCGATTTGAATTCTTGCAGGCTGATCTCCCCATCTTCTCCCGCAATGGTCTTAAACTGCTGAGTCACCCACCGGAGCCACCTGGCATCCTCCTCGGCACTCATGGTGCTGGGAGGCAAAGGAAACGGGTTTATGGGCTTGGGGTGGCCAAAGCTTTATGAGGTCTCATGGTGGTCCCAGGGCCTCCACCTTGCTCTAACTAGGGCCCTGGGCCTCTCCGAGTTGAATTGGGTCAATCAGTTCTGGCTGTGGATTAGAGCTTCTCACAGCTGTTTCTCCTCCTCTCTAAGCCTCAGTCTCTTCCTCTTATCCTGAGTTGGCTGGCCCAGGCTTGCTTCTCTTTAGGTTCTGAAATGACAGGGCCTGAGTGAGGTGGACCCACACTGTGGGGATCAGGTCACAGAGTGGTATGCTGCAACTGCATTAATTAACATCATGACAACAATGACTTTCCATCTTGCATTTACACAGATCTTTACGGCTTTCCAAATATTTCCCAACACCACTACTTCCTTTGTTCTCTCTGACAGCCTGGTGGGCTCAGACACTTTGCAGAGAAGAAATAGGCCCAGAGCAATTAAGTAACTTAGCTAAATGTATTCAGCAAGTTAGAAACAGAGATAGAATTCAAATTCAAGTCCAGCATTTTCTTCCATTCTGCCCCAAAGCCTCCACCCTCTGCTTAAATGCTTGTAGTACAAGATGGACCAAGCCAGGACTCAGCCCTCAAGTCTTAACTCTTCAGGCCCAGGTTGTCTTCTATAAAGTCACCAGGGTATTGGATGTCTAAAACCCTCACAGATGGGCTGTCCGTACTATGATCTAAACAGAGGTGAGTGATGAAATTAGGACACTTCCGTAGCATCAGGACCCAGGAAACCAAAATTGAGGCAGTGAGTGAGGAGTTACAGATTCTTGTTACTGTCAATGTCCCCCTAGGAGAATGGCCTTGTCTATAGCTCAGAAGTGTAACATAACCCTAAATGAGTTAGCTACAGTAATCCTCATTCTTTGTGGATTTTGTATTTGCAAACCTGCCTGCTTCCTAAAATTCATGTGTAACCCCTGAATCAGTACTCACAGCCCATCTGTAGTTATCTGTGGACATGCACAGAGCAGTGGAAACTGAGTCACTCACTGGTTTGCTCCCCACTGAGGCTGAGCAAGGCAACGATGCCTGCTTTCTTGTTTCAGCTCTCAGACAGTGAGTGTCCTTTTCATGATCTATCTAGTACTACATTTTTCACACTTTTGTGTTTTTTGTTGGTGTTTTCACTGTTTAAAACAGCCCCCAACCATAATGTTGCGGTACTGTCTAGCATTTCTAAGCGAGCAAAGACTGTACTGTGCAGTATGGAGGAAGTACGTGTTAGGCACAAGTGACAGTGCTACTGGCCATGAGTTCAATGCCAACGAATCAACAATACATATTTTAAAGATGTCTTTAAATAGAAACACACATAGAACAAGGCGACTTATTGATCGTTTGACAAAAATATTGTGCCCTGAGGCTCACATGAGCCTAACTCTATATTTCCTTCTAAGAACAATGGTTCCAAATTCACTAATTCGGTGTTTGAGGTGACTTTATAGAACATGAATGAGAATTGATTTTATTTTTAAAGATTAAATGTTAAAAATAAATGTACCAGTTTTCACAGAAGCAACTAGACAAAGAATAAAATACATATCACACAAATGTAAGTATAGACTACTAAATATAAAGTCAGAAATTAATGTATTAGAAAATCAAAAAACATCAAAATAATACATTTATTTCAATTATGGAAATGGTTTTACAGATGTATGCATATAATACTTCTCCCTTATCTGTGGGGGATACTTTTTAAGCCCCTTAGTGGATGCCTGAAACTGCAGATAGTAGCAAACCCTATACAGACTATGTGCTTCCTATATAATAAATACCTATGATAAAGTTTAATTTGTAAATTAGCTACAGTAAGAAATGAACAATAACTAATAAAATAGAACAATCATAACAATGTACAATATACTGTAATACAAATTATGTAAATGCGGTCTCTCTCTGAAAATACGTGATTTTACTGTACTCACCCTTCTTCTTCTTGAGATCTGTGGATCTGATAACAGAGAGAGCGACTAAGTGACTGAGAGGTGGGCAGCGTGTATAGCGTGGATTCACTGAACCAAGGCGGGACAGAGCAGAAAGGCTCGAGATTTCATCAGGCTACTCAGAATGGCTGCAATTTAAAACCTGTGAACTGTTGATTCTAGAATTTTTCATGGGATATTTTTGACCTTGGTTGACCATGGGTGACAAACCATAGAAAGTGAAACCGTGTTTAACAGGAGGCTATACTGTCCCTCAATACTCATCAAATTATTCTTTTCCTTTTTCTTTATTTTTTAAAAATCATGGTCTTATTTTTTTTATGCGAGGACAAATCATAGTAAATTAAAGGGAAATTTAAGAATATTTTAAAAGAAATAACAATTTTAGGTAGGCAAATCAGGAAGATAACCATCATACAAGCCAAGGCTATATGATTCTTCCACAAGCCCCAGGGTAAGACATTGATGCCATGGTTTGTCAAATATTCCTTGCCAGTACACATTGGGTAGCCACAGGTATTGTTTACTATTTCACTGAGTCCTGGGCAGAAGTTTTGTTCCAAAAATTCATTAGGCAGGAAAGCTGTAAAACCAGAATGCTGAAGTACTTAAACCATAACAGCCAAGATGCAATGGTTGCGAGATTTACTAACAGACCTGAAAAAACCATCATAAACACAAAAGAGATGGTCATGAGAAGCATTGCTATGGAAACCACACTGACCTGCTGCTATGGCCAGTGCCAATTAAGTCACCATCATGAGGGTAAACAACACGATGAAGAAGGTGTCCACCTTTGTATTTAATCCTAACAAGATTAGGATTATTATACAGCAATATTTTTATAATGCAGGTATCATTATACAGGTAAATATAATACTTGGTAACATCTTGCTGGGTAGTAAATTAGATAACAGTTTTCCAAAGAAATAAGATGACACTTTGTAGTATCCACTAATATATTTGTGTATAAAGAGCTTCTCCAGCACACAGAGAGCTGTATGACCGATATGCTGCTGAAACACTGGCTGGTGGTCAAGAAGAGAACCCTGGCTCTATTCGGGATTTCAGTAGAATCATTTTTTAGCCCAAAGTAAACGGCACCTATAACCAGTCTCAGTATGGTTGTGACAATTACCTGAGCTATAGAGGCCTGCGATTTACCCAGCAAGTTTTTGAATAAATGTATGAAAACACATCTGAGAGAAGGAGGTGGCATAGGTGACCTTGAAAGCTGAGATCTTCTTCTTTTTCTTACCCTCTGAGAGTTGATCTAATTCGGCTTTTGTTTCTCTGTTGAAGGAGGAGTTGACATAAAACTCAACTAATTATTCTGTGAGTGGCTTATCTCTCTTAGCAGTCTCCATCGTCTCCGTGGCTTCACGGTCTTCTTCCTCTCTGTTTAATACCACAGCAGTGAATCTCCATTAATGACACCCAGGAAGAAGCCTGCAGGGTTATTATTGAACTCATAGTGGTAACCAGTTGATGCAAAGTACCCCAAGGCCTCCTAAGCAGGCCCATGGAACATTCCTCTTCCTGAGGCCAATAAGGTGAGGCTATCAAACAACTTGAAGATGGAATATTGAGGCTGATGAATGGGGAGAAGATGATTGTTCATCCCTGCTTAGACATCCTTTTCGGGAACAAAAAGGTCAGCATTTGCTGTGCTTGAGTCCAATCCAGTTGTGGGCTCATCCAGGAACATGATGAGGGGATCAGTAATAGGCTCCATTCCTATACTAGTCCTTTTTCTTTTTCCTTCTGACACACTGCAGATAAATTGAATTCTAACCTTGAAATCTACTGCTTTATCCAGACCTAACTCTTGAATGACCATATTTATCTATTCATTTTTTTCACGATTCATCACAGTTGTTGGAAACTGAAGAGCTTCTGAGAACTGTAAATGTTCTCTCACTATTGGGGTGCTCTTCATGACATCATCTTGTAACATGTAACCTGAATTACATTTGAATTTGGTAGGTTGAGGTGCTGTGTTCATCAGAATGTCTCCAGATAATACACATGGGTCTTTCCTTGAAAGTAAGACATCTAATAGTGCCTCCACTTATGGGTCCTAGAATGGCACTGAGGCCAGGTTTCACGATCCCATTGGTATTCAATTGTATTTGTTTCTCAACTGGTTTTTGACCATGTAGAAAGCTGCTCTTCACTTTTTCTCGAAAACAGATGTTATGAAAACACAGCTCTTTCAGTAAATGCTTTCAGGTCTTTGGAGGTCATCTTGGGTAAGCCACTGGTGTTTCTTTGTGACATTGGGATAAAAACTTCAACATTACTGGAAGACATCTGGAGAGTTTCTGCCTTTCTTTCCAGACACACACTCTCAGCACAAATGGCTTTCACTATTTACTCCTGCTTAATAGCGCTTGGGTTTATTCGAAGTTTTCAGTCTCAGGATCCATGTGCTCAGAGGCAGAACATTGACCATCATTTATATAAATATTGAGATGAGTCAGCTGGACCTTCCAAACAAACCCTAAAGAAGCAGCTTCCACTTAATAATGCCACCAAGCATGTGCACTGTGCTTTCTAAATCATGAAGAGCTTTCTCAAATTCTCCCAGGCTCCTTTCCAGTCTGCCTCCTTTCATGTCAAAGTATCCATTTTAAATATGCAGATTATGGTACACCAATTATGCCTCAATATAGTGAAAAACAAGTTGGTTCTTTGAAAAAACTAAGAAGAAAAGCATGATTAAGGATAAAAGAGAACAAAACCTCCAAATATACATTAATATTGAGAAAGGCAATAGAACTACAGACAAGGAAAGGGCTACTGAACTATAAGAATACTGTGTGCAAATGTTTGGTGGATTTAGAGAAATGAATTAGCTCCCAAAGAAGGTAACAATCTGAACGGACCAAGAATTATTTAAGAATTCAAAATGGCAGTTAGGCCAGGTGCGGTGGCTCATGCCTGTAATCCCAGCACTTTGGGAGGCCGAGGCAGGCAGATCACGAGGTCAAGAGATCGAGACCATCCTGGCCAACATGGTGAAACCCTGTCTCTACTAAAAATACAAAAATCAGCTGGGCATGGTGGCACATGCCTGTAGTCCCAGCTACTTGGGAGGCTGAGGCAGGAGAATCACTTGAACCCGGGAAGCAGAGGTTGCAGTGAGTCAAGATCGCAGATGCTGTCTCAAAAAAAAAAAAAAAAAAAAGAATTCAAAAGGGCAATTAAATGCCAACCATTGAAAATAACGTCAGGACCAGCTTGTTTTTAGAGCCGAGTTCTATCTAATCTTCTTCAAAGAATGATAAACCCAATGGTAAACCATCTTAGATCATAGAAAGAGATAGTATGATTCCCGATTCGTTTTACAAAGTAAGCATTACCCAAATCCAATGAAAAGAGCATACAAAAAGGAAATTCTGTTCAAGTTTAACTTATACAAAGCTTTCAGTAAAATATAACCAAATTAAATCTAGAAGTTTACTTAAAGAAAAAAAAACAGCCTTAGTTTAGTTAGTTAGAACCTAATTCGTTAGTTAGAATTACTTAGTTTAGTAATGTAAGGATGGGTCATTATCAAGACACCGATCAACATAATTTTTGATGTCAACAAATTAAAGAAGAAAAATAGTTTTTATCATGTCAATAAATGCTAAGGAAGTACCTGGTAAAGTTCAACATTCATTCTTATTAAAACTATAAGAAAAATGGGAGGAAATTACCTAAACATAGCATGGATGTTTACAAACTAGTAATTTTTTCTCTTGTTCTATGATATTTGCAATGTTTATTTAGTTTCTCTAGTTTAATGCATTAAATTCAATCTCCAAATACTAGGTATTAGTGATGGCTAGTTTCTGGGCTCAAGGGAAATAGACCAAAATTATTGATCTATATATATCTATATTTATATGCATATAAAAATGAATATCTATATATATATTCATATTTATTTACATCTTTACTATCTAATTAGCCAAAACAGTTACAAATGGAAATTTTTTAAAATCATATTTATAATTGTTATTAAAAGTTGGATAATTAAATAAATGCTTTTGGCAAAATGACTGTCTACATAGAAGAAAACAATTAGATAACTACTGTATACTATCTTATTTGCATTTTCTGATCAAATTATAAATACCTAAATGTAAAAATAAATAAGATAATGAGAATTAGCAGAAACTATAGGAAGTTGTATCATCTTTAAGTAGGGGCACAAGATGGGAATCCCAAAAACATTAAGGAAAATGATCTGTAGATCTGTAGATGTAAAAATTAATTTCTGCATGATAGAAGACAATCAATTCAAAAGACAATAGGCTGAAGGGAAATCTTCGCAATAAGCATGATGGAATGGGCACACCCGTTATAAAGTAATAACAGCTGAAAGGGCAACAATAACAGTTAATGCTTTTATTAGGTATTGATAAATTGCAGCTGTGTTAGTGTTCTTTTACCATAGAAGTCCTGTAAGTTTAATAGAAACAAAAACAAACAAACAGAAACCACCAATGGAAAGTAGCAAAAGACATAAAAGGACAATTCATAAGAGAGAACTTATATTGGTTGATAAACATTTGAAAAGATGGTCAATTCATTTCTCATGCCTGGGGAAATGGGATTTATAACAATTATATCTTTTGTAGTTGGGGGAAGAGCTATCAGAATGACAAAAATTCAAAAGATTGGTAATATCCAATACACATAGTGCTGGTGAAAACATGAATTGTACAATCTTTCAGGGAGTTCAATTTTTAGGAATGTATCCTACAAAAATAAAAGTGTTATTACATAATGGCCCGTATCCATCATCCACCCCCTGTGTACTAGATTGCCATTTGAAACAGCTAAGACCGCCCAAGTTATCTATACTAGGTGTGAATCTATTTGAATAAATACAGTAGCATTGTGTGGAAGAGAATCGTCAGGCTGTCAGCACTGGGCCTTAAAGAGGCAAGACTGGAGGGGAGAAAGAGGATTTCAGTTTCATGTTGCTTTAAGCCTCAGTGTGATGGATCTGATGGTATCCATGGGTACATACTATTCTTGTGATAATCTTTGAAAACTCTTATTTTCAGATAATTATGGATTCACAAACAGGTATGAAGAATAATTCCTTTATTCCTTTATTCCATTTCTCTCAATTGTAATATCTCACAAAATTGTAGTACAATATCACAAAGAGGACATTGACATTGACAGAGTCAAGATGCAGAACTTCCCACCACTACAAGACTCTCTCAAGTTGCCAGTTCACAGCCACACCCACATCCCTCCCCGTCCCCTTCCATGGAGAGTGGGCAGTGGGCAAAGTCCTGACTCTCCACTGGGCCTCCTCTGACCATCCCAATCGGGAGAAGGAGGGGGTACCTCGTTACTGCCGGGTATGACAACTAAAAAGCAAGCAAGGCTGGGGTTGGTGGCCCACACCTGCAATTCTAACACATTGGGAGGCTGAGGCAGGAGGGCTGCTTGAATTAAGGAGTTTGAGACCAGCCTGCACAACATAGTGAGACCTCATCTCTGCAAAAACTAAAAAACTTAGCCAGGCATGGTAGCATGCACCTGTGATCCCAGCTACTCTAGAGGCTGAGGTGGGAGGATGGCTTGAGCCTAGAAGGTTGAAGCTATAGTGAACTTTAGTCGCACCACTGCACTCCAACCTGGGCAACAGAAAACCCATCCCTAATAAAATAAAATAAAATAAAATAAAATAAAATAAAATAAAATAAAACAAAATAAAATGAAATAAAATAAAATAAAATAAAAAGCAAGCAAACAAAAAATCCCTCTCCATCCCCTGACCTTTAATCCTGTTCCACCAGTGAGCTCTGGCCCGGGATGCGGCTTCCCAGGGCAGCTTCTCCAAAAGGTGATACCAAGGGTGTTACTGGCCTCTTATCCCCCAGCAAATTAATACCTCATTAAAACAAACATTCTACACGGCAGAACCTCACCCCAGAACACACCTGTGAGGCAAGTGGCTCAACAGGTACAGCCCACTGATCAGATGAGAACCCGCCCTCCGAAGCACGGTTCCCAGCTTCAAGGGTCCAGTAACGCAAAAGAGTCTTGTGGGGGTGGGGGTGGTCTTCACTTGGTGGGAGAGGTGCACTGTCAGCCTCTCCCTAGGTTGTGTTCCAGCATAACTATAATTCCCTATCAGAGCAGCGTTTTCTAGGTTAAAACAAGGGGTTATGGAGACCAAGGTTTCATCATTCAGGTAAAGCCTCCAGGTAGCAGGCTTCAAAGACAATAGAGTAGGCGGAGCTTGCAGTGAGCCGAGATCCGGCCACTGCACTCTAGCCTGGGAGACAGAGCAAGACTCCGTCTCAAAAAAAAAAAAAAAGACAATAGAGTGTGAATGTTTCTTATCAGACTTAAGGAGTCTGTTCTATCAGTAATTCCACAAGGGAAGAGAGTATAAGGAGGCACTTCTGGTCCCTCCTTCCCATTATGGCCTGAACTAGTTTTTCAGGCTCTTTGGAATGCCCTTTGCTAAGACGACGGGTCCATTCAGATGGCTGAGGGGCTTGGATTTTTATTTTTGGTTTACAAATATATGTTTTAGTGCGTGTATGGATGTGTGTGTATATATATGCATCTATCATATAGGCTTTAGTGTGTATGGATGTGTGTATATATACACATATATCACATATGCTTGTGTGTGCATGCATGCTTCAGTTTCCTCGTTTATTAAAAGCGTTAGTGATCGCTCACCTTGCAGAGTTGTGATGGGCATAGGACGTCTGTCTAGCACCTGATGATTAGGTATGTACACCTTTCTCTTCTCTTTTTCATACCTATTAACTCACTTCACTTTCCAAGTCAGCAAGTCCTATATGGATTCCCATTTCCCAGAGGGAGCACAGAGAGATGTCCTCCCAGGGCCCCTGCATTGACTTAGGGCAGAGCCAGGCTTAAGTCCCAGGCTTCAGACTCCTCAGGTTCTTCTTGCAGATCACCTGTCCAGGTCCTCACTCTCTCCTCGCCTACAAACTTGTGGTCCTAGTGAGTTACTGGAGCCACAGGCAGCAAGGAGGGTGCTCCAGGCAGCCCCTGCTAGAGGCCAGTCCAAAGCCCCCAGGGCCCAACTCACTGTGGAGGAGGGGGATGAGATGGGGCATTGAGAGAACCTGTAGCTGGAAGTGTTAAGGGCCAGGGCAATGCCCCCGCCCAGCCTCCTACGGAGATAGGCCAGCTCCTGCAAGCTCCCAGGCAGGGGCTCCAGGCCCTCCAGTGTGCCAGGCACTTTACTGAGTATATTGGGCCCCTTCTGTCTTTGGTGCAGCCCAGTGAGGTAGGTATTATTCCTGTCCCTGTGTACTAGAAGCAGTCCATAGCTGGAAGGGAGCTTCCCACCAGACCTTCACATCCCTCGTGGCTTCAACATCAGCCAAGGAGCCTCTTTTAAGAGCTTCCAAGGTTTTTTCACACCCGCCCCAGAGAACCACTGTCCCGGGCCCAGCCCCACACACTTCTTCCCACCCGCCACCCAGCAATGACTCTGCTTCAACCTTCACTGATGGGACACTCACTGCCTGTGCAGAAACCAAGCTTTGAGTGCCTGCTTCTCATGTTCCTCAGCTGAAGCCGGCTTCCCATCACTGCCGCCCAAGACATTCACGCTTCCCACTGACTTCTAGCCACCTTTTAGTGGTTTCAAGACAGCCTTCCGCAGCCCAAACGGGCATTCACCTAACAACTAGCGGTTCCCAAACTGCAATATGTTCTTGCCAGAAACATGAGAGCTTGTAAGTATGTGCATTCTGACCCACCAACCTTGGGGTGGGGCCCAGGAATCTGCACATTTCACCTGCACCCCGGATCTTGTGACCCACACGTGGGTGACCCACCCATGCACCTGGAGAAATGCTGCCCTGGGGGTTAAACACCCTCCACCTTCTTCACCTCTCGGGACCCTCAGGAAGGCATTCCACAAAGCATTCTGGAGAATTCTGGAAAAAGGGCTGCACGCAAGTGCTAACCCAGAGAGGGCAGGGGAGAGGTATCTGCCGTTCACCTCCCACTTCTCAGAAATAAGATCAGTGTGGTGAGCTTGTGAGAGGCGAGAGGTAACTCTGGGAAGGGACTGAGAAGAGACTGGGACAGCCAGAGTGATGTAGATGGTGAGGGAATAGGGAGGGAAGGAAGGTAACACTGTAGGTAGCAGGAAGGAGCTGGGAATCTTCAGATTTCAGAGCTCAAGGGGAACAATGTGCTCACCAGAGGCCAGAATTTACCCCAGGAGACCAGGATTTTAGGTCCAGCCTTGCTTTGCACCAGCTGAATGACCAGCCCACAAGCATCTCTCCAACAAAGGGCTATGACGACTAAATGAGATGCTGTTTGGAAAAGTGCAGCTGGAAAGCATTGTACAAATGCTGTATATTGCTATTACACTGACTTGGCCAGTTCTTTATTTTACAGATGAGAAAACAGGCCCAGAGAGGGCTAGTGACTTATGCAAGATTGCCCAGTTTGCTAGTAGCAAGGCAAGAATAGATCTCAGATCTTCTGACTTCTGCCCAAGGCAGACGCAGTCACCTTTTGTAGATCCCACAAAGGCAAATAATCCCACCTTTCCCTTGTCCCTGGCATGGAAAGCTGGACAAATGAGCCACTCACCCTCTACAACCTTCAGGGCCTATCTGGGCTGGGTCTCCAGACGTGTTCATCTTCTCCTGTCTTCTAGATCACAGGTCCCAGAAAGACTGCTGTCCATAGAGCTGCCGGCACTGTGTAGCCACCCCCCTAACTCCTCCTCTTCCTGACGCCTGAAGACCTGCTCACACCCACAGTCCCTCATAAGACTGGTGGCTGAGTTGGTCTAGAAAAATCCCAACCAGGAAGCATGTAATGCAGTGGGGCAAGAGTTTTATTCGGAAGGATGAGCTGTCTTCCATCTGGCCCAGTATCTTCTCTTTCCTTTCCTCAAAAATACTAAGATGAAGCTAGGTTATCTAGGAATATACTGTGAAGACAATCAGCAACTCCAGGCAGGCCCTGCTTATAAGTCAAGCAAGACTTCGCCAATAACAATAATATCAATTATCAACAAAAATGTTTAAGCACTTACTCTGAGCGCTAAGAACTTTGCACGTATTGCTCAGTTTAATTCATAACACAGCCCTGTCTGGTGGGTGTTGGCATGATTCTATTGATTAGGAAAGTGAAACAGAGAGGTGAATAATGTGTCCAGTGGGCTCGGCACAAATTTTACAACTACATTGGGCTGACTGTGGAGACTGTGCAGTTAACCACCCACGGAACTAAACTCAGTCTCGACATACTGTGTAAAACTGTATTGAAACAATCACATGCAGAGGTTCCTAGCCCAAAGAGCTTGGGGAAAAAAGTGGGACTTGCAAGCTATTTTGTTTTAAAGTTAAGGGAAATTGTGTAATTACTTAGGTAATAATGCTCTGCGATTGAAATTCAAAGTGTTTAATACTTTTTGTTTTGCCTGGAAAGAGATCAGCTCTGGCTGATAACCCTGGTCATCTGGTGCAGATTGGGATGTCCTAGTGGTGATTTTAGATGTCTCTGGTTAATTTCCAAAATCAGGGAAATGATTCGTTATCATCATGATTTTGTTTTAAAGCAGAGTGCTACAAGAAATTTCTCCCAGTACGTGGCTCATGGTGGGGGTACCCTAAAGGGATCCTTTGGTGCTAGCCATGTCAAGTCTTCCGAACCAGCAGGGGCTCGCTGGAAGCCCCTTTGCTGTCACTCACATATTTTTCTACCTACAGGCTCAGCCAGTTCTCATTTGTTTGGAGCCAGTCCCAGGACAAGTTCTACAGAATTTCAGTGATCTTTTGGGAATCTCTGGAAATGGAGTGCTCCCATGCCTGGAGAGCAGCCATTTTGGAGGCTCCTTTGACTATTTCGATAGTTTTCCTGGCAAAGTAAAGAGAGATACAAACGCATTCCATTAAATCAGTTCAGGAATAATATGTAGGAAATAGGAAATTATTTTGAGGAAATAAGCCAAGCAGTAAATATGAATTATACTTTAAAGTTATGGCCAGTTAAGGGAAAAAAGCAAGAATGAGAAGATGTGAGACAGAGCTGCTGGTACCCACTGCAATTGTAACTATCTGTATGTGTCTCTCTCTGTCCCACTGGACTGTGAGCTCCTAAAGGCAAGATCTGTGCCTCATTAATTTTGAATCCCAGGAAACTAGCACAGAGCTCACTATATCATGGGCATTCCCTGTATGTTTGTGGAATGAATAAACCTGCCTCAATTCAACAACTACTTAGGAGAAACCATATGCCAGGCCCTGATTGTATGTAGAGAGACAAGTAAGATAATCCAGCATGGTAAATGAAGATACAGAAGTGTGTTGTGAGACAGCACTGGGAAGGGAGAATCGGGAAGACTTCCCAGTGAGAGTAACTGCTCTGTAGTGGGTTTTGGAGAATGAGTAGGAGTTTGCCAGGTGGAAACGGAAAAGGACATTCTGGGCAGCTGGAAGATGGTATAGAAAGGAATGAAATGAGAATGCATTCTGTGTTCCTGGAACTATAAGCAGTTCAGGTAATGACCTGGAGATGCACACATTTGAAAGCAGAACTGGGGCAGGGAACAGGAGTCGGGTCATGACAAATTTGGCAGGAAGAGAGCTAAAGGCCTAGGATTACCTAGGAGCTGGGAAGCCAGTAAGCAATGCTAAGCAATGGAGCAACACATCAATACTCGCCAAAGTTCTGACAACTATCTAGTTCATATCCCAGTATCTGGACAAAATGCAAGTTTTTACAAGGGAAGTAATAAACATCATGAAAAAAATTTTTTTTTTTGAGATGAAGTCTCACTCTGTTGCCCAGGCTGGAGTGCAGTGGCATGATCTTGGCTTACTGCAACCTCTGCCTCCTGGGCTCAAGCAGTTTTCCTGCCTCAGCCTCCCTAGTAGCTGGGATTACAGGCATGCACCACCAGGCCCAGCCAATTTTTGTATTTTTAGTGGAGGTGGGGTTTCACCATATTGGTCAGACTGGTCTCGAACTCCTGACCTCAAGTGATCCACCTGCTTCAGCCTCCCAAAGTGCTAGGATTACAGACGTGAGCCACCGTGCCTAGCCAGAAAATGTATTTTTAAAAGAGTCTTTTTTCTAACAAAACTTTTGGAAGGAGAGATTTTTTTTCTTTCAATGACACCTTTTTATAATTACACAAATTATAAACATTAATTATCAGGCGAAGGCTTGTGGATTGCTTGAGCTCAGGAGTTCGAGACCAGCCTGGGCAACATGGCAAAAACCCATTTCCATCAAAAATACAAAAACATTAGCTGGGTGTGGTGGTGTGTACCTATAGTCCCAGCTACTCAGGAGGCTGAGATGGGAGGATCGCTTGAGGTAGAGGCTGCAGTGAGCCGAGATCACACCACTGCATTCCAGCCTGGGTGACAGAGTGAGACCCCATCTCGATTTTAAAAAATAATAATTATTATTATTTAAAAATTAGGGGAAAAAAAGCCTAAAAGCACAAAAAAAGAGTAAAAATCAGTGCAATCCACTCACCCAGATTAAAATCACTGCTAAAATGGAATGTTTGTGTATTTCAGGTTGCATACAGAAGGTAGCCCAGCGTGGGATTCAGAGTTGGGTTGTGTCTGATGAGCTCACTTGCCTGAGCTAGTTTGCCTTGTTGAGGCAGGTTTGCCACTGAGGAGGAAGCTGGATTTGTGGGCTTCAGGTGGTTCCTGGGGAACAAGTGAGAGTGTGGGTCTCTTCTCCAGCTTTGCCCTGGAACTCTGATCTGAGACCTGAAGAAAGAAGTGGGGGGCTTTCCCTAATTTTGCACGGAATTTGGTTTGGTTCTGGTATTATTTGGCTACTCAGGGGTCGTGAATTTTGGAGGCCCAGGAGAGAGCTTCTGCACTGGGAGGTGCTTTCCAAAGAGACACAAACTCTGGGCAATGGAAGAAGAGATCCCCTCCAAAAGCTGTCAGAGTGACCGGATGCGAGTGGCCAGCTTGTGAGTGCCTGTGAGGTGCCTACCCAAGAAATAGCTGGGGAGTATTGGGAGTTGGCTGAGGGAGGCTGAGACCCTGCAGTCAGCCAAGGGGGTGCATCCATGCTAATATCCCTTCCTTCACACCCACGAGCTGGAGCTGGAAAAGTAAGAAGTGGTCTCTTGGGACTTCTGGTTGAGATGCATCAAGTTAACTCTTTGAGTTCACTCTTTGAGACCTCCCCATCTGTGCCACATACAAAGCGATGCGAGATAAAGTGTTTTTTTGTTTTTTCGTTTTTTTTTATTCAGACGGAGTTTTGCTCTTGTTGCCCAGGCTGGAGTGCAGTGGTGTGGTCTCGGCTCACTGCAACCTCCACTTCTGGGGTTCAAATGACTCTCCTGCCTCATCCTCCCGAGTAGCTGGGATTACAGGCGCCCGCCACCACTCCCGGCTAATTTTTTGAATTTTTAGGAGAGATGGGGTTTTGTTATATTGGCCAGGCTGGTCTCTAACTCCTGACCTCAGGTGATCCACCCGCCTTGGCCTCCCAAAGTGCTGGGATTACAGGTGTGAGCCACTGCGCCTGGTTTAAAAGACTGCCTGCTCTTGAAAAACAGATAAACATCTCTATTGACCAGAGATAACGCAGAAATACGCAATGGAAAGTGAAACTGAAGCTACAATCCTGCACAGCTCCACATCCAGAGGCAAGCAGAGGCTGCTGCAGGTGAAGCGATGTGAACCCCTCATCTGAGGGGGCAGCTTGTGACTGCAGTGAGCACCAAGAATGAAGTACTCAGACAATTCCAGCTGAGCAGGGCGGGGAGCAGCTCCTCTGAGGGAGTGCAGCTCCAAGATCTGTCCACCGAATATTTATTGAGAGAGCTTGTTTAAACTACAATTCAAACAAAAGGCATCCACCAGGCAGCTCTTTGCAGCTGGGCCATGAGACACATATGGCCTTGGAAAAACACATAGACCATAGTCTCAGGAGGCTGTTTTCAGTGCTCCTTATTACACATTCCTTTCCTTGTCTTGTTTTCAGGGTCAAGGAGTTTCAGTCTCATGCACAAACAACATGCACAGAGTGCCTCGGTATTTTTCCATGTCTCGACCT
Organism: Chlorocebus sabaeus; assembly: GCF_047675955.1. NCBI lineage: Eukaryota > Metazoa > Chordata > Mammalia > Primates > Cercopithecidae > Chlorocebus > Chlorocebus sabaeus. The sequence continues at coordinate 44,781,667 of NC_132929.1, read as the reverse complement.
CAAATGCCTTGTACATAAGCTTGAATATATTGCCATGCACCCTCCACAGAGAGGACCCTGCCTATGGCAGATCACTGAAAAGAGCTAGGACTGGCCATTGTTGGGACGATTATTTATATCTTGTATTTAGGAGAGAAGAAGAAATTGACGTAGCCTGATAGTGAAGAAGTAGACTGGGCCAACTGCTCCTTGGTGATTGAACCCACAATAGCCTCAGGATTTCCATGGACAGGAGCCTTGAGAAACCAATACAAGGCCAGAATTGAACTAGGGAGCCCAGGAAGTGGGGTGAAAGCTACCACAAAACTTTTAGATGAGGACTGAACACTAACATGCACATGCTTACACACACACACGCACATACCCACACATGCGCTGACACAATTACCATTCAGGGTGAACCAGTAAGCTGCCATTCCAAAAGATCTGAAAAAGAATATAAAGAATGCTAAGAAAGATAGCCAATCAAACCAGTAATAGGGAGAAGAACTCATACTTTAAGAAGTGAAAATCATAGACTTTAAGCATATTTAGAATCCTCAAAAAAGAAAGGAAAGAAAAACAAGTATTAAAAAAAGAATAGGAACTTATAAGATGGGCAGCACTGAAGTGAAATAGCCAGTCACGAAAAGATATTGTATGATTCCACTAATATGAAGTACCTGGAGGAGTCAAATTTATAGAGACAGAAAGTAGCCAGAGGCTAAAGGGAGAGGGGAAATGGGGAGTTACGGTTTAATCATATAGAGTTTCAGTTTTGCAAGATGAAAAGAGTTCTGAAGATAGATGGTAGTGATGGTTGCACAATGTATTAATACCACTAAACCAGGAAGTATTAACTTTCTGAAGCCTTTTGACATAGCCAAATAGCTTTCCAAGAACTGTGAAACAGCCGAGTACAGTGGCTCATGCCTGTAATCCCAGCACTTTGGGAGGCCGAGGCAGGCAGATCACTTGAGGTCAGAAGTTCGAAACCAGCCTGGCCAACAAGATGAAACCCCATCTCTACTAAAAATATAAAAACTTAGCCAATCGTGGTGGTGCATATCTGTAGTCCCAACTACTGGGGAGGCTGAGGCAGGAGAATCGCTTGAACCTGGGAGGTGGAGGTTGCAGTGAGCCGAGATCATTCCACTGCATGCACTCCAGCCTGGGCGACAGAGTGAGACTCTGTCTCCAAAAAAAAAAAAAAAAAAAAAAAGAATTGTGAAACAATTTTCACTCCCCACCATGTTCTAAGAGAATGCCTGTTTTGCCAAACATCTGGTAATACTAGGAATTCTGTCTTAAAATAGTAGTCCCATTAGGCACAAAATATTTTGCTGCTCTTATTTGCCTTTATCTGATTATTAAGTAAGTAAAATATCATTGGGGAAGGAAAAAAAAACCCATGAAATCCTCTTTTCTTCATTTCTTGGGTAAAGTGGAGCATATTTTACTGTAGAAAAGAGAGCCAACTTTTTAAAATCTCTAGCCATGCTCCCAATTTGTTGTGGGCTTTTTTTGAATAAAGTGCTTTCTTTTTCCTACATTTTTCCCCAAAGGCAAGGCATGTTTTGACTCTAGCCCTCCACTAGATTACTTGTTGATTCTTTTCTTTTTTTTTTTTTTTGAGACAGAGTCTCGCTCGGTCTCCCAGGCTGGAGTGCAGTGGCACAATCTCGGCTCAGTGCAAGCTCCACCTCCCAGGTTCAAGCCATTCTCCTGCCTCAGCCTCTCAAGTAGCTGGGACTACAGGCGCCTGCCACCACACCTGGCTAATTTTTGTATTTTTAGTAGAGATGGGGTTTCACCATGTGAATGTAATTTTAGCTAACAAACAAAAGCTAAGTTTAAAAGATCACCTAATGAACTAAAATACATACTTCTGGCATTTAACTGGCTATCCATAAATGCTTTTATAGGAGAAATTTAAATCTATGAAGGAAATTTCCATTTGTAAAGGTCTTAGCTCTATTCTTTTGAGATATACATTTTCTACCCTGTTTAACCTGTTGAATTATCTTTGTAAAAGGCAAATTGTTGCACAGATAACAATTGCTTAGGGCAATAAAACAAATAATTAAAAGATTAACAGTCTAAATGGAGAAAAAACTAAACGCTGACAAGTAAGAATTACTTATAAAAACTGTAAGACCTGCTTCTGTTTGTGTCTGTATGACTATATGTCACTATGTGGCATGTGTATATGATAATATTTGATAAATAAAGCTAGGTTTTAAATGTTGGTAAAATAGAAATGACTCCAAAATTGTCAGTTACATATAATTCAGACATTTTTGCCTGGGTTTACTAGTCAGACAGGCTTATGCTGTCTTTGTTACATGTTTCAAGGTCATAGTACTACTGTTTCTGTAATATTTTTGTTATTTGTTTGATTTGACTTTGAGCTTACATTTTGAGTTTTAAGCACCTGGATTCTGAATAGGTGATCATGGTGAGGTCTGTTATATATAAAGTTTTGGTGCCACAAAAGGAATAGCACTCAAATATAAAATTTTTAAAAAAATTCTCAACAAGGCAAGATACTTCTATATAGAAGGGTGCACCCTTACAGATGGAACAGTGGTGAGTGCACACTCAGACAAGGGAGGGGAAGGGGTTCTTATCCCTGAAGCACGTGAGCCCAGCTGCTGTGTTGTTCCTCTATTGGCTAGGGTTAGACCACACAGGCTAAGCTAATTCTGATTGACTAATTTAAAGAGAATGATGGAGTGAGTGCTTTGGTGGGAGTCAGGGCAGAGCAGGTAGCAGGTAATCAGAATGAGTTAGGGGGAAACAGGTGATTGGAATGAGTTAAGGTGGTGTAGGTGATCTGAATGAGTCAGGGTGGAGTAGGTGATCAAAAAGGATTGCTTTAGAGGAAGTTAAGTTTAAAAGTAGAAGGCAAAGAATTGAACATATTGACATATTAATTCTTTGAAAAGAAATTTAGAACTCATATCTAACAGGCCTGGGAACATGTTCTCAGTGCCTACACTGAAGCTATGAGGCAGAATCAAGCCTAATATGGCCCCTTCTTCTCTGACCCAGCTTTACCTCCTGGCTATTCTGGGAGGGGTCTGATCCTTCAGGCACCATCTTCACAGCAATGTCTTCTGTTCTGAACTCTATACCTGGTATGTAAATTCAGGACTCAGGCCATCCTCTTTATAGCCATCCTGGGTGCTATGTAGCTACTTGAGACCCAGGATGACTAAAAAAGACAAAGAGAGGGTACCTGTGTTATAGTTTCAAAATTACTTTCAAAAACTTAAAATATTGAAGTTGTATTATGTTAGACAATAGATCATTATAAAGTATATGAGTCATTTTAAGAAGATTAAAATACCAAAATATTAATTAAACATAAGTTTATATAGTTTGGCATCTTATTTTTATATGGTATTAAAAGGCTAAATGTATTTAAATGTAATAAATGGTAATAAAAAATTATAAAATGGTTTTCATCTACAAATACTGACACAAGACAGTTCAAAATTACTTCCTAGAATTTCACTAGAAATTAAGGTCACTAAGAGTTAAAATGATAGATAATATACGTAATCAGAACCACCAGATATAAGAAAAACAATTTTTTATACAGAGTGTATAAACAACAGAAATACATGGTTTTGATAAAAAGTTATAAAGGTATAAAATATATTTGTTAAAACAATAATTTTTTCTGGTTTAAAAGTTACTTAAAAGTTGTTTCAAATTTAAAAATAGGTAACACTAGCTGAATACAAAGAATTGAGAAGAGAAAATATTTTAAAAATCATAAGAGATTATAAAAGGTTTATAAAAATCTGTTGTGGTCAAAAGCTAACTAAGATTAGATAGATTTATTTATAAGGTTTATTAAAATTAACTTTAGTGTTAATAATACATAAATACAACAGTAAAATTCAGTTTTCTCTTTTAAACAAAAATTTCATGTAATGTTAATAAGTCACAGTAAAATATTTTTGTTCACCTTTTTTGTAAACTGAAAAAAAGAGAGAAGGAGAGTGGAGAGAAGAAAAGAAATATTCTGTCTCATGCTGTGTCTTTCTTGGGTATTTTGATGGAAAACTGAGCCTCCTCTATTAAAGAGTAAAGGTTTTTGCTTTGTAAAACCTTCGAATTATCACTTTGGCTAAATAAATAAATATTATTTAATAGTGACCCATGATCCTATTTTGATTGTTTTAAACCTTTTATATATTTGATAGATTTCCCAAAATCTAATTTAAAATTTAAAATTAAGTCTTTCTTTTTGGCCTTGAACTAACTTTGGGATGCTACAGAGAGCCCCTGCAGCATCCAACAAAGAGATAAACAGAATTAATTCATATATTAAATTCCAAGGGATACACTGTCAAATAAGAAATGATGTTTAACCTTCTTCAAAATAGATTTGTATAATTATGTTATTAATATATGTTACAGAATTGCATGGGATTCCTAAAAATCTGATATACCTGGGTATATTCTATCACTTATAATTATGGTTATATTAAATTATTATAGGTATAAAAAGTAAAAAGTTTCCTCTTCAAAGTTCCCCTTCTTGTTAAAGAATAAATTGTAAGTGTTACAAATAATTGTTTCTTTTAAAGATTAACTTTCTTCAAGCCTCCTTGCTTTGTGCTAATAACTCTTTATTAAGCCCTATCCTATGTAAGTGTTGGACATGCTCACAGGCACATCTCAGCTCACAGCCTATGCCCCTTCCTTATATGGAAATGTTATTGCTTCCTTAAACCTTTTGTAAGCCACTTCTTTGTTCTTCCTTGCACTTACCTATTTAGGAAAGTTTTAGGCTATTAGTAAATCGGGTATCAGTTTAAGACTGTGAGGTCCGACTCCAGCCAGTGGATGCAGGACAAAGCAGTAAGGACGACCCAAATGCATAAGAGATAAATATGTCTGCTTTTCCTCTGTTCAAGTGTGCTCTCACCATTTTTCCATCTGTGATTAAGCAACCTTTCTGCAGAAAGTAAAGATGGCCTTGCTGAGAGATCTTTAGTCTCTGCGCTGACTTTTCTTCATGGCACCGATTATCTATTTCTAACAATTTTGGTATTTCTAATAGTAGGTCACAAAAATGACCAAATTTCTTTGTCTATTGTTTCTTTCACTATGACCATTTTAAGTCACTTTTATAGTTAATTGCTTAATTCTGATGCAGTTTCTGTAAACTCTTCACAAGCAAAGTAAAATCCTAGATCATTGTGTCTTCAAGGAGGTTCATAAAAAGGATGAAAAGGACCCTGAAAAGTACTCTTAAATACAGGTTTTTGGTCATTTTAGGATCATATCATTTGGACTGGGTAAGAATTCCCAGAACTCCAAGAAAGGAGCTGATTTATAAAACTGCTAATGCAAGCAAGACAAGAATTAATTGAATACCAAGAAAATATTCTTATAGATTTTCATGCTAAATCAACCAGTATTAAAGTTGTTTAGATGTGCAATTTAAATATTGCACATCTAAACATGGTCCAAACCAAATTACTTATGATAACCCATCTAATAAGCAGTGCTATGCACCTAAATTGTAGGAAAAAATTGGTATTTAAGAGCATATAAGTCTAACATTAAGCATGGACTAATGGAGAGCCTGGACAGCCGCCTGGTCCTTCCTGAGTCCTCAAAGCTTCCATTATTAAAAGTTCTGCATTCCATGACTCATCATGGAAGAGATAAAATAATCCAAATGAAACATATATATATATATATATATATATATATATATTTACCTGATTGGCCATTTAAACATTTATAGAGGGATTTCATTCATCAGTTTCAATGCATGTTTTCTGGTTATGTAAAAGCTTTCCTACGCAAGACGGATGACGTATAAACAGTAGCTAAAAGGTTATTAGGAAATGTGTTTTCCTTATGGGGTATTCCTGGACAAATCTCCAGTGATAGAGGTACTCGCTTCACTGAACAAGTTAAATAAGGTATTACTGACACAATAGCATTATGCAAAGCCAACTGAATTGACTGGATTGCCTTGGTCAAAAGTATTGTGGATTGATGCCAATCAGATTCACTTCCAGTGGAATAGTCACTGTAATGCCTATGTACCTAGTAATAGAATTTCATGTATCTTCTGCTACTAAATTCTGATGTGACTAAACGCTGCAAGGCTTTACTATATTGTGCCAAAGTGTATTTTCACCAGATAAAAGAAACTTTTCATGGTCCTCAGAAAACATGGACAATCAAACCCTTCACAATCTCACTCACTCTTTAACTCCTCAGCTCGTCTCTTTATTTAATCTTTATGTTAAAGATTGGATCTTCTGAAAATGACATCAGAGAAAGACTACCCTATCCACACTGCAAAAATCTTCAGGACCTTCACCTTTGGGTTCATAGCCTCACAGCTCAGAAGGGGCTGTCCAGACTCTTGGAACTATACATCCATTGGAGACATTAAGGTAAAGCTAAGCAGCTTCTCACTAGAAGCAGATGGCATCCTAGATGTGGATAGCCTTTTCCCAAGATCATGGATTAAGGGTTCTCTGCTGTCACAAGACTCTCGTCTCTCATTTTTTCCTTGCTTATCTCCCTATGAACAATAGAACTAAAAAGGGGATCTCTTGTGTTCACTCATGGGGTATACTTTTCTTTGCAAGGGATTTCACAGCCAACCTTATACGTGGATAGCCTTACGACCTGGTAGACAGAAGACAAAGGGCCAATGTGGGTAAAAACATTTTAATGATATCCTTGTTGATTCATAGTCAGTTGGAAACAGAACACGGATCCACTCCTCTTAACCTACATCATAGGTTAAAGAGAATATTGCCGGCATAGGTTAAAGAGAATATTGTTTGGAGGCCTTCACTCTTCTAGATGGGCAAGATTTGTTAAGTCTCTTTTTCCATGGTTTGGAGTAAATGAGACAATAATTCAAAATGTATCCCTCGTAAATAGGCTCTATAGCACATTCTGCTACAAAGGCTATGGCTACACAATAGACTTTAAATTCTCTTGCTAACGTTGTGCTAAATAATAGAATCACTCTAGATTACCTCCTTGCTAAACAGAAAAGTATCTGTGCAGTTGCTGACACTTCTTGATACATATGGAGAAATATATCAAGTATTATGGAAATTCAGTTGTAAGGGATTAATGAAAAGGCTGCTTGGTTAAAACAAGTGGACTCTTCATCTAGCTTATTATTTAATCTATTTAATTTTAGTTGGCTTCATTCATGGAGACCCTGGTTACAGAACACACTCTAAACTCTTTGTATTATCCTCTTGGTAGTCATAATGGCAACCTCCCTGGTGCACCGTACTCTATCAAAAGTTTTAAATGTTTGCATACAGCCATCTGTAAAGATTCAGATTATCTCTCTTCAACTGGACCAACAAAAATTCAAATAAATATGTTATCATAAGGACACCGTAATCTATAAATAGTGTGCTGAGACCAAAAACCCAAAATGATGGTACCTGAGAGTGGTGTTAAAGACCTAAGTGTTAGTTATACCCTTACTTAATTGAGAATTTAGCCAAAGGGAGGCCGTTCTTTCAAACTGATTTTGTGAACTAGGCCCCAACTGACCAGACCAAAACAAAATGGAATCATTCATGCTAAATGCGAAATAATCAAATTGAAACTTTAAGGAAATATATCCTAAAATAGATCAAATTTTGTTTTTCTCCTGTAAACAGGAGATTCCAGCACAAGGAAGTCTCTATTCTAATCCTTACTTGCCTTACAAAACACACTGTTCTGATTATTTCCCAGTGGGATTTGAGACCAAGTAAATACATTTATGATGGCAACGAAGTGATATCAATGCCTGAAATTTTGGTCAATGTCTGTTTTGTGGGGGGATTGTTAAGTTTAGCCTAAAGCTGCCTCCTTACCTATTTAAGTTTGGCCCTAAAGGTTTCTCCATACATAGTAAACTGCAACCTAACTGAATGTGTGAACAAACTGTGACCTATTCTTGGCCAATGGCCAACTATAACCCAGTTTCAGCCAATCAAAGGTGGCCAACTGTTCAAACTTTGTTCAAGAGAAGGAAACCCCCAGTTATAACCAATCCAGCTATTTCCATACCTCATTTCTGTTTTCTGAACCTCATGCTCCTTATTCTGTGCATAAGTCTTCAACCACACAGCAGCACCAGAGTCTCTCTCGTCGTATTCTGGCCCTAGGGCTGCCCAATTCACGAACTGTTCTTTGCTCAATTAAACTCTGTTAAATTTAATTCATCTAAGGCTTTCTTTTAACAAATAGTTGCTGGGCTATAGTAGTCACACAATTGCTATTAGATGAATGAAGTAGGCCAGCTGCATCAGCACCCTACAGAGAATGCCCCCACTCCAGTCAACTGCTTACAATGCCCCTGTCCAGTTCTAAGGAGCAATCAGGAGAGGTGCTTCCACTCCCAGGCTGCTAACTCACTGCATGATCTGGGCAAGGTCACCTTCTCTCTACAGGACTTAGTACTTCGTCTGCTCAGTGGAGATTTTCTTCCTCTGCTCCCTGCCTCGGGACACTGTGTAAGAGCAGACATAGGGATATAGAGACATGTTTTTTGTTGTTGTTGTTGTTGTTTGTTTTTTGAGATGGAATCTCACTCTGTCACCCAGACTGGAGTGCAATGACATGATCTTGGCTCACTGCAACCTCCACCTCCCAGGTACAAACAATTCTCCTGCCTCGATCTCTCAAGCAGCTGGGATTACAGGCATGTACCACCACGCCCATCTAACTTTTGTATTTTTAGTAGGGATGGGGTTTCACCATGTTGGCCAGGCTGCTCTCAAACTCCTCACCTCAAGTGATCCACTAGCCTCAGCCTCCCAAAGTGCTGGGATTATAAACGTGTTTTTTGTTTGTTTGTTTTTAGCCCAAACAGTCGTCTTTGTCTGGGAGACTCAACGGGAGCTGTTTACTGGCAATTTGCTGAAGAGAATTTTCCTTGTGGAGGTCTGACAACCAGTGTGGCATCCCTTGGGATCAAAAGAATACGCAGAAGTTCTGTCTTTCTGGAGATGTAACTGGAGTTTATCCTAATGAGATGAAATGTGGCCTACCCCTGCCCCCTGAAATGACCTTCTCATGGAAATCAGAGTAGGTAAGATTCTCTAAGATCGTTCCAGGCTAGTTCTAATATTATTTTGAACTTATACACAATATTTCAGAGGAAATTAAGTTTTCATCAGTTTTTTCTTATCTTGTTTGTTTAAGCCCTGGAAACCTGGAACATGTCTTCTTTCTCTTGTATCCCCTGAGAGCTTGGCTGGCAGTAGCAGCTCCCTCAGCAGCTACTGCTTTGGTTCCGGTCAGTTTCCTGTGCCCTGGATCACTGTCCCTCATCTTGAGGAAAATATGAAGATGGCAAAAATCCTGTCTGCTTCGGGAGAAGGTTCCGCAGGGAGCTCGGGGGTCACGGTGAGCAATCCCCTGAGCAAGAAGACAGCTCTCAGTTGCAAAATGCGTGTGCAAACACATCTCAGGATATCCAAAGCAGACCCCAAGCAGGTAGATATTCTGAGGCTCCGTTTGTCAGACAGAGAAACTGGAGACAGAGTGGGTAAATCACTGAGTCAGCCGACAGACCGAGCTGAGGGGCCCAGCCTGGACCACAACACTCAGCCCCACTAGCACTTGCTCAGGCTCCCTTCTTCCTACGGCAGAGACAAAGCCTCTGTTTGAACTTGCCTTGCTTACTTCCAGAATAGAGCCTTTGCAGCGACTGCCTCTCCTGTGGGTTGCCTCTGAGGGCTCTCAGCACTCAAATGTCTGCTAAAAGCCCACCTCCTCCTGGAGGCCCCTCCTGCTACCTCCAGCCCTGAGTTACAATAAATTCCTGCAGCCTTTACTATTTGCATCACAAATGTGACCTTACATCCTGTGCTGTCATCAACATCTTGTGCCCTTGCTCTGTGTGGTAACTTGGTCCTTGGGTCATCATTATACTTTACATTATGTGTACCTCATCTCCCCAACAAGGAGGTCAGCTCTATATAGGCAGGAGCCACCTCCACCCATTCACAATTTCATTCATGCATTCATTTAAGAAATATTCTCTGCTATTCCAAGGATAAATCAATAATTAAGGGAGACGTGCTTCCAGCCCTCGCAGTGCTTAGAATTCTTATTCCCGGCAGGACTCAGCATAACCCGCTTGTAGCCAGCAGGCACAAGTTAACAGGGACAGCCTCTGGCCAACAAGTTCCAGTAGTGTCTGTCCCTTTGATCTAGCGAAAGCCCTGCAAGGACTATTTTTAAGTAGAAAAGCAGGAAGGACCACAGAGACAGAGTCTGTGGAACAGCTTTTCAATGTAATGCAATTCCTAGAAAGGAATTCCTCTAGGCCCTCCTCGTGGGATACATCGGGAGCCCCACCCATAAAAGGGTCAAAGAGCCCTTATGCCCAGAATAGACCTCTAAGCTGTAACCAAAAACAAAATTCTGAGGCTCCCCCAACCGTCTGAATGAACTTTCGCCTCTGCCAGGGCACTTTTAAAATTTAACCTGAGAGACTGGTTCAAGCCATGATGTGAAGTGGGGGCTCTGACATGCCTCATTATACATCTCCGGCATTAACATGAACACACACCTGATGTCTGATGAGAAGAATTTACAGTCCATTCTCTCTGAAGCCTACTCCCTAGAGGCTTCAGCGGCATGATTAAACTTTAGTCTTGGCGAGTTCGATTCTTTTTGTTGACAAGACCGTCTAGGAGATCGCTTTATGGCACAGATGGGGACATTGAGGCACAGCGGGTTTGTGGTTGATATGGTGCTAAACTCCTAGCACAGTGCTTTCATCTTAGTACCCACTGAGGCATGAATTCCTGCTGAAGGAGAAGAGTTGTTTTCCCATTTAGCAGCTGGGAGTAACCCTGGCACACTGGAGCATATAGGTGGAGAAAATAAGAGAGAGCATGAGCGAGAGAGAGAGAGGTTCTGGCTGTCTACTCTGTGCCAGGCGTTGGACCCGGGACTGGGGCAGATGGTGACTAACATGTGGTCCTGACCTCAAGCAACTCAGTGGGGCAATGAGCTGTTTAGCAAGCACGGTTCATGGCCCCATGATGGGTATGGGACCTGTGAGTCAGTGAAATGGACCTCTCTAAGCCTGAGTTCCCTGCAGCTCTGGGGGTCCTGGCTGTTCTGCCCACCTGACCACGTGGTTGTGAGGATTAAATGAAATAACACAGGAGGAAGCACCTGGTCCATAACAGACACTCTACTTATTTTCACTCATTCAGAAGGTTGTTTTGGTTCTTCTCAACCACCTCCTTTGTTCCCCAAGTTCCAGTAAAAGAATCCTAATTAGTCTTCTTGAAGCAGAAATAGCTGAGTGTGCATAACCCCAAATGACCCCCCAGGGGTTACTGTCCTGAGGCTCCAGCTTGCCCGCCACTCACAGCATTGACAGCTTTGGTTCATCCCTTAATGCCTGAGGCCAGTGTGCTTCCTTTCCCTGTTTTTCATTTTTCTTATCTCTAAAAAGGGCCTGCTAAGACCTACCCCCATAACATTGTTAGGCTCCACCGAGACATCACATGTACAGCCCCTAGCAGGTTGCACTGGACACGTGGTAGTTCCTGTCCCCTTCCTTCTCCCTCCTGCTGACAGGGTCCTGCTGCTGACAGCAGGGAATTGTCCTCCAGAGAGTGTGGGGCAGAGCTCTGAGCTGGGCAGGAGCCTTTCTTCCATGGCTGCCCCTGTGCCCTCATATCCTCCTCCAGCATCCTCAGCACAAGAGTCTCACTTTCCGTTCCAGGCACCAGAGACACATGTGGTGAGGGCAGCACCACTCAGCTTGGCACAAGTGAGACACAACAGGCAATGGGTGAGGGCAGCTGCTGTGGGAACCCAGATGCAGAAAGAATTCTGCTTCTCTCCTTCTTCCTGCATCGCACCTTTGAGCTTGGAGAAGTCTAGAGACTCCCAGAAAATAGGTCCAGGTACGGACGTGGAGATTCCTTATCCCACTGGCTTCTGAACACTTAAAATTCATTTTCAATCATGTGAGTAAAATTTAACTGACCCTCCAAAACATATGTGTGCAGATATTTTTCTGCAAAAGATCTGGCGGTAGCTTTCATTTCTAGATGGCGAAACGGAGGCGCTTCCCACTGCCCTCCACCAGAGGAGGTAACCGAAAAATGCAAGGCTCAGCTCTACACCTGAAATATAAGGAGGAAAAATGCAGGTGGAGTGGTTTGTGGCTTTGGTAGGGAAAGAATCTTGGGTGATCCAGAAACTCTGTAAACTTATATCTGAATCCAATTTCCGAAGAATCAGTCCTTAGAGTAAGATGAGTAGCTATAAATCCAGACTTTGTATTGGAAGAAGTAAAAATATGATTACTTTTTGTTTTTAAAAGGTGCCAAGAACTATCAGGCCTTGGGAATCTCAGAGGCTCAATGTCTGTCTCTGGCCGCCACTGTAAGCCAAGGCCTGTGATCCTCACCAAAGCATAACTGACTTCCCTTTCCCCGCCTTTCCCCAACTTGCCTTGCCTTTCTTTGCTTTTTCCTCTGCTTCCTTCCCTTTCCTTCCTCTAATCATATTATTGGCACCCACAGAAATCACTGCATGAATGACAAGGCCTTCCTTTAGAGCAGCAGTCCCAGCCTGTTCCCAGAACACTGGCTCCACAGGAGAAGCATGGGGTATCTGGCGATTCTGTCCACACTGGTGTATTACAGCCTCCATCTTGACCACGCATGTCCAAAAGAGCAGCTGCCAAAGAGCATCCTCTCGCTAGAGGCTCTGAGTTCACCTGGATCTGCTCTTTAAATCCGAGAGATGTAGAGGAATTGGGGCCGCCGTAGCTTGGTATAGTTTGGGCAGTCTCTGGACAGAGTCAAGTCCTTGGATTTAGCACCAAGTTTTGATAGCTCTCCTTCTCATTTCTTCACCTGATGAATTCCTACTCAACCTTCAGGTGCCACCACAAGTGTTCCCTTTTCCAGACCACTCCTCCCGAAGAGAGCTAATTTAGTTCTCTCCTGTAGTTCTCACTACACTGTACTTTCACTCTTTTTTTTTTTTCTTTTTTTTTGAGACACAGTCTCACTCTGTTGCCCAGGCTAGAGTGTAGTGGCACAATCTCGGCTCACTGCAACCTCTGCCTCCCGGGTTTAAGTGATTCTCCTGCCTCAGCCTCCCAAGTAGCTGGGCTTACAAGCATGTGCCACCACACCCAGCAAATTTTTGTATTATTAGTAGAGATGGGATTTCACCATGTTGGACAGGCTGGTTTTGAACTCCTGACCTCAGGTGATTCACCCGCCTCGACCTCCCAAAGTGCTGGGATTATAGGGGTGGGCCACCACGCCCAGACTACTGTACTTTTACTCTATCAGGATATACCTGAATTGAAGAAGAAGAACTCATTGAAAATGTAATGTACAGTAAAAACTCACTGAGAAATTAACTTACATCACTTATTATTGCTGTTGGCTCACCAAGAAAGAACAAAAGCTATCCAGATCTTCACCTGTTGGAGGGTAGCATGATTTTCTTCCTAGAGGCAACCAGGACTCTCCAGCCCCCTAAGGAGCAATAGACAATTCCTTCTGTTTCTGGGTCTGAGAGAGGAAGTTGAGCAGGCATGGAGGGGCCCTGGTATGAGAATGGGCAGCCCTGAAGACAACCTCTACACAGGACTGTGTTTAGAGACCACTGGAGGCAGTTAAGCCAGATTATCCCAGAGAGAAATGAGAATAAAGACAGTACTGCAAGGTAGAGGGTAAAGATCTTTTTAGGTAAAGAACATTTGTTTTTCATAAGTGTATAGCGCAGAGTGCTGAATGTTATTTTCTTCCTAAAGTGACACCATAGTGTGACACCAACACACTGGCATTGCGAGAGACATTATCTCAACATTTGGGACCCAGGTTGGTGGTGGGGTGCTGCACACAGAGCTGGGAAGCCTAGGTGTGCATCTTGTGATCACCAGAAGCAATGGCTGTCATGGCAACCAGAAGCTGCAAGACCCCCTTTCCAGATGGCTAAGTTCCCGGGGGGGGCCTTTGAAAAACCCAGGAAATTCAAGGATATGATGATACAAGACTTCTGGTCAGTCTTGCTTAAAGAGGGTCCAAACAGGATTCAATCTTCTTTTAATAAAAATAAGTCATGCACATAGTGAAAACTGAAACAGCACAAGGGTAAACAAGGAAAAGAGGGCCTCCCTCCTTCTTCAGGCCCTGGTCTCGTTTTGCAAAGGTAACATCATTAGCAGGGTATTTTTTTTTTTTTAATGTACAGATACATGATATGTACAATTACAAAGCTGCCTAAACACACACACACACATACACACACAGAGGAGTACACTGTGTTGCCCTTTGCCTTTCACTGCCTACTCTGAGGATCATTCTATGTAAGCTTACTCAGCACCAACCCATTCTTTTTTAATGGTGGAAAGGATCCCATTTCTCATCCCCATTCAATGGAACTTAGACATCCTAGAAACACTACATCAACTGCACCCCAAGTGTCATGGTATAATATCATTCCTTTATGTATACAGGCATTTATATTTATATAGAATATTTCCTATATTACTAAGTTTGTACCTGCATCTATCTCCCTTCTAGGATGCAAGCACCTCAAAGGCAAGAACTACTGAACTGTTCAGCAGTTGCCAAGGGTTGGGAATGGGGGCAGGGGTGCAATTCTAAAGGGGAAGCCAGGGCAATGAACGGTTCTCTGTCTTGATTGTGGTGGGGGTTCCTCAAGGTCTGTTTGGTTGTACCAATGTAATTTCCTAGATTTGCTACTTTAATATAGCTATATAAGATGTTATTGAAGGAAACTGGGTGAAGGGTACCTCGGATCTTGCTGTACAATATTTGCAACTTCCTGTGAATCTATAAGTATTTCAAGATAAAAAGTTAAAACAGCAATCAGGTTGGAGTCTCCTCCATCCCAGTGTTCTCTTCCAAGCTTCTAATGCAAGGCCTGGCACAGAGAAGTGCTCCATAAATGTAAGCTGAAGAAATGAAGAGTCAATCCTTTCTGGGCCTCAGTTTCCCCATCTGTACAATAAGGGCTTTGGGCTACATGACCTCTAGCAGCCTTTCCAGTCCTCACACTCTGTTCTGCTGGGCAGCGCCTGTGTCTGCCTGTGAAGCCAATCAGCTGACTCCTGAGCCTTGACTGCCTCACAGACTCTGCCTCCCCTTCCTCCCACCCCACAGGCCCCAGAGGCTACTACTCCAAACATTTCCAGCAGAATATTACAGTAGTGATAGTGGTGTGACAAAATTAGTAGCCTAATTAAAATGGAAGATGTAGCATTTTTTGAACAATGATCCACAAACCTCTGATGTGTGCAGCAGAAGTATCAGGTGTGTGTCAGCTGAGATTGGTTTACTGTACAGGGTGAATGCACACAGCTAAGTGACAGAATTGTGCAATCATTAAGCCTGGGGCTCTGGGCCGCCTTTCGGTTGTCTATGTCTACCAGGCCCTGGCCTTTCTGGGATGTCAGAGAGATACTGGATTGTAGTAGATAATGTTGGTGCTCTATCCAGACCCCCTCCATCATCTCTATACCTCAACTGTCAGCACCCTCACCCCTTCTAGGGACAGCTGCCCTAGGCTGCTGGAGTGACCTCACCCTGAAGTGCAGAATGCTGGAGTGGCTGGGAGTTGACATGCTTCTCCTCTCCCAATGGCTGGGCAGGGAATATGAGAGTCTTGCCTCAACTTGGGACAGTTGATATACAGCTCACACTCTGGCCTTCCCCTGTAGCACTGGGTGAAGCCACCTTGATGGGACTTTTGCCTGAGATTTCCCCTTGCTTGGCTTTCCCCTTCCCCATCCTTCCCCCATCCTCTTACAGGTGTCCCCTGGGAGTTTACAAAGTCACATCTCAACACTTGCTTCTGGGGAATCCTTATAGCAATGCTCTCCTCAAACAAGTGCTAGCCACCGAGGTTTGTCTAAAACCACTCCTAAAGTTAGGGGTAAGTGTCATCATGGTGGAATCCCCTTCCTACATTGGTAAGGTTCCCCTAAGGAGGCAATTGGGGAAGATGATAGATGATAAGAGAACCAACTGAGAACAGGGGTCAGCTAGAGAAGGAAGATGAAATGGTTACTCCATCAAAATCTAACATCAGCTACAAATTAAACTTGCTACTAACAAACCAAGACCCAGCAAGAGGTCTGGGACCCCCTCGGGAGCTGGGGAGAGGGGCTATGGTTTGCCTGTCCACCACTGCCCCCTACTTGCCTGCTTCATCTTCTTCCATGGTCCTCCTTGCCTCCCCAGCTCTAGGCACCAGGACTGTCTCCAGATTATATTATTTAAATAGCTTTATTGAAGTACAATTACATACAATAAACCACAGAACTTAAATAGTTCAAATGTGCTGTTCTGGCACATGTAGATACCCATGAAGCCATCACTAAAATCATCACTACAGAGAGTGAACACCCCCATCACCCCCAAAAGTTTGCTCACTGACTTTAACTCTTGAATCAGTGCCAGAGAGGCACAGTGACACAGGGGTGGCAACAGTCCTGGGCCTGGGGTGCTGGGGTGAATCCTCTGATCCCACTGTTCCTGAAGGTAATGTGGCTGTGTTCCTGGCTATCAGCTTCCCTTGGGTAACTGGAGGTGAGGCAGGAAATTAAAGAAAAATAAAATTAAACAGAGAAAAACAAGCTTTGCATATTAGGCTGACTCATCCCAAAGGCAGTAACAGGCAAAGCCCAGACCCAAGCGAAGTCTTGATAACATTCTCAAAGAAGCCAGGGCTCAAAGAAATGTGCTCTGGAGACTCTCCCAGCACTCCCTCAACATAAGGATAAGAAAAAAGTAAAGTTCCCCCTCGAATCCCACCCCCCTCCATCTGATTGTACCTTGCTCCTAAAGTTTTATGAGTTTATAGATTCCTGTTTTCTCTAACTAGTAACTTCAAGTGTTTTGTCTTATCTAAGCAGCACAGTGAAGGTTATAAGACATGCCTGATCAGGCCTGGGCTGTGGCCGTCTGGGGATCATAGCGAAGATTATGATATAAGCGCGTGCAAGGCTCTTTTGAGCAAGCCTAGATAACAGCCATCTGGACCGCATAGCAAGAGCTGCATGTAATCCTGGGTTATGAACTTGTCACAGTTTGATTAGCTGCCTTTGTTCTGCCTCTGTATCCTGGCTTTTGCATCACTATGTTTTGCCCCACTGTAAGCTTGTTTCAGGCTAGCCCACCCTCTTTCAAAGGTGTGTATATAAGCCAAGCCCTGTCTTTGTTCAGGGCCCAGTTTTTGGATGTTAATCTGCTGGGTCTGAGTGCACTCAATAAATCCTCCTATCTCACCCTGTGGTCTCTCCAGTCTCCTGTTTTCCACATTTTTGGTGAGCCAGCCAGGAGTGGAGACGACAGGTTGGCTGTCTCCTTTGCCTGTGGATGGTCTAGGGCCCTCAGCCATGGGAGACCTGTGACTTCAGGGGCCACCGGGGCAACAAGCACAGAGAAGGGAGCGGCTCTCCCACAACCTGGTGCCCCTTCCCTGACAGCACAACAGAACCTAAGGAGTTACAGGACGATTCCAAGAACAGTGTGCTTCAGGAACCGTGATAAGGTTTTGGGGCCCAAGGCAGGACCCATCCCATAAGGACAGAAGGGGAGCCTGATCACCCTCTGAGGTGTAACTAGTAATCCGATCCAGAGGAGTTGGGGGCAGCGAGAGTGACTCACCAATTCAGATGAAACGTATACCCCAACCAACACAGTATGTGGGAGTGGCTCACTAAGTCAGTTAGGAAAGGGTACTGGGAATGGGGAAGTATGTGAGCGTGTGTGAAAGAGACAGTTCTGGGAGGAACCAACACAGGGAGCGATATGTGGGGGCTGCAGGTCTCAGTAGAGACTGTATGCTCCAAGCGAAGTGTGGGACTGACCAGGTCTAATCGGTCCAAAACAAAAGGAAGATTGAGTGTGATGTGCCATAACTGGGAGGAAATGGAAGGAAAATCGTCGAAACCCACCCCATTAGAATGCATGTGAAAGAACTTTAAGAAAGGCTATGCAGAGGATTATGGAGTCAAGTCAGACCCTCAGATGCTGAGAACTCTCTGTGAAATAGAATAGCCCTCTTTTGTTGTTGGCTGGCCAGCTGAATGGGAAGATATAGATAGGGAAACAATTGGCTGTGTGTTTAAAGTGGTGACCGGAATCAGAGGACAGTCAGGGCATTCAGACCAATTCCTTATATTGGCTGAATGCAGCCCTGCCTAGTAGCTTATTGCAGACCACTTGTGGCCTAAGTAAAATAAAGTAAAAGTAAAGTGAAAGTAAAATCAGTCGCGCTGGCAGCTACAGAGACAAAGGGAAAGCCACAGGAAAAAAACAGTTTTGCAGGAACCACCAGAGGAGATAGAGACCCTTCCTCCCTACACTTCAATCTACCCCCCTTTACCAAGGCTGGCCCCTGAGCAGCCAGGCTCAGATGGTAATATGCCCCAGGCTATACCCCAGAGGGAGAAATCTGAGCCCTCACCTCAGGAGGTCAAGGAGAAAAGTCAGGATGATCCAGCAGGCCGCCTTTGATCTAGCCATGCCAGAGTTATGCAAATGCCTCTCAGGGAAACAAGAGGATCCATCTACTATAATGAGCATGACCATGTCCAAGGAGTAGAATGAACCTTCATTTACCAGCCTTTATTCAACCACTTATCTCCTAAACTGCAAGTGTCATACTCCCTCCTACAAGGAGAAGCCCCAGGCCCTTACAGATTTAATGCAGTTATCTTCCTAACGCACAATCCAACTTGGCCAGACTGCAAACAGCTTCTCCTGACACTGTTTAACACTGAGGAACACCCGAGAGTAACCCAGGCAGCCCTCCATTGGCTAGAAGCCAATGCGCCTGCAGGCACAGTTAACGCTTAGGCATATGCACAGGGCCAATTTCCTGAAGAGGACCCCCACTAGGACCCAGATGATGCAACCCAGCTTCAGCACCTGCAGAGGTGCCAAGAAGCACTTCTGCAAGGGCTAAGGATGGTGGGAAAAAAAGCAATCAATATAGGGAAAACCTCAGAGGTGCTCCATGGTGCAGAGGAGAGCCCCAGCCAGTTTTATGAAAAACTTTGTGAGGCATTCTGATGGTACACTCCATTTAACTCTGAGGCTGCTGAAAATCAGCACATGGTGAATATGGTGTTTGTAGGGCAGGTCCAGGGAGATATCAGGCGGAAACTGCAGAAGTTAGAAGATTTTGCAGGTATGAATGCTACTCAGCTTATTGAAGTGGCTACCAAGGTGTACATTAACCGAGATCAGGAGGCAAAGGAGGAGGCTGATCAGAGGCTTAAGAAAAAGGCTGATTTGATAGCAGCAGCCCTCACAGAAAGGGAAGCTGGCTTTGCAAGGGGGCATGGATGCGAGTGCAGACACAGTCGTAGAAGAGGGCAATCTGGACAAGGATTTGAGAGCTGGCCGAGGCTAGAGAGAGATCAATGCGCATGGTGCAAAAGGAAAGGGCACTGGAAGGATGAATGTCCAGAGAATAATAATAAAGAGAACGGCCAGGGCCGTGGTATGAGAAAGCCACTGGCCAAGGGCTACTGCACCTGGGAGGAACCCGACACTGTCCTGACTGGGCTGGCAGGGGCTGAAGGATATGAGGACTAGGACAGACTGGGCTCCTTCTCTTTGGGCCTCCAGGAGCCCATGGTCACAAGTTGGAGGCCAGCTGATGGACTTTATGGTAGACACCGAGGCTGAACACTTGGTGGTAACCTGACCTATAGGGCCACTATCCGAGTACTATGCAACTATTATAGGAGCCACCAGAGTCTTAAAGAAAAGGCCTTTCTGTCAGTCAAGGAGGTGCATGATAGGAGGACAAGAAGTTCAGCATGACTTCCTATACCTCCCAAACTGCCCAGTTCCCTTGCTAGGAAGAGATCTCCTCCAAAAACTGCAAGCACAGATTACGTTTGGGCCACAAGGGAATGTAACTTTAAACCTAGCTCACCTGGATGCTATGGTATTAACCCTTACTGTCCCAGAGGCTGAGGAATGGAGGCTATATGCAAAAAAGACTCCAGAACCAGGGGTAAATGAAATGCATGGGTTGCTTACTAAAATTCCTGGAGTTTGGGCTGAAAGCAACCCACTTGGACTGGCTGTAAATCAGGTACCAGTTGTGGTAGAGTTAAAACCGGGAGCAACTCTGGTTCAGGTTCACCAGTACCCACTACTCCCCCGAGGCCATACAGGGTGTCCACAAGCACTTAAGACCAGCTTCATAAGCATGGAATCATAGTCAAATGCGAGTCACCCCGGAACACCCCTCTCTTACCAGTGCAGAAGCCATCTGGAGAATATAGGCCACTGCAGGACTTGCATGCTGTAAACCAGGCCACAGTGACCATGCCCCCAGTGGTGCCAAACCCGTATACTTTAGTGAGACATATTCCAGAAAGTGCTGCCTAGTTTACAGTCCTAGATTTAAAAGATAAATTTTTCTGTCTCCAGCTGGCACCGATTAGTCAGACTATTTTTGCTTTTCAATGAGGTGAATCGCAGTACACTTAGACAAGACTCCCATAGGGATTTAAAACCTCTCCTACAATCTTTGAAGAGGCACTGGCCTCAGATCTTGAAGCCTACATGCCACCAAATAGTGACTGTGTCTTGCTTCACTACATAGATGAGCTTCTTCTGGCAGCCCCAACATGAGAGGACTGCTTCCAAGGAACCCAGGACCTCCTGCACCTGCTGTGGAAGGAAGAAATGTCAGGGAAATAGGCTCAAATTTGCTTTGAAAGTGTCCAGTATTTATGCTTCTATGTAAGCCAAGGGGAAAGATGGCTTGGTAGTGAACGAAAGCAGGCTGTTTGTACACTCCCCAGTCCAACCACCTGGTGACAAATAAGAGAGTTCCTACGGGCAGCAGGGTTCTGCCATATCTGGATCCCAAATTTCTTGCTCATGGCTAAGTCATTATATGAAGCCATGAAGTGGGGAGAGAAGGAACCCCTCCTCTGGGAGGCCAACCAGGAGAAGGCCTTTAAAGAAATCAAAGAAGCCTTAACTGAGGCCCTAAGCAGGCGGCTATCAGTACATGTTGGTGTTCATTTGCGCCTTTTCAGGATGGGTCGAGTCTTTCCCCATCAGAACACAGAAAGCACAAGAAGTGACTAAGGTGTTGTTAAAAGACATTATTCCTAGATTTGGACTACTCCTGACTCTGGAGTCAGACAATGGACCAGCATTTGTGGCTGAAATAGTTCAAGACTTAACTCGACTATTAAAGACAAAACAGAAGCTACACACAGCCTCAGAGCTCAGGAAAAGTGGAGTGCATGAACCAGACACTCAAGCAGCTGCTGAAGAAATTTTGTCTGGAGACTCTTCTGAGATGGGATCAGGTCTTGCCCATGGTCCTCCTCCAAGTCAAGTGTATCCCCACAAAACAAATTGGGTATTCACCCTATGAGGTCTTGTTTGAGGGCCACCCCCAATTATAAGTCAGGTTACAGGTGATCTCCGTGAGCTAGGAGAATTAACTTTAAGGATGCAAATGCAGGCTTTAGGGATGGCCATGCAGAAAGTACATGGCTAGGTGTGGGAAAGAATGCCTATAAGTCTGACAGACCCAGTACACCTTTTCAAACCTGGGGACTTTGTTCGGGTTAAGAAATGGAATCCAACCACTCTGGGACCCGTATGGGATGGGCCCCATACTGTAATCTTGTCCACTCCCACTGCTGTTAAAGTTGCAGGAATCGTGCCTTAGATCCCACCATGGTTGACTGAAACTGGCATCCCAGGACGAGTGGACCAGCCAGCAGGACCCAGACCATCTGACCCAGCTGATCCTGCAACAAGACCAAGTTGCCACTGAGAACAACAACAGCCCTACTCTGGTCACTCTGGAAGCTGACCAGTCTACATATGGTAGAAACCTGAGGAAATAGCAAGCCCTGCTCTAGTCACCCCAGAAGCTGACTAGTCTACATACGGCCGAAGCTTGAGAAGTCATCAGCAGATGAATAAATGTGGCTGGAAATCTTAAGCCCAATAATCTTTCTCATATTATTAATTGTACTTTGGTTGTTCTATCGCTTTAGCCAGCCCCCTCGCCTGGGAAAACATCTCTTCTGCCCATGCTAGGTGTAAGAATGCTACTCTTTGCCTTACTTTTGATGGTCCCCACATCCATGCTAGCAGGAGAAGGGCCCATAGAAGGATGCCCTCACTGCATGCACACTACATGGACAGGAAACACAGTAGTCAAGACTTTATTGTATTATAGAAATCTTAGTGAACAAAACCACCACCACTCAACTAATGGCTCTAACTAAGTATAAACCTTTGCCAAAGAGTTCTGCCTTGTCATGAAGAACTAAATAATAGTGATGCTTTCTATTCAATTCCATTTATAGGAAACATCAAAGGGGGGACATGAGGCAGGAAATTAGACAAAAATAAAATAAGAGAAAAATAAGTTTTCTATATTAGGCTGACATCCCAGAGGCAGTAACAGGCAAAGCCCAGACCCAGGCAAAGTCTCAATAACATTCTCAGAGAAGGCAGGGCTCAAAGGGATGTGCTCTGGAGACTTTCCCAGCACTCCCTCAACAAAAGGATAAGAAAAAGTGAAGTTCCCCCTCGAATCCTAGCCCCCTCTGTGTGACTGTACCTTGCTCCACAAGTTTTATGAGTTTATAGATTCCTGTTTTCTCTAACTAGTAACTTCAAGTATTCTGTTTTATCTAAGCACCGCAGGGAAGGTTAGTCTAATAACCTAACCCATGCCTTAGCAGGCCTGGGCTGCAGCTCTCTGGGTGCCAGAGCAAAGGTTATGAGATAAGCCCGTGCAAGGCTCTTTTGAGCAAGCCTAGATAACAGCCATCTGGACCGCATAGCAAGAGTTGCATGTAATCCTGGGTTATGAACTTGTCACAGCTTGATTAGCTGTCTTTGTTCTGCCTCTGTATCCCGGCTTTTGTGCCACTACGCTTTGCATCACTGTAAGCTTGTTTCAAGCTAGCCCACCCACTTTCAAAGGTGTGTATATAAGCCAAGCCCCATCTTTGTTTGGGGCCCAGTTTTTGGATGTTAAACCACTGGGTCTGAGTGTACTCAATAAATCCTCCTGTCTCACTCTGTGGTCTCTCCAGCCTCCTGATTCCCACAGCACAGGTTCTGACCTTGGCTGTCCAACTTCTCTATCAATTCCATGAACAGCCTCCCACCCCAAAGTCTTCCAATCAGTGCTGCTTAAGTTACCCAGAGCTGGTTTCTGTTGCTGATAACCTAAAACCTTGACTGAAAGATGGTAGGGAAGTGGTTGGAAATAGGTCACTGGCTAGAGGATTCTTGGCAGGGGCCACCCCAGGGCCCTTCCCATCCATCAACACAGCAGGCTCCAGATGGTTGCCTCCCTGCCCAGGGTCCAGCTCCTCTGTGGTTCCTTAGAGCTCTCAAGAGGGGGCTGCTCAGGACCAGAACCAGAGACAAAGCTACCCTCTCCTCTCACACAGGAGCTCACTGGGACCCAGACTGCCCCCATGCTTGCCTGCTGAGGTAGGGATAATCATGATTGAAGCAAAGCAGGGCAGAGGTTGGGAGTTCAGGTTGTCCAGTGGGCATGCCTGAATTCTGAATCCTAGTGCTGTCCCTTTCAGCTGAATGTACTTAGGCCTCTGATTCCTCCTCTGTGAAATATAACAGCACCAACCTGACAGATCGTGCTGAGGATCAATGAGCTGTTGTCTGTACAGTGCGTATTTCAGTCTGTGCCTAGCTGTTTGAAGGGTAGGTGGGGTTGGTTCTATTCAAGTATGATATGACACGCAGACACAAAAGTGACCATCAGGAAGGGGAACATTTGTTACATATACAGATCCCTAGAAGCAGGAGGCACTGCCCACCACCAGAGCCACATAAGGAAATGCGAGTTGCTCAGGAGCTAGAGAGAAGGGGAAACGTGGGCAAGAGGCTCTGTCATGACTTCCACAGGAAGGAATGAGCAAGGCAGGGTTGGCAGATTTACGATTGATTCTTTTGAGTAATTTCAGAGGACTCTGGGACAATGTCCTTCATTGTCTGGTACCCAGCTCATGGGTGACTGAGGCAGGGGGATAGGGGCCTGAAGTACAAAGACCTGATAAAGGAGGTTGGTGGAGCTAAGAGCAAGGGTTTGGTTAGTTTACATATGAAAGTCATGTTCTAGGACAGGCAAATTGTTTGCTATCTGTAGGAATTAGCTAACCCTGGGAGGGACAGTCCCTCCAGGGTCAGCAAGGATGCAAAGCATCAAAATACAGAAAATAAAAAGACATGGCCGATGGCCAATACACTGAGAAATGCATTTTTCTGCCATATGCCATGTGCCTGCCATATGACCACAGACTTTGTCTTGTGCCTTCCTGACAACAGCTCTGTGAAGTTGTCAACAGAAAGACTGATTTCTGTAGAAAAGTTAAAAGCTCATCTAAGAATCTCCAAGCAAGGGGACAAGGATAAGGATCACCCTTTTTCACAGATGGAGAAACTGAGGGTTGGGGAGATCAAGCAATTTACCCAGAGTTACAAACCCAGTAAGGGGCAGAGCCAGGATTTGAAGTTGTCTGACCCCCAATTCTGTGTTCCTGCACTCTGTGCTGTATCAGCATAGGCCCTTGCTTGAGTCCTCTGGCCTGCACCAGGACCCGGAGGGCCTTGTTTTTGTCAACACAGAAGGTTGCCTTTGTGTTCAGTTTCCCTGTTTCCCATCAGACCTTACTATTTAAAGTGGCTCATATTTTTATCTGAACTGGTTTCCACCCAGCTGACCACACCTCCACCCCAGTTCAGGCCCCTCAGAGGGAGATGTAGCAATTCTTAGTCCCCAAAGGTCAACACCAGCAGATCTGTGAGACCAGAGAGGCTGTTAGAGCTGAAAGCCATTTTCCTCAAGTGTCTAAGCTCTCCTTTGTACATCTGGAAGCCAGGTAGGGGCTGTGGTCTTGGACAAAAGAACAGCAAAGTCAAGCAGCCTTGGGGATGTACAGGAGAGGAGTGGCCAAGTATATGCACATGCATGCATGTATGTGCGTGTGTGTGTGTATGCACAATGTGTTGAGTGGTGAAGGGTGGGCAGCCAGGGCCTTGTGGAATGAATGTATTAAAGTGTCTAGAGAAGATCCTGGAGCAAGATGACCGAATAGGAGCAGCTCCAGCCTCCAGCTCCCAGCGCAAGTGACACAGAGGATGGGTGATTTCTGCATTTTCAACTGAGGTACCGGGTTCATCTCACTGGGGAGTGCCAGACAATCGGTGCTGGTCAGCTGGTGCAACCCGACCAGAGACAGCTGAAGCAGGGCAAGCCATCGCCTCACCTGGGAAGTGCAAGGGGGAAGGGAATCCCTTTTCCTAGCCAAGGGAAACTGAGACACACAACACCTGGAAAATCGGGTAACTCCCACCCTAATACTGCACTTTACCAAGGGTCTTAGCAAATGGCACACCAGAAGATTATATCCCACACCTGGATGGGAGGGTCCCACGCCCACGGAGCCTCCCTCATTGCTAGCACAGCAGTCTGAGATCTAACTGCAAGGCAGCAGTGAGGCTGGGGGAGGGGCACCCACCATTGCTGAGGCTTAAGTAGGTAAACAAAGCCACTGGGAAGCTCGAACTGGGTGGAGCCCACCGCAGCTCAAGGGGGCCTGCCTGTCTCTGTAGACTCCATCTCTGGGGACAGGGCATAGCTAAACAAAAAGCAGCAGAAACCTCAGAAGAGGTAAATGACCCTGTTTGACAGCTTTGAAGAGAGCAGTGGATCTCCCAACATGGAGGTTGAGATCTGAGAACGGACAGACTGCCTGCTCAAGTGGGTCCCTCACCCCTGAGTAGCCTAATTGGGAGACATCCCCCACTAGGTACAGAACAACACCTCACACCTCACACGGCAGAGTACACCCCTGAGACGAAGCTTTCAGAGCAAGAATCAGACAGCAACACTCGCAGTTCAAGAAATATTCTATTGTCTGCAGCCTCCACTGCTGCTACCCAGGCAAACAGGGTCTGGAGTGGACCTCAAGCAATCTCCAACAGACCTACAGCTGAGGGTCCTGACTGTTAGAAGGAAAACTAACAAACAGAAAGGACACCCACACCAAAACCCCATCAGTTCGTCACCGTCATCAAAGACCAAAGGCAGATAAAACCACAAAGATAGGAAAAAAGCAGGGCAGAAAAGCTGGAAATTCAAAAAATCAGAGCGTATCTCCCTCTCCAAAGGAACACAGCTCAATGCCAGCAACGGATCAAAGCTGGATGGAGAATGACTTTGATGAGTTGAGAGAAGAAGGCTTCAGTCAATCAAACTTCTCAGAGCTAAAGGAGGAACTATGTAACCAGCGCAAAGAAACTAAAAACCTTGAAAAAAGAATGGAAAAATGGATAACTAGAATAATTAATGCAGAGCAGGCCATAAACGAACTGACAGAGATAAAAACCATGACACAAGAAACACGTGACAACACAAGTTTCAGTGACCGACTCGATCAGCTGAAAGAAAGAATATCAATGATTGAAGATCAAATGAATGAAACGAAGCGAGAAGAGAAGTTTAGAGAAAAAGAGGAAAAAGAAATGAACAAAGCCTCCAAGAAATATGGGATTATGTGAAAAGACCAAATCTACGTCTGATTGGTGTGCCTGAAAGTGAGAGGGAAAATGGAACCAAGTTGGAAAACACTCTTCAGGATATCATTCAGAAGAACTTCCCCAACCTAGTAAGGCAAGTCAACATTCAAATTCAGGAAATACAGAGAACACCACAAAGATACTCCTCGAGAACAGCAACTCCAAGACACATAATTGTCAGATTCAACAAAGTTGAAATGAAGGAAAAAATGTTAAGGCCAGCCAGAGAGGAAGGTTGGGTTACCCACAAAGGGAAGCCCATCAGACTAACAGCAGATCTCTCGGCAGAAACTCTCCAAGCCAGAAGAGAGTGGGGGTCAATATTCAACATTCTTAAAGAAAAGAATTTTCAACCCAAAATTTCATATCCAGCCAAACTAAGTTTCATCAGTGAAGGAGAAATAAAATCCTTTACAGACAAGCAAATGCTTAGAGATTTTGTCAGCACCAGGCCTGCCCTACAAGAGACCCTGAAAGAAGCACTAAACATGGAAAGGAACAACAGGTACCAACCATTGCAAAAACATGCCAAAATGTAAAGATCATTGATGCTAGGAAAAAACTGCATCAACTAACGAGCAAAATAACCAGCTAATATCACAATGACAGGATCAAGTTCACACAAAACAATATTAACCTTAAATGTAAATGGACTAAATGGTCCAATGAAAAGACACAGACTGGCAAATTGGATAAAGAGTCAAGACCCATCAGTTTGCTGTATTCAGGAGACCCATCTCAAATGCAGAGAACACACATAGGCTCAAAATAAAGGGATGGAGGAAAATCTACCAAGCAAATGGAGAACAAAAAAAAGCAGGGGTTGCAATCCTAGTCTCTGATAAAACAGACTTTAAACCATCAAAGATCAAAAGAGACAAAGAAGGCCATTACATAATGGTAAAGGGATCAATTCATCAGGAAGAGCTAACTATCCTAAATATATATGCACCCAATACAGGAGCACCCAGATTCATAAAGCAAGTCCATGGAGACTTACAAAGAGACTTAGATTCCCATACATAATAATGGGAGACTTCAACACTCCACTGTCAACATTAGACAGATCAACAAGACAGAAAGTGAACAAGGATATCCAGGAATTGAACTCAACTCTGCACCAAGTGGACTTAATAGACATCTACAGAACTCTCCACCCCAAATCAACAGAATATACATTCTTCTCAGCACCACATTGCACTTATTCCAAAATTGACCACAGAGTTGGAAGCACTCCTCAGCAAATGTAAAAGAACAGAAATTATAACAAACTGTCTCTCAGACCACAGTGCAATCAAACTAGAACTCAGGACTAAGACACTCAATCAAAACTGCTCAACTACATGGAAACTGAACAACCTGCTCCTGAATGACTACTGGGTACATAATGAAATGAAGGCAGAAATAAAGATGTTCTTTGAAACCAATGAGAACAAAGATACAACATATCAGAATCTCTGGGACACATTTAAAGCAGTGTAGAGAGGGAAATTTATAGCACTAAATACCCACAAAAGAAAGCTGGAAAGATCTAAAATTGACACCCTAACATCACAATTAAAAGAACTAGAGAAGCAAGAGCAAACACATTCAAAAGCTAGCAGAAGGCAAGAAATAACTAAGATCAGAGCAGAAATGAAGGAGATAGAGACACAAAAAACCCTCCAAAAAAATCAATGAATCCAGGAGCTGGTTTTTTGAAAAGACCAACAAAATTGATAGACCACTAGCAAGACTAACAAAGAAGAAAAGAGAGAAGAATCAAATAGACGCAATAAAAAATGATAAAGGGGATATCACCACTGACCCCACAGAAATACAAACTACCATCAGAGAATACTATAAACACCTCTGTGCAAATAAACTAGAAAACCTAGAAGAAATGGATAATTTCCTGGACACTTACACTCTCCCAAGACTAAACCAGGAAGAAGTTGAATCCCTGAATAGACCAATAGCAGGCTCTGAAATTGAGGCAATAATTAATAGCCTACCAACCAGAAAAAGTCCAGGACCAGATGGATTCACAGCCAAATTCTACCAGAGGTACAAGGAGGAGTTGGTACCATTCCTTCTAAACTATTCCAATCAATAGAAAAAGAGGGAATCCTCCCTAACTCATTTTATGAGGCCAACATCATCCTGATATCAAAACCTGGTAGAGACACAACAAAAAAAGGGAATTTTAGACCAATATCCCTGATGAACATCGATGCAAAAATCCTCAATAAAATACTGGCAAACTAAATCCAGCAACACGTCAAAAAGCTTATCCACCATGATCAAGTGGGCTTCATCCCTGGGATGCAAGGCTGGTTCAACATACGCAAATCAATAAACGTAATCCAGCATATAAACAGAATCAAAGACAAAAACCACATGATTATCTCAATAGATGCAGAAAAGGCCTTTCACAAAATTCAACAGCCCTTCATGCTAAAAACTCTCAATAAATTCGGTATTGATGGAATGTATCTCAAATAATAAGAGCTATTTAAGACAAACCCACAGCCAATATCATACTAAATAGGCAAAAACTGGAAGCATTGCCTTTGAAAAGTGGCACAAGACAGGGATGCCCTCTCTCACCACTCCTCTTCAACCTAGTGTTGGAAGTTCTGGCTAGGGCAATCAGGCAAGAGAAAGAAATCAAGGGTATTCAGTTAGGAAAAGAAGAAGTCAAATTGTCCCTGTTTGCAGATGACATGATTGTATATTTAGAAAACCCCATCATCTCAGCCCAAAATCTCCTTAAGCTGATAAGCAACTTCAGCAAAGTCTCAGGATACAAAATTAATGTGCAAAAATCACAAGCATTCTTATACACCAGTAACAGACAAACAGAGAGCCAAATCATGAATGAACTTCCATTCACAATTGCTTCAAAGAGAATAAAATACCTAGGAATCCAACTTACAAGGGATGTAAAGGACCTCTTCAAGGAGAACTACAAACCACTGCTCAGTGAAATAAAAGAGGACACAAACAAATGGAAGAACATACCATGCTCACGGACAGGAAGAATCAATATCGTGAAAATGGCCATACTGTCCAAGGTAATTGATAGATTCAATGCCATCCCCATCAAGCTACCAATGACTTTCTTCACAGAATTGGAAAAAACTGCTTTAAAGTTCATATGGAACCAAAAAAGAGCCCGCATTGCCAAGACAATCCTAAGTCAAAAGAACAAAGCTAGAGGCATCACACTACCTGACTTCAAACTATACTACAAGGCTACAGTAACCAAAACAGCATGGTACTGGTACCAAAACAGAGATATAGACCAATGGAACAGAACAGAGCCCTCAGAAATAATACCACACATCTACAGCCATCTGATCTTTGACAAACCTGAGAGAAACAAGAAATGGGGAAAGGATTCCCTATTTAATAAATGGTCCTGGGAAAATTGGCTAGCCATAAGCAGAGAGCTGAAACTGGATCCTTTCCTTACTCCATATACGAAAATTAATTCAAGATGGATTAGAGACTTAAATGTTACACCTAATACTATAAAAACCCTAGAAGAAAACCTAGGTAATACCATTCAGGACATAGGCATGGGTAAGGACTTCATGTCTAAAACACCAAAAGCAATGGCAACAAAAGCCAAAATTGACAAATGGGATCTAATTAAACTAAACAGCTTCTGCACAGCAAAAGAAACTACCATCAGAGTGAACAGGCAACCTACAGAATGGGAGAAAATTTTTGCAATCTACTCATCTGACAAAGGGCTAATATCCAGAACCTACAAAGAACTCAAACAAATTTACAAGAAAAAAACAAACAACCCCATCAAAAAGTGGGCAAAGGATATGAACGGACATTTCTCAAAAGAAGACATTCATACAGCCAACAGACACATGAAAAAATGCTCGCCATCACTGGCCATCGGAGAAATGCAAATCAAAACTTCAAGGAGATACCATCTCACACCAGTTAGAATGGCAATCATTAAAAAAATCAGGAAACAACAGGTGCTGGAGAGGATGTGGAGAAATAGGAACACTTTTACATTGTTGGTGGGATTGTAAACTAGTTCAACCATTGTGAAAAACAGTGTGGTGATTCCTCAAGGATCTAGAACTAGAAATACCTTAGGACCCAGCCATTGCATTACTAGGTATATACCCAAAGGATTATAAATCATGCTGCTATAAAGACACATGCACACGTATGTTTATTGCGGCACTATTCACAATAGCAAAGACTTGGAACCAACCCAAATGTCCATCAGTGACAGACTGGATTAAGAACATGTGGCACATATACACCATGGAATACTATGCAGCCATAAAAAAGGATGAGTTCGTGTCCTTTGGAGGGACATGGGTGCAGCTGGAAAACATCATTCTCAGCAAACTTTCGCAAGAACAGAAAACCAAACACTGCATGTTCTCACTCATAGGCGGGAACTGAACAATGAGATCACTTGGACATGGGAAGGGGAACATCACCCACCCCGGCCTATTATGGGGAGGGGGGAGGGTGGAGGGATGGCATTGGGAGTTATAACTGACATAAATGACAAGTTGATGGGTGCTGACGAGTTGATGGGTGCAGCACACCAACATGGCACATGTATACATATGTAACAAACTTGCACGTTGTGCACATGTACCCTAGAACTTAAAGTATAATTTAAAAAAAAAAGAAAAAAAAACTATAAATAAATAAATAAAAAGAGGGAAAAAAAAATAAAGTGTCTAGAACACACTTCTAGGTCCTTCCCCCACTGTGTCCATCTGAAGGTCTGTTTTGTACATTCTACAGGGCCCCATACATGAGCATCATTGTTCAACAGCAAACTTATCTAATAACAGGCTGTATGTAACATTACTTTCTGGAGTTCCTCCTATTTTGATAGGAACTTGCTTCCTTGGCTAAAACAGAAATGGTGGCTTCTCTCTGTTCTCTCTGTGTATGAGTCTTGTCTTCTCACAACATCAGGTAGCCCATTATTCACCTGAGATAAGGATGAAGCACTTGGGCTCAGGCAAAACCACTGTTTATACTTTATCTGTTGAGCAACAGATGGGGCCCTTGAAGACAAGTAGGAAGTAGAAGGACTCCCCCTTTTTTTTTGAGACAGAGTTTCACTCTTGTTGCCCAGGCTGGAGTGCAATGGTGCAATCTCAGCTCACTGCAATCTCTGCCTCCTAGTTCAAGTGATTCTCTTGCCTCAGCCTCCCAAGTAGCTGGGATTACAGGCATGCACCACCACACCCAGCTAATTTTGTATTTTAAGTAGAGATGGGGTTTCTCCATGTTTATCAGGCTGGTCTGGAACTCCCGACCTTAGGTGATCCACCTGCCTCAGCCTCCCAAAGTGCTGGGATTACAGGCGTGAGCCACCACCCCTGTCCAGGACTCCCTTTTTCTTGTTTGTTTGCTTTTTGAGATGGAGTCTCACTCTCGTCCCCTAGGTTGGAGTGCGATGATGCAATCTCGGCTCACTGCAACCTCTGCCTCCCGGGTTCAGGTGATTCTCCTGCCTCAGCCTCCTGAGTAGCTCGGATTACAGGTGCCTGCCACCATGCCCGGCTAATTTTTGTATTTTTAGTAGAAACAGGGTTTCACCATGTTGGCCAGGCCGGTCTCGAACTCCTGACCTCAAGTGATCTGCCTGCCTCAGCCTCCCAAAGTGCTTCGATTACAGGCATGAGCCACCATGCCCAAACC
This sequence comes from Chlorocebus sabaeus, assembly GCF_047675955.1. Classification (NCBI taxonomy): domain Eukaryota; kingdom Metazoa; phylum Chordata; class Mammalia; order Primates; family Cercopithecidae; genus Chlorocebus; species Chlorocebus sabaeus. The sequence goes on along the minus strand of NC_132929.1, from coordinate 44,749,346 downwards.
AGGACTCCCTTTTGTCCTCTTGAGGCTGAGCTATCCTAGACAGAAGGTGACAAACCCACCCCAATTTGCCTATAACCTCCTTGTTTCAGCACTAAAAGTCCAAGTCCTAGGAAACCGCTGGTCCCAGGCAAGCCAGGGCAGTCAGTTCCCCTACTTGGACATCAGTGGCCCCTGTCTCACACTTTCATGGAAAGAGACCACCAAACAGGCTTTGTGTGAGCAACAAGGCTGTTTATTTCACCTGGGTGCAGGCAGGCTGAGTCCGAAAAGAGAATCAGCAACAGGTGGTGGGATTATCATTTGTTCTTATAGGTTTTGAGATAGGCGGTTAGGAGTTAGGAGCAATGTTTTGTGGACAGGGGATGGATCTCACAAAGTACATTCTCAGGGGTGGGGAGAATTACAAAGAACCTTCTTAAGGGTTGGGGAGATTACAAAGAACCTTCTTAAGGGTGGGGGAGATTAAAAAGTACATTGATCAGTTGGGGAGGGGAAGAAACGAATCACAATGGTGGAATGTCATCAGTTAAGGTTATTTTCACTTCCTTTGTGGTTCTTCAGTTGCTTCAGGCCATCTGGATGTATACATGCAGGTCACAGGAGATATGATGGCTTGTCTTGGGCTCAGAGGCCTGACATTCCTGTCTTCTTATATTTAATTAAAAAAGCAAAACAAAATGGTAGTGAAGCGCTGAGGCAGTGAAAATTTTGGGGGATAGTATAGAGAGATAATGGGTGATGTTTCTCAGGGCTGCTTCAAGTGGGATTAGGGGTGGCATGGGAACCTAGAGTGGGAGAGATTCAACTGAAGAAAGATTTTGGGGTAAGGGGTGATATTGTGGGGTTGTTAGAAGGAGTATTTGTCATACAGAATTATTGGTGATGGCCTGGATGTGGTTTTGTATGAATTGAGAAACTAAACGGAAGACACAAGATCCAAATAAGAGAAGGAGAAAAACAGGTATTAAAGGACTAAGAATTGGGAGGACCCAGGACATCCAATTAGAGAGTGCCCAAGGGGGTTCAGCATAATTATTTGCTTGGTTGGTGAGTTTTTGGGCTCTATCCTTGAGTTTTTTTATGTTGTCATATACCAGGCCAGACTGATTTAGGTAAAAACAGCACTCTTCATTTAAAAATATACAGAGTCCTCCTTTTTCAGCAGTGAGTAAATCCAGACCTCGGCAATTTTGGAGGAAAGAGAAATGCAAAGTCAGCAATTGTTTGTTAAGGAAGGATTAGAAATGGCTAGGAGAGAGTGCGTGAGATTGACAGTGTGGTGGCGCTAGCTGCGGAGAGGTAGAGGGTGGCATAAGAATGGGAATGAGAATAAGAGTGGGTATAAAAGTAAAGAGGAGGATTTCATCAGGGTGAAAGTGTTGGAGTGTGTCCTGTCAGCAAAGATCATCTACCCACTCCAAGACAGAGTCAAGAGTGGAGGATTGGGGATAGATATTCGTGATGGAAAGGAAATGAGAGGTTTTAAGAGGCAGGCTAACAGCTTGTAACCTACATAGAAGAGGTTATAAACAACAGAATAGAATGGGCCTGTGAGCCTGGAAGGAGATATTTTCCTTGGTCCAAGGACCATTTGCCTTGTGTGGGAAGAGATTAATAGGTGGAAGTTTCAGTGTGGGAGTAGGTGGGAGTGACCAGATGAGAAGGAGAAAAGCTGACTGTGAGGGACAGAAGTTGGAACTCTAAGCTGCTTCTTTAGCTACCTTATCAGCATAAGTGTTGCCCTGAGTGATGGGATCTGATGCCTTTTGGTGGCCCTTGCAGTGTATGACTCCAGCTTCCTTTGGAAGTAAAGCAGCCTTGAGAAGAGTTTTTATTAAAGAGGCATTAATGATGCAAGATCCTTGTGTAGTAAGGAAACCTGTTTCAGCCCATATAACAGCATGGTGGTGCAGGATACGGAAGGCATATTTAGAGTCAATATAAATATTGACACACAATTCATTTGCAAGAGTGAGGGCTCAAGTTAAGGCAATGAGTTCACCTTCCTGAGAGGTCATGGAGAGGGGCAGAGTGGTAGCCTCAATGATAGATGTAGAAGATACTATAGCATAGCCTGCCTTTGCTGGTGTGTGGCAATTAGGCCTGGTGGAACTGCCATCAATTAACCATGTATGAGCAGGGTGAGGAACAGGAAAGAAGGAAATATGGGGAAATGGAGTAAATGCCAAGTGTATCAGAGAGATGCAGTCGTGGGGGTCAGATGTGGTATCAGGAATAATGTGGGAGGCCGGATTGAAGTCCGGGCCAGGAACAATGGTAACTGTGGGAGACTCAACAAAGAGTGATACTGCTGAAGGAGCTGGGGGGTAGAAAGTATATGCATCAAGTGTGAGGAGGAAAATAGATTTTGAAAGTTGTGAGAACTGCAGAGAGTAAGTGGAGTGCAGTTTGTGATTTTCAGGGCCTTTAAAAGTATTAAAGCAGCAGCAGCTGAAGCACATAGACATAAGGGCTAGGCTAAAACAGTAAGGTCAAGTTGTTTGGACAGAAAGGTTACAGGGCATGGTCCCGGCTCTTGTGTAAGAATTTCGACCACACAGCCCTGTACTTCAGCTGTGTGTAATGAAAAAGGTTGGGACAAGTTAGGGAGAGTTAGTGTGGGAGCAGCTTTTAGGGCTATTTTTTTAAGGAATGGAAAGGGGAGTGGAGAAAGGATTTAGGATTTATGGGGTCAGCTAGGTTTATCTAGAACAGAGTAACAGATTGTGGAGGGAGGTATTGAGGATAGGAGAGTATATGGGTTTGGCACCATGGGGTGGATAGGCAAGACAATCTGGTTGATAAGGCACAGATTCTGAACTAACCTGTAAGACTTGTCTGGTTTTTGGACAGGTAAAATGGGGGAATTGTAAGGAGAGTTTATAGGCTTTAAAAGGCCATGCTGTAACAGGCGAGTGGTAACAGGCTTTAATCCTTTTAAAGCATGCCATGGGATAGGATATTGGCATTAAGCAGGGTAAGGGAGATTAGGCTTTAATGGGATGCTAAGGGGTGCATCATCTGTCGCCAAGGAGGGAGCAGAGGTGTTCTATACTTGTGGATTAAAATGGGGAGATACAAAGAGAGGATGTGAAGGAGGCTTTGAACTGGGAGAAAAGATGGCAATGAGGTGTGGCTGTATCCCAGGAATAGTCAGGGAAGCAGATAATTTGGTTAAAATGTCTTGACCTAATAAGGGAGCTGGGAAGGTGGGGATAACTAAAAAGGAGTGCATAAAAGAATGTTGTCCAAGTTGGCACTAGAGTTGGAGAGTTTTAAGAGGTTTAGAAGCCTGGCCGTCAATACCCACAACAGTTATGGAGGCAAGGAAAACACACCCTTGAAAAGAAGGTAATGTGGAGTGGGTAGCCTTCATATTGATTAAGAAGGGGACAGACTTACCCTCCACTGTAAGAGTTACCCAAAGCATCTATGATGGTCCAGGAGCCTTCAGAGGCAATCGGGCAGCATCAGTCTTCAGCCGCTAAGCTGAGAAGATCTGGGAAGGAGTCACAGCCTTGGGCCAATTGGACAGTCCAATTTCCAGTGGGGTCCTGCACAGATGGGACACGGCTTAGGAGGAATCCCAGGCTGCGGGCATTCCTTGGCCCAGTGGCCAGATTTCTGGCACTTAAAGCAAGATCCTGGGGGAGGAGGTCCTGAAGGAACGCCTGACCGCTGTAACTTTGGTATTTTGAAGTTTTTGTGTGCTGGAGATATGGCTGGGGTTTCTCTCACAGCAGAGGCAAGTAATTGCAACTCTTCTCTATTATTGCACACCTTGAAGGCGAAGTTAATTAAGTCCTGTTGTGGGGTTTGACGTCCAGAATCTAGTTTTTGGAGCTTTTTTTAATGTCAGGAGTGAGTTGGGTAATAAAATGCATATTGAGTATAAGACAGCCTTTTGGCCCCTCTGGGTCCACAGTGGTAAAGAGTCTAAGGTTTGTTGCCAAACGGGCCATGGACTGGGCTGGGTTTTCATATTTGATGAAAAAGAGCCTAAACACTAACTGATTTGGGAGAGGTCGGATAAAGAAAAAGGAGCATTAACCTTAGCTATGCCTTCAGCTCCAGCCATCTTTCTAAGAGGAAATTCTTGGGCAGGTGGGGGAGAGCTAGTAACAGAACGAAACTGTAAACCAGACCAGGTATGGGGAGGGGAGGTAACAGAAGGGTTACAGGGTGGGGGAGCAGAGGGACCTGGCTCAGCCTGGCAAGGAGCAGCTCTAGGGAGAAAGGGAGAGGTCAGATGAGTCTGTAGAAAAGAAGGATTCAAAGGACTCAGAGCTTGGGGTGGAGACTGAAGGAACAGACCAGAGAGAAAGAAGACGAGTCGCACTGGGAGCAGAGACTAGGGAGGGACCAATGTGTAAAAGAATGCCTGGACGTCACACATCTCAGACCATTTGCCCATTTTTTGACAAAAATTATCTAGATCTTGTAGGATAGACAAATCGAAAGTGCCATTCTGTGGTCACTTGGAACTACTGTCGAGTTTGTATTGGGGCCAAGCGGTATTGCAGAAGAAAATGAGGCATTTAAGTTTTAGGTCAGGTGTGAGTTGAAGAGGTTTTAAGTTCTTGAGAACACAGGCTAAGGGAGAAGAGGGAATGGAGGGTGGAAGGTTGCCCATAGTGAAGGAGGTAAGTTTAAAGAGAAAGGTAGAGACATGGAGAAGGAGGTTGGTGAGCAGCCCTGGGCTGCAATGTGGGTGAGCAGCCAAAGCAGGCATCCCCACAATTGACTTGCCACCAAGGGAATGTGGGTCAATGACCAAGGCCGGCATCCCTGTGGTGATCAGACACCAATGGAGTGTGGGTGAATAATCAGACAGGCATCCCTACAGTGATTAAACACCAAGGGAAGGCTGCCGTGACCGGTGCCGGAGTTTTGGGTCCATGGATAAAATGTGTCTCCTTTGTGCCTACTAGAGAGGAAAAAGAACTGGAATTGGAAGGACAGGGAGATTGAAGGTTAGTGAGAGAGGAAGATTGAAGGGTAGCAAGAGAGGCTGGAGAAGAGAGTGAAAAGACCGCTTACCCGATTTGAAATTGGTGAGATGTTGCTTGGGCTGGTTGGTCTGAGGATCCAAGTGTTTTGTTTAATTTAATTTAATTTAGGAGAGCTAAATAATTAAACAAGAAGCCAAAGTACATAAGAAAGTGGCAGTCTTTCATTGCAAATATGCACACACTCTCAGGAGAGGTTCTCTGGTCCTCAGGTGTGGGGGGCCAGGGAAGTCGCGCCAGCACTCTCAGGTGAGGTTCTCTGGTCCACGAATGCGGGGGCTGAGGAAGTCACACCGGCTCCTGCCAACGGCAGACTTTTATGCATTGGTACTGGAAGGGGGAGGGCAGTGGGCAGGATAAGGGCATGATAGGGGCGTCTCCGTAGGCGTGGCCGGGTAAGTTTCATTCTCTTCGGATTGACGTCACCTGGTGCATGCTCGGTTGTCCTGCACTTTCCCGGGTGTGGGAAAGTTGGTGATGAAGAACCCGGAAGCAATTGGGACTGTGCCATCTTGTTCACCTTCCTCCATGTTGTCCCTTCTCCCTCACCCAAACACCAAGGTTGTAGGTGGATCTCTTCATGGAGTGAGGGCGAGGACAGGAGACTGGTCTCCCGAAAGAGTCCCTCTGACCCGGGTCTTCGGCATCAAATTTCTCACAAGCGTCCGTGTGAAGAGAGTCCACCAAACAGGCTTTGTGTGAGCAACAAGGCTGTTTATTTCACCCGGGTGTAGGCGGGCTGAGTCCGAAAAGAGAGTCAGCAAAGGGTGGTGGGATTATCATTAGTTCTTATAGGTTTGAGGATAAGCGGTGGAGTTAGGAGCAATGTTTTGCAGACGGGGTGGATCTCACAAAGTACATTCTCAAGGGTGGGGAGAATTACAAAGAACCTTCTTAAGGGTGGGGAGATTACAAACTACATTGATTATCAGTTAGGGTGGGGCAGAAACAAATCACAAGGGTGGAATGTCATTAGTTAAGGCTATTTTCACTTCCTTTGTGGATCTTCAGTTGCTTCAGGCCATCTGGATGTATATGTGCAGGTCACAGGGGATATGATGGCTTAGCTTGGGCTCAGAGGCCTGACAGTCCCTGCTCCTCAAACACTTTCCTGGAGCTTGGAAGTGAAGTGGCAGGGAGCAGAGCTCTCCTGTGTGACCTGCCAGGGACCTCACTGAGGTATTGCACATGTGTATCACTTGCAGCTTCCTGAGAAGCAGCTCTTAATGCCAGCAGCAGTCTGTGTTTTCCAGTAGTTTGGGTTAGATCCCCCCTAGCTGGAGATATTCAGAGGGTCCCCAAGGGACCAGAAAATCATGCTTATGGAATGATATGAGGTCAGAAAGAAATCAAATTCATTTGAAGGGTGGGATTTTGTTGGTCTGAGGCAAGACATATGACAGAATGTTCCAGGAGGTGAGTGGCATGCATGTTTTTAACAAAAGAAGACAAGAATAGACTCCCGCCCCGAGAAGGCTGCATGTTCAGGCAGTGATCCCTGCCCAAGACTGCCAAATGAAACTTACCAGAGGATGCAGGGTGCTGCTGGAGTAGAATCTGGAACACCAGAAAGACTGAAGTAGAAAAGTTAAAAGCTCAGCTAAGAGTCTGCAAGCACGGGGCAAGGATAAGGAACATGGGTCTGAAAAGATTCAGAAGCAAGTTAAATATGCTCAGCCTGGCTTAAGCTGAATGACAGAGAAGCAGGAGGAGAGAACCTAGAGAAGGTGCGGCCCTGAGTCCTGGGAAAGGAAGCCTCCACAGTGGGAAGAAACCACCTCCTTCCTGAGAACTAAAACACCCATCTGACCCATGTCTTGCACTGAAGCAGAGCTTGATGGTTGACAAAAGCCGCCATGAGCATGCGATCATTTGGTTTGATCTTCAAGCTGCCCCTTGATGTGGAAGGCAATGGTTACCCCATTTTATAGGTGACAGCAAGAGAAGCACTCCCATAGCAAGGTGATGAGACCTTGTGAGAAACAAATGTGGATGACTAAGCTGGGGCGGTCTCTCATCTAAGCACTCTCTGGAACCTTGGCCACCATCATCTCAGTCCCCTTTACATGATGCTGTGACAGTGGTTTGTCCAAGCCACCCACATTTTCCATTCTTATTTGCAAAACCTTCAAAAATCAACCCACGCTGCCCCTTATCCCTAAAGCAGAAACATCATCACTGAATGTACGTGTGTGTGTGTTGTATGTATGTACAATATGTATGTATTGCTACTCTTCAGGGGAGAATTTGGGAACAGTGTGAACAAATTTGGCAAGAGGCTCATGTCAGCCTGAAAACCCTCAGGGGTCACGAAGCCTAGTAGAAGATGCACTTCGACATTCACGTCAACAGATTTATGCAGACTGATTGGAGACCAGCTACGAGGCAGACTCCGGAGAGACACAAAAATCAGTAAGACACACGTCATTGGTGTAGGAAGCTTCCTACCCAGTAGGGAGGCAAACACAAAAAGGGCCAAGAGTCCTCACAGTAGCCAGTCGACACTTCCTGGATGCCTACTGGCTGCAGACACTGTGGCAGCACGTGTTACCCATTTAACTCTCACCACAACCTAATGAGATGGGTACTTCAATCAAATGCGGCCATGCCCATGAAGCACTGGTCTTGGGTAGCAGTAAGCAGTTAACATATGCGAACTCTCATTACACATAACTACTATCCCTGTGTTACAGAAATGAGGCTTAAAGAGGTTACATGATAGGTCCAGGATCCCACACTCTATACTGTTTGATTCCAAAGTACCTTAACTTTGACCACTGATACCAGTGGTTTTTAAACTTGTGTGCTAGTTAGAAATACAGCTAGCACTGCATTTTTTGGCTCTCTGTTGGAGATTTTTTTTTTTTAAGCAAGTCTAAGGTAAGGAAGTTATTATGACAGGAAGGAGGCACACCTAGTGTTTAAGAGCATGAATTTTGGAGTCAGACACTTGGGTTTGAGATCTAACTTTGCTTGTTACCTTGTGACCTTGTTAGTCTTGTGACCTTGCTTAATCTCACCAGGATGCAGTTCCTCGATCTCTAAATGGGGTAATAATGTTAACCATTATGTTAATACACATTAAAGGCAGTTTAATAAAATATTTGAGAGCATAAACTCCAAAGTCAGATGGCCCGAGTTAAATTATGGCTCCAATACTTACCACTCTTGACACTGACAGTGCAAGTTGCTTTACCTCTTTGTGCCTCAGTTTCCTCATTTATAAAACTAGAGTGATACTAACTCCTCCCCTAAAGGGCTGTTTGATTTTAAAGTGTTCATACTTGTAAAGTCTAGAATAGGGCTTGAAGAGTGGGAAGGGCTCAATCAGGGTTAGCTGCTGCTATTATTAATATTGTCACCACCACCATCATCATGGCAAGAGAAAAAACAGCTTTAACCAGGGCAATGGTGGGAGGACTAGATACAATGGAATACACATGTAAAATCCAACAGATAAGTGCTTAGGAGTGGCATGAACAAGAAAAGGAAAGTGTGATGCTCTTCGTCCAAAGAGTGAGAAGGGTTGTGGGTGGACTTGGGGCTAGTCCTGGATGTGCCACTAGCTTGCAGGATGACCATGAGCAAGGTCCTCCCCTCCCTTGGCCTCAGTTTTATGATCTGTAAAATGGGGGGCCTGCATTAGTTTAGCTCGTAGATTGCCTCTGACTATAAGACACTAAGATTCTGACAGATTTCACGCAGATGTTTTCAATTTTTTTCTTATTTGCTGGTGGGTTAGGGCATCCTCTTATGTTTCTAAGTTGTCACATTTTAGGCTTTTTTGAAGGACATGTTGATTTTCAACACCACACTGTCACAGTTCCTATGGATCCTGGGCAGGGGAGGGTGTTTCTATAACTGAAAGCGAAGCCCAAAGTCCACTGGTTGGCACCTCCTTCACATCCTGTCTTGGTGACACTGACCAGAAAGTCCATCTGCCCTCCTCTGACATAGTAATGTCAGCTGTTCATGGACATGAGCTCTCCATGTCTTCATGTCTTTGACATAGACTCAGCACTCTGTTACCGGGAGTTCTCCAAATTTTTCTTTTGAGACAGGATCTTGCTCTGTTACCCAGGCTGGTCTTGAACTGCTGGGCTAAAGTGATCCTCTCACCTCAGCCTCTCAAAGTGCTGGGATTCAGGCGTGAGCCACCGGGCCCATCCAAGTTCTCCAAATTAAATTCCATGTAACATAGATAAGTAATACAAATGTGATAATTTGGAGTTTACATATGCAATATTAAACTCAATAGAACCACAGCAATTGCTTAGAATTTGAACCTACAGATTTTGGAGGGGGAAGTAGTATTCTATGTCAAGCACATACAAGGGAAGGCAAAGCCTGATTCAGCGAGTAAAAATCCAGAGAGCTACTTTCAGATTCAGACAGTTTATTACTCACATAGACAACTCTGAAATAAAGAGTAGGCAAATATGCCACTCCCTCAAAGATCTTTGTCCTACACACCAGAAAGGATGACACCGGAACAAAATGGGCCAGATGACTGGACCGTGAGTTGTGGTGTTGCGGGACAATCAAAGATGGGAGAGACCGAACAGAGTTCAGGAGAGTCCTTTATTAAAAGGTGATCACCTGGCTCAATTGGACTAGCGTGCAGGAAAGTCTGAGTCCTAGACAAAGAAAGCAGCCACGTTTTAAGCAGTCAGTGGCCCGGAGCTACATGATGCAGGAAGCATACACTTACAGAAGCGAGAACAAAGGCAGTTATTTGTTACTTCATGTCTTACATCCTTGGGAATACATGGCTCTGTAACATATACTTATCAATCTTATGACCTTGCAGCTGTGCTGGGAAGGTAAGCAAGAGCTGGCTGAGCCTCAAGGAATGTGAAACTAGTGAGAACTGATAAGGCTCGCTGAGCACAGAAGGAAAAACAGGCCGTTAGTATTCTTCTCTAACTTAGACTATGGTGAGTGGGGGGCTTACACTACACTAAGCCCTGAGGGGAAAGTTAATTTTCTGGCTTTACATATTGTAAAATTCATGAATTCCTTCTTCAGTGGGATACACTCTCACCCAGGAGCCAGTTCTAGACTGGTCCTTTTAAAGCTATTTTATTTGCTTTTAAGCAATGTGTACTGGATTTATCTCTTCAGGCCTACTATCTGCTTGTCTCCACCCTAGGAAGGAGTGACCCAGGAGGCTGACCTGGATAAACAGCATCAGTGGGCTCCCTTGCTCTCTGGACAGGCAGCATCAATGGGCTTCCTTGCTCTCAGGCAGTTAACCAGTGGGCACAGGAGACCAGAGAGATGGAGAGTGAGGCCAGATGCTTACACCCCTGGCTTTCCTCTGGAAGAATCATAGCTGGCTAACTGCTCTTCTCTATCTAAGGGGGCAGCTCCTACTGGGTGGATCTATTAGTTGGTCCTCTCCACACAGTTCTGTCTCCAGGTTCTGGTAAAGGCTCCTTCTCCTCCCTCCATGTAGTTAAAGGAAGTAATGATATCTCTGCTGTTATTCACCATAAGAGACCACACTGTTCTTTGTGGTATCCTTGTCCATACCTTTGGAAAAAGTATCTTTATTAACTCTCTTTAAATCGCCTAATTTGGGAAAGTCATCTGTTTTCCTAAGTTTTACAGAAAGTGGCCCCAAAGAACAGATCCTCAGAATGTGATTCTAGAATTGGATTGCTCACATATTTGAGAAGTGCAAGGATGTATACTCCTTGCCTGGGAGAAATGAGGAAGCAGTTAATCCATGACATATGGTGGCATCATAAGTACTCAGATTGGCCGGGCGCGGTGGCTCAAGCCTGTAATCCCAGCACTTCGGGAGGCCGAGACGGGCGGATCACGAGGTCAGGAGATCGAGACCATCCTGGCTAACACGGTGAAACCCCGTCTCTACTAAAAATAGAAAAAACTAGCCGGGCGAGGTGGCGGGCGCCTGTAGTCCCAGCTACTCCGGAGGCTGAGGCAGGAGAATGGCGTAAACCCGGGAGGCGGAGCTTGCAGTGAGCTGAGATCCGGCCACTGCACTCCAGTCCGGGCTACAGAGCAAGACTCCGTCTCAAAAAAAAAAAAAAAAAAAAAAAAAAATAAGTACTCAGATTATTACTAGTAATGACACAGAGTAGATTAGAAGGTGCTGTTGTTACTCCATGCCATATCTTCTCAGTCACAGCTATGCGGGACAGTGCTAGGCACACTGACTCCTTCCCATCTCAAACACTCACCATTCTTCTGCCTCAGAGCTTGCTCCGGAACCATGAGAACATACATGCTCAGCCTGCAGGAATGCGCAGCCTCATATTGCAAGGGAGTTTCCCCTCCACAAATGGGATAATGCTGAGGCACACAATTCATGATTTCTCAGAGTTATTAAACCTCAGTTCACCACAGAGATAACAGCTCAAAAATACTCCTTCACTTCCGGTCTTACTCTCCAAACTCTCTTATCACTGCTTTCTTGGATTACCTACCTCCCTGCATCCATATCTTTGTCATAGACTCTGCCATCTGGGGCAAGCCAAATGAACATAGTTGGTGTCAGTAATGGCCCTAGAAAGGAGCCCTCTTGGGATGGGATTCTCGAACTAAATCTTTCAGTCAGATGGCCACAGCATCTCCTTGATGGTAACAAGTGGAGTGGTCACAACCCATGGTCTGCTGAAACTTCATAATTATTGACTCTCCTATAGTTTGGATGAGATATAAGAGGCAGAGGAGGTACTGAGATGTGCAATATCTTTATACTTGAATGTAGGATCAGGACTAAGGTGAGACAAACAAGGTGCCAAGGTCACAACATTTGAGGAGGCACTCACTCTCAGGGTTGTACAAGTGCAGGTTTGGCACCTGTGAGTATTTCCTTAAAACTTGCATGCTAGGTGCTCATTTGCCTCACCCTAGTCCTGGCCCTGCATGGTGATGAATTGAGTCCTTGCTCAAGTCTATCTCACAGTGGTTCTAAAGGGTCCATAACATCCCCTTCTGGTGATTTCCCCAATATTGAGTATATCATTGACATGGATTTTCTTAGCAACTCTTAGTCCTCAAATTGTTTTCCTGACCTGGGGCATTAGAGTCATTATATAGGAAGGGCAAGTGAAAGCTCCTAAGTTAGCATCCTCCCTCAACAACCAAGATGGCAAATCAATAGAAATAATCAATCTTTGAGCATTTACTAAGTCATTCTACAAAATTTAAAGGATGTTGGGGTGATAATTCCCATCACACTTCCAATTCAATTCACTAGTATGGTTCCTGCAAAACATAAACAGATGGTGGAGGATAATGATGTACTACTGAAAACTCAACCAAGTGGTAGCTCCAATTACAGCTGCCATGCCAGCTGCTACATGTTTATTACAACAGACCTAATGTTTGGGCAAATGTAATCTTTAAAATCTCCTTCAATAAAGAAGGACAAATGAACATAATATATATGGAAAGAACAGAGATACACATTCATCGTCTCACCCCAGGGCTGTGTTATCTCTCTTGTTCTCTGTTACAATATAGTCCACAGGGACTTTGATCATTTTTACATTGCACAGAATATGCTCATCCACCATAATGATAAAACATCCTGTTAATTAGATATGGTGAACAAGAAGCAGAAAATTTTCAGGAATTGTGCTAGAGGGCAAGAGATAAACCTAACCAAGATGCAGGAGACGATCATATTCATGAATACCCTGGGCACAAAAAAGCTACATAAACAGGTGACCCAACCCTCCAAGACTCCCCCATTCATTGCATCAACACCTTAGCTCAAACCTTGTAAAATAAGATAAAGGAGGAAGAAAACACCTGGGTCTAATTTATGAATGGGTCAGGCTGGCATATTGGCATGAGCCAATAAGGGCTACTGCTGCAGTACATCTGTTGTATCTAAAGTACAATATTGGGTGGTGCGGGAGGGGAGAAATCTTTCCAAAACATAGAGCTTTAAGAAGAACACTTAATCATCAATTTTATATGGAGGGAGTAATAACCTTAAGTAAGGATATACATGGACTCCCGCGTAGTGACAAATGAACTAAAAGGAGCAAGAGTAGACACTAGGAGATGTGAGAAAGAGACACGTAGACGACCTGTGAGGGTGGGCACAAGCTTGTGGAACTTTGTCTCTCCATCAATGCCTACCTGAGAGGATCCACTTCAGAGGAGATACTGAAAAACCAGTAAATAAGATGATACATCTAGTGTCTGTCAGCTACCCTCTGTCTTTGGCTACCTGGATGCTTATAAAATGATTCCAAGAATGGAGTAACCAGAGTGGCAGGGGTGAGACCATGTGTTAGCCCAACAACATAAGCTTTCTCTTACCAAAGTTTATCTAATTATTGCCACTACTGACTGAGTGATTGTAGAGCTACATAGATCGGACCCGAGCCATCAACAGGGTGCCATCTCTTGAATAGAGTAGCCAGCTAATTACATGAAACCCCTCCATCATGCAGGAAGCAGTGGATTCATCCATCTCGGGATTGGCATCTTCTTTGGATATGGGTTTTTCTTCTCTATCCACTGTATTTTTTTTCTTCTCTATGCAACATATCCACTGTATCCATTTTTGTTTTCTATCTAACATTACCATCTGAGGGCTTACACATGCCTGCTTTACAAAAGGGGATCCTATATAACATCACCCTGGACTAAGGTACCCATTTTATGATAAAGGAGGTGTGACAATAGGCACACGACCTTGGGATCCACTGGTCCTAATACATCCCTAGAAGCAGCTGAATTCACTAACTTGGGTGCACTCAGTCAAGTTCAGGAATTAAAGTGATGGCTTAAGCACTGGAGAGGGGCATAAATAGTTTGCCAGATTCTCTAAATGAAGCCTGAACTCAACAGTGACCAATGCTGTCCTTAGACCTGCTCCTCTCCCAGGCCCTTCCTCATGGAGCAGTGCCACCGTGTTCCAGAGTGGAGTTCCAAAGTTTCTCTGAGAATCCTAAGTATGAACACTCTAAATTATAATATTTTTCAAGGTAGGAGGACAAAACATTTTGTTTTTTACCCTGATTTACAAATATATGTATGTAACCCTCCATTTGTACCCTTTTCCTGGTCACCACAAATGTTAGCAGCAAGTTTAATACTGGTCTTTGGGTAATGACAAGATTCCTGGCACATAGAAAGGGCCCAAAGATCCAGAGACAGGAAAAATTCCCCTAGGATGCATAAAAGATCCAAAGATTCACAAGGATCTGTTTTGTGCAATCTGCTTAGCATCCCTTCTTCATCAACCATATGCCCTGGGATAGCCTGGAAGACACTCCCTTCACCAAGGTACCTTGAAGAGGGAGATGCCAGCATCCTTGAAGAGTTTTGCCTTGGTTGTGCTCTCCAAGGTGATGACACTAGTGAGAGATTATGAAATTAGATTCTTTGTTCACAGTGGGTATAGTGAGAATCTGAAGTAGCAGAGGCCAGATGGCAGTGCTCTAATATTACCGACCAAGTGGGCACAATTATCACAATAACCACAGGGATGGAGTGGTAAACAAAGGGCTTTGGCCTGCATGGATCTGTGGCAATGGCTAATTAATTACCGGATCCCAAAATGTGACCCAGTAGGCAGTCTACTAAAAGGTTGCTTAACATGTACATGCAGGAAAACTCTGGGTCTGGAGGAACAGAAATCTGATTTGAATATGATGATTTACATCCTCTTACTGAGGTCCTAGACCTAAGCTCGTCCACAGATCACAAGTTATTTGGCCGAAAAACAGACCACATATTTTTGAGGAAGGACTCTGCAACATGATCGTGTGAATCTCCCCTAGGTCTTCTTCAGAGTCATCTAACAGAGTGACTGAGCACTATGGAAAAGAGAATACCCATATCTTCTAAGGGTTGTTAGAGAGACTGTTCCTGAGTGATGCTAATCCACAGATACCTAAAATGCCACTGCCTGCCAAGGGTGGGTCTTAAGTATAACTAGGGAGGTTTAAACGAAAGCCTCTATAATTGCAACTCCCACTGAGAGAGTAAACTAACAGCAACACCACATCCCTGGAACTGCAGAGATTAGTGCCACCATCACAGACCTGAAAGATGCAAGCACGGTGGTTCCCATTGCTCCCCAAATGCAATGATGGTTTTTATCTTTGGCCGGTGCAAAAAGCTTGATGAATTGTGGACGATAACAGCTGATCATCACACACAATCAGATGGTGACGTCACTTGCAGAAATTCCAGATGGTATCTTTACTGCAGCAAATGAGCACAGCCCCTAGCTCCCTAGCTGTGTTGACAAAACAAATGGATTTTCCCTCTTCTCCGTTAGTTAAAGAAAAAAATGAGAAGCAGTTCACCTTCACATAGCAGGGACTATAGAACATTATAATACTATAGTCCAGAAGTATCCTGATCATCTTGATATCCCAAAGGACATCATGCAGGTCCACTGCTTTGGTGACAGAATGCCTACTGGACTTGCAAGTGGAATGTAGCAAGCGCCCTAGATGCCTTATGACACGTCAGCCAGCAGTTGGAAATAATTCTTCCCAAAGCCCAGTGGCCTATCACATCAGTGAAGTTCCAAGGAGTTCAAGGGTCTGGTAGATATTGGAATATCTTCTTTAAAGTAAGACATAATTTTCCTGCCACCATAAAGGGGAAGGCACAAAGCAGGGTGGCCTCTTTGGATCTTGGAGGCAACCCATGTAACAGTTGGACACGCTGCTACAACCTATTTAGTGGGTTAAAGTAAGGCTTTCCCATGACATGATTGCCTATGAAGAAAATCCTGAGAAATAAATCTCCAAAATCCTCTTAGAACTAATAAGCAAGTGTAGTAAGGTCAAAGGATACAAGACCAACACAAAAAATCAATTCCATTTCTATATACTAACAATGAACAGGAAAACAAATATTAAAAACTCAATAGTATTTACAATCACTCCAAAGATAATGAAATACTTAGGTACAGGATCGTACAATGAAAATCACAAACTGCTGATGAAAAAACAAAGAAGACCCAAATACTTGGAGAGACATGCTGTGTTCATAGATTGGAAGACTTACCTAGTGAAAATGCCAGGTTCTCCCAAACTGATCTATATGTTTAACACAATTTCTATCAAAATTTCAGCAAGGTTGTTTTTGTAGACATAAACAAGCTTATTCTAAAACATATGTGGAAGGGAATGACTCTAGAATTGTCAAAACTATTTTGAAAAGAAGAATAAGGTAGGGGGAATCACTTCTCCCTGTGCTAAGGCTTACTATGTAAGTATAGTGATCAAAAGTGGTACTTGGAGAAGGATAGTTGCACAGACCAATGAAGAACCTAGAAATAGGTGTACACAAATATTAATCTTTAGAAAAATAGCAATAGCATTTCAAATCAAGAAGGAGAGCCTTTTTAATAAATGATGCTGAAGCCGGGCATGGTGGCTCACGCCTATAATTCCAGCACTTTGGGAGGTTGAGGCGGGTGGATCACGAGGTCAGGAGATTGAGACCATCCTGTCTAACATGGTGAAACCCCATCTCTACTAAAAATACAAAAAAATTAGCCGGGCATGGTGGCGGGTGCCTGTAGTCCCAGCTACTCGGGAGGCTGAGGCAGGAGAATGGTGTGAACCCGGGAGGCAGACCTTGCAGTGAGCCAAGATCATGTCACTGCACTCCAGCCTGGGTGACACAGTGAGACTCTGTCTCAAAATAAATAAACAAATAAATGATGCTGAAGCAATTGGACATCCATGTTGGGGGAAAAAAAACCTGAAGAAATCCTATACATTATACAAATGAACTCAAAATGAATCATGGACCTAAATGGAAAATGGAAAACTCTAAAAGAACTAGGCAGAGAGTTCTTAGACTTAACACTAAAAGCACATCTATAAAAGAAAAAAATTGAAAAATTGGACTTCATCAACATGTAAAGCAATATTTAAAACCCTATTAAGATAATGAAAAGACAATTATGGACTGGGAAAAAAATTTCAAAATCTCACATTTGACCAAAAATTTGTGCCTAAAAAAATATAAAAAACTTTCAAAGTTCAACACTAAAAACAAAACCAATCCAAGTGACACTTCGCCAAAGAGGACAGAAAGGGGTAAAATAAACACATGAAAACATGTTCATGGCCGGGCACAGTGGCTCACACCTGTAATTCCACCACTTTGGAAAACCAAGGCAACAGATCACTTGAGCCTAGGAGTTTGAGACCAGCCTGGGCAACACAGCAAAACCCCATCTCCACAAAAAATACAATTATCTTGGCATGGTGGTGTGCACCTGTAATCCCAGCTCCTCAGGAAGCTGAGGTGGGAGAATCAACTTAGCCCGCGAAGTTGAGGCTGCAGTGAGCTGTGGTGTCCCAAAAAAAAGAAAAAAGAAAAGATGTTTTTTATCATTAGCCAAGAGGGAAACAGAAATTAAGACCACAATGAGCTATCACTACACACACAGCAGAATGACTAAAATAGAAATAGTGACAACAAATGCTGGCCAAGATGTAGAGAAATTGATCACTTATACACTGTTGGTGGGAATGTAAAATGGTATAGCCCCCTCTGGAAAATAAAACATGCAACTACTGTACAACCCAACAATTGCAGTCTTGGGCATTTACCTCAGAGAAATGAAAAAACATTTATATTCACACAAAAACCTGCACCCAAATGTTCATAGCAGTTTGATTTGTAATAGCTCAATCCTGGAAACTATCCAAATGTTCTTCAACTAAAGAATGGTTAAACAAACTGGTAAATCCATACTGTGGAATACTACTCAACAACAAAAAGAAACAAACTATTGATACATGCAACAATTTGGATGAATCCCAAGGAACTTATGCTGAGTGAAAAAAAAAAAAAAAAAGCCAACCTCAAGAGGATACATACTGCATGGTTCCATTTACATAGCATCTGTGAAATAATAAAAGTATAGAGATAACAGATTTGTAGTTGTAAGGGTTATGGATGGGGGAGGGGAGAAGGTAGCTATGGCTGTAAAGAGGTATTGTGAGGGAATCTTGCGGTGATAACAGAGTTAAGCATCTTGATTGTGGTAGTGGTTACATGAAGGTATATATGTGATAGAAATACATAGAGCTATATATCCCATCCTCATACACACATACAGACACACAATCAAATGAGTACTCATATAATGGATGAAATCTGAATAAGTGCTGTGGATTGCACGAATGTCGATTTCTTACCTTGATATTATACTATAGTTACACCAGATGCCAACATTGGGGGAGGTTGGAGGAAATGTACAGAACTTCTCTGTACATTTCTTTGCGACTTCATGCAAACCTATAATTACTTTAAAATTTAAAAATAAAAGTAATGTTGTCCATTTTGAATAAGCAAGGATTCTGTCGCAGGTCCAGGGTTCTGTATGAGCTGCCCTAACTCTTGTACCTTAGGACTCAGTGGATCCGATGATACTGGAAGAGTCTGTGGTGCCCGAGATGCTACACAGAGGTTGGCAAACACAGTAAGAAGCACTCAGCAGACCACACAAACTTTGAAGTAAAGCTGCACCATCCTCTGCCCACAGTAACCTCCATTGGAAGGGCAGAGCCTGGCCTGTGACGGGCCCTGGCAGTGACTAAAAGTCTGACCATGAACCATCCACAATGAACGGATTATGATCCAAAAAGCATAAAACTGGATAAGGACAGTAGTATCCCCCAACAAAATGGAAACAATTTACATTAGACCCAGCCCAAGCAGGTCTGACATGCCTAAGGAAATTCCATGAGCAGGTGGCTCAGCCTCCCCTACAGCCCTGCCTCTGTCTTTGCTGGGGAGTTCCCTAAGATAATTAATGAAGGAAGAAAAACACAGGTCTTCTTTACAGCTCTGTATACTGGCACCAGCCAGAAGTAGGCAGCCACTGTCCTGTTGTGTGTTGAACTGTGTCCCTCAAAAGAGATATTGTGGATTCCTAAACCCCAGTGCCTCAGAATGTGACTTTATTTGGAGATAGGATATTTACAGAAGTAATCAAGTTAAAATTGGGCCATTAGATTGGGCCCTGATCCAAAATGACTGGCATCCGTATGAAAAGGGGCAATTTGGACACACACACACACACACACACAGGGAGGATGCCACGTGAAGATAAAGGCAGAGATCAGGGTGATGTTTCTATAAGCCAAGGAATGCCAAGCTTGCCAGCAACCCCCAAGAAGCTAGTGCAGAGGAGCTCAGGAAGAGACATGGAACAGATCCTTCCCTCACAGCCCTTAGAAGAGACCAACCCCGCCCACATCTTCATTTTGGACTTCCTGTCTCCAGAACTGTGAAATAATACACTGCTGTTATCCAAGCTACCCAGTTTGTGGTACGTTATTATGGCAGACTTAGAAGACTACTACAAATCCCCCTCCCAGGTGGCTCTGAAAGGCAGTGGTGAAGAGAAATTCTCTCAGTAGGCAGAACTCTGAGCAGCACACATGGTTATCCACGTTGTAAGGAAGGAAAGATGGTCTGAGGTCTGGCTCTATACCTAATCATGAGCAGTGACTAACAGATAGGAATGGTTTTATTAAAAAAAAAAAATGTTTTAAGAGAACTCTACCAAAGATAAAAACCCATTTGCTCTTAATTTCACACATAACTCTTACTCTGTTATCTGGGTTTCCTAGCCCAACCCATTTCTGAAACAAACAGCAGAGAGGTAATTGGAGGTGGAAGCACTACATGATGGGGAGAAAACAAAAATAAGAATATTAACAAATGCTCCCCAAAAGTAAAGCATACTGGAACTGCTTAGCATGGTTGTAAAAAGCCTTTACATCTTACTGGCTTCACATATTATTATTAGCTTTTCAGGTACTATTATAATCCCACATAACACATTGTTTAAAATGATGACGAAGTCCTGAGTCAAGGAAAGATCAACTTCCATTCAGAATACTTTTTTATTAAGGCAGAGAAAGTGTTCAATACACTTTGCTTAAGAGTAAAATGTCCTCAAAATGCCAAAAGTATGTGCTTAAAGGCATAATATTTGGTTATCTGGAAAATTAATTTTTTGTGAAATAGTCCAAAAAGTCCAACATCTAGGCATGACTTTTTAGTTTTGCCATGAAATTACAGATAAATTTAGCTATCTAAAATAATAAGCTGAGATACAGATGAATTAACATTTCATACTATTTATATATTGTTCTGAATTATCTTACTGTTCTAACTTTGAAATTGCTATTTTAATCAGGAATTTAAATTGAAAAATCAGAATACTATTAGAGATTCAACAATATTCTTTCAACTCTATTCTGGATAAGTTTTGCTATAGTAACAGCTAATATGTGTATGAAACTAATTATAGTTATTCTATCTAAAAGAATTAATCACTATCATTATCTGTGAGTGAAAGTTTAAAAGGATGATCATATGTACAAAGGTTAACAGTGAAAATGCAAAAATGAAATGAGTTGTTTTCCCTGCATTTTAAAAAATATTTCTATTCTGCTATATTGTGGCTATTATTAAATATTAAAATATGATTAGAAGGTCTTAAACCTTATTCTTATGGTCAGGGGTGGTAGATTTACAATAGCAGAAAGGTTAAGTATAACCTAATTAGAAAATAACTTGGAAAAGCATATTAAAGATCATGATTTAACCCTTCTCCAGGAGTTTAATCCTAAGAAATTATTTTTAAAAAGAAGAAGTCAAACTATTAAAAATGATCCATAAAGTTGTATTATTTTTAAAACTAGGAAAACCTAATTTCTAATAATTAGGGATTGGTGAAGTATATAATAACATGTAAACTCAATAGAGTATTATGTAAACATTAAAAATGATTAAGTAGTGACAAAATAATTTGTACTTGATGGAAAGGCAGCATTGCAATATGAGCAGTATAATTTGGTTTGCAATAATGTATGCAGATAAGCAAGGACTAAAAGAAACTAAAGAGAAATATTTGTATTGAGGCAAGGGTATGATTGTAAATTTTTCCTTATGTTATGTGTATACTATGAATAAAAATTGGGGAAGGGAAAACCCATTGTAGGAAAATAAGGGAGTTTAAAATTAGATGGCAGAAACAGTAATAGACTGGAAATCAGAAACTGTAGATGATACTGTTATCTCTACCATCACTTAGGATTGGTGTCTTTGGACACGTTATTTTAATTCCTTGAAAATCCCCTTGCCTCATATTTTTTCATATTTTTTTCACTTTCAATCTATTTGTGTCTTTGGATCTAAAGTGAACCTCTTTTAGACACCATATAGTTTAGTCCTGTTTATTTGTTTTCATTCATTCTACAAACCTCTGCCTTGTGGCTGGAGAATTTAACTCATTTACATGTAAATTAATTACTGATAAAGAAGGATTTACTTCTGCCATTTTTTTTTTTGTTTTCTGTATGCCTTATATACCTTTGTCTCTCATTTCCTCTATTCCTCTATTCCTGTCTCATTTTGTGTTTAGCTGATTTTTTTTGTAGTGAACAATATTGATTCCTGGCTCATTTCCTTTTGTGCATACTTTCTGGATATTTTCTTAATGGTTATAAGGATAATACTTAACATCTTAAATTTGTAGCAATCTAGTTTGAATTGATACCAACTTAACTTCAATAACATACAAAAACTCTGCTCCTATACAGCTCTGTCTCTGCCCCTTTATAATATTGTCGTTGTCACAAATTATATCTTTATACATTGTGTAGCTAATGACTGATTAAATGCATTTGTCTTTCATTATGTAAGAAATAAAAATAGAGTCAGAAACTAAAAATATAATAATGCTGACTTTTATATCTACCTATACAGTTACCCTTACTACAGATCAACATGTTTTACATACAGCTTTGAGTTACTGTCTAGTGTCCTTTAATTTCAGCTGGAAGAACTCCCAGTATTTCTTATAAGTCAGGTCTGCTGGTAAACTCCCTCAGGTTTTGTTTATCAGTGAATGTCTTAATTTCTCCTTTATTTTCAAAGAATGGTTCTGCTGAGTATAGAATTACAGGTGTTGTTTTTGTTTACTTTTGGCATTTAAATATGTCAACCCATTGCCTTCTGGCTCCATGTTTTCTGATGAGAAATACCTGATAACCTTAGTTATATACGCTTGTATATAATGAGTCACTTCTCCCTTGCTGCTTTTAAGATTTTTCTCTCTGTCTTTTCCTTTCAACAACTGGATTATAATGTACGTCAGTGCAGATCTCTTTGAGTTTATCTTGCTTAGAGTTATTGAGCTTCTTGGACATGAAGATTCATATCTTTCATCACATTTTGGGAGTCTGCAGACATTATTTTTTCAAATAGTCCATCTACTTCTTTTGTATGCTGGGACTCCAAAAATGCATATGTTGGTACACTTAATGGTGTCCCATGGGTCCCTTAGGCTCTGTTCACCTCTTCTTTTTTTCCTTTCTACTCTACTCAGACTTGGGTAATATCAGTAATCCTATCTTCAAGTTCACTGATTCATTATTCTGCCTAATCAAATCTGCTGTTGAACCCTTCTAGTGAATATATTATTTGTTATTGCACTTTTCAGCTCCAGAATTTCTTTGTTGATATTCCCATTTTCTTCTTACTTAATAGGTTCCTTTAGTTCTTTGTCCATGGTTTCCTTTCATTCTTAGAGCATATTCAAGACAGTTGACATAAATTCTTTGTCTAGTAAGTCCAAAGTCTGGACTTACTATTTCTTTGTATGTCTTGTGGTTTTTGTTGAAAACTCAACATTTGACTATTATGATACAGTAACTATGGAAATCAGATATTTCCTTTCCCAGGATTTGTCATTTTTTTTTATTGTTGAAGGCTGAAGTCAGTCATTGTTTAGTGACTTTTCCAGATTATTTTTGCAAAGACTGTATTTCTTGTCACATTTAGTGACTAAAGTCTATGTTTCTTTAGCTTGTGTTTAACTAGTGTTTTGACACAGATTTTCTTAAGTGCCAGGAGCTAAAAACAAACAAAAAAATTTAAAAACAACTTCTATTCTTTGCAGATTAGCTCTGTGCAGTGGCACTCCTTCAACACTTAGCCAAGCTAACCATCAACTCTGACTTAGCCTTCACTTCCTGCTTGTGCTGAACCTAGAGATCAGTCAGAGAGAAAGCTTAGGGTCCTCTCAGGTCCTTTCTGAGCATGTGTATCTTTTTCTAGATTCACCAAAACACACAGGCATTTTTGAATGTCCTAATTTTTCAAAGACATTCTTTCTGTCTTTTCCTCCCAGGCTTTAGGTGGCCTATTTTGTCTTTTACCCCAGGTTGTGCTGTATGTTTTTCATTTGTCTTACAATGTTTTTGAGCAGTGCCTACTGCTTTTCCACCTGATGAGTTCTGAGTTAAGCATAACACACAAGGACACCTCATATCAGTCATTCAGTGAGTCCTTACATAAGTTAGAATAAGGTCTTCTGTGCTCCCTCTGGAATCAGGAAACAGGGTCCCTCACTGGCAATGTGAACTGCCATCTTCAAAACCATGGCTGAGATAAGGAGGGGGTGGAGCAGGGAAAAGTCGAAACACCACAAAACTTCCCCACCATTTAAAAGTTGCCTTTTTCCTGATTCAGCACTTTTACTTATTTGCTGTAAAATTTTGTTTTCCAGAATTCTGATACAGTTGGCTCTGACAGTTTCTGCTTGTATTATTGTTTCTGCGCAGTGAAGAGAGTTTGCCATTTTGTTGATCAATCATATTATTTTTTAATATTAAGAAGATCATGATATTTTTCCTTCTGTTTTGGATTATATGAATTCAAAAATTTTAAAATATTTTGTAAATGTTAATGATCAATACTCTTCTAATGCAAATAGATTAAAATAAAAGACTAAGAAAATATGACAACTAAAAAGGACCTGAGAAACTATCTAACTCAACCAAGAATTAGAAAAAAAGAATTTCAGAGCTCAAAGAACAGGCTTTCAAATTAAAAGAATTTTAAAAATAAATGAAGCCTTTAAGAAATACAGAATTATGTAAAATAACCAAACCTATGACTTATGGGCATTTCTGAAATAAAAGAAGAAAAACTAAGCAAATTGGAAAACAAATTTGAAGGAATAATTCAGAAAAATTTCCCTATTCTTGATAGAGAGGTAGACAACCAGATATAAGAAATTCAGATAACACCTGCAAGAAACCATAAAAGATGAAAATCACCAAGGCCAAGGTCAACATTAAAGAAAAAACTTTAAAGGCAGCCAGAGAAAAGGGCCAAATATGGTGTCATTGCAAGATTAACCTTGAATGTAAACGGCCTAAATTCACCACTTAAAAGATACAGATTGGCAAATTGGATGAAAAAAAATAAGAGCCAACCATCTGCCGCCTCCAGGACACCCACCTAGCGTGTAATGACACTCACATTTGGTCCTTTGACCTAGCTGCCTTTAACAGACTGACTGTGGACTTCTCCACAGAAACTGTACAAGCAGAAAAGATTGGGAGCGTCTATTTTTAGTCTTTTAAAAGCAAACAAATGCCAGCCAAAAATTTAATATCCTGTCAAACTAAACTTTATAAACAAAGGAGAAATTATTTCCCAGATAATCAAATGCTAAGGAAATTCTTCACCACCAGACCGGATTTACGAGATATGCTCAAGGGAGTTCTAAACATGGAAACAGAAGGACAATATTGGCTACCATAAAAGCACATCTAAGTACAAAGTTCACAGTACCTATAAAGCAATTACAAAATTAAGACTACAAAGCGATAACACCACCATGACAGGAACAAAATCTCACACATCAATATTAAGTTTGAATGTAAACAGCCTATAAATGCTCCACTTAAAAGATACAGATTGGCAAACTGGATGGAAAAACAAGACCTAACCATTTGCTGCCTCCAAGAGATCCACCTAAAGTGTAATGACATCCACAGGCTCAAAGTAAAAGGGTGGATGAAGACATATGGAAATGGAAAACAAAAGCACAGGAGTTGCTATCTTGTATCAGATAAAATCAGCTTTAAACCAACAGTTAAAAATATGCAAAAGAACATTACATAATGATAAAGGTTCAATTCAACAAGAAAATTTAACTATCCTAAATGTATATGTACCCAACATATATGCAGATTTATAAAACAAATACTACTAGACCTAAGAAAAGAGATAGACAGCCACACAATAATAGTGGGTGACTTCAACATCCCACTGACAGATCATTGAGGCAGAAAACTAACAAAGAAACTCTGGACTTAAATTGGACTCTTGAGGAAATAGACCTAATAGACATTTACAGAACATCCCACTCAACTGCAGAATATACATTTTTCTCATCTGTGCACAGAACATTCTCTAAAATTTGCCATATGTTTCGTCATTGAAAAAAGTCTCAATAATTTTTGAAAAATCAAAATTATATTAAGCACCTTCTCAGACCACAGTGGAATAAAATTAGAAATCAATACCAAGAGGAACTCTCAAAACCACATAGGTACACGAAAACCAAACAACTTGTTCCTGAATAACTTCTGGCTAAACAATGAAATTAAAGCAGAAATAAACTTTTTTTTTTTTTTTTTTGGAAACAAAGGAAAACAGAGACACAACATACCAAAACCTCTGGGATACAGCAAAAAAAAAAAAAAAAAAGTGTTAAGAGGAAAGTTTATAGTGCCAAATGCCTACATCAAAAAGACAAAAAGACTTCAAATTAACAACTTAATGTTGCACTTCGAGGAACTAGAAAAATAAGAACAAACCAAACCCTAAGCCAGCAGAAGAAATCACAAAGATAAGAGCAGAACTAAATGAAATTGAGACAAAAAAATATCATACATAGGGTCAATAAAATGAATAGTTGATTATTTGAAAGAATAAACAAAATCGATATACCACTAGCTACATTAACCAAGAAATCAAGAAAGAAGATCCAAATAAGCACAGTCAGAAATTACAAAGATGACACTACAACTGAAACCACAGAAATACTAAAGATCCTCAGAGACTCCTACGAACATCTGTATGCACACAAACTAGAAAACCTAGAGGACACGGTTAAATTCCTGGAAACATACAGCCCCCAAGATTGAACCCAGAAGAAATTGAAATCCTGAACAGACCAGTAACAAGTTATGAAATTGAATCAGTAATAAAAACATCTACCAAGCAAAAAAAAGCTCAGGACCAGAGGGAGTCCCAGCCAAATTCTAGTAGACATACAAAGAAGAGCTGGTACCAATCTTATCAAAACAATTCACAAAATCAAAGAGGAGGGATTCCCCTAACTCACTTTATAAAACCAGTATCAATTCTGATACCAAAATCTGGCAAAGACACAACAAAAAAAGAAAACTGCAGGCCAACATCTGTAATAAACATAGAGGCAAAATCCTCAACAAAAGACTAACAAAGCAAATCTAAAAGCACACAAAAAGATCATTCATCATAGCCAGACACAGTGGCTCACGCCTGTAATCCCAGCACTTTGGAAGTCCAAGGCGAAAGGATTGCTTGAGCTCAGGAGGTCAAGACCAGCCTGGACAACATAGTGAGACCTCATCTCTACTAAAATTCAAAAAAATTAGCTGGATGTGGTGGCACATGCCTGTAGTCCCAGCTAGTTGGGGGGCTAAAGCAAGAGAAGCACTTGAGCCCACGAAGTCAAGACTGTTGTGAGCCCTGATTGAGCCACTGCACTTCAACCTAGGATAGAGAGAGACTCTGTCTCAAAAAAATAAAGGAATAAAATAAAATGAAAAGATTATTCATCGCGATAAGTATTCCAGGGATTGCAAGGATGGTTTAACATATGCAAATCAATAAATGTGATTCACAACATAAACAGAATTAAAAACAAAAACCGTATGATCATCTCAATAAATGCAGAAAAAGCATTTGATAAAATCCAATATCCCTTCATAAGAAAAACTCTCAACACACTGGGCATTGAAGGAACAAACTTCAAAATAATAAGTGCCATCTATGAGAAACCCACAACCAACATCATACTGAACAGGGAAAAGTTGAAAGGATTTCTCCTAAGAGTTGAAACAAGGCAAAGATATCCATTCTCACCACTCCTATTCAATATAGAACAGGAAGTCTTAGCCAGAGCAATCAGGCAAGAACAAGAAATAAAAAGAGGTACCCAAATAGAAAAAGAGGAAGTCAATGTATCTTTTTTTGCTGAACGACATAAACTTATACCAAACTAGGAAACCAAAGATTCCTCCAAAAGACTTCTAGACCTTCAGTAAAGTTTCAGGATCCAAATTAATGCACAAAAATCAGTTGCATTGCTATACACCAACAATGCTCAAGCTAAGAACCAAATCGAGAACTCAATCCCCTTTACAATGGCCACAAAAAAATACAATATCTAGAAATACACTTAACCAAGGAGGCAAAAGACCTCTACAAGGAGAATCTCAAAATATTGATGAAATTGTGACACAAATAAATGGAGAAACATCCCATGCTCATAGGTAGAAAGAAGCAATATTGATAAAGTGACTATACTGCCCAAAGCAATCTACAGATTTAATGAAATTTCTGTCAAACCACCAACATCATTTTCCACAGAATTAGAAAAAACAATTCTAAAATTCATGTGGAACCAAAGAAGAGTCCAAATAGCCAAAGCAGTACTAAGCAAAAATAACAGAATAGAGAACCCAGAAATACCACCACAACCTCTAACAACCAACTTCAACAAATGGAAGAAGGGATACCCTATTCAATAAATGGTATTGGAAAAAGCGGCTAGTCACACACAGAAGAATGAAACTGGATCTTTATCTCTTACCATATACACAAAATTAACTCAGGATGGATTAAAGACTTAACCATAAGACTTGAAGCTATAAAAATCTTGACAGACATCTAGTAAGCCAAGAGATTGAATCAGTAACCAAAAACCTCTCAAGAAAGAAAGGTTCAGGACCAGATGGCTTCACTGGTGAATTCTACGTAAACGTTAAGCATGAATTAACACTAATCCTTCACAAATTCAAAAAACAGAAGAGGAAGGGACTGGGGCAAGGCTGAACCTGCAGGAAAGCATCAAAGGGGATTTAAACAATAACGTGTTACATACTTGAAAATTGCTAAGAGAGTAGATTTTAAGTGTTCTCATCTCAAAAAAATGAGAAGTGTGTGAGGTAATGCACATCTTAATTACCTCAATTTAGCTCTTCCACATTTATATATTTCAAAACATGTTATACATGATAATTATATACAATTTTTATTTGTCTGTTTAAAAAACCCTTTTTAGGGGTTTTAAGTAGGAACTAAACAAGAAGTTGGCTGCATTTTAAAATATTGCATTCAAGAAAAAAAAAGAATCCCATCTAAAAGTGGTCAAAGGACATGAATAGACGTTTCTCAAAGGAAGGTATACAAATAGCCAACAAATGTATGGAAAAATGCTCAGCATCACTAATGATCAGGGAAATGCAAAATTAAAACCACAGTGAGATACCACCTTACTCCAGAAAGAATGGCCAAAATTATTTTTTGTTTTTAAAATGGCCATAATTAAAAAGTTAAAAGACAATAGATATTGGTGTGAATAGATATTGGTGTGAATGTGGTGAAAAGGGAACACTTCTACACTGCTGGTGGGAATGTAATTTAGTACAACCACTGTGGAAAACAGTATGGCGATTCCTTAAAGAACTAAAAGTAGATCTAGCATTTGATCCAGCAATCTCACTACTGGGCATCTACCTAATGGAAAAAAAGTCCTTATATGAAAAAGACACATGCACATGCATGTATACCGCAGCAAAATGTGCAATTGCAAAGATGTAAAACCAACCTAAGTGCCAAGTAAATAAAGAAAATGTGGCATACATACACCATGGAATACTACTCAGCCATAAAAGGAACAAAATAACGTCTTTTGCAGCAACCTGAATGGAGCTGGAGGCCATTATTCTAAATGAATTAACTCAGGAATGGGAAAACCAAATGCTTTATGTTCTCATTTATAAGTGGGAGTTAAGCTGTGAGGACGTGAAGACATACAGAATAATGTAATGGACTTTGGGGACTCCAAGGGGAGCGGGACATGGAGGGGAGTTAGGGATAAAAGATTACATATTGGGTACAGTGTACACTGCTTGGGTGACGAGTGCACTAAAATCTCAGAATTCACCGCTATAGAACTTATCCACGTAACCAAAAACCACCTGTACTCCAAAAACTATTGAAATAATAAATAAAATAATGCATCTCACCAAAATACGAACATATAAAGCAGATAAAGCAGTATTTTACAATGCTTTAATCTAATGTAACCATTTTCTCAAAGTTGAGCTTCAAGCACTTTGGCAGATCTATAGAGAAAATATTTTAAATGTTCTCAAATCACATTATACTGTACTAAAGCTTTAATCACACAAAACCTTTCTAAAACTGCAAGTAACACAAAGCTACTATTTATTAAGCACCTACTACATGCTAGGCCCTCAATATATGCTGTCTTTTTTTAAACCTTATAACTTAATCTAAACAGGTATCCTCAATTTCTACACCATTAAAAAAAAAGTTTAGAAGCTACAATCTGGAATTCGTTCATTTTTAGCTTCCAAACCTTCAGGCTTACCTTTATCTGAATTCATTTCTTCTCCTTCCCTCCTATTGCACTCTCTGCACCCCATCTTCAACCTCTCCTTTTCTACTGGATCTTTTTCATCAGCTGCTAAACATGGTCTAGTCTTGTGTCCAGAGTTGGTTCCTTCAGGTGGGGTCATGGTCTCTCTGACTTAAAGAATGAAGCCACGGACCTTTGTGATGTTACAGCTCTAGATGCGGACCTAAAGAGTGAGCAGTAGCAGGTTTTATTGTGCAGAGCAAAAAAACAAAGCTCCCACAGCGAGGAAGGGGACCCAAACGGGTTGTAGCCGCTGGCCAGGGTGGCTAGTTTTTATTCTCCTGTCCCCGCCCATGTCCTGCTGATTGGTCCATTTTACAAGGTGCTGATTAGTCCACTTTACAGAGCACTGACTGGTCCATTTTACAGTGTGCTGATTGGTCCATTTCATAAACCTCTAGCTAGCCACAAAGAGCTGATTGGTACGTTTTACAATGTATTGGTGGTACCTTTTATAAACCTCTAGCTAGTCACAGAGCACTGATTGGTGCATTTTACAATTCTAGCTACAGAGTGCTGATTGGTGCATTTTATAATCCTCTTGTAAGACAGAAAAGTTCTCCAAGTCCCCACCTGACCTAGAAGTTCAGCTGGCTTCACCTCTCAGTCTCACCTATCTGAAAATAACAAACGAATATTCTCCCTGGGCGTTACATTTCCCCCACTCCCATCACCTTTTTCTCTCATTCTAGTCACTTAAATATTTCAAGAATTGTCTCTACTTTTTGTCTCCATTTTCTTTCCTTAACTCATTGTTCCAATATGGCTTCTCTCCAATGCCATCAAAATAATTTTTGCACTAATCCAGTAGATGATTTTTAGTCTTTATCTTGTTTGATTTTTGAGTTACAACAGTGTCAAGTCCTCCGTCTTTTTTAAACACTCTTTCTTCGTTTGACATCTATTTAACCACACTTTTCCTGGTGTGGTTAAATACAGGAGAAATATTTCAAATGTTTTAATGTTTTTAAGCACTTTTCTAGCTATTCTTACTTGGTTGATCACTTTGGTAGGTGCTTTTCTTCATTTTTCCCTCTAAATTAGAGATATTTAAAGCTTCGTTCTAGGTCTTCTGCTTTTCTCTGTACACTCTATAAAGAATGTCTCCACTGCAATGACTTAAATTTCCGTTTAGCTTCCAGATAGCTCCAAAATCGTTATTTGTCCAACTCTTAAGCTCCAGACTAGTGTATCTAACTGGATATGTCTCATAGGCAACTTAAATTTAACACATTCAAAAACAAAATTTCTAAAATCATCTTCCCCACAAGCATGCTTCCCCTTTTAAATATATCATAATGCATTAATACTTATTGAGAATATAATTACAGGCCAGACATTGTGCTAGCTGCTGAGAGTATAGCAGTGAACGAAATTCTTATGACTCCTTCCCGTATAGACTTACAATCTGGTAAAGAGAGACAAACATTAAACAAATAATCATATAAATAACTATAAAATTATAATACAATTATGATACATGCTATAAAAAAGACAAGGTACACTATCACCCACAAAGTAGCTCGTCAGAAACATAGAAGTTATTCCTGACCGCTTTATCTTGCACATCAAATTGTTAGTAGCAGTGAATCATATGGGTCTCCAGCAACCTCAATTCTTGCCTCCTCAGAAGAAAGAATTCAACCAGGGAACAGAAGGCAAAAGGAGAGACTGAGGCAAGTTTTAGAGCATGAGTGAACATTTATGAAAAACTTTTAGAGCAGGAATGAAAGGAAGTAAACTTGTAAGAGGGCCAACCAGAAAACTTGAGAGATCCAAGTGCCTTCATCAGCCCTTGACTTGAGGTTTTATACACTGGCATGACTTTGGGGTCTTCTTTCCTCCTTCCTTGATTCTTCTCTTGGGGTGAGTCATGCACACGTGCAGTGGCCTGCCAGCACTTGGGAGGGGCCACATACGAAGTGTGATTACTGAAGTTGTACACATACTCAATCGAGGTGTTTTTCCCTTACCAGTCGAGTATTTAAGCTCCATCATGTTGCCTCTTAGTGCATATACTTGAGCCCACTTGCCCAACTCCTGAGATTTTACTGGGAAGTTTGCTGATCATCAGTGTCAGGTTTTTTCTATCTATTGGGAGAATGCCTTTCCCTGGCACTGGTTGCAGCCAATTATTACTTTACAGAGACAGTTTAACAACCACCTGACCATCACCTAATGGTCACCTGACATTCCTGGTGGGGTCAGGAGAGGGCTTTCCTACCCTGTTCATGTCTAACTACCTACAGTAACAAAATAATCACCAAATTCTTGGTTCTTAATTCTTAAATATCTCTCAAATTTACTACTTATTTCCATCTCCTCTGTCACTATCCAAGTCCAGGAGATCATCATCTTTCACCAGATTTTTATGGCAGGCTCCTAATTGGCCCCTACTTTCAGTCTTGCTCCTTCCTATCCTTTATCTACACTGAAGTCATTTAAAGTGACTTGCAAAAACTGTTTCATTGTCTTAAGAATAAAGTACAATCTCCAAAATACAAATAAAGGTTCTGCATATTATATATAAAACAAATATAAGATAACTGTAAAAGGCAAAGAAAAAAAGCCAAACTGGCTGAAGACCTCTGAACCCAAGGAATGACATGGTGGTGCATTCTCTGAATTTTCTTTTGGCCTCATATATCCCAAACTTGGAGCTAGAGAAGCTGACAACCCAGAAACATGAACAGGCACAGACATAAAATCCCCCACAAAAGCCTCTTCCCTCTAACCAAAGGATTGAGAGAGCGATCGGAGACAACACAGAAAACTTTTAGACAATAACTATTCTATTCCAGCCAAACACTACAGAAAAACTGTGCCCCCAATCCAATCTCCATCCCCACTAGCAAAAGCCAAGTTGGGAGCCTAGATTTTCATACTCTCCAAGCTGTAAGGGCGTGTTGGAGAAGGCTGAGTAGGGATACAGGACTTTCATCTCTGTTGGATGTATGAATTCTCCACTTTATATTAGTGAAGACCAGGTGAAAAGCCTACACTTTCACCCCCACCCAGCCTTAATGAGCCATTCCTCCCTGTCACCACTACAGTAGTATCAGAGGAGCCCTAATGGTGAGCCAGGATTTTTACCACTACCCAATGGAGAAAATAATCAATAGATGTCAACACCAAGATGACAGAGATATTAAATTATATGACAAAGATTTTAAATCAGCCATCATAAAAATGCTTCAGTAAACAATTACAAACAAGTTTGAAATCCATTAAAGAGTATAAAAACGTCCCCCCCACCACCACCAAAAAATAGAGTCTTATCAAAGAATTAGGAGATATAAAGAAGTACCAGGCTGAGTGCAGTGCCTCACACCTGTAATCCCAGCACTTTGGGAGGCCAAGGCGGGTGGATCATGAGGTCAGGAGTTCGAGAGCAGCCTGGCCAATGTGGTGAAATCTGTCTCTACTAAAAATACAAAAATCAGCTGGATATGGTGGCATGTGCCTGTAGTCCCAGATACTCAGGAGGCTGAAGCAGGAGAATCACTTGAACTTGGGAGGCAGAGGTTGCAATGAGCCGAGATTGTACCACTGCACTCCAGCCTGGGCAACAAAGAGAGATTCCATCTCAAAAACAAAACAAAAAGTACCAAATGGAAATTTTAGAACTGAAAAATACAATAATTGAAATAAAAGGCCTAGTGGATGTGCTCAACAGAAGGATGGAGCGAACAGGTGAAACAGTAAGAATCCTTGAAGGCAGAACAATAGAAATTACCCAATCTGATCAATAAAGAAAAAATAGGCTGGGAAAAGATTGGGGGTAAAAATGAATGGAATGAGCCTCAGGGACCCAAGGGGCTATAATGAAAGATCTACCATTCATGTCACCGGAGTTTCATAAAAAGAGGAGAAAAGGAAAGAGTTGAAAAAGTCCTCAAAAGAATGGATACAGTGTCTAAATTTGGCAAAAGGCATAAAGCTACAGATTCCAGAAGCTGAGCAAATCTCAAGCAGGATAAATACAAAGAAATCCATACCAAGGCACATTGTATCCAAACTTCTGAAAATTAAAGTCAGAGGAAAAAAAAACCTTGAAAACAGTGAGAGAGAGATTACGTCTTACCAATAAGAAAAAGCAATAGAAATGACAGTGGATCTCTCATCAAAAACCATGAAGGCAGGGGGAAAAGTAGCACAACATTTTTCAGTTGATGAAAGGAAAGATCAACCTGGAACCCTATATCATGTAAAAACATCCTTCAGGAATAAAGAGTAAATGAAGATCTTTTCAGACAAAGGAAAGCTAAGGGAATTTGTCACTAGAAGACCTACGCTAAAAGAATGGATAAAGAAGTTCTCTAAGATGAGAAATAAATCATAAAGCAAGGAGTCGTGAAACATAAGAAAATAATGGCTAGAGCAAAAATGTGAGTAGATACAATAGATTTTTCTTTTCTTTTGTGTTTTCTAAATTACGTTTGATGTTAAATCAAAATTTATAATCCTGTCTGATGTGGTTCTAAATGTATGTAGAGGAAATAGTTAAGACAATTCTAAGTCAGAGAGGATAAAGGGATCTAAAGAGAGGTAAAGTTTCTACTCTTCACTCAAACTGTTAAATGATGACACCAGTACACTGTCTGAAGTTATATATATGCAATATGCTACCTGGAGTAACTGCTACAAATCTATACAGAGAAATACATTCAAATAAAACATAAATAAATAAAAATAAAATTCCAAAAAATATTCAAGTAATCCTCTGGTGGGCAGGAAAGAGAAAACAGAGAAATAAAAATCAGAGAGAACAAACATGAAACAACAACAAAAAAATAGCGTATATGAGCCCTGATATGCCAGTAATTATACTAAATTTAAGTGGTCTAATTAAAAGACAGAGATTACAGAGTGAATTATGAAACATGACCCAGGTTACACTTTCTACAAGAGACTCACTTCAAACATAATGATATAGGCAGGTTGAAAGTGAAAGGATAAAAAACAATATATCAAATAAACACTAATCAAAGGAAAGCAAGAATGGCTATATTTAATATCAAATAAGGTAGAATTCATAACAAAGAAAATTATCAGAGGCATAAATCCATATTATACAAGGATTGAATGTTCAGTCCATCAGAAAGACATAACAATCCTAAATGTATATGCAATAAACAACGGACCTGCAAAGTATGTGAAGCAAAAACTGATAGAACTGAAAGGAGAAAATTCACAAATCCACAATTATAGTTGGAGACCTTAACCCTCCTCTTTCAATAACTGATAGAAAATCAGAAAGGTTACGGAATAAATCAACAACAGACAATAGGATCTAATTAACATTTATAAAGTCCTCCAACCAACAGAATATATGGTATATATACATACACATACCATATCCTGGATCATAAACAAACCTTAACAATTTTAAAAGAATTAAATCATATATAGTTTTTTCTCTGACTGCAATAGAATCAAACTAGAAATCAGTGATGAAAGGATTACAGTAAACTCCCCCAACACTTAAAAACTATATAACATACTTTAAAATAATCCGTGGGCCAAAGAGGAAGTCTCAAAGAGGAAAATGTACACGTGGCCAATAGGCACACAAAAAGTTCAACATCATGAAATAGAACAAAAAATACATTAAATTGAAGGAAAAGAAAATACAGCATATCAAAAGTTATAGGCCATGGCAAAAACAATGCTCATAAGAAAATGTATAGTGTTAAATTCATACATTAGAAAAGAGAAAAAAAATCTAACACCAAGAACCTAGAGAAAAAGAGCAAAATCCCCAAAGCAAGCAGAAAGAATGAAATGATAAAGAGCAGAAATCAATAAAATTTAACACAGAAAACAATAAAGAAAAATTAATGAAACAAATTGTTATTGGTTTGTTCTTTGAAAAGATCAATAAAATCCACAAGCCTCTAGCACGACTGAAAATGGTAAAAAGAAGAAAGATACAAATTAGTATCAGGAATGAAACAAGTTATATCACTAAAGACTGTAAACATCAAAAAGATAAAAAGGAATATTATGAACAACTTTAAAAAACATAAATTTGAGAAGTGGGATGTAATAGACCAATTCCTCAAAAACGTGAACAGTTACATCTCACCTAACATAAGATAATTTGAATAGCCCTAAAACTATTAAGGAAATTGAATTTGTAAAGGTAAAACTCTCAAAACAGAAACCTCCAGGCCCAGATGGTTCACTGGCGATAATTCTACCAAATGTTGAAAGAAGAATTAACACCAATTTACAAAATCTCTTCCATAAAATAGAGGAGAGAGGAATACTCCTCAATTCATTTGACAAAGCTAATATTATCCTGATACCAAAACCAGAGAAGGACAGTACAAAAACAAAAAGAAAACTATAGGCCAATATCCCTCATTAATACATGCAAGAGTCCATAATAAATTTCAGCACACAGAATTAAGCAACATATAAAAAGGAGCATCATGACAGTATTAGTTTCCTAGGGTTGCCATAACAAAGTAGCACAAACCAGATGGCTTTAATCAACAGAAATTATCCTCTTACAGTTCTGGGGGCTAAAATTCCAAAATCAAGGTATCAGCAGGGCCATTCTCCCTTAAGACTGTGTGGAATCCTTCCTTTCCTCGTTCTTACTTCTTCTGGTAGCTGTTGATTCTTGGCATTCCTTGGTGTGGGGCTGCATCACTCCAATCTCTCCCTCTGTTATCACATGGTGTGATGTCTGCATGTCTCTGTCTTCACATGACATTTTCCTCTTCTTACAAGATGACACTAGTCACATTGAATTACAGACCTTGAATTTGGAATTTTTTTCTTGGATATGACACCAAAGCACATGTAGCAAAAGGAAATGTTGATAAATTATACTATCTCAAAATTAACAACTTTGTTCCACAACCAATAGCATTAAGAAAGCGAAAAGACAACTGACAGAATGGGAGAAAATATTTACAAAATTATATATCTGACACAGAACCAGTATCCAGAATTCTTACAACTCAATAATAAAAAGATAACTCATCTAAAAATAGGCAAAGGATATAAGTAAATGTTCTTCCAAAGAAGATATAGAAATGGCCAACAGGCACTTAAAAAGATGCTCAACATCACTTGTTATTAGAGAAATACAAGATACCATTTCACATCCACAATAATAAAAAAGAGAGAAGATGACAAATGTCGGGGAGGGTGTGGAAAAATTGAAACCATTGTACATTGCTGGCAGGAATGTAAAGTGATTCAGTCCCTTTGGAAAACAGTTGGGTAGTCTCCCAAAAAGTTACACATGACCCAGAATTTCCACATCTTGATACACATCCAAGCAAATATAAAACATGTGTCCACACAAAAATGTGTTTATAAATGTTCACAGTTGCATTATTCCTAATAGCCAAAAAGTGGGAACAACTCAAGTGCCCATCAACTGATGAATTCATTTACAAAATGAATATCTATACAGTGAAATATTAGTCATAAAAATAGACATAGCTGCATAAAAAATAGACATATGCTACAATACGGATGAACTTTGAAATATTATGCTAAGTGAAAGAAGCCAGTCACAAAAGAATACATATCGTATGATTGCATTACATTACATTGCATTACATTAAATGTCCAGAATAGGCAAATCCATAGAGACAGAACAGTATCACCAGTGGTTGCCAGAGGCTGTAAGACAGAGGAATGGGGAGTAATTGCTAATGGGTAGAGTTTGGTGGGTGATGAAACGTTCTGGAATTAGATTTAATGGTCCTACAACTTTGTGACTATACTAAAAACTTGTGAATATACTAAAAACCATTAAATTATACACTTTAAAATAAATAAATGTTAAATGATGGTGCTAACACGAAATACTGGTGAGATTTCACAGAAACTCACACATTGCTGGTGGTTATGTTAAATGGTACAGCCACTCTGGAAAAGAGTGGGCAGTTTCTTATAAGACTGAATATGCAACTGCCACACAACACAATAATTGCACTCCTGGGCATTTATCCCAGAGAAATGAAAACTTATGTTCACACAAACACCTGTAAATGAATGTCAGATTATATATAATCTGTATCAGATATATAATTTGCAAATATCTTCTCCCATTCTGTCAGCAGCTTTTCTTTTCTAATAGCCAAGACATGGAAACAATCCAGAAATTCTTAAACAAGTAAATGGTTAAACTGTGGAGTACCACTCAGCAATAACAAGGAATGAGTTGGTACATACAAAAATCTTGATAAATCTCCAGAGAATTAAGCTAAGTGAAAAAAATCAGTCCCAAAAGATTATGTACTGTATGATGCCATTCATGCAACATTCTTGAAATGACAAAATTATGGAAATGGAGAACAGAATAGTGATTACGAGCGGTTAGACAAGGAAGGGGGAAGTGATGTGGCTGTAAAACAGCAACATGAGAGATTTTTGTGATGATGGAAATGTTCTGTATCTTGTGCCAATATCTATATTTGGGCTGTTATATTGTACTCTAATGTAAATACTACATTTGGGTGAAATAGGGAGAGGGTACATTTAGCTAGATCTCTCTGCATTATTTTTTACAACTATAAAACATGTGAATTTATATCGCAAAATAAGGCTAAAAAGCAATAGAGCATAACAATAAGATATCACTACACACCTACTAGAATGGCCAAAATGCAGAATACTAACAACACTAAATGCTGGTCAGTATGTGAAGTAACAGAAACTCTCATTCATTGGGTGGGAATGCAAAAATATTACAGCCGCTTTGGAAGACAGTTTGGCAATTTCCTGCACAGCTAAGTATACTCTTACCATGTTGTATTAGTCCATTCTTGCATTGCTCTAAAGAAGTACCTGAGGCTGGGTAATTTATAAAGAAAAGAGGTTTAATTGGCCCCTTGTTCCACGGGCTGTACAGGAAGTGTGGTGCAAGCATCTACTTCTGGTGATGGCTTGAGGGAGCTTCTAATCATGGCACAAAGTGACCGAGAGCCAGCATATCACATGGCAAGAGTGGGAGCAAGAGAGCAAGGAAGGGAGGTCCCAGACTTTTAAACAGCCAGATCTCACGTGAACTAACTGAGCAAGAACTCACTTATCACCAAAGGGATCGTGCTAAACCATTCACAAGAGATCTGCCCCCGTGATCCAGTCACCTCCCACCAAGCCCCATCTCCAACATTGGGAATCACATTTCAACATGAGATTTAGAGGGGACACGTATCCAAACCATGTTACTTGTGATTCAGCAATCATGCTCCTTGGTATTTACCCAAAGGAGTTGAAAACTTCTGTCCACACAAAAACATGCACATGAACGTTTACATCAGCTTTTATTCATAATTGTCAAAACTTAGAAGCAACCAAGATATCCTTCAGTAGGTGAATGAATAAATAAATTGTGGTACATCTAGATAATAGAATATTATTCAGCACCAAAAAGAAATAAACTATCAAGTCATTAAAAGACATGGAGGAAACGTACATGTGTATTACTAAATGAAAGAATCCAGTCCGAAAAGGCTACAGACTGCATTGATTCCAACTACAGACTGAGCATCCCTAATCTGAAAATCCAAAATCGAAAATGGGCAGGGCACTGTGGCTCAGGCCTGTAATCCCAGCACTTTGGGACGCCGAGGCAGGCGGATCACTTGAGATCAGGAGTTTGATACCAGCCTGGTCAACATGGTAAAATCCTGACTCTACTTAAAGAAATACACACAAAAAAAATTTTGGCCAGGTATGGGGGCACATGCCTGTAGTCCCAGCTACTAGGGAAGCTGAGGCAGGAGAATTGCTTGAACCCAGGAGGTGGAGGTTGCAGTGCGCAAGATCACGCCATTGCACTCCAGCCTGGGCAACAGAGTGAGACTCTGTCTCAAAACAAAAAGCAAAAAGAAAAAAAAAATCCAAAATGTTCCAAAATCTGAAAGTTTTTGAATGCTGACATGACATCTCAAGCGAAAAATTCCACACCTGACACATTATTTTTTCACTGTATTAATAGTATGTCATGTTTTTACTGTCAAGTACTTATGTGTGCATAAGTGTAAGAAAATAATCGTTTATCAGTGGCAAATAAATTCAGAGTCAGAAATGATAGTGATGCTAAATAACCACAGACTGTCCACATGGCTGGCTGAGATATTGACACCTTTGCTTTCTGATGGGTCATGTACACAAACCTTATTTCATGCTCAAAATTATTAAAAAGTGTAGAAAATTACCTTCAGGCTATGTGCATAAAGTATATATGAAACATAAATGAATTTCATGTTTAAACTCGGATCCTATCCCTAAGATATCTCATTATGTATATGTAAATACCAAAATCTGAAAAAACCCAAAATCCAAAACACCTCTGGTCATAGGCATTTCAAATAATTTACTCAACTTATATATACATTCTGGAAAAGGCAAAATTGTGGAAATGAAAACAAAAAAGCAGTGGTTGCCAACCAGAAGTTAGGGGAGAGGGAGGCATGAATAGATGAAGCACAGAGGGTTTTAGGGCAGTGAAACTACTCTGTGCGATACTATAACGGTGGACACATGTACATTTGTCCAAATTCATAAAATGTAAAACACCAAGAGTGAATCTTAGTATAAACTATGGAGTTTAGGTGGTGATGATGTGTCAATGTAGGTTCATTAATTATAACAAATGTACCACACTAATACAAGATGTGTCAGAGAAGACAGAGAGGGATGTGGGAACTCTGTACTTTCTGATCAATTTCTCTGTAAAACTAAAATTGTTTAAAAAAATAAAGGCTACTAATGTAAAAAAAATAGGTCATCATTGGAGATTCTATGAACTAATTATTCTGGAAATTATTAAGCAAAGGGATTCAAGCATTTGATGTATTTCCAATACATGCCAGACCACTGGGGAATCAAATAATAGATGAAAGTTTCTCTTTATAGACACATTCCAGATAATAATGGAAGGAATGATGTCTCTACTTTGTACCACCCAATCAATTAATCTATCTAGGCAATGACCATCAAAGTCTGCTAAAAATACAAAAAGAGATCCAACAATACAGAAGAATAAAATACCATCTTGCCAAAAAAAAGAAGAAGAAAGAGAAAGAAAAACAAAAACCTCAGTCTGAGGAAGCCTCTCTAGATCCAACTACCAATTTATAGAAAAGACAGAGGATAGGAGAACATGCTAAATGGCACTATGGGGATGCAATTAGCAAACTCAATATTGTGGGAAACTAAAGGACAAATGACCAATTTCTTCAGTAAATAAACCTAAAGGGGGAAAAAAGAGGTAGAACGGAAAACTTTAGATTAAAAGAGACTTATTAGTCAAATCAACCAATTTTAATGTGTGAACTTTATTTGATCTTGATTCATATAAACTCTAAATTTTAAAAATTATTTCACAATTGGAAATTTGAACATTGACTAGATATTTGATGATGTTAAAAATCATTAAACTTTTTTTTTTTTTTTTTTTGTGGAGCACAGTGACACAGTCTCAGCTCACTGTAACCTGTCTCCTGGGTCCAAGTGATTCTCCTGCCTCAGCCTCCTGAGTGGCTGGGATGACAGGCATGCACCACTACACCCAGCTATGCTTTGTATTTTTAGCAGAGACAGGGTTTCACCATGTTGGCCAGGCTGGTCTTGAACTCCTGACCACAAGTGGTCCTCCTGCCTTGGCCTCCCAAAGTGCTGAGAGTACTGGAGTGAGCCACTGCGCCTAGCCAGAAATCATTAAACTTTTATGTGTGATATTGTGGTTGTGTTTAAAAAAAAAAAAAAAAAAAAAAAACTTATAGAACTTCACATTGTTATATTTTTACTGATGAAATGATAAAAGTATCTGTGATTTAATTCAACATAAAATAGGAAGAGGGGAAAGGGGTAGGGATATAGATGAAAAAAGATTAGTTTTTAGATGATTGTTGAGACTAGGTGATGGGTATGTGGAAGTGAACAATAACAAACTGGAGTCACTTATGTCAAAGCCCTAATCAAAAATGGGAGCTGGGGAGGTAATAAAGAAAAAATCCTCCTGCTTACATTCTTGAAATACCTGTACATCTTGCTTGTACCCTGTAATCAGAGCTTATTCTCAGGAATTTCCTTGGCCTTCAGCATTTCAGATAAGATGATCTGACCAGGACAGGTGTCTACCAAGGGCTATATCCTGCAGTGAGCTTTGTTTCAAAGCAGTTTGTGTGGACTTCTGTCTTTAAAAACTCTTCTTTGACCTGATTTTCCTCATGTGTGTGCTTATGATTTTCATGGCTTGTGTACCCTAAATTGCAACCCTTTTTTATTCCCAATTAAAATCTTTTGTTTTAGAGA
This sequence comes from Chlorocebus sabaeus, assembly GCF_047675955.1. NCBI lineage: Eukaryota > Metazoa > Chordata > Mammalia > Primates > Cercopithecidae > Chlorocebus > Chlorocebus sabaeus. The sequence continues at coordinate 44,707,478 of NC_132929.1, read as the reverse complement.
GCTTGTCTCTATGAGGTTTTCTTTTTTTTTTTAAAGGTTGACATGTACATGGATTATATTATTCTTTACTTTTGCAAATTTTTGAAATTTTCCAAAGTAAAATTATTTTATAAATAACAGTAAAAGAGTATTTTTATTTAAAAAAGCCTATATAATCCTTTTTACAACACAGCTAACTGTGGGAATTATTTTTGGTCCCTGCTATTAGCACAGTCCCCATATCCATTCAATCACCAAATCTTGTTGATTCTCCCTCTCTCTTTTTTTTTTTTTTCCAAGGTGGAGTCTTGCTCTGTTGCCCAGGCTAGAGTTCAGTGGTGCAATCTCGGCTCACTGCAATTCAGTTCACTGTGGCCTCCACCTCCCAGGTTCAAGTAATTCTCCTGTCTCAGCCTCTGGAGTAGCTGGAATTACAGGCGCCCACCACCACACCCAGGTAATTTTTGTATTTTTAGTAGAGACGGGGTTTTACCATGTTGACCAGGCTGGTCTTGAACTCCTGACCTCAGGTGATCTGCCCACCGTGGCCTCCCGAAGTGCTGGGATTACAGGCGTGAGCCACTGCGCCTGGCCTGATTCTCCCTCTTAATTGCCAATTCTTTTCACCTACTCCAAGCAACGTTTGCCCTGTGCAGCGCACTTCTACTTTTGCCCACTTCCAAAACTGTAACGAGTAGGTTTTGTTGTTGTTGTTTTAACAGAAATTTGATCATACCAGTCCTTTTTGCTTAAAATCCACTAATGGCTTCTTAGTGATCATAGGGTAAAGGCTAAAACATTCAATAACGCACCGAAGGTGCTGCAGGATCCATTCCAACCTGGTGTATATGTCACCAGATACATCTTGTGATGCTTTTTCCTGCCTTTCGATACTCCAGGTACTTCCTGAACTTCTCATCCTTATTTTAACTCAAAGCATTCATACCTGCTGTTCCCTCTGCCTAAAATGTTCACTTTGTCCTTACACACACCCTAATCTTTCAGACTACACCTTAATTGCGACTTTCTCGGGGAAACTTTCCCATTATTCTTGGTCTAAGTGAGGTCAAATACCTCACACCTTCACGACAACTTGACACAACTGAAATTTAAAAATTTTTTGAAATTATTTGTTTAGCGTCTGTCTTTCCTGCTATAATATAATCTCAAAGAGAAAAGAAAGTAGGTCTTATTTTTGTATCCCCAAAGCCTAGCATCTATTGTGTCCTGTACATAGTAAAAGGTCAATAAATCTTTATCAAACTATAAATGAATGTCTTGATGAACAAATAAATAAATGTATTTGAATATAATACTGGTCCAATCATAAACAGAATTACCTGAGCCATTATTATAATATTATACAGTTAACCTTAATGGTGTCAGTCATACTCTCTGACAAAAGATTTAAAAATCTTCAATGTGTATGTACACAAAGAGAGGAAATGAGAATGACTTCATTACATATCCAGGTTACCATCCCTCAGTGATACTCCAAAAGCACTTAATGACAGAAGAATAGAGATGTATCTTAAAATATTATCTACATTTCAAAGGAGGCACACCTATAATCAAATAAAAGCGCGGATACAAGCCCCAAGTTAGGCTATTAAGACAGAAAACTCCCTAGGCGCACTGGCTCATGCCTGTAATCCCAGCACTTTGGGAGCCCGAGGCGGGTGGATCACCTGAGGTCAGGAGTTTGAGACCAGCCTGGCCAACATGGTGAAACCCCGTCTCTACTAAAAATATAAAAATTAGCCGGGCGTGGTCATGGGCGCCTGCAATCCCAGCTACTCAGGAGACTGAGGCAGAAGAATCACTCGAACCCGGGAGGCAGAGGTTGCAGTGAGCTGAGATTGCACCACTGCACTCAAGCCTGCGTGACAGTGAAACTGTCTCAAAAAAAAAAAAAAAAAAAAATTTAAAAAGACAGAAAACTCAGATTATCTGAAAGAATAATAAAGACCATATGCCCCAAAATTTTACACTTTATATATATACAATTATTTTATTTAAAACTAGCTATAGAGAGCGCACACAGTCTCTTAACTCATAAAATGTATGAATTTAACTAATATATTCAAGCAAAATCAAAGCTTAAACATTGTAAAGATCTTCACAACATTTAAAATTAATGAGAAAAAACTACAAACTCCTGAATCAAAATTTTATTTTAAATTAGGTTTTTAGCTCATATGAAAATTGTTCATAACACATGACACATAAAGATGTTGGCACAATTGAACTACAATAGAAAATATTTTTATACAACTTTTGAAATTACGAATATGCTTATTTCTCCTGTGAAAAAATGCAGTTTGCTTATCAACTTTGTCATGGAATATCAAGTAGGTTAAAATTTTTATATTATTGTTTAATAAACTTTTAGTAAGGCTGTGATTCTCCTTGATCTACACATATTTTTTAATGTATTGAATACTGTAGCAGCTTCTTCTCTCATCTCTGGTGGAACATATTTAATATCTAAATATTCATAGAGTTTAGATCTAGAATTACACAGCATGTTAATAACAGTTTCAATATCATCAATTTTATTACTTGTTTGTCCTGGTGACAATAACTGGGACTTATACATTGTTTCTAATTTATGTTCTGCTGCTGCAGCTAGAGCAAGGCTTCGTTTTAGGTGCTCTTTAGAGGCTTCAATATCTTCTCTATATGCTGGGTTGCTGGTGTCACTAAGAAGTGCCTGTTGCACTTGTGAATTAATATCTAAAATTTTTTTCAAAATGTCATCATTATTCCAACTCTCTGGGTGCTTTCCAAACGTTAGTTCTTTGGATTTTTCTATTGCAGTTTCACCTGAGAGCTGAGGAACATCTTCTGATTCTGTAGAGATCTCAGTGCCAGTGCTCCTATCTGAAGTAGTGACAGGTGACTTGTATGGACTTGTAGATGATTCAGTAACAACTGGCAACATTCCTGGTGCCTCAGTTTGTCTTGCAGTTGGCTCTGGCTCTGGCTCTGGCTCTTCCTTTTCAATATAAGGTTCCTCTGCATGTAAAACAATGGAAACATTGTTTGGTTTGATCGACCAGAATGGGGTACTTTCCATGTGTTTTTTCTTTCCTATTTCCGGTGTGAAGTCTCCTGTAGGGAAAGTTGTAGTTTCTTCACTGATAGGATTGGTTAAAACATCATTCTCAGTTGATGTGTCTCCATGTGTAATTAGCTCCTTAAATTTTGATCCCTTCGATGCTATAGAATAAACATGTTTTGGAGAGTTAGATTTTTTCTCACGACCTGGCTCCTTAGGGGGAACACTTAGTACTAGGTTCTCTAAAACTTGTATATAACGATTCAAGTTTTGTTCTTCATCAGGTGACACAGTTATGCCTTAAGGGAAAAGAAATCAAACAAATAATAAGTAACATTTATTATTATATATAACACATTGACAAAATCTACTGACCAAAATTTATTTCATATGCTATCACTTAAAAATTGAAATAAAGAACCAATTTGCAAAGCACCTTTGACACAGAGTCAACTTTCACTAAAATAAACAAAATTATTTCTTCAGGTTCTTATTAAAACAGGTGAGCAAGATTAGTGCAAAAGTTGCATATTGACACCATTCTCTCTACATTTTTGCTTTTATTCTCCCATATAACTTATGATTTTTGCTTTTATTCTCTCATATAACTTATGATTCAACAGGCAACTTATTAAACCAAAATTCTTGATTATGTCCTCTAACACAGTGGTGTGCTGGAGTAGGCTTATACTGGTTCACTAGAGCCCATTGTTAAATTTTTATGAATTTTGTGAGCCAGATGTTAAACACAGACATTATTTAAAAATTAACTTATCTACATTACAATCCAATAAATTATATTAAAAGCAAAGGTAATAAATATTCCAAACTCATCACTTTCTAATTATTTTACTATTTTCTATGCTCGTGAGGTTATTTACATCTAGTGTATCTGTATGATGAAAATGCAATATTTTCATCAAAGATTTTCATTCAAAGATCTAACTATAGTCTGTGACTCATATCCACTCAACTGCTTTATTAAGTAACGTTTTATTGGCACCCAGTGAGTCTTGCCCATTTGTTTATGTATTATCTACAGGTGCTTTTGCCTGCAACACTAGAGTAATTGTAAGAGACCACATAACCTGCAAAGCTGGAAATACTGTATGACCCTTTACAGAAAAAGTTTGTCAATTCCTGGTCTAAATCATCAACATTTCACTCTTAACAACAAAATGGTAGTTCTACTTCATGAACCGCTGGTGGCACCTTACTTCTCCTTACCCGCCCCCGGATCAAAAATATATATATATTCTTAACTAAAGTCTACTCAGGAAATATTTCCTGTCTTTTATTTTAAGTATCAAATTGTTTTAGTTGACTTAAAAAGGAAAAAATACAGAAAAGACAAAAAAAGCCCAGGGGTATTGTTGGGGCATCTATCTAATGTGGAGGGTCTTTTTTTGAGGGGTCTTCTAAAATATTTTAATAAGCAAAAAACAAAAGGTAGTTCTATTTATACTCCTATTTTGCAACATCTGAGCAGTAAAGCCTCTCATTTCCAACGTGGAGAACAGAAAAGAAAATAAGGTATTAAGATATTCTGGAATTCTGTTCAACTACTCCTGAATCATGGAGTAGTTTTATTTTAAGCATCAAATTGTGTTTAGTTGATTAAAAAAAAAAATACAGAAAAGGCCAAAAAAAAAAAAAAAAAAAACCCAAGAGTATTGTTGGGGCATCTTTTTTTGGAGAGTCTTTTTTTTGGGGGGGTCTCTTAAAATAAAATATTTTGATAAGCCAAAAAAAGGTAGTTCTATTTATACTCCTATTTTGCAGCAACTAAACAGTAAAGCCTCTCATTTCCAGCGTGGAGAACAGAAAAGATAGTAACATATTAAGATATTCTGGAATTCTGTTCAACTACTCCTGAATCACGGTATTTTAATTTTAAGTGCTGTGATTTTTCACTATGTGCAGTTTTAAGGTTTGCCATTTTCAAGTATACAAATTGATTTAATTCAGGGAAGTAAATCACTGTTTACCAAACACTAATGCATTACTCCTACCTGAACCATCCCCCTGCAGGTTAAATAAAGTAATAAACTTTTTGTTCAGGAGGCACTTTTATTTAGCTTTTTGGTAAGTACAAAATACTCAAAAACTGCCTTGTATTTACATGTTTCTCCTCTCTTCTTTATTCTGTTACAACTTAGAAAGACCAGATAGATATTTAATCAAAATTGAAGCCATATTTCTAAATTTTAAAAAATTCTTAATGAGAACAGTTTAGTGAGCCAGTGTGGTTAGTGGAAAGATACCACATGTCCAGAAGTCTTGATCCTAAAAATAAATTCTCATTTTATGTAATGCTTAGAAAAGCCTTGTATACTCCTAAGATCCATATGATGATGATAAGTGAAAAAGAAAGTATAGAACATAAAGTGGAGTTTGATGCTATCCTTATAATACTTTTTTAAAATCACTCACATAGCATCATATATTTTGTCTGTGAACTGCAGATTTTTTTAATGGACTGGAATGATAATATACTAAACTTATATGGGCAGTTGCATCTGAGGAGAGGTAGTGGGACTCAATTTGGTCAGTAGAGGAGACTTTAGACTTTAACTATAATGTTTTACTCCCTAAACACACACACACACACACACACACACCCCCCAATCATTTAATATAGTAAACCATTATAAGTCACATTTATTTTTTTAAGTTTCAAGTATTTTTTCTCCTTTATTTTTTCATGGCAAACAAAAATTGTATGCAAATCACATTTTTAAAAGGAAAATAACTTATTTATGCAAACTCATATTTATAAAATGCATTGTCCCGAATCAGAGTCTTCATGAAGGAAAATATTGGGTAAAATGAATATGCTTGTGCAGTGAAAATAAAATATTTGATCCTGGTCCTGGCTCTACCAATTTATAGCAGCATTACCTTAGGTCATTATTTAACTTATCTGGATATTCACTTAACTATAAAACTAAGATACTACACTTGCCTTTTTTTCTCACAGAACCAAATAAATTAGATATTTTAAAACACTTTCAAAGTTACACAGCACTCATAAGATATTATTCTTTATAAAGGTAACTGCTTACATTTCTTATTTTAAATATAAATTTCCCTTAACATTATATAGAAAAACATGTTCCGTAAAAGGAACAGTAAAATATACTTTGTATCTTATTTAGTGGGAAACAGTAAAAGCTTTTCCGCTAAAGACAGGAACAAGATAAGAATACCTAATATCTTCATTTCTATTAATATTTAACATCATGTTGGTGATACTAGTCAATGCAATTAGACAAGTGAAAATAATTAGAGACATGAAAATTGGAAAGAAAGAGGTAAAACTATGTTTATATACAGATGATAGGATTATAAATAGACGACACAAAAGAATCCATTGAAAAGCTATTACAATTAGTAAGAGAATTTCATAAATAGCAAGTCATAAAAATCAATATACCAAAATGAATATATAAATATAAACTGCTTAGAAGATATGAGAAATAAGATGTTGTTTACATAACAGAAAAATGAAACAAAATATTGGCTGTGTGCATTCATTCACACCTGTAATCCCAGCACTTTGAGAGGCCGAGGCAGGTGGATGGCTTGAGCCCAGGGGTTCAAGACCAGCCTGGGAAACATGGTAAAACCCCAACTCTATAAAAGTACAAGAATTAGCTGGGCATGGTGGCACATGCCTGTAATCCCAGCTAGTGAGAAGGCTGAGGTGAAAGGATTGCTTGAGCCTAGGGAGGTTGAGGCTGCAGTGAGCCATGATCTTTCCACTACACTCCAGCCTGGAATTTTATATATACATACATAATCATAAAATATCAAAAACATGCCAAAATCAATATGAAGAGTTATAGTAGGCTAAATAATGAATATTCAAAGATATCACCCTAGAACCTGTAAATATTACCTTAAGAAAGAAGGGTCTTTGCAGATGTGGTTAAATTAAGTTTCTTGACATTGGGCAATTATTCTGGATTACCTGGGTGGACCCTAAATCCAATCACAAATGTTCTCACAAGAGAGAGACACAGAGAGATATGACACACACCCAGAAGAGGAAGAGGTAATGTGGAGGAAGAGGCAGAGATTAGACTGATGTGGCCACAAGTCAAGGAATGTAGGCAGCCACCAGAAACTAGAAGCAGCAAGGAGCATATTTTTTCATTGAGCTTCCAGAGGGAGCATGGCCCAGACTATGCCTTGGTTTTGGCTCAGGGAAATGGATTCCAGACTTCTGGCCTCTAGAACTGTGAGAATAAATTTTTGCTGTTTTAAACCATCAAGTTTGTGGTAATTTGTTATAGGAGCTACAGCAAACTAATACACGAATATAATAAAATCTTTTGGAAGACATAAATATCAACAAATAGAAAGCTATACCATGCTCTCAGATGAGAAGATTCAACATCATAAAGATGCTTAGATGTCATATCTTCTCTTTTAATTTATACATTTAATATGTTTCTAAAAATGTCATTAATTTTTTCTGGAGTTAGAAAAATGTATTATAAAGTTTATTTGGAAAAACAAATAAGAACAGCCAGGAAAACAAAGCCTAGCCCTATCAGATATTAAAATCAAATATTTAAATATACTATAAAGCCTCTATTATGAAAAATAGTATAGCATTGGCCATGAACAGATGAATGGAGCAGAACAGAAAATATAGAAATAGACCCAAATGAATATGGAAAAGTAGCTCAAAAGGAAGAAAGGTTTCAATTTATAAATGATTCCAGCTAATAATTTAAAAAGTCATTTATAATTAAAATACGATAATTTTGCAATAATTTTCTATGACTATGTATATCTAAAAAGGTACAAAATCAGACATTATGTGTTTCCTGATGGAAGAACACAACACCACCTATGAAGTAGTCTTGCAAAAAAAAAAAAGTCAAATCTGAATCCAGTAGGTCTCCCTAGATATAACTAACAATATACAGAAAATATATAGGACAATAAGGGAGATATTAAACTACACCATGGGGATGTAAACAGCAAAACCTAGACTGTGAGAAACTAAAGGATGTGTGACCCAGTTTCTTCAACAATTAAATTGCAAGGGAAAAAACAGAGATGGAGGAAGAACTATAGATTAAAAGAGAATTAACAGGTATATCAATAAGTTACATGTATAAATCTTACTTGAATTCTGATTCTATCAAACTGGAAAAAGAGAAAGACAATCAGAAAACACTAACCAGATATTTGATAATATTAAGGAATTATTTTTGTAAGTAAAAAATTACATTGTTTTGTGTTTTATAAAGTCCTTATATTTTAGTGCTTTAGTAAATGCCGATAAAATTATGTGATGTCTAGAATTTGCTTCTACATAATCCAAGCCCAAGAAATTGGGGAGGGTGTCCAGGGAAGTGAGAGGAAAAGGAATGTGGGCAGAGCTATCAATGAAATAGGATTGATCATGAATTAATAATAACTAAAGCTAGAAATCACCACTAAAGAACTTACCCATGTAACCAAAAAACACCTGTTCCCCAAAAACTATTGAAGTGCTAATAATGGTAATAACTGAAGCTATTACAAATATGTGGAGATTATGTAATTCTTTGTACTTGTGTACATATTTAAATGTTTCCATAATAAAATGTTTTTTAAAATCTGAAAAATATTTTAATTGTAAGAAACTATAATAAGCAAATCTAAAATGTACAACCAACAAAGGTTTCAACACTTTTAAAAAGACATTGCCATTAGATTATAGTCTGCTAAACACTTGCTTTTCAAACCATTTAGCTTGCCTCTTCTCAAAGTAGTAAATAAGATACCCAGGTGGATATTAGGTGAGTCAGAGTGCCAAAGGACAGGAAAAGGAGATACTACTAGCTGATTCCTTAACAAACTGAAATATTTATTATTCCCTTCTATTGTTACTCAGGCAACACCCAAAAACCTGTTCTTGGCTGCCTAGCAACAGAGTGCCCTACCTCCTACCTCGATTTTCCTCTGTTCTTCATGTACCCTTGGCTCCATACTTTTCTACTGTTAAATCCATCCTCTCTCCATACACCTTCTACCTCCTGCTTTTGTCCCCTAAAACATCTCCCTATTTCATGTTGACCTTGTCAGTTCTACTAATCAGGTCTGCTCTTGCAAATCAATTTGATCTTTATAAAAATGTTTGCAGTCAAGGTAGTAAGATAGTGGAGCCTCAACTGTCCCTACAGATGGCTGTGGCCACTGTGAAAACCTGTTTTTCTCCATCCTTCAGGAGGTGCTAGAAAGCTGAACAAAATTCAAATTCTTACAAAGAACAGACAATCCTGCTAGAAGTTGTGTTACTATACTTGGAGATTCATAGTCTACACTGGCATACTTTATAATATCCCATCTAGTTTTACTAGTAAGTGATTCAGGCAAACATGGCAATGTCCTAGAACATGGCTCTGGCTCAGGTAAGAATCTCCAGCTTGGGAAACCATGATGCTGCTCTCCAGTGCCTCTTATAAGCAGGATGGCTAACTGCTAAGCAGGCTTGGGATTTTGCTGGAATCTCAGACACGGGGCCTGAAGGTGAGCCTGAGGTTGCCTGCACTTCTCTTCTTGAAATAGTACAGGAAGAACTGTCACACAACAGACGTGATAAGAAGGTAAACAAAATGGTACTAAATAACTGTAGGAACAAAAGTGGTAGGAAATCCAAAGGGGAAATGGAAGATAATGATTTAAAAAATCCAAATAGCAGGCCGGGCGCGGTGGCTCACGCCTGTAATCCCAGCACTTTGGGAGACCGAGACAGGTCAATCATGAGGTCAGGAGATCCTGGCTAACACAGTGAAACCCCGTCTCTACTAAAAATACAAAAAATTAGCCTGGTGCAGTGGCGGGCGCCTGTAGTCCCAGCTACACGGGAGGCTGAGGCAGGAGAATGGCGTGAATCCAGGAGGCGGAGTTTGCAGTGAGCTGAAATCGCGCCACTGCACTCAGGCCTGAGTGACAGAGCGAGACGCCATATCAAAAAAAAAAAAAAAAAAGATCCTAATAGCTTCCACTGATTGAATGATCATTATGTGCCAGGCACTATACCCAGAACTTTGAATGTGAGAAGTACTTTGTCAAAGAAGAAAAGGAAGATACTTAGAAAGGATAAGCAATTTGCTTAAGATTATATTCAACTTATAAGGATGGGATTTGAACACAGGTTACCTTACTTCAAAGCAGGTGCTTGTAACAACTACACAATGTTGTCATAAAGAAATCATACAAGGATGCTGGCAAAGCTGTATTAGTGTTGTGATAAAATTATTCTGCAGGGATACTACTCTGTTTTAAAATACATGTGAACATTAAATAAAATCAAATAAATAAATACAATATCTGAAATTATGCTGTCAACTGGACCAAAATATTTTAAACTACATGTAAATATTAAAATTAAATTAACTTAAATATGACCAAATTTTGTTCTATCATCAAATGGACCAAAACACATCCCTTTCACATATTAAGATGTATCTAATAATACTGAAAATAATCCACAGTGTTTTCTTACTACAAAGTATGAGTAACTGACAGGCAATGACTTACAAAAAAATAAATCCGGTTCACACAGAAATAAAAGGCAAGTTAATTACTTTTGAGTTTATTATGAGGAAAATAATAAAATCATAATTTAAAATGAGCAATGAAATATAAAACTTCAGGCTGGGCTTGGTGGCCCACGCCTGTAATCTCAGCACTTTGGGAGATGGGAGTGGGTCGGTCACCTGAGGTCAGGAGTTCAAGACCAGCCTGGCCAACATGGTGAAACCCTGTCTCTACTAAAAATACAAAAATTAATTGGGTATGGTGACACACGCCTGTAGTCCCAGCTGCTCTCAAGGCTGAGACAGGAGAATCGCTTGAACCCAGGAGGTGGAGGTTGCAGTAAGCCAAGGTTGCACCATTGCACTCCAGCCTGGGGGACAAGAATGAAACTCTGTTTCAAAAAAATAAAATAAAATAACAAATAAATAAATAAAAATGTAAAACTTCATTCAATAAATAATACATGTGAAATATATTTCCTTTTCATAGAATGACCAATTAAAGGAGGAAGAGACTAACATAAAAGCCAATTTGCATGAAAACTTGCTAAAACTCATTTTTCATAAAAGATATGCAAATTAAAAATAATTTTTGTTTTGCCAGTCAAGTAGGCAAATATTTTTAAATGATAAAACCTAGGATTGGCATGTGTATATGTTACTTCCTTAGTAAAATAAGTTCCATCCTACACAGAGGGAACAAAAAAACCCATTTCCCATATCCCCTATCCCCCAGCCCCTGGAGAACACACACCACGGCCTGTTGGTGGGTGGGGGTGAGGGGAGGGAACTTTGAGGATGGGCCAGTAGATGCAGCAAACCACCATGGCACACGTATACCTATGTAACAAACTGCACGTTCTGCACATGGATCCTGGTTTTTTTGTTTGTTTGTCTAGAAGAAATAAAGGAAAAAAAATAAGTTCCATCCTCACTCCCCTTTTAATTCCTAGATCCTTCTTTCGTCTCTCTCTAGCATACTGATCTTTTCTTTATAGAATTTAGACAGTTCTAACTGTGTTTGTTTAATGTTTGTTAACTGTTACACTTAGTAAGCTCTTTGAGAGCTGTGACACATCTAATTTGTTCATTATACACTCTGTTTTACCCAGTGCCTAGAACCATACTAGACAGTCAAAAAGTATTTGTTAAATGAATAACTGAATGAATGAACAGAATGCTGGAAGGTATGTAAATTAATTGCACCTCTAGTAATTTATCTTAAGAAAATAATCACAGGTAAAACATTTCTACAGAAGAATACAGAGGAAGAAAACTAGACGTCATGTTATGTTTAAAAATAAATCTGCTAGTCTAAAAACTATTGTGTGGGGAGCAGTTTCTGGCTAATTGTCTAACAATTATTAAAGAGAAAATTTTAAATAAGTAATAAGAATGTTCTTTTATTTTAGGCAAAGTAGGCAGTTTTTTATAATAAAAGACACAGCTTACTACGTCTTTCTAAATTTCTGAGTGTGAAGTTTATATAAAATAACATCATAAACATCATGGTAAAATAGCTCCAGTTCTCAGAAAGCCCCCATACTTCTTGTAACTGCCCCTTACTAAATAGCCTAATATAAGTTTAGATCACATAAACTTAAGTCCTACTAATTACCTTTCATTGAATTTTATCAATCTCGAAAGTAACACCTCATTGACATAATTTTAACGTAAGTAAATCACAACCTTAATATTAAAATAACTCCATAATTTACCTTTTATTTATCTTAAAGTATGTAATTCAATCATTTTCAGTATGTTCACAGAGTAGTGCAATCACCACCACAATCTAAGTTTAAAGCAGTTTTGTCACCCCACAATAAAACCCGTTTCCCATATCCCCTATCCTCCAGCCCCTGGACAACCACTAATCTACTTTCTGTACCTACGCATTTCCTATGCTAGACATTTCATATAAATGGAATCATACAATATGTGTCCTTTTGTGAGTGGCTTCTTATGCTTAGCATAATGTCTTCAAGATCATCCATGTTGTAGCTTGTATCAGTACTTCATTTTTATGGCCAAATAATATTCCATTGTATAGATACACATACATTTCTACTTTACCTTTGGCCAGTAACCTTGATATGGCAACTGCTGATTGCACCCAAAATTTAACCAAGAATTGTGGATGCTCATTTTGTTAAAGATTTGAATATAACTAGGATTTTTATTACAATGATATAGTGAAAACAGAATAACTTTATTCAAAAAGAACTCATGTATATAAAACTTAAACATATACCCAAGCATCCATCACTTACAGATGGTCCACACACTCTGGCTGAATGTCCGTAACTTTGGAGAACAAATTGCTTGTATTTTCTATATATGCCATGAAGTGGACTCATAAAGAATAAACTTCCCTTATTCTGCAGCAGTTAAGTACTAAAGTAAGAATTAATAACTGAAAGCTGTCATCATGCAAGAACTACCAGTTAAAACATCCAACACCTTCAAATTAAAATGAGCTTTTATGAAGGTTAAAATTTTAAAACGAACTGAGCTGAAGTACTGTATTTCCAAGTCAAAGTACTAACAATTGTGCTTAATTACTGAGGTCTACTCAAGGAATGATCATAAAAGGAAATATTAAATCTTATCCAGCAATTTTCCTATAATTTATTATTATGCCAATCTTAATTTTTGCTGACAGGTAAATAAACAAGTAATTATGTTCATATTAATCAAGTGTTCCAGTTAAAGAAATGTAACTTTGCACTTTCTGGTATTCATGTTCTCGGGTAGTGTCTTCTCACACTGGATATGGGCTTGCCAGATGTGACTTGTCTTGGCCTACAGGACATTAGCAAGTTTGATAAAGTATAGGCTTAGTAAGAGCATCCATGTTGGGGTTTATAAATCTCCTTCTCGGAAGCAAGCTGCCATGGTGTAAAGAAACTTGGGCTAGAGTACTGAAAGATGAGAAGTCATGTAAAGACCCTGGAGGATGAGATGCCATCTTGGATTTTCCTATCCATTTGAATTTCCAGCTGAATGCAGCTGCGTGAGTGATCTCAGCTATACCATATTAAGCGGAGCTGCCCAGCTGAGTCTAGTGAACCCAAAGAATCATGAAAAATGATAAATTTGGGGAGCAGTCTTTTACTCCACAATAGACAACCAAAATAGCCTCATTAAATGATGTTACAATTCTAGTGTGGATAAAGAGTTAAAAATCAAGATGCATCCTATGAGTAATGTTATAATTGGAACCAAAATAAACTCATGACTTTAAATCTCTCTCTTCTAGTTCTGTTCACTAAAATGACAAAAATAACAATATTTCCCCACTGCAGCAGTCTAGAATGTATCGCAAGCACTTTGGTCTCTCATACCATGTTCTCCATTCCCTTGGAAAGACAGTTAATTCCATTCAGAGTGAGAAAGACACAGAATGGGAAAGACACAAAGGGGGCTTGGAACAATCAGTTAACATCAGAAAACAAGAAGTCTTTAAAAATATACAGGATCCTATCAAAAGAACAAGAGAAGACAGCTTACAGTGGCTCCAAATGGTCGCGGTATGAATATTTGAGCCTCAGAAAAAACTATGCTTAGGTTAAATAAATTGTGTGTTTTTAAAATGCTTCAACTATATAGTGATACAAAAAAAAAAGGCCGGGCGCGGTGGCTCATGCCTGTAATCCCAGCACTTTGGGAGGCCGAAGCAGGCGGATCATGAGGTCAGTTGATCGAGACCATCCTGGCTAACACGGTGAAACCCCGTCTCTACTAAAAATACCAAAAAAAATTAGCCGGGCGTTGTGGCATGCGCCTGTAGTCCCACCTACTTGGGAGGCTGACGCAGGAGAATGGCTTGAACCCGGGAGGCAGAGCTTGCAGTGAACCAAGATCGCGCCACTGCACTCCAGCCTGGGCGACAGAGCGAGACTCCATCTCAAAAAAAAAAAAAAGAAAAGATTTTCTTTTCAAATAACTAGTATTTTATTTGGATATGAAAAAATTGTTGCTTAAGTTTAATTTCACATATATTATCAAGAGATTAAAGTATATCCATTTAAGGGATAATAGGATCAAAAGAACAGAAAGACAAGACTTTTTTCCCCATAAAACATCAGTGGACAAGCTAATGAAACTTCCTGCTACTCCCCCACAGACTACTCTCTTGACACTTGCCTATTAGATGACATGCTCCTCATTATCTCAAACATTAACAAAGTGTGTCCTGACAGTTTCACAGGTTTAAGAGACCCTTCTAAATGCTATATAGCCTTGGGCACTAAGTGAACTTGCAGCACCAGATCCCAGTGAACTTTACCTTTACAATGTATTTGAAATAAAAGAAATATTCTTTTCCTTTTAATTTATTTCGTGATAGATTCAAACGATTGCTGCTGGTAGATTCTCTTACCTTGTGTGGTTCATTAAGACAAAATCCTTCCTAAAGACAATGACAGAAGCCAAAGACTGACATATTGAGCCTTCTTATAATAACAATCTAGAAATAAGAGCTTTTGTAATCCTAGACTAACCCTGTTTTTCCTAGTCTATACCAAGAGATGATCTAAAGGAAATAATTTATTTGGGAGATACCCCAAAATTAATATTTTAATTTTATTTATAAATATTATGCAAATTTTGAATAATTTAAATGTTAATATATCAATATTAATACACTTTAATTTTAATTAGTTTACACTCCCAATCCATGAATATTTGATGGCTTAAAATTATAAAAGGCAAATTATATAATTTTAACAGTAGTTATTATTTAAATATATAACTATTATATTATGTTAACATTACTTTGAAAGTTACTGTGCTTTTTTTTTTTTTTTTTGAGACAAGGTCTCGCTCTGTCAGCCAGGCTAGAATACAGTGGTGCCATCTCAGCTCACTACAACCTCTACCCCCTGGGGTCAGGTGATCCTCCCACCTCAGCCTCCTGAATAGCTGGGACTACAGGCGTGCCCCACCACATCTGGCTAATTTTTGTATTTTTTGTAAAGACAGGGTTTTGCCATGTTGCCCAGGCTGGTCTTGAATTTCTGGGCTCAGGTGATCTGCCTGCCTCAGCCTCCCAAAGTGCTGGGATTACAGGAGTAAGCCACTGTGCCCCGCCTGTGCATTTTTTTTTTTAAAGTAAAAAGAATTCTCATTAAGAAGTAAAGTAAGTTGCACAGTGTAAATACATTAAAGAGGGAATACATTAAATACTTTCCCATTTAAAAATTTAAAAATGGGAAGGTATTTAAAACTATGGAAAAATCAGGTACAGGAAACTGAATGTATTACAATTTTATACAGTAAAACGCTGTTTATCCAGCACCATCAGGATGTGTGTGTGTGTATGTAAAGGAGTGCCCACTTCTCTATACCCAAGCTGCATTTATGTCTAACTGAATTTAGATTAAACAAATACTAGCTAAACTTGGATTGGGCCTGTTAGAAAGGTATAGGCAGATACAAGAAGTACTGAGGTTTCCAATAAATGCAGTTACTTAATACAGTTACTTAATAAATGCAGTTACTTAATCCACCCGTGATGGTTGTGTAATATAACCTCAAAACTGTCTACTAGTTTAGAAAAAAATGCGTCAAAGCTCTACTTTTCATTATAAAAACCTATGTGCCTTACCTTTTGCATCTCGCCAACAATTGTTTGAATAGTGGCCATATAAAAGAATGCATAGCTGGTTTACATCAAGCTCAATGATATATTTATTTTTGGTATACTTACTTTAAAAACAAAAATAAATTAGAGAAAAAGTAGAGAGACATACAGAGAAAGCAGCCATGTACCACTGCCTGCTCTATATATTCCTTAATCCACTTCTGTAGAAGAGAGGTAATTACATATTCCAAGACATCTTCTATTATTACAACCTGTACATAGTTTCCTTATGTCTTATAACATCTATATATTCAACACAAAATGACTCCTTTTTCTGGGAAGTGTCTTTTCATTTCCTACAACGCTTTTCTTTCTTCCCAAGAAAGATTAGCAAACAGGGTGCAAAGAAAGAACAGGCTGGCCAGGCACAGTGGCTCAAGCCTGTAATCCCAGCACTTTGGGAGGCCGAGGCGGATGGATCATTTGAGGTCAGGAGCTCGAGAACAGCCTGGACAACATGGTGAAACCCCGTCCCTACTAGAAATACAAAAATTAGCCAGGCGGTAGTGGCCTGCGCCTGTAATCCCAGCTACTCAGGAGGCTGAGGCGAGAGAATCCCTTGAGCCTGGGAGGCAGAGGTTGCGGTGAGCCGAGATCCGGCCACTGCACTGTAGTCTGGGCCAGAGAGTGAGACCCTGTCTCAGGAAAAAAAAAAAAAAAGGGAGGGAAGGGGGAGGGAGGAGAAGAGGGAAGGCGGAAGGGGGAAGGAGGAGAGGGGGAATTTACAGTGTTAGGTAAGAGACTGCACTGAGTTAAGTGGGTGTCCAGGGACTCCTACCCAACCGTCCCAGAGTGTACTGTGTGACAGTGTTAAAGTCATTTCAATTCAAGTCTCCATACATGTCAGTCACTTGTGACTTGCTGATCTACAACTACCAAAATACAATAACTGGTGTTAGTAATAATGATCAACAGACACCAAAAGACAATAGCATCTTCATTATGTTCTGGTCCTTTATGTCAAGGAAGAAAAATGTTAGAAAACTTTTTATTAAAAACAGCTATAAATCATAAGTGCTAGTATTTAAAGAGCTAACTTTAGTTACCTAGGACACTTCATCTAGAACTTTTCCCACTACTATTCATAATTTAGATTGTGTTGTATTTTCAGTTTTTAAATCTGATTTTTAACTAGGATCATTTAGCAATTCTGAAATATAGATTTGCATAATCAGCATGCACGATAGTGCTTTTTTCACACCTGTTAAATTGTGTTTATTAAGTGAAACCAAACTGCAACATTACTAAATGCCACAATGAACTACAGTTAGACTAAATAGGCAAGTCTCACATGCCTGACTTAAATACTAAGTGCCTCAAGGTGTCCACATGATATTGGTAATATAGTAAAGTCTTAGCACCCCTGAATTTGACCTTATTGGTTTTCAGCTTTCAGGGAGGGACAAAAATTACTCCTTGGCAAGTCTTAAGTTATAATCCTGCTTAACTAAGGCTTTGAATGCTGTGTGCGCGAGCATGCTCTCTGGGAGCGCATCCTCAGGTGAGTGTCCCAGAGCGCGACCCACAATCTACATGCTCTCCAAGTTTTACCGTACGGGTCAACCTTTTTCTGCACAGGGCCAGATAGTAAAAACTTCAGGCTTTGCAGGCCAGACTGTGGCAACCACTTAACCCCGCCCTTCTAACGTGGGAAAGCAGCCATGGGCAATACATAAAGGAATGAGTGTGGTTGTGTTCCAATAAAACTTTATTCACGAAAAATGAAATGTGTGCGTCATGCTTTCCCACACGTCATGAAGGAGTACATTTCATATTTACATTTGAAAATATAAAAATCATTCCTAGCTGGCCAGCCACTTGGCGACGTGGCCGGCTGGCAGCAGCCACCCGACCCCTGCACGGTCACACGCCCAACACAAATTGGCGTTGGGAAGGACCGGGTGGGCAGAGAAGCAGAGGCAGGTGAGGGGATTCCACCCGCGCCCACGGCCCGCAGGCGCCTCCCGTCTTATCTGGGCCCCGCCGCCTGAGTCGCTGCGATCCCTGACCAGGAGAGGAGAGGGACACTCCTCAGCGTGGGGGCCAGGACCATGGACAGTGGGGGAGGGAGGCATGTGGGACCAGGGAGAAGGGCTAGGCTTCGAGGTCGCGGAGCTCGGGAGGTTCCCCCAGGGTGTCCCCGGTCCGCTGCCTCCTCAGGCCGGTCACTCACTCGGATAAGCCGGCACGGACGAAGACCATAGCAACAGCTCAACTAGAAGGACTAAGGACTTCATAGGCGTCGTCCGCAGCACTCTGCCATGCGACCGGAACGTCCTGGGGCTACCAGGCCGGGAACCTCAGGACCGAAAGGGAAGGTGTCAGCTGAGGACCGTTCTGCCTCAGGCCCTGGGACACCCCGCAACGGTTGTCCCCAGCGCGCAAGCGCAGCAGTGTAGGGAAGGAGAGAGCGAGCGGCCAAGGCCCGCCCCCTCCTGGGGCTTCGTGCAGGGGGCGGGAGACCGCGCGCGCCCCGCCCCTTGCTAGTGCGCATGCTCGTTCCGCCTCCGAAGGTCTGTGCCGGGCGCGGGCGGGGAACGTCTTGACGCCCTGCTGCTGAGCGCGGGGTGCTGTTTCCGGGCGGGTGGGGCTTAGCCCATCCTGCGCTCTAGGGATACAGCCGTGGTTTAAACGCGGTCCCTGCGAGGAAGGAACTGTAATGAGAGAGGCAGATAACCTGGCAATTATCACAGCGTGAAAGGGCTGTAGTGGGGGAAGCACTAGGTACTGCGGCGCACAGTGGAAACCCACCCCCGGAAACGGGCGGGGAGCTTGGCTAAGTGGAGTACGGCCTGGAGCGCCCCAAGAACTGAGCATAGTTCCGGCGAGTTGCATTGCGGGGTCTGGGTGGGCAGTTGTTGGAGGAGAGGGAGGAGAGGTAGGCAAGGGCGTTGAAAACACCGTAAGGGGTTTGGGTGTTTTTGTTTTTCAAAAGATCACATTCCATTTCTTTGACATTCCTAAAAAGATAGGGGTAGGGATGAGGGAGAGTAGGACTATGAAAGGATAGCCTGAGGGTGTTTCGGGGACTGATAGATGGCGGCGGCCACAAGAATCTATACATGTGTCACGCCTGTAATCCCAGCACTTTGGGAGGCCGAGGTGGGCGGACCACCTGAGGTCAGGAGTTCGAGACCAGCCTGGCCAACATAGTGAAACTTCGTGGCTACTAAAAATACAAAATTAGCCAGGCGTGGGTGGTGACATACGCCTGTAATCCCAGCTACTTGGGAGACTGAGGCAGGAGAATCGCGTGAACAAGGAAGCAGAGGTTGCAGTGAGCTGAGATCGTGCCACTGCACTCCAGCCTGGATGACAGAGCAAGAATCCACCTCAAAAAAAAAAAAAAAAAAAAAAAATTCACAGAACTGCACATCCCAAAGAATCTGTTTTTCTGCATGGTTATTTTTAAAAATTCACATACACTAATCTCTGCCTCAGGAAGCAAGGGGCTTGGATTTTAGTCTGAGGCACCAGAACAAGATTACTGCCAGGTTTTGAGCTGGGAACGGTTGTGATTAGATTTGTGTTCCAGAAAGCTCACTCTTCCTGTAGCATCAAGAATGGACTGGAGGGAAGCAAGACTAGAGGCCAGGAGCCAAGTGAGGAGGCTGCTTCAGTAATCCAGGGATGGAATGATAGGGCTCTGGATTCATGGTGGCAGAGGACACGGGACACGGGAACAGATCTAAGAGACCTTTAGAGCTGGCATCAACAAGATTAGGGAATTGATTAAATGTGGGAAAGGAAAGAGAAGGAAGCAATGCCACAACTGGCTTGAGCATCTGGATATGTAGCGGTGCCATTTACTGAGATGGGAACAGAGGGTACTTGCGGGAGTGAAAAAAGAAGAAGAGTTTCATTTTCAACACTGCTATATTGAGATGGGTTTGAGACCTCCTACTGGAGGGGCTTGTCCAGCGAGCGGATGGATGTGGGACCCCAAAGAGAGCTGAGATGGAAATGGAGCGTTCAGAGGCATTAGCATCTAGTGGGGATGTCTGAGACTGCCCAAGGAGAGTCTTTACAGGGAGAAGACCACTGGGCCTAGAACAGGTCCCTAGGACACATGGGAGACTATAGAGAGGAGGATAGACCTGTAAAGGGGGCCAAAAGTAGGGAGAGGAAAACCAGGAAAGCACAGAAGCGTCATGGAAGAGGAGGAATTCAAGACTCTTAAGTGCTTCTGAGCAAACAGTAGAAGGACTTAGATTTAGCAGCAAGATTCTTAGCAGAAGCAGTTTCAGTGGAGTGGCTTGGGCAGAAGTCAGAGCATAATGAGTTGAGGAAAGAGTAATAGGTGATGAAGTGCTGATAGCTAGTACGGACAACTTTGTTAAGGTGCAGAAGTCTTTAATGTGCTTAATCCAAATATAGCAGCATCCTAGAATCAAACAGTTGCAACTACAGCCATGGGTTGCTTCATGATGGGGACACATTCTGAGAAATAAGTCATTGTGAAAACATCGTAGAGTGTACTTACACAAACCTCGATGGTATAGCCTACTTCACACCTAGGTTACATGGGATAACCCATCTAGAAATGTGTACAGCATGTTACTGTACTGAATACTGTATGCAATTATAATACAATATTTCTTTCTAAACATAGAAAGGGTGGAGTGAACATACAGTATTAGAATCTTATGGGACCACCATTATATAGGCAGTCTGTTGTTGACTGAAACATCCTTATATGGTGCGTGACTGTATTTGGAAAGCAACTTGGAATATGTAACGAAAGCATTAACGTTATATAAATACTGTGACATAAATTATATAACAAATTCAGGGGGCCAGGAGTGGTGGCTCACTCCTGTAATCCCAGCACTTTGGGAGGCTGAGGCGGGTGGATCGCTTGAGGTCAGGAGTTCGAGACCAGCCTGGCCAACATGGTGAAGTCCCATCTCTACTAAAAATACAAAAATTAGTCGGGCATGGTGGTAGGTGCCTGTAATCCCAGCTACTTGGGAAGCTGAAGCAGGAGGTGAACCCAGGAGGTGGAGGTTGCAGTGAGCCAAGATCGTACCACTACACTCTATCCTGGTCGACAGAAGAAGACTCCATCTAAAATAATAATAATAAAATAAATAAATTCGGGGGAGACAACTTTATGCCCTAAAATAATCATAATGTGTTATGTATGATATAAAAATAAAATACAAGAGAATGGTAATATTATGGGCTAAATGTTTGTGGACCCCCAAAATTCTTTTCATTTTTTTCTTTCTTTATATCCTGAATACATGCTGGAGTTTCCCCCAAAAAATCATATGTTGAAGTCCTAACCCCTGTGTGATGAGTAAGAGATGGAGTCTTTGGGAGGTGATTAGGTCGTGGAGGTGTAGCCATCATGAACGAGGTTAGTGCCCTTATGACAGAGACCCCAGAGAGTTCCCTCATTCGCACCCCATGTGAGGCTATAGCAACGATGGCCATCTGTGACCCAGGAAGCAGACCTCCACCAGACACTGGATCTGCCCATACATTCATCTTGGACTTCCCAACCTGCAATTGTGGAAAATAAATGTTTGCTGTTTAAGTCACCCAGTCTATGGTATTTTTCTTATAGCACCCTAACGAGACTAAAATAGGTAGGTTATATTTGTTGGTTAAAATATCTGACAGCCATTAAAATGACGCCCGTAAAGTATATCTCATTTGGAGAAATGCTGATGTTGTAGTGGATCATATTTTAAGATATTAGCTGAAGTCCACCTTCCCTGGGCTTCCTTGCCCCATTACCATTTTTCCTGCATTAAGACATCAGTGATCATCTTAATGCACTTGCCTCATGGAAAGATAGCAACATTCTTGAACCTGGAAGTTAAGTGAGGTGCTGGAATTTTGTTTGTTCGTTTTTGCTTTTTTTCGTCATAGTAGGGTTGAAAGACAAAGAACTTTTGTAAGAGCTGCTGCTTACGTGAAAAGTTTTGTTCGCGTTTGTTGTGTGTTTTTAGTGAAAATGCCAGGCTTTGAATATCAAAAGCCAAGGAAACTCAAGGACAGGAGATCATGAGCCATAGATTGGGGTTGGATTCAGGGTGATGTAAGGTCCATTTTCCTGACGCAGAATTACATTTGTGGGAACAGAAGAGGGGGCTGCCGTGTGCAGACAGAACCTCCTGGCTGGTTTTGGGGGTTGCAGAGATTGCTCGTGTCTCCTTTCCAGAGAACAGTTCAGGGAAAACCGTAAACTTTTTAGACACGCTGTGCATCCAGCATGGGGCCAAAGCAGCTGCGCAGCTATAGTTGACTTAGCTACTTGAGTGGACAAGTCAGGCAGACAGCTCACCAGCAGAGCCCAGAAATGCTGAGCGAGGGCCTCTGAACTCAGACAGGTCTGGGGTTAGATCAGAAGGAAGCCAAGTGCGTGGATCTGGCATATGGTAAGTACTGGGTAAAAATTAGCTTGAGTATGGGCTGACTTAGTGACTTGATTCCGATGAATAGAATATAACAAAAGTGATGGCCTATCACCTAGGTGATTAGTACATAAAAAGGCTACAGCTTTCATGTTGGGCACCCCCGTCACTCTCTTACTCACTCCTAGGGAAGCCAGCTGCCGTGTTGTGAGCTGCTGTACAGAGGGACCCACATGTTTAGGAATGGATGTCTCCAGCCAACAGCCGGTAAGGACCTGAGGCCTGACAACAATCAGGTGAGTGAACTTGGAATAGATCCTCCCCAGGTGAGCCTGGAGTTGACCACAGCCCGGCTGACATCTTGATTGCAACCACCTGAGAAACCCAGCGATGGCGGCACCCAGTTGAGCCATGCTTAGATTCCTGACTCACAGAAACTGTAAGATAGTAAATGCTTGTTATTAGATGGAGGGGGAGAAAGCATTTGCCTAAGCAATGGATACATACAAGGGTCTCTGTTGATTTGCTCCTTGAAAGAGACCGCACTTGGAAAGGCACCTGCAGTTGGGTACACTACTTGATTGAGTTTATAATTGTCAGTCATTCTTCCGGGTCCATCTGTTTTCATCACCAGTCAAGCTGGAAGGTAACTATAAATTCAGATATTTGAGGGTGACACTATAGCTAGTCTCCAAGGGATTGTTATAGCTTGTTCATTACTATTTTGATTGGGGGTGGCAGAGTGTAATAAAGCTCTGCGGATTCTTCATAGTCTTTTCTATCATACTTGCCCTTGTTCTAAAGGTCAGGAAACCAATGTGAAGATTCTGCCTTATGTCCTTTAAATGTACACTCAGGAATTGGGGAAAAACCACTGGAAGGGTTTAGGGTTCCATTGAACTTACTATAAGGTGGACTTGGGTTAGAATTCCTTTAATTACCTCACCACTGTAAACCCCACTCTAACCAGTGAACTACTGTGGCATAGTGCGATTTTCCTTTTTTTTCAGTGCAGATTTATCCACAGGTGATCACTGGCACCTTTGGAGAAGGCTAGAAGTTAAGAATCACAGCACATACCTGTCTCATGATATTATTACTGAATTATTCAAGGGTTTCCGGCTTTCCCTTCATTTAGGAAACTGGATTTGTGAACAGACTGGTTTGGGGATTGAATGAGGAACTGCAAGTGAGAAGTTCAAGTAGGATGTCTTTCTGTGAGGCCCAGAGTTGGGGTCGTTTTTCCCTTGTTTGTTTGGTGATAAAAATCGAATAAGACCTTAGCAGTTTTCGTCTTGTTAACCATTAAAAAAGAAACAGTGAAATAGCCAAGGTATATCCTAATTGCGGAATTCCAGTTTAAAAAAAAAAAAATGTGTTGTAACTCTGTACTCTATGGTCTATGTGCTAACATATAAAAGGCTCCAAAATATGGTGTTGAGTAAAGAAAAAAAGTTCAGAAAAACGCATATATCCACTTATGCAAAATTATACCAGTTACATATTTCCATGAATTCATCTGAAATCATTCTGGAAGGAAACACAGTAAGTTGATAATAGTGCTTACTTCCAGAAAGAGAAATGAGATTGGAGAACAGCGGATTTTGAAGGGAGAATTTTACTTTTTACTTTTTCTTATCCCTTGGATTTTTCGAAGCAAGATTACTCATTTAATTAAAAATAGAAACAGTAACTTTTTACAAAATCTAGTGAAGAAAGGAGTGCCAGTGGTATAAATGTGTCTTATTATGCCTCATATTTTCCTTTACTGATTTCACTGAAATATTTTTGAAGTGGCTAATTCACCACCCAAAGAAAAGTAGCCTGCATTTCTGCTTCACCTCTGGATTCTGTAGACTGTTCTGATAACTAATCAAACAGTATCATTTACTGTTACATGACTTTTTTCAGGGATGTATTTTATCTCCCTTTTATAGATGTTTTTATGCTGTCTATTTCACACAACACCTTGTTGGTGCTCAATAAAGACTTAATAAATAGCAACACATGCTCTTCCAACCTAAAGGAAAAGAATCCTTACCCACTTTCCCCCACCCTGTTCCCCTAGAGCTGTCAAAATTCTCTGATCCAAGGTTCAAATGCCACATCTGCTGGGAATCTCCCCTCCATCATCCCTCCAGTTAGAATGTGTCATATCTTCCCTATCCCATATTTTCATAATGCTATATTGTAGCCATTATTTCATTGTTACTATATTTTATGTTTTTACAAGCCAGGCTTCTCTAGACCAAGGTATTTGAGGGAAGGAATCCGATCTAAGTTACCCCTGCATCACAACCTCCAAAAACCCAGCCAAAGTCGTGTGCATTCACCAGGGTGATCAATAAATGCATATTTGAGTTCAATTGAAATCAAAAGACTGGGAATTTTTATAGAGGCTTTTACAGAATCTTAAAAAGAGCTAATAATACTAACCCAGCTACAGTGAAAACTTCCAGCACAATTTTCAATCTCTAGAAGAAACTCCTCATCTCTTAAGTGTCTTGACGCCATTATTTAAGTCCAGGTGAAACGAATAACAGGTGGTCTCATCTGTTCTTTTCTCTGTATATCCTGCAAGTAATTCTAGACAATAAATTCCTGATTATGAAACCACTGTGTCAAAATAAATGTATCAGTTTGCATATCCATCAATAGTATAGTAACTTATTAATACTGGGTGGCATCATCTTTGAAGACCAGTGATGTCAAGTGTCATATCTTGTTTTAATCTGTTTCACTTTGTTTTTCAGTGAAGCAAAGTGTTCTGCCTATTCTCTTTCCCTGTTCCCACCTTGGATTTTCCCTATATTCCTTCTAGTATGTATCTAAACCCATACTTACTATTTTTTATTATTTCTCCTCTTAACCCAAGGGATTTGAGTTAATAGGCTATGGTTAGCCAGAGGTATGTTTGTCTCCCTAGAAGAGGTATATTTGGGAAGTCCTTCCCCTCTCATCTTAGATCACTTCCTTAATCCTTTCTATCCCCCTAATCTCCTGGGACCAATGCACTGAGCAGCTCGGACCACAGCTCTTGCTTAATTAACACCAATGCAGGTTTTTACATCTCAGATCTCAAACATCATGTCTTAACAGCATTTGGCCCCATGTGTGGAAAAATAGTTGAAATTAAATACTATTAAATGAATGGATCCCCCAATCTCTCCATGCATTTATCCATCCATCCAACTATTCATCCATGTATACATACATCCACTCTGCCCTTGTAAAAATCACCATAACATTATCAGCATGAGAGCATCAGCAGCTTTGTCAGAGAAGGATTTCGGCCACCCGGGGGCAGCAGAACCTCACCAGTGGCTGGGATGGCACTTGCACTTGTAGTTACATCAGAGCATCTCTCCAGCTGTGAATCTAGAAACTGAATTTTGATTTTGCTGCGATACATGTTTTGCTACTGTGTGTTTTGCTTTACTCTCATGCATTTGGAACGCACCAAATAGCATGTAATAATGCTTAAGTGATTTAATAGTAATAGCCTTTGTTCTCCAAATAAGATTTTCTTCAGTGCCGGCTATGTAGAAGAATGTTACACATCCAGTCTTTCTCTGACAAAGCTAGTCCACATGCAGTTACATTACAGACAGTCCTTGGCTGAAATCAGTTCATGAAATGAGACCTGGGAGCACACAGAAAAAGCAGGCTGACTCTTGGGAATGCCCACTGTCTGCACGATCTGCCCCACCTGATGTAGGCAATATACATTTTTTAAATTTTTTTAAAATTGTATTTTTTTAACTTTCATTTTGCATTCAGGGGTACATGCGCAGGTTTGTTATACAGGTAAACTCGTGTCATGGGGGTTTGTTGTATACATTATTTTATCACCCAGATACTAAGCCTGACATCTGGGCCCTGAATAGGCTCCATGGGATGGTTTTGATTTAATAAATGGGTGGCAGAGGAATCCTGGAGTGTAGATGGTGATCGCTGGGAAGGGGTTACAAGTGTGTGAGCCTCACAGGATTTTTAACTCTGTCCAGGAAAACCCTCTCTTTCCTGTTGACTCTACCAAAGTCAGTGTACATCCCTGTGAAAGTCTGAAAGTGTAGCTGGGGACTTGTGAAGATGCTAGGACAATGATTTATTGTCCTGTGGATTCATCCAACTAGGAGGGTCCTGGAATTCTAAAGGAATACTGGATACAAATTTAATTTGTATTCACTTAGCTTTCGTAAAATTAATTATGTCCTCACTAAATAGAAAGATTCTTAAGGACAGAGACCATGTCTTTTTGTGTTTGTACCCCAGGGACTTTTCACAGTGCCTGGCAGAGTTTGGACTCTATACGTATGTGCTGAATATGTGAAATTTTCTGATGGGTGCCAAGAAATCAAATAAAAGATGACTTTGGGTAAGAACTTTAATCTCTGAATCTCATTGTGCTTATCCCTAAAATAATAACCCTTTGTATTTGAATTATGCTTAAGTCTAAACCTTATATATAGATCAAATCTATTTCCTTTTACACTCACAAGCATACTGGGAGGGTAGGCTAAACAAGTGCTGTATGAGCGTCCCAGTTCCATAGGTGAGAAAACTGGGGCTCAGACTAAAAGACCTAGCCAGGTCACTCAGCCACATCCTGATGAGCTGAGACTACAAGACCCAGGTCTTTTGACACTCAGTACAGCACATCTTCACTATACCTTTCTGGATTACAGGGGATAATTGGACTAGTCAGTCTCTTGGAGACTTTCGTCTAGCTTCAGAAATGGTTCTCAGGCCACACTGAGAATTAGTGCAGAAACTTTTTAAACATAACGAATAATCAAGACTGTGTGGTATTGGCAGAGGAATAGACACATATATCAATGGAACAGAATAGATAAATCCAGAAATAGACTGCACAAATATGTCCAAGTGATTTTTCACAACATGCAAACGCGATTAAATGAAGGAAAGATTGCCTTTTCAACAAATGGTGCTGGAGCAATTGGACGTGCACAGGTAAAAACATGAACATCAACCTAAATCTCACACTTTATATAAAAATTAACTCAAAATGGATCACAGGTGTAAATCTATAAAACTTTAAGAGAAAAATAGGAGAAAATTGTTATCAGCCAGGTCCAGGTCTGTTCTGCCCATGCACAGTAAATCAGTCACAGTCCCCTGGATTTGCAAAAGAAAAAAGATTTATTTACAAAGCTGCCAGGTGAGGAGATGGGAGACCAGCTCTCAAATCTGCCTCCCCAAAGATTAGGCTTAGGGATATTTATGGGTTAGGGAAGTGGGGTGGTCTAAGGTGTGGGGAAAGGTGATTGACAGTGGGGAAAAATGAAGTGGCAGGTTCTGCACAAGTGTCATTTCATAGAACATATGCACAGAAAATGCCAGCATTAGCATGATCCAAGGGTGGAATTTTGGTCCTCTAACATCAAAAAGCCACCCACCTCTCCAGCACCTGCACAAGCCCAGCTAAAGGGGCAGTGGTCTCAACCAGTTCAAACTGGACAGGAGCTGGCCCAAGTTCCAGAAAAAAACAACCAAAGTGATCATTACCATGGTGACCTATGAGTTATCAATAAAGGAGCCAATGAAGGATGAATTTCAGTATGCAGCAGCAACGGCTTCAGCTACTGAGGCCTTCAGCTTCATGGAAAAAGGAAGGAAAAAAAAATAACAAGAAGCAAGTGACCAGAAAAAGCAAGCAGGGCAGGCAGACCTGATCAAATTAACGCCTGGGTTTTAAAATCTTCAGGATCTATGATTAGGCAAAAAGTTTTTAGACTTGACAACAAAAGCATAATTCGTAAAAGAAAAACAACTGATAAATTGGACTGCATCACAATTTAAAATGTTTGCTCTGAGAAAGACCCTGTTAGGATGAAAAACAAATTACAGATTTCTTTTAAAATCTGCAAACCACAAATCTGACACAGGACTAGTATCTAGAATATAGAGAATTCTCAAAACTCAACAGTGAGAAACATCAGTTAGAAAATGGGCAAAAGACAGAGACATTCACTGAAGAGAAAACACAGCTGCAAATAATGCACATGAAAAGGTGTTCAGCATCGTTAGCCACCAGGGAAATGGGAATTAAAACTACATGAGTTATCACTACACACATATCAGGATGTCTAAAATAAAAATAGTGACAATACCAAATGCTGTTGAGGATGTAGAGAAACTGGATCACTTATAAATTGCTGGTGGATTTATTCCAGCAACCACCTCTGCAAGGCAGTTTGGCATCTTCTTATAAAACTAAATATGCAAAAACCATACAACTCAACAATTGAACTCTTGGGCACTTCTCCAAGGAAATGAAAACTTATGCCCACCCAAAAACCTATACATGAGTAATCATAGCAGCTTTATTCATCATAACCAAAAAAAAAAAAAAAAAAAAACCTGGAAACAACTGAGCTGTCCTTCAATGGGCAAATGGTTATACACACTGTGGTGCAGCCACACCATGGACTACTATTCAGCAATGAAAGAAATGAACTTTTGATACTTGCAACAATACATGCAATGACTTAGATGAACCTTCGGTGAATTATGCTGAGTGAAAAAAGTCAATCCCCAAAGATTACATATTGTATGATTATATTTATATAACATTCTTAAAATGGCAATTATAGAAATAAAGTAAGGTTAGTTGTTGAGGGTAGGGGATGGGAGAGGAAAGAGAAGTGGGAGGTAAGGAGGTGTGGTTAAAAGTGGGCTACACAAGGGATCCTTTGATGATGGAAATGTTCTGTGTCTTTATTATAGCAATCTCAATATCCTGGTGGAGAGCCAGGCATGGTGGCTCATGCCTGTAATCCCAGCACTTTGGGAAGCTGAGACAAGCGGATCCCTTGAGCCCAGGAATTCAAGACCAGCCTTGGCAACATGACAAAAACCCATCTCCATGAAAAAATACAAAACTTAGCCAGGCATGGTGGCCCGCACCTGTAGTCCCAGTTACTTGGGAGGCTGAGGTGGGAGAAAGGCTTGAGCCCAGGAGGTTGAGGCTGCAGTGAGCCTTAATTGTGCCACTGCACTCCAGCCTGGGTGACAAAGCAAGACCCTGTCTCAAAAAAAAAAAAAAAAGTCCTGATCCTGGTGGTGAAATTGTACACATCATGGACATATCTTGTTTTGCAAGATGCTACCATTGGAGAAAACTAGGTAAAGGGTATGTGGAATCACCGTATTATTTTCTACACAAATGCATATGAATCTACAATTATCTCAAAATAAAAGTTTAATTTTAAAAAAGGAAAAACAAAATATTTTAGATAATTAACTCTAATACACAACTAGGGCTAAGAAGCCCTGGACTGTAGGGGGGCAAATGCAGCAGGTGGCTCTAGTAAGTAGAGTTTGAACGAAGATGAAGAACATGCCACTTCCTTTATTTTTCTTTTTCTTTTCCTTTTCTTTTTGAAACAGAGTCTTACCCATGCTGGTGTGCAGTGGTGTGATCTCGGCTTACTGCAACCTCCACCTCCCAGATTCAAGTGATTCTCCTGCCTCAGCCTCCCGAGTAGCTGGGATTACAGGTATGTACCACCATGCCCAGCTACTTTTTGTATTTTTAGTAGAGATGGGATTTTGCCACATTGGCCAGGCTGGTCTCAAACTCCTGGTCTCAAGTGACCCACCCACCTTGGCCTCCCAAAGTGCTGGGATTACAGGCGTGAGTCTCCACACCTAGCCCACCGCTTTCATTTTATTTCAATGTCAGTGAACTATATTTACCATCACAGAGGATAAATGCTTAATTTTTGACGCTGAAATTGGCAAATACTGCTAGTGGTCTCGGAGGCAGTCAGTGCAGCCTAGAGAAGGTTCAGTAGTGACCACACAAAGGCAGACCCAATTTTTAGGGCTTTTTTCCCCTTATTCTTACTCTGAGTAGTTGATTGAAGAAGAGTAGAAGTCAGCATCTCATTGATGCTTATTTTTTTAACTGGGGTGAACGTCACACACATAAAATTAGCCATTTTAAAGTGCACAATTTGGTGGCATTTAGTACATTCACAATGTTGTGTGATTACTCCATCTATCTAGTTACAAAACACTTTATTGGTGGGGTACGGTGGCTCATGCTTGTAATCCCAGCACTTTGAGAGGCCAAGGCAGGAGGATCACTTGAGCCCAGGAGTCCAAGACCAGCCTGGGCAACACAGTGAGACTCCATTTTTACAAACAAACATTTTATCTCCCCAGAAGAAAACTCCATACCTGATAAGCAGTTATTTCTCATTTCCTTCTCATTGCAACCCCTGGATTTTGATTTGCATTTTCCAAATGACTAATGATATTGCACATTTTTTTCAGGTGCATTCTGGCCACCCATACATCCTCTTTGGAGAAATGTGTATTCAAGTTTTTCCCCATTTTTTAATTGGGTTTTTTCTCTTTTTATTGTTGAGTTGTAAGAATTCTTTATATATTCTAGACAGTAGACTCTTATCAGAGATATGGTTTGCAGATATTTTCCCCCATTCTATAGGTTGTCTTTTCACTTTCTAGATAACGTCTTTTATGCACAAAAGTTTTTAATTTTGATGAAGTCCAATTTGTCTATATTTTTCCTTTGGTTGCTCATGCTTCTGATATCATATTTATGAACCCATTGCCAGATTTAAAATCATGAAGATTTACCTCTATGTTTTCTTCTAAGAATTTTATAGTTTTAGCCTTTATGTTTAGATTGTTGATCCATTTTAAGTTGATTTTTAAAATATGATGTGAGGTAGGGATCCAACTTAATTCTTTTGCATATGTACAGTCAGTTGTCCCAGCACCATTAGTTCAAAACACTATTCTTTACCTATTGAACAGTCTTGGCACTTTTGCCAAAAATCAATTGGCCATAGATGTGTGGGCTTATTTTCTCAACTCTTAGTTTCATTCCACTGTCCTATATGTCTATTCTTATGAAGGTATCACAGTTTTGATTACTGTAGCTTTGTAGTAAGTTTCAAAATCGAAAAGTGTGAGTCCTGCAACTTTGTTTTTCTTTTTCAAGATTGTTTCAGCTCTTCAGGGCTCTCTGTGCGTTATGATCCATGAACACAGATGTCTTTTCATTTATTTAGGTCTTTTTAAATTTCTCTCAGCAGTGTTTTATAGTTTTCACTGTACAAGTCTTTCACCTTTTTGGTAAAATTTATTCCTAGGTATTTTATTTTTTTGATGCTATTGTAAATGTAATTGTCCTCTCTCAATTTTCTTTTCAAATTGTTCATTGCTTATGTATAGAAACATGGCTAAATTTTGTGTTTTGATCTTGTAACATGCAACTTTATCAAATTTGTTTCTATTAGTCGTGACCCACTTCACTCCCCCAGGCCATTTGGAACCTTCCAGAAATAACATTTATTTTAGAGTCTTTCACAGACAGCTTCTGCTTCCTGTTTTAAAAATATCTGAAAATTTACTTGGATGGTGTCTAGAGAGAGACAGATGTAGGCTTGGGAAAACCCAAGAGAGTAAGAAATAATTTAGGGAAGAAGAAAAGGCATTCTTTATTCTTTTTATCCTCCATATTTAAAATAGAGCAATATGAATAGGCCCAAATGCATAACTTTAGTTCTTTAGACAATATATTAGCTTTATTTGATAAGTGACTTTAATGTTACCTAACTGAACCCTTTGCCTCAAAATATAGTAGGATAGATCAGGGGTTTTTTTTGTTTTGATTTTGTTTTTTTTCTGGGATGGTGTGGAGAGTCTGATTTGTCACCAGTGGTAATCACCACTGCTTTTTGTCTCTTATGTGGACAATGCAAGTACATGATATTCAGAGTAAGGACCTAACAGCAACTCCCTGATTCTTAAAAAATAAAATTTTTTTTTAAAAAAAGTGTCTTTAAAGAAATTCTGCCTAGGTAGGGTGGCTCATGCCTGTAATCCCTGCACTTTGGAAGGCCAAGGCGGGTGGATCATTTGAGGTCAGGAGTTCGAGACCAGCCTGGCCAACATAGCAAAATCCCATCTCTACTAAAAATACAAAAATTAGCCAGACATGGTGGCACACACCTGTAATCCCAGCTACTTGGGAGGCTGAATCAGGAGAATTGCTTGAACCAGGGAGGTGGAGGTTGCAGTGAGCCGAGATTGCGCCACTGCACTCCAGCCTGAGCAACAGAGTGAAACTCTGTCTCAAAAAAAAAAAGAAAGAAAAAAGGAAAGATAAATTCTGCCTTAAAAAACAAAAAGTAATATAAGTGCATCCTAAAAAAATACAAATGAGATACTTTCAGTCCCATTCCCAAGCACTAACCACTCTTGACAGTTTGCTGGGAATATAGTATTTCCTGTATTATTTATGAGCACACATATATACATGTATTCAGATTGTTTTATTTTTTTATTTTATTTTACTTTTATATTATACTTTAAGTTCTAGAATACATGTGCAGGTTTGTTACATATGTATACTTGTGCCATGTTGGTGTGCTGCACCCATCAACTCATCAACACCCATCAACTCATCATTTACATCAGGTATAACTCCCAATGCAATCCCTCCCTCCTCCCCCCTCCCCATAATAGGCCCCGGTGTGTGATGTTCCCCTTCTCGAGTCCAAGTGATCTCATTGTTCAGTTCCCACCTATGAGCGAGAACATGCGGTGTTTGGTTTTCTGTTCTTGCGATAGTTTGCTGAGAATGATGGTTTCCAGCTGCATCCATGTCCCTACAAAGGACACAAACTCATCCTTTTTTATGGCTACATAGTATTCCATGGTGTATATGTGCCACATTTTCTTAATCCAATCTGTCACTGATGGACATTTGGGTTGATTCCAAGTCTTTGCTATTGTGAATAGTGCCGCAATGAACATACATGTGCATGTGTCTTTATAGCAGCATGATTTATAATCCTTTGGGTATATACCCAGTAATGGGATGGCTGGGTCATATGGTACTTCTAGTTCTAGATCCTTGAGGAATCGCCACACTGTTTTCCATAATGGTTGAACCAGTTTACAATCCCACCAACAATGTAAAAGTGTTCCTATTTCTCCACATCCTCTCCAGCACCTGTTGTTTCCTGACTTTTTAATGATTGCCATTCTAACTGGTGTGAGATGGTATCTCATTGTGGTTTTGATTTGCATTTCTCTGATGGTCAGTGATGACGACATTTTTTCATGTGTCTGTTGGCTGTACGCATGTCTTCTTTTGAGAAATGTCTATTCATATCCCTTGCCCACTTTTTGATGGGGTTGTTTGTTTTTTTCTTGTAAATTTGTTTGAGTTCTTTGTAGGTTCTGGATATTAGCCCTTTGTCAGATGAGTAGATTGCAAAAATTTTCTCCCATTCTGTAGGTTGCTGTTTTATTTTTAAATTTATTTTAATACTGTACATGCCTGTAACTTATTTTCTTCTCCCCAATTTATTCCAAACTTACTTCCATGTCAGTGTATACAAAACACCTCAATGAAGTTTTTAACTCTATTGTTAAATATCTAGGTTGTCGACTTTTAACTATTACAAATGTTATAAATATTCAGCAATAAGCTTTCCTTGTTCATATATTTTTGCAAATTTGTGCAAATATTCAGTGCAGTGGATTCTCAGAAATATAATCAGAGTATATACATATACTCAGTCAAACTATATGCATATTTAAAATTTTGAATACGGGGTCAAATTGCCCCCCAAAAATCTTGTATCAGTTTACCTTTCCACAAATGCAGACATGATTACTCTCTTCCCCACATCCTTTTGGTGAGACTTTTTATCGGACTCTCCACTTTGATAAAACTGATCTATTTTCAGTCATTCATGAGCTACAATTGCCTTTGTTTTGACTGACCTTGCAGTTGAAATCTTACTGGTGCTATGAATGGCCAAGTCTTACGTGGTTAATTAGTGAAGCTTCCATAACTTTTTTGTTATTTTACCATTTCGATTGTTTTCTTTCAGGTCTAGAAGTCTCTTTTGTTTTGTTTTGGTTTTGTTTTTCAAGTAGCAACAGGCAAAGATGTTAATCAAACTTGATCACAAATGACTTTATTTCAAGACTTAAGTTCTACCATAAATCATTATTTATAGATTCTGCAGACCATTGGTTAAAGAACAACATGCAATCCATCAGAAACACCACTGTTCTCTTTTACTACTATTTGTTTCAGCACCAAACCTCCAACAACACAATAGCTTGGCTGTTGGTAATGTGTATTGAATTTTTTAGTAATGTGACTCACTCAGGGTATAGTTTCAGCAGGGCTGTAATACTCCCTGAACCTTTTATTTCATTCCATATTCAAAAAGTTATATTTCTTAGATCTCTTGGATACTTACATTTCAGCCCTGGAACCCTAAATCTAGGGCTTTCTGAATTTATACCACAAAGGTGTGGCAACAGCCTCCAGATAATTTTGAGAAACGTAAGTCTCTCTCAGGTCAGAAAGAAAATTGCCAATTTTCTATGGCCATTTTGATTTTAGTTTATAAAACACTCTACTCTGACTTATATAAACGACATTATGTAATTGCATTTGTTGTTGTTGTTGTCCAGTAGTCTACTTGAGTTAGAGAGAGATTGGTATAGAAAGGCGTGGGCAGAGGGTTGTGGAGGCCTCCGTTCCTCTAAGCTGAACTCTCCTAGTTTGAGTGCCTGTTTCAGCATGAAGGGAAAACATCTATCTTCTGTTCTTTACCAGAATAAAGTCTCCAGACTCAGCAGTAAGAAACCAGCCATCCTATAAGATTAAGTTGTGCTGTACTCTGAAGGGCCTAGGTAGAGTAACCAACCATCATGGTTTACCTGGACAGGACAGTCTGGGTTTTAGCACTGACAGCTCTGCAGCCCGTGAAGTCCTATAGGTCTGTGCAAACCCAGAGGGTTGGTTGCTTTAGCAGTGCAAACAGTCTCGACGGCATCTATTATGTTGTCATTTTGTAGAAATGGCAAAATGGTTATAAAAGTTGTGATCTGTTTTAACATTTAAATTTTTTTATTTAACCCATTTGAAACACCCCAATGTACAATTTACTTGTGCTATTGATAAAAATAATCTCAGAGTTTTTAACAATATTAATTTACACATAGAAGTCCACTAATGGCATAAGTTAAAAACTGTAAGGTGAACATCTCTTTCCTTCATTCTTGTTGGTCTGTCTGACTACAGAAAGAGCCTCATATAGATGGCATGTCCACATTCTGAATGCAAGGCCCTCTATGAAAGTATGGCCTGGGCCGTGGCAGCTCTGATGAGGTGGGAGGAGTCATTCTGCCGCTAAACTGGCAAAATGTAAGACACGCAAGAGGGTGGAGTGCCAAGAACAAGGTCAGCCTGCCCATGGTGCAGGCAAGAGGGGAACATCGGAAAAAAAATTATAAAGTAACAAAACCAGTGGAACGTTGATCTACTTTTTACTGTCACTACTCCCTGGCAATTATAAAAAATGTCAATGGTAAGACTGGGCACGTTGGCTCACGCCTGTAATCCCAGCACTTTGGGAGGCCGAGGCGGGCAGACTACCTGAGGCCAGGAGTTTGAAACCAGCCTGGCCAACATGGCGAAACCCTGTCTCTACTAAAAGTACAAAAATTAGCCGGATATGCTGGTGTGTGCCTGTAGTCCCAGTTACTTGGGTGGCTGAGGCAGGAGAATCACTTGAATTAGGGCGGCGGAGGTTGCAGTGAGCCGAGAATGCACCACTGCACTCCAGCCTGGGTGACAGAGCAAGACTGTCTCAAAAAAAAAAAAACAAATGTCCATAATAAAACACTCCTCCCTTAATAAAAGATGATTGGTCTACACTCTAGGCAACAGCAGTGATTACTGGTGAGTTTTAAGAATATACATGTAATCTGTCAATTAGTACATCTGTTTACTGCTTATACTTGAGAATTGTTCCAACTGTCTGGCACAGCGTGTGCCTGAATCCAGCTCAAGCGATAAACACTTTCCTGCATTGAGATGGTAGATTTGACATCAGCAATGATGGAACAGCCTTGTAAAAATGAAGAAGCAAAACCCGAGTTACTTCAATCATGTCATTCTTTGTGATCTCTTTGAGTTTTCATTTGTATTTAAAGTTGAAAACAGGCTAGGTGCAGTGGCTCATGCCTGTAATCCCAGCACATTGGGAGGCTGAGGCAGGCAGATCACCTGAGGTCAGGAGTTTGAGACCAGCCTGGCCAACATAGCAAAAACCCCATCTCTACTAAAAATACAAAAATTAGCTGAGCATGATGATGTGTGCCTGTCCAGCTACTTTGGAAGACTGAAGTAAGAGAATCACTTAAACTTGAGAGGCGGAAGTTGCAGTGAGCCGAGATCATGCCACTGCACTCTAACCTGGGTGACAGAGCAAGACTCCATCTCAAAAAATTAAAAAAGGAAAAAAATAATAAAGTTGAAAACAATAAAATAGGACAAATTGTGAGATATGTTTTTGTTGTTAACACAAATTTTACTTCATACATGACATGTCTTTAAAATTTATATTCTTTTAATAATTGTTATAAAACTAAAGAACAAATCAAGAGAATCATGATTACTGATTATTACAGAAGGTAATCTTGTCCTATAGAGGATCGGGGATGTTGAATATATTAGGTATGCCATCGACTGCCCCTAACAAAACAGAAAGTGAGAAGAGGCCTGCCAGAAGCACTGCTCCCAAACATTAGCTCTGCAAGCAATATTTAAGGAGCTTTGGATTTGGGCTTTGGGCATTGCAGTGTTACCAGCTGTCTTTTTTTTTTTTTCCAACTATTTTCCCACCAAGAGGTATATAGATACTGTAATAAGCACATTCAGCAGTTTGTTCTAGGTCAAATCTTGGGAACATTACGCTAAGTGACATAAGCCAGTCACAAAAAGACAAATACTACATGATTTCACTTATATGTGGTTTTAAATAAACCAAACTCTTAGAAATAAGTAGAATTATGGTTGCCGGGGGCTGGGGAAAGGGGAGAGGGGGAGTCGCTGTTTAATAGGTGTAGAGCTTCAGTTTTGCAAGATGAAAAAGCTTTAGAGATCTATTGCACAACAATGTGAAAATAGCTGACACTACTGAACTTCACACTTAAAAATGGTTTAGATGATACATTTTATACTATGTGTTTTTAGCACAAAAATAAATAACTTTTAGAAAAATGTACCTTTTGAAGGTTTTTTTTATCTGATATGTGTAATACATAAAGCCAATTCTATCTAGATCCAGTCTTTATATTCTTCTTCTTCTTTTTTTTTTTTTTTTTTTAATATAGAGACAGGGTCTCACTTTGTCGCCCAGGCTAGATGCAGTGTTGCAATCATAGCTCATTGCAGCCTCAAACTCTTGGGCTCAAAAGATCCTCTTGTCTCAGCCTCCTGAGTAGCTAGGACTACAGGTGCATGCCACCACAACCAGCTAATATTTTTCATTTTTTCTAGCGACAGGGTCTTGCTATGTTGTGTAGTGTTTACATTCTAAAGATACTGTATGTTGTCTAGAAATAATATGCTTTGGAGTGAACTAAACTG
The DNA here is from genome assembly GCF_047675955.1 of Chlorocebus sabaeus. Classification (NCBI taxonomy): domain Eukaryota; kingdom Metazoa; phylum Chordata; class Mammalia; order Primates; family Cercopithecidae; genus Chlorocebus; species Chlorocebus sabaeus. The sequence continues at coordinate 44,669,419 of NC_132929.1, read as the reverse complement.
CAGTTAATGACATTAACAGGTAGAGGTGTTTTACACAGCCAATGAAGGGGGATACACCTTTGCAAACTTTTCTATATTCTTCACAGATGCAGCCTGGCCTGCCACTATCATGAAGCACATGTTCCCTCTCTGCTTTCAAGGACAGACATTTATGGGTTTATGATCTTCTCTCCATAGAGTGTGAAATATGTAATAGAATTACAATACGAATTCACATTCAATAAAGAACAATTTAATAAGCATTTTCTTTATTAAATTTTCATTGTTACAACATGACAAATTGAGGTGCCTATGTTATTCTAATTTTAATTTACAAAATTCTAATCTAGCTCACAGTAGGACCCTAAGGAAACATGTTTGAATTTTGTTATCTTTCTGAAAGGCTGAATATTTTGGCTTAAACAATTTGATATTTTTGCTCATTTGTTTACTAATTTGTAATGTAATTTAATACATTGCCACTGATATGGACAGTAGACTCTTAGGCACTAGATAAAAAGCACAAACTCTGTGGTCTATGCTCCAGATTATTTTTCTACTCAGTCCTAAAACCTATGACCACCTGGCTACTTGCTCAAATATAACAAGCTGGAATGAGAATGAGATTTAGAGGTGATAGACTTGGCATGTATCCTCAGTGTGTGGGCTGGTGGGAGGGATCATTTCATATACAGTTAACCTTTCAACAACACAGATTTGAACTACATGAGTCCACTTATATGTGGGTTTTTAAAATAAATACATTAGAAAATGTTTTCTACATTTCCAACAATCTGAAAAAACTTTCATGTGAACCATGCAGCCTAAAAATAATGAAAAAATTAAGAAAAAGTTAAGTATGTCATCAATATATAAAATATATATAGATATTGGTCCATTTTATCATTTACTACTGTAAAATAACACGAATCCATTATAAGATGTTAAAATTTATAAAAATTTATGCACGCGCTTACAGACCATGGATGACACAATTCACAGTCAAGAGAAATGTAAACAAATATAAGATGCAGTATTAAATCATAATGCATCAAATGAACTGTGGTATATACTGGACTACTGTAAAAACTTCATAGCCACCTGCTGTTGCTGTTGTGGGGAGCTCAACTGTCGTGAGTATCTGCTTAACTCAAGTGATGCTGATCACCTCCAGGTGAGCAGTTTCTGCCTCCAGACCACTGGAACCACAGTACATGTGATCTCTCATGCTTCGCACATAGCTTTCATTGTGTTTAGTTCAATACTGTAAACCTTGACTCACACCATGGAACCCATACAAAGTGCCCCTAGTGATGCTGGAAGCGTCCCAGGAAGCAGAGAAAACTCATGATATTACGAGAAAAAGTTAGATTGCTTGATAATGTACTGTGGATTGAGGTCTGCAGCTATGGTTGCCGTTTCAGACAGGCAATTCACCTTGTAAACAGTTAACTCATGATACGGCTAAATACAGTAGAGTACTGTCAATGGATTTTCCTTAGGATTTTTAAAATAACATTTTCTTTTGTTCTAGCTTACTTTGAGTATAGTATATAATACATATAACATACTAAATATGTGTTAATTGACTGTTTATGTTATTAGTAAGGCTATCAGTAGTTAAGTTTGGGGAAGTCAAAAGTTACACATGGATTTTCGACTGAGCAGGGCGTGGGCGCCCTTAACCCCTGCATCATTGAAGGAGCAACTGTATTTAAAACTCAGAGTTCTGTTTTCACAAATTTGGAATTTTGTTACCAACCGCTCTGAAATCCAGCCTCCCTGGGCTTTCCCTGAGCCCCACTGCTTCTCTAAAATGCTTTGCAAGACCATTTCCACACCAGCCTTCCTCTCACTCCTCCACTCTTGCTGAACCCACTTTCTGCAACCCCAGAATCCCCTGTTCCAGTGAGAACTTATCTTTTCTCCTTCACAGACAACTACCCCTATAAACCTTTCAGCTGGTATTTATTTATTCTTCCTTTTAATACTTTGATTTCTTTTAACCATTGAACTTTTCAAAGGAATGCAATGTTTATATAGAACTGGCCAGAATTTCAGTTACGGTTATTTTAAAAACTGGATTTGTTAATGGAAGGTTGTTTTCCAACTAGACATACAAATAGAAGGCAAAATGGATTGCCATTAATAAAAGCGAAATACAACTAGTTATTTTGACCTGGGTAGAAGTTACACAGGTGTTCCCTTTTGTGACCAATCACAGAGCTCTTCTTCTCTGTCTTATACACTCCTCTGTAAATTATATTTCAAAATAAAAATATAATTTTAAAAATGTTAATATACACTGTCAAATTACCATTCAAAAAATCTGTACAAATCTACATTCAGACCCCCAATGAGCCAACACTTCTTCCACGTGGTGCCCTTGCCAGATTGTACAGTAGATTTCCACCTGCACAAAGCTCATCCACTTTCAATCATTTAATGAGAACATTTTGCAGATGTGCAGTATCAAGATCTTCATCTATGCTATCAATAATTGTGAAATTATGAAACTTGCCGTAACCGTCTGCAGAAACTTTGTCCTTCCAGTCTTCCATCTTGTTTTGCCATTTTGCTGTTCCATCTTATCTGTCATTTGAAAATATTTCATTTCCTCCTTGCATGAAATTAGTGAGATAACTTCAAATATTGGGAATATCATAAAAGTTAGCAATTCTGACACCTTTAAAAAGATGTTTACATCTTTAAAAAATTGGGACCAAATTAGTTTCTTATCTTGCAGAAATACCACGAGTTGGTGTTTGCAGAGAATGTTTATTCTCTGCAGAATTCTCCACTCAGCAACCATCATACCTCATCAAACAACAACACTTGTTTGTGATTAACTTCCATATGATCACAGAATAGAATAGCCTCACATTTAACACATAATCCTTTATGTAACTCACAATTTTAACTATGCTACTAAGACACTTTCGTTCAGCTCTTTGTTTGTTTGTTTGCTTGTTTGATAGCAAGATTTTCTCAATGAAGGAATGGCATGTTGGTTTACATTCTGACCCAACTCTTTTCTCTGGATTAACTACTCCAGAATGCTTACCTGTCATTACGTCTGTGCATCAAAAATACTTCTTTCCCTAATCTCCAAACCACGTAGACAATGTAATCTATCAGCATTTTATGCAGTTCTGAGTTAGTTGTGTTTGTGGTAATGAAGTTGAAAAAAAAAGAGTTCTACTTTCATATCACCATCGTGCTCAAATAACACATATACTAAAAGAATTGTTTTGTTAGTATTACCTGTGTATCAGGTTTCATTAAAAAATAGTTTGATGGTTTTATCTGTACCATAAATTGGTCTCCCACATAATTAGCTAGTTTTAAAATACATTAATCTATAGTGTCATTGGAAAATAGTCTTCACAGTATCTTCTTTACTCAAGATTCCCCCATCATTTTGAAGCGAACATTTTTTATGAAGTTTTTTGCTAATGTTGCCACAATTTAATTTTTTTGTCCTAGTCATGCAAAATGCTACTTGATAAGAAGCCTGAAAAGTACTACTCACTCTTCATATATGAAATATTGAACATCTTCTTCCATTAACTTTTAAATTCAATATTCCTTCTTTCAAACAATTCTTTTGATCATGAATGTATGTCTTTATGAGTTGCACATACATGTTGCCTACATTTTGATGGTGAATTGCTTACATTAGCCAGTATATCTCTGCAAGTAACACATTCAAATTTTACTACTTCTCAATTAATTAGAGCACTGCAACTGAACTCAGTATGTAAAGGATCATACTTCTGAGTCAATCTAGTAGAAACTCTTGGTTTTCATGTCTTCAAAATTACTTTCATCGTCATTATTTGATTTACTACTGGTGCTACATTTAGAAAAGCTATGTATTTTCTAGATTTTTAAAAATTCCAATGAAAGTTATTCTAGTAAATTATGGCTAAAAAGAAATGACACAAATTTTAGTGCCCTAAATTCACTAATAATGTTATATTATGAATTAAATCGTAGACTTGATTAAAAATTAGATGGATTATAAAAACAGGTTATCAAAATGCTTACTTTTTTCAGATTTTTATGTATTTTTGCATTATGGTTAACTACCTAACCTTAAACTATCACACAATGGAATCTGGTCCCACTGTGCATGAAAACATGAACCTTGCCCATTCTGAGTTGAAAAGATATAAGAAGAGTCTAATTATGTCTTAAGGAGTCAAGCTGGCCTAGGGAGTGGAGGGAGATGGGGACAGTGGGAAGACAGCTCCAGCTTCTCCTTGAGTGGCTGACCTGAGGCTGGAGAACTCTGAATGTTAGAAATTGGGCCACTCCCAACACAGAACCTCTGAATAGCATGGCTTTCCCAGAAGCCCGGATGAAATGTCCACCGATTTAATAATAAAATTGTTTTTGCAAAAGTAAGGACTGCCACTTTAAAGAAACACACTGATTAAATAAAAATTAATACATCAAATTTCAGAAATGCTAATACATAAAAACCCATACTTCTTAGAATCTAGGAAATACCATGAAGACATTTTACTAAGTCTGTGCCTATTTTTTCCGGGAGAGAGAGAGTGTGTGAGTGTGTGTGTGTGTGTGTGTGTGTGTGTGTGTGTAAGACGCTATAGCTTCTCTCATTGGCAGGGCTGTTGTCCAAAAAGTGCTCACTGATAAAGACCTGGAATACAGGCATTAAGGAAGTGGAGGAGTTGGGTCTCCTGAGCCATGGATACTAACATTCCTTTCACATGCCCAAATTTTACTTTCCCATCTGTGACACAATGTCATGATGCCTACCATTTCTTTTTTTTTTCAAGTCTTCTACTGACCTAGAACAGAGCAAAAGTATGTTGATGCACTTGGGAAGCCATAACTCCATTTGATAAGGGAAAAGTCTTTGAAGTTCTACATGTGTGTTTTAAGACTAAGGTTTGCCCTATAAGACCCCACATCCTCTGGGGACATCAGTGGCTTTCTGGGCTGCTATGAATTAAGGTATCTGGGTATTTCCCAAAATCTGGGTACTTCTCTTTTCTCACCACACAGTTAGCTGGTTAATTGTTTATTCCATTAGGAATGAACTGGAGTTGGACCCTGGATACATACTTGCGACATCACAGTTAGTTGTTCCTCAAGGGTATCCAGTTTCCCCTTTTGTCAAAGGCCTCTTGGTCTGTGAACTGGATCAGAATTAGACAAAAGAAGTCTTTAGTCCTTGTTTGTAATGTTGTTATACAAATCAAGGAGAGCCTCAAGAGGCTACCCATTTTTGATCCATCAGTGTAGTTACAGATAACTAACCAAGGGGCATCCAAAATATGGAAAATTCGTTTAAAAGAAGTACATATTCCAGCCAGGTGTGGTGGCTCACACCTGTAATCTCAGCACTTTGGGAGGCTGAAGCAGTGGATCACTTGAAGTCAGGAATTCAAGACCAGCCTGGCCAACATGGTGAAACCCCATTCTACTAAAAATACAAAAATTAGCTGGGCGTGGTGGTGGGCACTTGTAGTCCCAGCTACTTGAGAGGCTGAGGCACAAGAATTGCTTGAACCCAGATGGCAGAGGTTGCAGTGAACTACTGAGATCATGCCACTGCACTCCAGCCTGGGTGACAGAGTGAGACGCAGTCTCAAAAAAAAAAAAAAAGATATGTATGGAGACATCAATATATATGTAGACGCATATAGATACCTAGGTATATATTTTATAGACAGATGGAGATCATATAATATATATATGTACAGAGATAAATATAGGAATAGATATAGATGTTTGAGTGCATTCACATATTTGTGAGTATGTATGTGCTGAGGTTTGAATATGTCCCCTCCAAAATGTAAGTGTTGAAACTTAATGGCCAATGTGATGGTATTAAGAGGTGGAGCCTCCAAGAGCTGATTAGGCCATGAAGGCTCCTCCCTCATGAATGGATTAATGTCCTTTATAAAAGAGGCTTCATGCAGGTTCAGCCCTCTTGCCCTTCTGCCTTCTGCCATGTGAGGACATAGCATTCCTCACCTCCAGAGGATCCAGCACCACGGTGCCATCATGGAAGCACAGAGGAGCCCTCACTAAACAACTGAGCCTGCTAGTGCCTTGATCTTGGATTTCCCAGCCTCCAGAGCATCTATTTCCTAGCATTGTCCGCTGACAGGGCCTAGAAGCAATGGCACCTCAATGGGAATGAGCACATCTAGTTTTCCAGGCTTGGTTCCTAAATTACATTCTTACTAAAAGGTACCAGTGTTCCTTGAGGAAATGGCTAGTTCTAGGGCTGGAGCAGGGAAAGGACAAGACAGGACTGGAAACTTTTATTGTGTCAGAAAGTGAAGAAATGCTCGATGAAAGACAGAGATATATCAAAAGGACATAGGAATAGAAACTAGCTTGACAGAGTTCCCATTGGCCAAAACAGGGACAATCTGAACAAATAAGAATCTGAACACTCAGAATAAATAAGGATAGTAATGAATTATAACCTACTGAAAATTATGGGAGACTATGAGTCCATACTGATATAAACATATGAAGAAATAAATAAGGTGGAGGAAAAGCTTTTCTTTACAGTAGAATGCCATCTAATATATGTAGAATGGAAATAGAAAATCAGCACTGGCAACCATCATGGGGATACCCAGTTGAAGTGAGAATTGCCGATAGATGCTAAGGCTGGGTGGAAGTTTGATGGGGAACGAGATATTGCAGTAATCACCAGATACCTCTTTACAAAATACTATGATATTATCAAGGGAAGAATCGTGACCTTATGGTGAAGAAATGGGGCAGACAATGACACAACTAGGTAATCAGTGCTAACATCACCAGTGTCAAGTTGGGTCAACACCGTGTTCTCCCAGAAGGAATGCCCTGAGAAGAACAGAGTAGCAGATCTTGGTGTACCTGAATCTATACATAATGAAATATGCCACGCTGAAGGTCGTCCCACAGAATGGAAGTCCTGTACTTAGTTTCTGTCAAGGACATAGAAAACAGGAAAAGGCAAAAGACCTGTTGCAGATTTACAAGTCTGAGGAGACATGACAATTAAATGCAACATATATTTCCTGGACCAGACAGGAAATAGAGACTTTGTTAGGACAGGTGGCAAATGTGAATGAGGACTATGGATTGGACAGCAGTGGGGAACCAATGTCAATGTCCTCATTTGGAGGTTGTATACTTGTTTTATATCCTAGTTTTTTGGAAAATATACAAAGGTTCCTTATAAGACTAATAATAATGGGTGTATATAAGTAAAGAGAGAGGGTAATAGAGAAAATAGCCTCAACAACTGGGTAAAGTAATATGGGAGTTATTTGCAATTTTTGGAAGTTTGAATTTATTTCTAAATATGATTTTTTTAGGGAAAGAAGATCTACATGTACCGACATAGAAAGATCACATGGACAGGATCGGTAACAATCACTTGCTCATCCGTATTGAAGCCCAAAGCCAAAGGAACACTCAGTAATACAGATCCAGTCTTTAAGATTCTGATATTTTGTTCATTATACATTTTTGGTGTTGATTTAGATTTTTTTTTAATATTGCACTAAAATTTATCTCGATTACTGAGCTTTTGGCAATCCCTTCAGTTGTTTTGGGGACTCCCTTAAATTGTGTGCCAAAATGCCTCACTCGCCTCACTTTTATCCTGGCCACAAAATAATATATACTGTTGAATAAAATAAACTACATTGCAGATGAACGTGAAAAGCATGTAAAAACCAGACAAATAAAACAACTATTCACTTGTTTCTGGAAATATGTGTTTATAAATGCAGAGAAAAACTTCTGGAAGGAAACACAGCCAGCTGTGAATGATGATCCCTCTAGGGAAAGAAGAGAGACTGGAAACAAGATATGTGGTAAAGGGCGGCTTTGGTTGGCACTGTTTATCCTGTTATTGCTTAAACATTTTTGCAACAAGAATGTTTTCAGATTTTATGCACATAATTTTATTTTTTTAATCAAATATTTTTAATCCAGAACCTTGTGGGAAGGTAGGGATAGAAGTAATCTATTCCTCCCTTTTTCTCTACTAGGTTTAGCTGACTTCTTCCCACTGGCTAATTTGCTGCAGATGTTTGGGCAGCAGTTCACCTCATCTCTGCATCCTTTAGACTGTATTAATTCTTTTTTGTTTGTTTTGGTGTTGACTTTTTTTTTTTTTTTTTTTTTTTTTTGGAGACAGAGTCTTGCTATGTCATCCAGGCAGGAGTGCAGCCTGGACCTTCCAGGCTCAAGTGATCCTCCCACTTTAGCTTTCCAAGTAGCAGGGACTACAGGCATGTACCACCACACCTGGTCAATTTTTGTATTTTGTAGAGATGGGGTCTCTCTAGGCTGGTCTCAAACTCCTGGGCTCAAGCAGTCTTCCTGCCTTGGTCTTCCAAAGTGCTGAGATTATAGGTGTGAGCCCTGTGTCTGGCTGTTTTAATTATTTAGCACATGATACATGAATAGCATATTCTTTCCTCAAAGTCAGCTTTGTCGCTTTTGAATGTCCCTAGAGTCTACATTTTTCATATTTTATTCATTCTCCTATCATTGAAAAATAGGAGTTATTTCCCATGGAATTATTGGGAGATAGATATTGGTCAGTCAGATATATGGCTATGCCTTGGTGAGTAAGCATTGGAAAGAGAGAGGTACACCAGGGAGATTCTAGTGGGTCACTTTTCTAATCCTCTTACCCCTTCCCTCCCCATCTGCCCAAGCAGCATGTACTTTTTTTAAAATTTTATTTATTTATTTATTTATTTTTTTGAGACAGTCTTGCTCTATCACACAAGCTGGAATACAGTGGTGCTATCAACTCACTGCAACCTCCACCTCCTAGGTTCATGCAGTTCTCCTGCCTCAGCCTCCTGAGTAGCTGGGATTACAGGTGCCCGCCACCAAGCCTGGCTAGTTTTTGTATTTTTAGTACAGATGGGGTTTCACCATATTGGCCAGACTGGTCTCGAACTCCTGACCTCAGGTGATCTACCCGTCTCCACCTCCCAAAGTGCTGGGATTACAGGCATGAGTCACCATGCTCGGCCCCAAGCACCATATACTTTTATAATTCCAAATTATATGCTTATGTAATTATCTGACTGATATCTGTAATGTCCATGAGAGTAAGAGCCTTGCCTATTTCTGTTCATTAGTGCTTCAGTGCCTGACATATACCAGGAGCTCAAGAAGTGGAAGACATTAATCAATCAACAATTTTACATGAAATCGGCATAGCACTTGGTTTTGACTTGGGTACACAGCACAATCCCCTGGGGAGTTTTTTAACAACCCCAAATCCTTGTCTTCAATGCAAATGTATTAAGTCAGAATTGCTGGAGGTAGCGGCTTGGCAACATTTTTTTTTCTTTTTAATTTCCCAGATAATTTCAGTCTGTAGCAGGGATTGAGAAACAAGGACAGTGTCTCTGTTAGTGTTTGCCAAGAGGAGGCACCAAAACAACCCTAATAGTATGAGGAGAGTACTTGCAGCCATCCTGGGACCTCCCAGGTGAGGGGACTCATCTCTTCTACTGAGAATCTTGGGAACTGTGTTTTGATTTGGCTAAGTGGGAGTACCCTCAACGCCACTGCATACTTCAGAATGGCAGATGCATTACATATGAAAGTAATGTGAATAGTGATTCGATCATAATAAACAAGAATGGCCCTCATTCCCCAGGTTAGGTTTTCTTCAGCCCAGGCTCAAGGGAGGGAATTTTCCTCACCCAGCTCTCCATTAAAGCTAGCCCGTGCTGTGGACGGTCTACAGAAGCGTGGCTTTGTAAATAACTCCTGGCAGTGAACAGCAGAGGCAGGATGCTCCTAAGTGGGTGATGTTCCAAAGGTTTCTGACCTTCTTGAATGGGGCAACCTGAGTTTTGTGTTTTCTGCTGCAGAATGCTGAATGGTTTTGCACGCTGTTTTGTTTTAAGAAATGGTGGGTAAGATATTTTTAACTTTGGTTGGGGGAAGAGGGAGGAGGTTTGTGGACAGTTGCTAGCCTCAGATCTCTTAGCTAGTCCAGGGTAGCAACCATCATATTCTTATAAAATGTTATAAATACCATATTTTTACTGTACCTTTTTATGATATGTTTAGATTCACAAATATTTACCATTGTGTTATAACTGCCTACAGTATTCAGTACAGTAACATGTTGTACAGGTTTGTAGCCTCGGAGTGATAGGCTACACTATACAGCCTAGGTGGGTAGTAGGCTGTGCTATGTAGGTTTATGTAAGTACCGTACACTTTACGATGTTTGCACAGTGACGAAATTGCTTGCCATCGTATTTCTCAGAACATATGCTTCTTGTTAAGCAACTCATGACTGTATTGTCCCAAGTCAATATTCAGCCTTCCATCTTAGCTGCTCAGTCTCAGAGAGTTAGACAGGCAACTTCTCGCCACCCCTCAAGTCATGACTTAGTGACCAAATATATGCATCCCAATATATGTGTCCCAGATACTACATCTCTTGCAATCAACCTCTCTCTCTTTCTCAATCTTCTTGTCCTGTTCTCTGCCTTTCTCTCCTAGCAGAGTGGTTGAGTCTGAGAAAAGAAAACACGACTTGAGAAGTATTCAACTCCCTTCACACTGTCTTCAGTGTGCCTGACCGTGTGCTAAGGATTTGAGCACATTTACAGTTAAACCCACCACTATACATCATGCGTAGAGTCCTGCAAGGGTGCTCATACTAGCCAGATATCATTTCACAGAGGGGACTTGAACTCACAGAGGTAAGTAATTTCCCAAGCTCACCTGATTCTAAGGCCGTGGAATTAGAAGAATGAGTCATGGGGCCAGGTGCAGTGGCTCACACCTGTAATCGCAGCACTTTGGGAGGCTGAGGTGGGTGGGTCACTTGAGGTCAGGAGTTTGAGATCAGCCTGCCAACATAGTGAAACCCTGTCTCTACTAAAAATACAAAAATTAGCCAGGTGTTGTGGCAGGCACCTGTAATCCCAGCTACTGGGGGGTGCTGAGGCAGGAGAATTACTTGAACCCAGGAGGCGGAGGTTGCAGTGAACCGAGATCGGGCCACTGCACTCCAGCCTGGGCAAGAAAGCAAGACTCCATCTTAAAAAAAAAAAAAAAAAAAAAAAAGAATGAGTCAGACAGACCCTGAGATCAGATCCCAACCACATCACTGACAAACTGTAAACTTGAGCAAGTCATGTACTTCTTCTGAGGCTCCCGTCTCATCAACAGAATGGAGTGTTACAAGAAGTAAAGTGAACAACAAATGTGAAAGCCCCTAGCAAATTCCTTGAGCACAGTGGGCACTTCATAAATATGTGTCCATCTGCCTCTGTCTGTTCGTCTTCCCTTCCTCTCTCATTCTTTCTGGTAGGAACAGAGTAGGCTGTTATTAAGATGTTAGCCTGAGAGAGAACATGATCCACGGTCCCATCTCCTTCAGAATTCTTCCAGTTCTGGGCACTCACTGCTTCATGGCTCTACTCCTTTCCTGGTTGGGTAAAAATGTCAGCTAATACAAAGATGAGTATTAGGAAAACCCACAGATATTACAGTATGTAAAATACAGAAACAGTTTAGTGATGGAGAAGCTTCTTCCTTGGAAAATTAAAGGCATTAAGAATCTGGCCGGGGCTTCTGCGACCAGGTCTAGCGAGCTCTTTGGATCTTCTGCCCGTCAGACCCTCTGCATGCCAACATGTCCAGCACTCACAGCACTTGCTCCATCTTGCTGCAAAAAGGCTGAGCTGGAGTCTGCATGATTACCAGCTTCTGGTCCAGCCACTGTGTAGCCTGGTCGTGGTACCAAAGCCATTTGTCTGAGTTTCTGGCCTTGCCCACCACTTCTGGAATTTTTGTTGGTTTACGTCTTACTTATTACTTTTTAGTGTTTTTTTTAAACATGTATTTTCTGGATAAGAGTCCTTTGTTGGTTATATGTATTACAAATAGCTTCTACTTCTATTCTGTGGCCCGTGTTATTAATCTCTTTATGAACTTTTTAGATAAGCAGAACTTCTTAATTTTAAAGTCATCGTTTTATCCATCTTTTTCCTGATGGTAGTAGGAGGCCTCAAGGGTGGTAAATTCTTTCTTGGAGAGCATGGAGAGAGAGAAGGGGCAGGGAAGGGAGGACACAGTCAGGAACCCTTTCCCTGAGAGCCTCTCTCTAGGGCCAGACACACACTAGCAGGTGACCCAGGCCAAGAGAGGCACCGAACTCCCTCACAGTGTGAAGCAAGACCACATTTCATGAAAGAATGAAACTCCATAGAAGAAAAACTAATCTGAACCTGCCACGCCATGACTCCTTCTAATGGGAAGAAACTGTTCTGCATTCACCACTCTGTAAACACTGGGGAATTCATCATAAATCAAAGGTGCGCTACTGAGCCACTGACAAGACACCATCTGGAGTGGGCTTTCTGGTTGAGATGATGGCAGGTGCTGAGCAGGCTCTTTGTGTTTCTCAGAATCTATGCAGCCACATCCCCAAGTAGGCTGAAAACCCAGCCAGGCTCTTCTCCCAGTCTTTCATCATTTTTTACAGATGAAGCCTCACCCTGTCACCCAGGCTGGAGTGCAGTAGCACGATGTGGGCTCACTGCAGCCTCCGACTCCGGGACTCAAGCAATCCTTCTGCCTCTGCCTTCGAAGTAACTGGGACTATAGATGCATGCCACCACGCATGGCTAAGTTTTTTGCTCTTACGTAGAGACACAGTTTCCCTATGTTGCCCAAGCTGGTCTCAAACTCCTGAGCTCCAGCAATCCTCCCACCTTGACCTCCCAAAGGGCTAGGATTACAATTATGAGCCATGATACCCAGCCTCTTCTCTCTGTCTTAAAAATGCCTTTGATCTCTTTGTTCTAATTATAAAACTTGCACATATTTAAGTGAGAAATTTTATAAATTTAGAAAGACAAAAGGAAAATTATCCACAATTTTGTATGTCTGTAGATTTATGTATATCCACATAAACAAAATAAGTATCATAATTTAGTATAGGTACATTGCAAAAGAATTAAAACCGACAAATATATGGACAAAGTAAAATTCACCTTTATTCCCACTACCATTATAAATATTTCAGTCTGTAGCCTGTTGGGACTTTTTCATGTGCCCATGTTTTTATATCTAATTTTCTTAAAAATCAGGATCATGCTGTATCTGCCCTTTAAAACCTCCTGAACAACATGTTCTCATTAACTGTTATCATCCTCGTGACAGCTGTCTTTTACTAGAGACTTATGCTGTGCTTAGTGAATCCTCACCTCTCCCCTGGCAGGCGGGTATTCTTATTGTACAGGTAAATAAGGAAAGAGTTAGACTCTGCTCCTTGCTAGAAATAGCCACAAACTCAGCCAATGTGTAACCAGCTCCCTGTCGGGTCAGAGTGCTTTGTCCGCAGAAGTGCTCAGGGCCAAGTGGAAGCAGACAGAGCTTCTCAGCTGCCCTGAGTCACCAGATAATTCCATTGCTTGCAACTCCTGATATTTTAGACACTATAGAAATGATAAAATAGGGTTACAAAAATCATTATGTATTTGAGATGCTTACATTTAATAAGCTGACACTTTTAAACTCCATCAAAATATATAATTCTTCATTATTACAGAATTCACAGGATATTTACAGGATTTATCAAAAAAAAAAAAGGGGTGAAATCAGTGATTCATCACTACTTTTATAAATCCTGTAAATATCCTGTGAATACCATAATGATGGTATTCTACCTACCAGCAGTGCCTTCCACTAATGGGATCCAATGCTAAAGCTGGAAGTTGCACATCTCTTTCTTCTGTCCTTGTTGGTATATCTCTGTGATCACAGATAGAACCTCTTTGGGATGGATGTAAGGTCCAAATTCTCAATTTAAGGGCCTCTGTGAATTTGAGGCCCAGGACACAATAGGCCGTGAATGGAAGGAAATATTGAAGGCCACCCTTTTAAGCCCATCAGTAAGCTCATAAAAATTCCAACCCATTGGGAGAATTGCCCCAGAAAAAGAAGTTAGAGAAAACCAGTTAACACTGATAGGTGCACTGTTTCTGGGCATAAAATCTGTAAGAAAAAAATTATCACCTTTGTAATCAGGTATAACACAGTTACCACTTTGTCTCCCTACTGGAATATATAGAGATAATAAAATAAATAGAACCAGCAGCTTTTTCTATAAGCTATCATAAATCATCCTAATCTTTCTAAGGGCAGAATATGGCCTCCAGAGACTGGAATTTCAATCTTACCTCACTCATTCTTCTTACTAGCTGTGAGACTGACTCACTGTAAGCTTTTAACCTCTTTGAGTTTGTTTCCTAAATTATAAGGGAAAAGTAACTTCTATTTCATAGGGCTCTGCAAGACTTGAGTGTAACAATGATTATGATAATTTCTGGTACCTAGGAGGTGCTCGGTAACTATTGGTGACTTTCCGAGTAGTGATAATTGTTCCTAGGTTTACTAATGAGCATTCTAACTGCAGGTAACCTAAATAGGTAGCAAGCTGGTCCCGTAATCACACAGTTAGTAACTAACTCCAAGTGACTTTAAACAAAATTGATGTGACTTTTCATCCCTATAAAATACCCTTAATGTATAAGGAAAACTACCCCCAAAAATCATAAACTGTTTTCTATAATTTTTTTATTGGTGGTAATGTTCGTACTGTTACTCTGAAACATTGTGTGTGTCTGTGTGCGCGCGTGCGCATGCATACGCTATAGAATAGAACAAATGAGTAGTTGTATGATCTTCTAATTCTACCACCCCAGTGTCAATGAGAACTCAGATTCTCACATGAAAGAAAGAGAATAGGCCAGGTGCAGTGGCTCACGCCTAAAATCCCAGCACTTTGGGAGGCTGATGCGGGCAGATCACTTGGGGTTGGGAGTTCAAGACCAGCCTAGCTAACATGGTGAAACCCAATCTCTACTAAAAATACAAAATTAGCTGGGCATGGTGGTGCACACCTGTAATCTCAGCTACCTGAGAGGCTGAGGCAGGAGAATCGCTTGAACCTGGGAGGCAGAGGTTGCAGTGAGCCCAGATAGCACCACTGCACTCCAGCCTGGGTGACAAAGCAAGACTCCATCAAAAAAAAAAAAGAGAGAGAGAGAGAGAAAGAAAGAGAGAGAGAGAGAGAAAGAGAGAAAGAGAAAGAAAGAAAGAAAGAAAGAAAGAAAGAAAGAAAGAAAGAAAGAAAGAAAGAAAGAAAGAAAGAAAGAAAGGAAGGAAGGAAGGAAGGAAGGAAGGAAGGAAGGAAGGAAGGAAGGAAGGAAGGAAGAAAGGAAGAAAGGAAGGAAGGAAGGAAGAAAGGAAAGAACAAACATAGACATTTAAGTTGGTAGAGTGGTTTCAACTAATGGCAATATAAAGACCTTATTTGGATCCTGATCCAAGAAAACTGTAAGATAATGACATTTGAGCAATTATAAATTTGAACATTGACTGGAAATTTGATGATATTAAGGAATTTTTAAATTTTGAGTATGACAGTGGTATTGTCATTAGCTTTAAACTGTGCTTGTGTTTTAGAGATAATGTTAAAATATTTAAAGATGTAAAGATATAAAGTCTTGATAGACTTCCTGTTTCTGGTTGCACATGTATGGAACTTGGAAGTTACCACTCCATCCTAACAAGAAAAAAGCTGGACAGACTGATGGACAACTGCTCTTGGATCCATAAAAGAGGTGAGGACACAGGCAAACTGCTGCCCCGAGATGGGAAAGACAGATAAATACAGGGAGCCACGACTTACCAGAGCAGACTCATGGGCAGAAACAACCAGAGGAAGCAGTGTTGGTAGGAGAACCTGAACTGTTCATTGACAAATTGGCCAGAGGCTCAATGTGGACAAGCCTAACAGTTAAAAACTCCACGGGGACCCACTCATAGAAGGGCCCCCACAATCTTGTGGTGTTTATCTTCAGGAGCTCAACCACCATTCCCACAGTAAATATCGGAGAAAACCCCCTCATGCTTCCAGCAGGAAGAGGTGGAAAGGAACCATTTGAAAATACCCCAGGGCACTGTGTACTTTTTTTTTTTAACAATGTCTACTCTTCAGGAGTAAGAAGTTAACCAGAGCCTAACCTGCTGGGGTTATCAGAGCCCAACCTAACTGGTAGAGAGAAATACCCAACTCGGGCTCCCTCTAGCCATCCTATTTCACCTAAGTGGGGGGAAAAAAGCTGAGAAACACATGTGATGTTCACAGTCCAGAGGCACAGGCTCGCTAAAAGACGGAGACCTGATGATGGGACTATAGAACATTTCCCCTCCCCTGCACCTCACCATCACATCACTAAAGCTTATTTACAGCAGTTCCTTTTACCCAGTGCATCATGTCTGCCTATCAAGAAAAATATTACAAGGCATACCAAAAGGCAAGAAACATAATTTGAATAGACAGAGCAAGCATCAGAACCAGACATGGCAGGGACATTGAAATGATCAGACCAGGAATTGAAAACAACTACAATTAATATGCCAGGGGCTGTAATGGGTGAAGTAGACAGCATGCAGGAACAGATGGGTGATATAAGCAGAGAGACGAAAATCCCAAGAAGGAACCAAAAAGAAATGCTAGAGATCAAAAACATTGTAACAGAAATGAAGAATGCCTTTGATGAGCTTATTAGACCTGACACGGCTGAGGAAAGAATCCCTGAGCTTGAGGATATCTCAATAGAACCCTTAAAAACTGAGAGGTAAAGAGAACAAAAACTGGAAAAAATAAATAAATAAAACAGAATATTCAAGAACCGTGGGACAACTACAAAGGGTGTAACCTGCACAAAATAAAAATGCCAGGAGAAGAGATAAAGTAACAGAAGAAGTATTTGAAACAATAATGACTGAGAATTTCCTCCAAATTAATATCAGGCACAAAATCAGGGATTCAGGAAGCTCAGAGAACACTAAGCAGGATAAATGCAAAAGAAAAGAAATACCTAGGCATATCATTTTCAAGCTACAGAAAATCAAAGATAAAATAAAAGTTCTAAAGGAAAAACATGTTACCTATAGAGGAACAAAGAAGAATTGTGTCCATCCAACTTCTGCTTAGAAACCAAGCAATAAGGGGCCAGGCGTGGTGGCTCACGCCTGTAATCCCAGCACTTTGGGAGGCCAAGGCGGGCGGATCACCTGAGGTCAGGAGTTTGAGACCAGGCTGGCCAACATGGCAAAATCCCATCTCCACTAAAAATACAAAATTAGCTGGGCATGGTGTTGTGCACCTGTAATCCCAGCTACTCAGGTGGCTGAGGCAGGAGAATCGCTTGAACACTGGAGGAGGAGGTTGCAGTGAGCCGGGATCATGCCACTGCACTCCAGCCTGGGCGACAGAGCAAGACTCCATCTCAAAAAAAAAAAAAAAAAAGAAAAAAGAAAGAAAGAAAGAAAGAAAAAAGAAACCAAGCAAGCACGAAGCAAGTGGAAGGAACTGTTTGAAGTGTTGAGCGAAAATTCTGTACCCTGCAAAATTATCCTTCAAAAGTTACAGAAATAAAGACTTTCTCAAACAACAAAAATTGAGGGAAGTTTTACCTTGCAAGAAATGTGAAGTTATTTAGAGAGAAGAAAAATGATATAAGTCAGAAGCTTCAATTTCTATAAAGAAAGGAAAAGTACTTATTGAAGAAGGAATGAGTGAAGATAAAATAAAAACTGCTATGTTTTTCTTCTTAATTGATGTAACAAATAACACTTTGTTCAAAATAATAATAGCAACAATGCATCTGATTGTGAACACTTGTGTGTGTATATACTTAGTTGTGCTTATGTGTATGTGCATGTATAGATATATGCTTATATATAAGTAAAATGAATGACAGAAATGTTACAAGGGACAGGAAGGAGGAATTGGGATGACTTTGTCATTAGAAGATACCCACACCACTTGTGAAATGATATCGTATTATTTGAAAGTAGACTTTGATTAGTTATAAATGAATATTGCAAAATCTAGGAAAATCTCTTTAAAAAGCAAAAAAAAAGAAGTATCACTGATATGTTAAGAAGGGAAAATGGAATCATATAAAATGGTCAACTAGGCCAGGCACAGTGTCTCAGGCCTGTAATCCCAGCACTTTGGGAGGCTAAAGCAGGAGAATCACTTGAGCTCAGGTGTTCAAGACCAGCCTAGATAACATGGCAAAACCCTGTCTCTACAAAAAATACAAAAATTAACTGGGTGTGGTGACATGCGCCTGTGGTCCCAGCTACGCAGGAGGCTGAGTGGGGAGGATCATTTGAGCTGGGGAGGCAGAGATTGCAGTGAGCTGAGATCGCTCTACAGCACTCCAGCCTGGGTGACAGAGCGAGACCCTGTCTCAAAAAAAATCAATACATAAAATTCTAATTAAAACCCCAAAAGACAAGAAAAAGGAGTGGAAGTCAAGACTATAATTAAAGAATAAGGGCAACAAATGAAAAACAGTAACGAATATGGTAGATATTGATCCAATTATATCAATAATCACTTTGAACATCAATGATTTAAATGTACCAATTAAAAGACAGATTGTCAGAGTGGGTCAAGAAACAAAACCTAACTATATCTACATTAAGACCACTTTAAATATAAAGGCACATGTAGATTAAAAGTAGATGGATAGAGAAAATATACTATGGTAACACAAATTAAAAGAAAGCAGGGGTAGCTCTATTAGTTTCAGACAGAGCAGACTTCAAAGCAAGGAAAGATATCAGGAATTAAGAAGGATAATATTACATAACGATAGAGAGGTAAATTCTCCAAGAAGACATAACAGTCCTTAACATGTATAAGCCTAACAACAAACCATCAAACTTCATAAGGCAAAAACTGATAGAACTGCAAGGAGAAATACAGGAATCCACTACCATAGTTGGAAACTCCAACACTTCTCTCTCAGAAACAGACAGACCCAGCATGTAAAAAATCAGTAAAGACATAGTTGAACTTAACAACAATCAACTAGATATAATTGATATCTATAGACTACTTCATCCAACAATAGCACAAATACACGTTCTTCTCAAGCTCACATGGAACATTCACCAAGATAGACCACATTCTGGACCATATAACCCACCCTAACAAGTGTAAAAGAACAGAAACCATAGAGGATCTGCTCTCAGACCACAATGAAATTATATTAGACATCAATAACGAAAGGACAACTGGAAAATCCCAAAGTCTGTGGAGATTGAACAACACATTTCTAAATAACACATGTGTCAAACAAGAGATTTTATGATTAACTTAAAAATATTTTGAACTAAATAAAAATGAAAATGCAACTTATCAAAATTAGTGGGATGCAGTAAAAGCTGTGCTTAGAGGTAAATTCTTAGCTTTGATTTTATATTTTAGAGCAGAAGAAAGGCCTAGAATCAATAATCTGAGTTTCTGCCTTAGGAAACTAGGAAAGAAGAGCAAATTAAATCCAAAGTAAGCAGAAGAAAAGAAAATAAGGTTTAGAGCAGAAATCAATGAAATTGAAAACGGAAAACCAAAAGAGAAAATCAACAAAACCAAGAGCTAGTTCTTTGAAAAGATCAAACCACCTTGAATATCAGTACTCTAAATGCAACAACTAAAAGACAGAGACTGTCAGAGTGAAGGAAAATTGATAATCCTCTAGCCAGGCTAACTAAGAAAAAAAGAGACAAGACACAAATTACTAATATCAGAAACAAAAGAGAAGACATCAATCACTGCAGAGCCTATGGACATTAAATATGAACATTATTATTTATTCATAATAAATGAATACTCTGAATACCTCTATGCTCACAAATTTGATAACCTAGATGAAACGAACCAGTTCCTTAAAAGGTACAATTTGCCAAAACTCACACACAAAAAAATAGACAATTCTATATTTTCTAAAGAAATTGAATCCAATTCTTTAGGCTGAGGTGGGAGGATGGCTTAAGCCCAGGAGTTCAAGGCTGCAGAGAGCTATGATCACCTCACTGCACTCCAGCCTGGGCAACAGAGTAAGACTCCATCTCTAAAAAATATATATAAATATAAACAAATAAATAAATAAATAAATGCCTGACCAGTACACCTTAAAACTGGCAAGGACACCAAAAACAAGGAAAGTCCAAGCAACTGTTACAGTCCAAAGAAGCCCAGGGAGACATGAAGACTAAATGTAATATGGTATCCTGAATGGGATCCTGGCACAGAAAAAGGACGCTAGGATAAAACTAAGGAAATATGAATAAATTTTCCAAAGTAGTTAATAATAAAGTATCAATAGTGGTTCATTAATTGTAACAAATGTACCATACTAACCTAAGATGTTCATAATAGGAGAAACTGGGAATAGGGTCTATAGCAACTTTCTGTACTATCTTTGCAACTTTTCTGTAAATCTAAAACTGTTATAATATAAACAGTTAATTTGTAAAAAGAAAAGATAAGAGGGCCAGCCAGATGTGGTGGCTCATGCCTGTAATCCCAGCACTTTGAGAGGCCGAGGCGAGTGGATCACCTGAGGTCAGGAGTTCGAGACCACCCTGACCAACATGAAGAAACCCCGTGTCGACTAAAAATTCAAAATTAGCCAAGCATGGTGGTGCACGTCTGTAATCCCAGCTACTCAAGAGGCTGAGGCAGAACTGCTTGAACCGGGAGGTGGAGGTTGCGGTGAGCTGAGATCTCATGATTGCACTCCAGCCTGGGCAACAAGAGCGAAACTCCGTCTCAAAAAAAAAAAAAAAAAAGAAAAAAAGAAAGGAAAAGAAACAAAGACATGCAACAACACAACCTCCAATTTTAATATTAGACTCAACAAAGGCATTTTTAATACATATAATCAGAACACGCAACAAATGGGAAAATAAAATTATAAAAAGTATACTCATTGTTGATTTAACATGTGACATAGATATACACATTCATGTAATAATATAAAGAATCATTTTCAGCTGGGCGCAGTGGCTCACACTTGTAATCCCAGCACTTTGGGAGGCTGAGGCAGGTGGATCGCCTAAGGTCAAGAGTTCAAGATCAGCCTGACCAATATGGTGAAACCCCGTTCTCTACTGAAAACACAGAAGTTAGCCAGGCGTGGTGGCGTGCACCTGTAGTCCCAGCTACTTGAGAGGCTGAGACAGGATAATTGCTTGAACCCAGGAGGCAGAGGTTGCGGTGAGCCAGGATCACACCACTGCACTCCAGCCTGGGTGACAGAGTGAGACTCTGTTCCCTCTGCCCCCCAAAAAAGAATCATTTTTATGCTCATAACTTTGTCATTTCACCACTGTAGCTATATAAAATTTATGACATAGGAAGTCTTCATATTAAACATCCATAAAAACACTTTTGATGAACACTGTATGTGTCAAGAAATTATTTAAAGTTTTTACTGTGAGAAATGAGATTGTTCTTGCATATAACCTTATCCAAGCCAGATGGAATTAGCGATGCCACTGTTCACAGAGGGCAATGTAGCATATCTAAACTATTTCTATGTTTTGTTTTAGTAGCACCCATTTTAAGAACCCAGCGTTCTTGAGGTACATTGATGGAGATGAAAGAACAAATTTTTAAAGCAATATCAGCAAACTCAGGATAGTCATTTTTAAATTTGTATACAACACAAATCCGTTTTTCTTTCCTCTTCTACTTAGGATATAGAAAGCTGGAAATGCCTCTAAAATGTGGGAAAGCTAGGTAAACTACAAAATCATAACTTTCCTTGAGCCCGTCAGAGTCTGAAGTTGCAAGACAACCAAGTAGCCTGAGTTCCGGAGAGGGACAGGGTGCCACCTAGGAGGGAGGGACGCACAAGGTCTCCCCGGAGGCTGAGTATGGGAGGAAGAAGCGGCTGTCATACAAGAGAGCGAGAAGAATCCGCAAAAATTTTAATAAAGACCAAGTATGGAATAGACACAAGAAGATTTGCAATCCCCCAAAAGCTGTTTTTCCCAAATTCCCACGGAGGGTTCAGAAGAGAGACGGGGCGGGTTGAGGGCGGGGCAAGATGGAGACGAAGGCAGGGTTGAGGTGGGAGAGCCCCTGGGGGTGCAGGAGGTGACAGCTGCTTCTGCTTCTCCAGTACTGGCCTAGAAAGAAAGTGCCGTCGGTTGCTGGGTAGAGGCAGCAAAGCCTGTTGTCCTCAAGGCACAGGCACAGACCTACCGTCACTGGGGGAGGAAATAAATCCCTCTGTCCTTGGGAGAGGGGCAGGAAATGGTCTTGGGTTCAGGACCCTACACCAACACCAACATAGGTTAGCTACCACGAGGGAGGAGTGAGGAACTCTCCCACCCAAGACCAACAAATGCAGCATTTGGCTGCCATGAGAGGGAGGGGCAGGAATGTTGAGAAAGCACGCCCCTCCTCCCCAACCCAGGCCCAGGGGACTAACCTAAAACCGAGGCTGGAAGGGCAACCCAGAGCCCACCCCACCTCCCTCTCCCTTACTTTCAATTCTGTGTTCATCTCCTGATGGATGGACAGCGGTCTACAAACCATACTTTGAATAACACTACATCATACCATCCTATGTTCTGTATATTTACATTTTTCCATAATAAAGCAGAACAAAGCAACACAATGTACATGTTGGCTGCGGTAACTTTTCCATGCCTACCAAGCTGCGTGTCTCCCACTGCCAGGCGTGAGGTGGTTCTGCCTAATGCAGCATTCTGCTTGGGTGAGAAATGTCCCTTATACTGCACATATTAACTGTAGTCGAAATAGAAGCACCGGATGTGCTAAAGAATTAGAAAAGTCAGAAATAAAAATAAACTACAACAACAACAAAGAATTAGAAAAGTCTTTAAGAGTATCTCTCATAGATGAGGAAACTGGGCCAAGAAGGTGAAGTGCCCTGCCCAAGGTCACCCTGCTGGTTATTGGGGTACGGGGCCCCAGACCCTCAATTCTCCTTATTCTAGTCTATCCTGACAATATTTACTGGGAGTGGAAATCTTCCAGAATGTAATTTAGGGCATGGACCTACACCTTTAGCACCATGCAATACCAATATCA
Organism: Chlorocebus sabaeus; assembly: GCF_047675955.1. NCBI lineage: Eukaryota > Metazoa > Chordata > Mammalia > Primates > Cercopithecidae > Chlorocebus > Chlorocebus sabaeus. The sequence goes on along the minus strand of NC_132929.1, from coordinate 44,646,456 downwards.
AATAGTTTATCAGAAAATTGGTTTAAGTAGAGAAGTATCAGAGGCACCTGGTCACCTGAGCTCTCATTATCCCACCCAGAGATAGGTCTGGGCACGCTGTGGCTAGCATCCTAGTGGCGAGGGACCCCACCCTCATAACACTCTGTATACTTAGAGGTCAAAGCAACGTTCCTTTGTAACTGCAGAAGTTGCTAGGCTGAGGGTGAGGCCTTGTTAGAAAGGAGGCTCCTCGAGGGAATGACGTCTGGAATCAGCCTGTTCTTCCATTAGCCCTAAGGAGCCAGCTCCCTGCTGAGCCACGGAAAGAGAAGGAAATGAGTCTCCAGGGCCACCTCTTCTCCCCTTTTCTTTCCTCTTTACCATAAGCAGGCTGCTGTGGCTCGTCTGAGTCTTTTGGGCTATTTGTGTCATGGACATACGAAGGTTACTAAATAAACAATGCTCTCTGCCTAGTATTTCCGTTACCCATTTTCTGATTTGATTTGATTTTTAAGTTTTATTTTATTTTATTTATTTTTGGAGACAGGGTCTGACTTTGTGGCCCAGGCTGGAGTACAGTGGCATGATCACAGCTCCCTGCAGCCTCGACCTCCCAGGCTCAAGCAATCCTCCCACCTCAGTCTCCCAAGTAGCGAGGACCACGGGTGAACACCACCATGCCCAGCTGATTTTTTTGTAGAGATGGGGTCTTATTATGTTGCCCAGGTTGGCCTTGAACTCCTGGGCTCAAGCGATCCTTCCACCTCAGCCTCCTAAAGTGCTGGGATTACAGGTGTATGCCACTGCACCAGGCTCATTTTCCAATTTTAAGGTAGCTCTTTGTAAAGTATTGATCTAATCTCAAATCTGATGGGGGATGTGATAATAAGAAAGCCTAACAGTTGTATATATTTGCTTTCACATTCACTTTTAGAATATATTTGTTTATATGTTTTGTTTATGCCAATTTGCCCAAGATCACACGGTTAGACATTGACTGAGTTGAACCTTAAACTCTGTTCTTCTGACTCAGATGTCAGCACTTTCCACAGCCATGAAATTATCTTTCACTACCTGTTCTTCCTCATTTTTGAAGTATAATTCAAGATCTGAAAAATTTGGGTCTAGAAGTTTAGCTGCAACTTTGGAGAAAAGAACATATTGTTTAAAAGGCAAACATCTCTCCCACATGCAAAAATTTATTTTGCACAAAAGTAGTCGTGTTTCTCCCAAATGTTTTATTTCCCCCACCCCACGCCCCACCCCCAAGGCACAAATTAAATTAATGCCTGTGAGACTTTGCAGATAGCTCCTCTATAAACTGTGATGCCCCTCTGGAAAGTTATCCAGTGAGTACCTAGAAGAGCCTGTTGGGAGCTACACCAAAAGCAGGAATATTCAGAGGTTAGTGCCCCATCCCTGCAGGCCCATGGATGAGGTATGACCCACATAGGGAATAATCTGGAGAGTTAACAGTAGTGGATGGGGAGAGATCCACAGCAAGCACTTGAACATTCTGTACTGATACTGCACATCTGTATGGCCAATTCCACATTGGTCCTACGTGTATATAGACCTTAGGCATTGTCACAGAGTGGTCCATTATGCGGCTAGTGATGATAAGGGCTGCAGTTGTCTCATGTGTCCAAAGCATACATAGCTTGTTCCAAACCCTTCCTCCCAGCCTGGCTACACTTTTTAGCGATAAATGATACCAGTATCATGAAACACATGTCACTACTCTCTGCTTTCAAGGACAAATTTTGTGTTTGGTTTTTCTCCCCCATAGGGAAGAAACATAAAACATAATGTCAATACAGATCCTTTACCTTTATTACTAAAGCACAGTAAACTAAGGTGCAATTTAATTGAACATATTCTGATGTAGTTCACTGTGGGCCCTCAGTGAATAGTTTGTGAACATTTTCTACTATTGCCTTGGAAAATGTTGTACAACTCAGCTTGAACAGTTTGGTTTACTTGTTTGCTAATTTGTAGAAGAAGGAATTCACAGTGTTAGATGTGTGAAAAGTGGAACGTTTTAATAATGTATTAATAATTCCATTGCTAGAACGGCTCTGCTGTCTTCAGATGATTTTCCTCCTCAGCTCTAGCACCTGTGATCTCCTGCTTACTTGCTCAGTTTCGACATACAGGAATGACTGTGTAAGGCTCGTAGAAACTTGGCATGTATTCTTTCTTTGGCATCATTTAATATATTTAAACCCAGCGGTGTATCTAGAGGCAGCCAGTGTTTCACCACCGGGTTTTATAGATATTACATGACAAATTCCAGCAGAAGACCAGAATCTAGCCTGGCTGGATTCCTGCTGAATTTCACAATTTTCTCTGGAATGTCTGGCCGACCCACTTTGGCACTGTCCTCAGGGGTTGAGGGGGGGGTTCTCTTCTTCCCTTTCTCCCATGACAAAACTCACCTCCTCTTTATTTCTTTGTGGTCTATTAGTCCAATCAACATGTTGATTGTTATTATTTTCTCTGTTTTGTGAGTTGATATTTTTTTCTTAATTTTGTACTTCCCCTTTAGGAATATATTTTAAATTTAGAATCAGTCAGGATTTTACTTACAGTAATTGAAGAAATTGGCTTTCCAGTTTTTAGATGAGTGCATGCAAACCGAAATCAAAATGTATTGCTATTAGTGAAAATCAAATGAAATCAGTTTACAAAATATAAACAGGGAAAATATTCACTAATGTGAACTGCAAATGATGATCCATTATTTGTTAGTAACATAGAAAGGAAAAAGCTAGCTTCCTTTTTTACCTAAAAAAAAAAAAAAATTAGCAAAATACATCTAGACCAAAGTAATTCAAGTTTTGAGAGAACTGGTCTTCCCAGATCAGCAATAAAGAAGGAATTGATGACATAATAACTTCACTTGCCAATAGCCATAAGAAAGTAGGAATTCTTCAATATGGTGCTCAAGCCAAGAATTTTTTATTTGGGGAAAATATAAGTTAAATTATCTTTGCCTATCTTATACCAGAAATGCCTAGGTAGATCAAATAGTTAAATATGTAACTGTCAATCCATAAATAGAGAAAATAAAGTTGCATATCTACCAGGTGCTATTCACCAAACAGAATCTCCCTCTCTCAATGGAGAATAATTAATTTCCTAAGTTTAAGAGCAATGTTAGAAATTCTGCTGGGTGTACTGGCTCATGCCTATAGTACAAACACTTTGGGAGGCCTAGGTGAGAGAATCGCTTGAGCCCAGGAGTTTGAGACCAGCCTGGGCAACATGGCAAAATCCAGTCTCTACAAAAAAAAAAAAGAAAAAAATTTAATTAGTCAGATGTGGTGGCATGCACCTGTAGTCCCAGCTACTTAGGAGGCTGAGGTGAGAGGTGAGAGGATCACTTGAGCCCAGGATGTTGAGGCCATAGTGAGCTGAGATTGCACCACTACTCTCCAGCCTGGGTGACAGAGTGAGACCCTGTCTCAAAAACAAAAACAAAAACAAAAACAAACAAAAAAAAAAACCTCAAAGGAAAAGGAAAGTAGCAGTAGATTTAATTACATTGGAAAAAATTACAACAACTATGATAAATGGTAAAAATCTTTACTAAGTGAAAACCTCACATGTATAAACAAAAAAAACCCTCAAGGTCCAAACAAATCAATGGGCAAAAAAATATGAATAGATAATTATTTTAATAAAGGGCTGGGGGAGGTGGCTCAAACCTGTAATCCCAGCACTTTGGGAGGCCAAGGTGGGCAGATCACCTGAGGTCAGCAGTAGTGTGGTGGTGGGCACTTGTAATCCCAGCTACTAGGGAGTCTGAGGCAGGAGAATCACTTGAACCTGGGAGGTGGAAGTTGCAGTGAGCTGAGATCTGAGATCTGCCACTGCACTCCAACCTCGGTGACAAAGTGAGAGACTCCATCTCAAAAAAAAAAAAAACCAGAAAGAAAAAACAAAAATAACTAATAGGCAAAAAATACATTTAACCTCAATTATTTACAAATTTATGCAATACAAATATCATTTTGCCAAATTCAAATAGTGCACATTACTTAAAATTGATTCTAATAAGCAATTCTGCAGTAAGATGAATTTCTGCTCACTATGGCGAGTACATACGTTTTTGACTTTCTGGAACCAGTTCAGTCATGTATACCAGTAATCTGAAAAGTGGTGATATCTTTTGACATACGGGTACCATGAGGCTGACTGTATTTCTGTGATGTTGTTCACCACGATGTTGGGTTCCCCTGGTTGATTACATTTACTTTTTTTCTTTTTTAGGGAAGGATACTGCAAGGGCAGTGCCATGTGCTTCATTCGGCCTCACATCAGGTGGCACAACGTACCTGACAGTGGCAGCCTTAGCGGTGCTGAGCTGAGTAACACAGAGTAAACCACTCAGCCTTTAAATCCATGATATAAGCCTTCATATCATTTTTAATATGTGAAATAATCAAAGTTAGATTTTACAATTACCTTAGAAAGAAACTGCAAACATAAGTTCTATTTGTAAAATATTGGGAGGAGGGTATTTTCTAATATATGTTGTAAAAAATATTTCAATGGTGAGCATGTAGTTGGTTATATATACTTTTTGAATACAACTTACAAAGTGATGGATTCAAATTTGGTAAAATTAGAACGGCATCTAGAGAAGACTTCTTTAATTTTCTATACCACATAGAAAAATGCATCATCAAAATGAGTGAAGCTGGGCTGCCTCTAAAAACAGAACTATAATGCATTCCTTTTTTTTTTTTTGAGGTTGAGTGTCCCTCTGTAGCCCAGGCTGGAGTGCAGTGCATGATCTCGTCTCACTGCAACCTCCACCTCCCGGGTCCTGGTTCAAGCAATTCTCCTGCCTCACCCTCCTGAGTAGCTGGGATTATAGGCACGTGCCACCATGCCCAGCTAATTTTTGTTTGTTTGTTTGTTTTGTATTTTTAGTAGAGACGGGGTTTCATCATGTTGGCCAGGCTGGTCTTGAACTCCTGACCTCATGATCCACCAGCCTTAGCCTCCCAAAGTGCTGGGATTATAGGCGTGAGCCACAGCGCTCAGCCAGTGCATTTGATTTTGACTGGATTATCAGTTCAGAAGTTTCCCAATACCAAATTCTACCACTCTGTCTAAGGAAGGACTCTCTCCATATTTTAGCTCCTAGGTCACCCTCCCCAGTCTTTATACGATGTAAAATAAGCTGTCTGCCTCTGCTCAAAAGGGCTGAATGGGATACAAGGATACATGCATTGATAGGGTTTTAATGGATTCTTCTTCCGGAAAGGGGACAGTCCCACACCATGCTATGGCCTTCGATGTTATTTTTTAACAACTTCTAAATAACAACATGTTGTTTTTTAAATCCGCTTGAAGATGTATATATTCACCACCCAAGAGAGTACAAATTTGAGACTCCAACTTTAGGTCTACCCCACTACATGGCTTCTGTACACCTTAGCGAACTGTGGCACTTAGTAGGGTCAACAAAACTCATCCTGTGGCTGATTGGCACATGATGGATGGACTTCGAAGAGGGTCAAATCATTTTATGGTACACGATGGCTAAAACACGGTTAGGAATGTCAGGTTGTCTGATGCAAACCTATTTTGAAATTCTGAGGTTGCAACCTCAGTCTTTAGAGTCTATGCCCAAAGCTTTCTATGGCCCTGTTCTTCCCCCAGAGACACCATATGTTGGAGAAGCAGAGTCCCATGAGCCTCTTCATTAACGTTTCATGAGGAAGACTTATCCTTCTGTATGGATGTTATCAAAACACCCTGAGAATATACTTACAGTTGAACCATTTTTTTCTCACTTGAATAAAATTAACTTGCATACAGTAGTCCCCACTTATCCACAGCGGATACGTTCCGAGACCCCCAGTACATACCTGAAACCATGGATAGTACCGAACCCCGTATATTCTATGTTTGTTCTATTCACACATACCTATGATATAGTTTAACTTATTACTTAGGTGCAGTAAGAGATTAACAACAGTAACTAATAGTAAAATGAAACAATTTTAACAATATTCTGTAATAAAAGGCATATAAATGTGATCTCTCTCTCCCAAAATATCTTTTATTTTTATTTTTATTTTATTTTACGTATTTATTTATTTATTGAGACAGAGCCTCACTCTGTCACCCAGGCTGGAGTACAGTGGTATGATCTCGGCTCACTGCAACTTCCACCTCCTGGATTCAAGCAATTCTCCCTGCCTCAGCCTCCCAAGTATCTGGGATTACAGGCACCTGCCACCACACCCAGCTAATTTTTATATTTTTAGTAGAGACAGGGTTTCGCCATGTTGGCCAGGCTGGTCTTGAACTCCTGACCTCAGATGCCCCACCTGCCTTGGCCTCCCAAAGTGCTGGGATTACAAGCATGAGCCACTATGCCCAGTCCTTTTTTAAATTTTTAAATTTATTTTTATTTTTCGGGTACACAGTAGGAGTATATATTTATGGGGTACATGAGATATTTTAATACAGGCAATGCATAATAATCGTATCCGGTTAAATGCAATTATTTACCTTCATCTCAAACATTTATCTTTTGTGTTGCAAACAATCCAATTACACTTTTAGTTATTTAAAAATGTACAATTAAATTATTTTTTACTATAGTCACTCTGTTAATAGCAAATACTAGGTCTTATTCATTCATTCCAATTATTTTTTGTACCCCTAAAATATCTTATTGTACTATATCATGAGTAACTAAAACCTTGGAAAATGAAAGCATGGAATACTGCATATTTTCCACCTTCAGCATGTGTGTGTCTTAACAGTCAGCCAGGGAAGCTGCCCCACTCCTTCTCATCAGGCCTTCTAACATACTAGCATCCTTGTGGAGAGCCAGGGCTGTGTCCTGTGGGTTAGTGATATGATCAAGATTCCTAAGTACAAAACTGAAGCGCAGGACCTTAGAGCTAGTATACATCTGAGGCAAGACGTTGAAAGTATTCTGCAGCCCTTGCCATGTGAAAGCAAACTGCTTCTGGTGTTACTTCTTATTGGGATGGAGAAAAAAGCATTTGCCAAATTCATAATGATGTAACACAGGCTATGAAGGAGACAATGTCTGTAAAAGCAGATGCAATTAAAGTCATTGTCATTTCATTCTCTGATTTATTCTATATACTGCATCAGCCGTATTGTCAGTTAAATTGCAGATGTGATAGAAATCATTACTTCTGGCTGGATGTGGTGGTGCATGCCTGTAATCCCAGCACTTTGGGAGGCCAAGGTGGGCAGATCACCTGAGGTCAGGAGTTGGAGACCAGCCTAGCCGACATGGTGAAACACTGTCTCTACTAAAAATACAAAAATTAGCTGGGTGTGGTGGTGGGCGCCTGTAATCCCAGCTACTTGGGAGGCTGAGGCAGGAGGATCGCTTGAACCTGGGAGGCGGAGGTTGCAGTGAGGTGAGATTGTGCCATTGCACTCCATCCTCGGCAACAAAGCGAGAATGACTCCATCTCAAAAAAAAAAAAAAAAAAAAAAAAAAAAAAAAAGAAAAGAAAAAAGGAGAGAGAGAGAAGAAAGAAAGAGAAATCATCACTTCCGCATCTTTCAAGTTTTGGATAGTAGTGCTAACCGCTATGTTTCCCCCAGCAATGCAGTATTACTCTTTAATTTAGTTTTTAAAAAAGCAGGGGAAGGGGGAATGTCTTGGTTCTTCCAATAATAACAGCTCTTATCCCATAGAGGGGATCGAGTGTGAAAATTCTGCCAGTTTCTAAGTATATCAATTTCAACTGTACACTCAGGAACTTGGGGAATAATCACCAGATAAATTCAAAATATCTTACCCCAGGTGTTCCTTAATTCCATGCCTTAAGAAAAACACAGTTTACCAGCTCTCTCATTCTCTGGTCCTCTCTATCTGTATCTATGAGAGTAATTCTATGGGATAATTCCTAAAAGTAAGATTGCTGGGTCAAAGGGAAAATATAGATCTTCATCCCATAAACAACATATTACTTGCCAATCAGCTAACTATCTTGTTTTAATCTTTATGTCTTTAACTTTTAGCGATACAAAGCACTTTTAGACCTCCCTTCTCCATCCCAAATATCTTCAGATGTCCTTAGAGTCCTTGTCACAATGAGCCTACTATGAGATAGAGTCAAAGCAAAGCACCATTTGTTCCCCCGCCTGCTGAGAGCCCCCACCTTCACAAATGGGCCAGAGTAGCTTTCAAGCTCCTGGTATTTTCCTTTTATTAGCATACAGTTACTTGATCAATGACAACCAGTCATCTGTGGGAGGCATGCAGTACAGCTCTCAGCTGTTTGTCATGCTGGGTTCTTCTCTGAGGGTCCCCAGCTTCCCTTTCATTCTGGGTTTGGGAACTGACTCAGATCATGGAATCAGCAGCGGAACTGTTACTCTCTAGACTGGTGCCTCAAGACAGGGCTCCATTTACTAAACCCAGGCTGGATTTTATTATTGTTGTTGCTGATGCACAAATCAAGTATAAATTTTATCAACTGCCCATATTATCAACTGGAAATAGTTCAGTGACTAAGATGCACCATGCCATGGAATACAAGTTAAAATACTGAGGTATATGTAAATGAACTGACCTGGAAAATTCCCTAAATACCTTGGAGTGAAAAAAAGCTATAGAAAATGTTCCCAATTTACCATTTATATAAAACACACAGCAACTCAAAAACTATATATTTATGTATTTACATATTTGTATTTGTGTGTAAATACATAGATAACATTCTGGGAGAATCCACATCAAAAAGGCAATAACAGTTACATCTCAGGAGACACGTGGGATTGCAGGGGAGTTGGGGTGGTGAGGGAAGCTTTTTTCCCCCCTCTTTATGCTTGAGTTTTTTGCCAAAGTGTTTTCAGGTATGGTTCATGTCACATTAAAAAACAACAATAATTTTTAAACTCAGAAATTGAAAACCAAATATCATATGTTCTCACTTATAAGTGAGAGCTAAGCTATGAGGATGCAATGGTATAAGAATGACATATGGACTTTGGGGATGCAGGAGGAAGGTTGGGAGGGGGGTGAGGGATAAGAGACTACACATTGGGTACAGTATACACTGCTCGGGTGATGGGTGCACTAAAACCTCAGAATTCACCGGGAAAGAACCTATCCACATAATCAAAAACCACCTGTACTCCAAAGACTATTGAAACAAAAAACTGTCAAAGAAACAACAATACTTTTTAATCCAGAAGTTTGTGGAAAGGTGATGGTAAGAATGTACCTCTCATTTCTCCCTTTGCCCTCAGCAGGCTTCTGTCCACTGCGCTGCAAATATTTAAAGCAATGGCCTCATCTCTAGATCTTGCTGACAACACTGACACCTAATTACACAATATAATGTAATATCATGGCTTGTTTTCTCCTTGTGTGTTTTGTCTCCTTTTCATGGTACAAAGTTCTCTTCCTTCTGTATCCCACACAGCATTTATCAATGTGCTCAGTAAAGACTTAATAAATAAATAAAGCCTCATGCAACTCTCCTTAAAGCAGAAGGGCCTTCTCCTCTCCAACACCCCTATGCCAAATCAAGTGAAAATCCAATTGTTTCTTCAAAATTTTGTTCAAATGTTATTTCCTCTGGGAATCTTCCTCAGACACATTTCTTCAATTACAATTTGAAAAATGTTTTACCTCTCTTCTCATAACACTTTAAACACACATTCTTATACCTATAATATAATATTTATTTTATTACAATTACTGCATTTCAATTTGTCGCTTGTCAGCCTTCCCCTCTAGCCTACATTCCTGGAGGACAGGGAGCCAGGCATGTCACCCATCCCTCATGATAATGCAGCTCTTCACACCCACCCCAGCTTTGCAACAGCAGGTGCTGAATAGGTATGTCAAATTCAGTTGAAATTAAAAGGATAAGAGAGGTTGTTATATGGAAATTTTTCTACACATGAATCTTCTTTTATGTAATCCCACATGGAGCGATCAATGGTAATTCAGCCACTGAGACAACGTCCCACACAATACTTACTCTTCCTCTCTTTAAAATAAACCTCTCCTCCCAAAGGGGTTATGATCCTGTTCTTTAAGCTCAGCCATACTCCCTTTCTCTGCTAGACTCTCCACGTATCTATGCCCATCATTCCCAGGGGGACTTCCTAACAGTGAATTTGCTGGATCAGAGAGAAGAAGCTCCATTCTCATCAAGCACTGGGTATTATACGCCTTTGCCAATTGGCCTGACAAGATATGGCTCCTTTTTGTTTAAAGTTGCATTTCTTTGATGTTCAGTGCTCCGTCTTGTCTTCCTCCTCCACCTTCTTCACCCACACACCTTTTGCTGTCCTGAGGAACAACACTTTCCTCCTTTTAATGTTTTCACGTTACCCTGATGGAATTAACAGGCAATCATCGTCAGTTATCCAGGGATCTGATTGTTCACTTGGGGCAGGAGGCCGGAGCCATATCAAAGAAGACCTGCCTCCAACGTGGTGGGCCACTTGCCTGACAACAGCAAGGAAACTTGAGGCAACTATCTGTATCAGTGCGGCAGCCTGGCCTAGTTAATTCCAGCTCACTCTTCAGACCTCGCTTCAAAAGGCAAGTCCTCAAGCCTTTGCTGACTTCCGGATGCACTCAGATTGTCCTATTCTGAGCTCTGATAACTATTTTTTCATTGTGCATTTATTTTACTCACATTTGTAATTTACATGAGGACACAGCACTGGACTTTCTGTTGCTCATCATCTCCTATCACAGTGCTTAACGCCTAGTAGGAGCTCAATAAATATTTGCAAAATGAATCAAAGAAAACCATCAATTGGTAATTCTAAATGAAATCCCCAGAGCCGGGCATGGTGGCTCACAGCTGTAACCCCAGCACCTTGGGAAGCCGGGATGTGTGGATCACTTGAGGTCAGGAGTTTGAGACCAGCCTGGCCAACATGGTGAAACCCCGTCCCTACTAAAAATACAAAATTAGCCAGGCGTGATAGTACATCCCTGTAATCCCAGTTACTCGGGAGGCTGAGGCAGGAGAATCGCTTGAACCCGGGAGGCGGAGGTTGCAGTGGGCCGAGATGGCGTCATTGCACTTTAGCCTGGGCAACAAGTGCCAAACTCCATTTCAAATAAATAAATAAGTGAAATCCCCCTAGCAGTGGTTATCCCTGCCTGCGCATTAAATCACCTGTGAAATTTCTTTTTTAAAAAATAAAATAATACTGTCTATCCCAATAGTAGACTTTTTTTTTTTTAAGACGGAGTTTCGCTGTTATTGCCCAGGCTGGGATGCAATGGCGCGGTCCGGCTCACTGCAACCTCCGCCTCTCAGGTTCAAGCGATTCTCCTACCTCAGTCTCTCGAGTAGCTGGAATAACACATGTGCACCACTACGCCTGGCTAATTTTTGTATTTTCAGTAGAGACAGGGTTTCACCATGTTGGCCAGGCTGGTTTCGAACTCCTGACCTCAGGTGATCCGCCCGCCTCTGCCTCCCAAAGTCTGGAATTACAGGCGTGAGCCAGCAGTAGACCTTTTAAATCAGAATTTGCAGGTGATTCCTCACGTGCCACCACGGTTAAGAAACTGATGATCTATGCCAACCTCCTTGACAAGGAAGGCCATTGGCCACCAGGGGGCGCGCAAACAACACCAATAGTTCCAGGAAGCTATTTGCAGCTACCCAAGGACTTCTTTGATGAGTTTGTCCTTTCAGTGACAATTTTAGATCTAGATCCATTTACACACACACACGCACGCACGCGCGCGCACACACACACACACACACAGGATCCTACTTCGTAACATAAAAAAAGTGAAAAATGAACAGCAGAGGCATGGTGTCTTTTGTGGGTTCTGCCCCGCAAGGGCGAGGCAGCATGAGTTTGGGTTGGTTGGTTTGTCTGTTTGTTCCGGAGACTCGCTCAGTCCCCCAGGCTGGAGTGCAATGGCGCGATCTCGGCTCACTGCAACCTCCCACTCCCGGGTTCAAGCGACTCTCCTGCCTCAGCCTCCAGAGTAGCCGGGACTACAGGCGCGCAACACCACGCCCGGTTCATTTTTGTATTGTTGGCGGAGACGGGGTTTCACCGTGTTGGCCAGGCTGGTCTGGACTCCTGACCTCAAGCTTAGTCCGCCCGCCTCTGCCTCCCACAGTGCTGGGATTGCTAGGCAGCATGAGTTTTTAACCCTTGGCTGCAGAACACTGAATGGGCTCCGCGGGCTACATTGTTTAGTTTTCACAGGTGAAGGGCGAGACATTTTTGGCTAGGAGGGAATGCAGTGGATGGGCACTAGCCTTGGATCTCTTAAGGCAACCCCACGTCAACGTCCAAAGTTTTAGCTGCTTTATTTTAAAACTTAAGGTGAGCCACTACTCACTTTGTCACCATTAAGTGGCAGCTCTACTCCCAAAGCTTTGTGCCCCAAACACCAGAGATCACTTTGCTGGTAGAAGTTTGGTGCCAGAATACCCGACTCTGTGCCTCAATAGTCAACTTTTCTAACTTCAGGGCCTTCTGTGTGCCAGGCCTGGTGCTAGGGATTTTAGCACATCCACACATTAACTCACTAGCTTTTAACGACCACCCTGCAAAATAGCTAGTAATATCCTGTTTTACAGATGAGGAAACCTGAGCTCAGAGAAGTTAAGTAATTTGCCCCAGGGCACACATATCTTCTGACTCTAAGGCCGTGGTTGTAGCCAAGTCAGACAAACCTGGGATCCCAATTGCACCACTGACAAACCATATTAACTTGGACAAGCCGTGTCATCTTCCTGAGGCTCCATTTCTTCATCTGTAGGAGGCAGTGTTATGGAAATCAAATAACATACATGCACGCAGCCAATGTGATACCTGAACACGGAAGGCACTTCATAAATAGGTATGTCTACCTGTGCCTCTTTCTATCTTTACTTCTTTCCTTATTCTCTCCAACCAGAATGAGATAGGTTATCAATTGCTGGCTCTGAAAGGGAGCATGGTCCACCATTCTATCTTTTGAATACTTCCAGCTCTGGCACTCACTGCTGTGTGGGGGACCCCACTTCTTTACCTTCCCCTAGATATAAAGGTGAGTACTAGGAAGAATTCCAAGATGGTGAGTGTTCTGGATACTGAAACACTTTCACCAAGAGAGGAAATTTCTTCTCAGGAAATTCGTAGTTCATCTAGTGTCTGGCTAGACACATGATTGCCCAAAAGCAGGAGGCGGGGTCTTCACATTGTCCTTCTCAAGTATACCCCGCAAGAATTTTACACATTCTAGCAGTTGCCGTCTACAATTTTTCATTCTAAGTTGTTTGTTGTCTGTCGTGGGAGTTGACATTTTTAAAGAAAACTTTCATAATGTTCTTTTAAATATATACAATGGGGCCGGGCGTGGTGGCTCACGCCTGTAGTCTCAGCACTTTGGGAGGCCAAGGCGGGCAGATCGCCTGAGCTCAGGAGTTCGAAACCAGCCTGCAACATGGCGAAACCCCGTCTCTACTAAAAATACAAAAATTAATCAGGTGTGGTGGCACATGCCTGTAGTCCCAGCTACTTGGGAGGCTGAGGCAGGAAAATCACTTGAGACCAGGAGGCAGAGGTTGCACTGAACTGAGATGGCGCCACTGCATTCCAGCCTGGGCAACAGAGTGAAATTCCATATAAAAATAAGTAAAATAAAAATAAAAATAAACAAATATATACAATGGAAAATAATTAGTATGTAATTTGATTTCCATTGTCTATTTAAAACATACATGAGCTAGCTCATCTGTAATAGTCAAAAATGTTACATCTTTTTTTCTCCTTCAATTCAAAATTTTACATAAAAATATATCTTTACATTTCAAAGTTTTTTAAATTGATTACCATATTATCCTTATCTATAACTAAAATATGGGGAAATTTATTTTAATTTTTAAATTTCATATGATTCTAAATGTTAAAAAATCCAAATTGAGTTATCATTGCAAGTTATCATCTGTATAAAATTAAACAAAACATCAAGTTATAATTTTTTAATTAAGTATAAAATGCTGAATTACATTAACCATATCATGTTTAAATTATATTAAATTATATATGTATTCCTTAATGAAATAGGCTTTTGTTTTTCAGTTAGTTCATATGTGTATGGAAAATATCACTGATTATTAAAATGAGACAGGGTTCAGAATAAATCCTATTCCTATTTTTATTTCTGTACATGTTAATACTTAGAAAATGTGTTTACCGGCTGGGCACAGTGGCTCATGCCTGTAATCCCAGCATTTTGGGAAGCTGAGGCGTGCAGATCACCTGAGGTCAAGAGTTCGAAACCAGCCTGGACAACATGGTGAAACCCCTTCTCTACTGAAAATACAAAATTAGCCAGGCAGGCATGATGGTGCACGCCTGTAATCCCAGCTACTTGGGAGGCTGAGGTAGGAGAATCACTTGAACCCAGGAAGCGGAGGTGGCAGTGAGCCGAGATCGCACCATTGCACCCCCACCTGGGCAACAGGAGTGAAACTCCATCTCAAAAATAAATAAATATATTTATGTTTATTAAAAAAAAATGTTCATTTCTATACCTGTGTGTGTATGTGTGTGTGTATATATATATCAGTGAGTGGAAATTGAAGGAATTTTGTTATGCAATGTCATTCAACTTTTTAAAATTTTTTTGAGTTATATGCCAAAAATCCCATGATGACCTAATGCCATGCTGTGCCCTTAACACATAGATGTCTGGACGATGAAAAGCCATGCCTTCAGTTTATGGTGCCTTGATCCCCATTAATAATGAATGCTTCAGTGTATCTTTCTTTGGTGCTCCAGAGGCAGAGACATAGTAAGAAGTGAAATGGGTAAGTGAGAAGCCTTTCTTTTATAAAGTGAGAGAAGCAGAATTATAAAGGGAAAGCTTCATGACACCTGGGTTACAGGCATGCCATCAGGCAGAAGTAGGGGCTTCCTGGTTCCTGAGATGGCAAGCTGTGTTAATAATGTGGTCTTCTAATGTGTAAAGCAAATGTGAACAGAACACCACAAAGATAAACAGACAAATCATAGCTGCAATGGGAGATGAGATGTTAATATACTCATCTCACTAATAGGACAAACAAGAAAACCAATAAGGGATAGAGATTTGAACACATCAGTAACTCAATTGATGTAACGCACATTTATAGACCTGTGACAACAATCTGCAAAGCACATCCTTCACATCACATACAGAATATTTACAAAAATTGACTATATACACCGCCAAGTATGTGAGGTAATGCATATGCTAATTAGCTCAATTTAGCCATTCTAAATGTATACATTGTCAAAATATCATGTTGTATATTATAAATACAATTTTTCTCAATTTTTAAAAAAATGGGCCAAAGACGTTGACAACACCTCACCAAAGAAGATATATAGATGACAAGTAAACATATGAAAAGATGCCCACATCATATGTCATCAAGGAAATGCAAATTAGAACAACAACAAGATATCATTGACCAGGCACAGTGGCTCATGCCTGTAATCCTAGCACTATGGGAGGCCGAGACGGATGGATCACCTTAGGCCAGGAGTTTGAGACCAGCCTGACCAATGTGGCGAAATTCCCTTTCTCCCCAACAAAAAAAGAAAAGAAATTTAGCTGGGCATGGTGGCACGCACCTGTACTCCCAGCTACTCGGGAGGCTGAGGCATGAGAATCACATGAACCGGGGAGGCAAAGTTTGCAGGGAACTGAGATGGCGCCACTGCACTCCAGCCTGGTACAGCTACTTTGGAAGACAGTGTAGCAGTTTCTTACAGAACTAAACATACTCCTATCATAGGATCCAGCAACTGTGCTCGTTGGTATTTACCCAAAGGTGTTAAAAACTGATGTCTACACAAAAACCTGCACACCAATGTTTATAGCAGCTTCATTCCTAACTGCCAAAACTTAGAAGCAATCAAGATGTTCTCAGTAGATGAATGAATAAGCTATAGTACATCCAGACAATGAAATATTATTCAGCACTGAAAAGAAATGTGCTATTAAGCCATGGAGGAACCTTAAAGGCATATAACTAAGTGAAAGGAGCCAGTCTGAAAGGGGTACATACTGCATGATTCCAGCTATATGACATTCTGGAAAAAGCAAAATTGTAGAGACAGTAAAAAAAATCAGGAGTTGCCAGAGTCTGAGGCAGGGTGGTGAATAGATAGAGCATAGAGAATTTTTAGGAGACTGAAACTACTCTGTATGGTACTATAATGGTGAATAACTATCATGACACACACATCCAAACACATAGAAAGTACAACATTAGGGGTGAACTATAATGTAAACTACAGACTTTGGGTAATTATGGTGTGCCAGTTTAAGTTCATCAGTTGTAACAAATGTACCACTCTGGTGAAAAATATTGATAATAGTGGAGGCTATGTACGTCCCAGGGCAGCGGGTATATGAAACATTTCTGTACCTTCTTCTCAATATTGCTGTGAACCTAAAACTGCTCTTAAAAAAAAAGTCATTTTTAAAAGGGACATCATAGCAGTCTTCCAAAACTTATGTTTACTCCTTATTATGTTAATAAAGTCTATCCATATTGTTAATGTCAGTTATACATTCATTTTCTCCACCTTTTGGTGTCTGCATAATTACTGAAAATCCTAAGAGCTTTTATTTATGAAGATTTCCTCTAACAATAACATAGATATTAAAAATTAAATGAGAATTGTTAAAAATATTTATTTGTTTTAAAATAACACGGACCCCATTGAATAGTCACATAGAAACATACATTTTATTAGAAATGACTGTATTTCTCAAGACGCAAAAAAATTTTAGTGAGAAAACTAAATCATTACTTTGCAAATCTTCTTAGTGTCTGGCCAAATAGAAGACAGCCAGCTTCTTTTATCTGCCCCGGCATTTAATTTGCTGTGAAACGCTGTTTGGTAGAAATATATGAAGATAATCCAAGCTCACACGGATGAGGAACTGGAGAGGGGAGGAATATTTCAGTAGCCTTTATAGATCATTGTGGCCGCTTTGTAAGGTTTAGTTGCAGGATAGAAATCTGACACCATATCAATAAACTTTTAGTATGCAGTCATGTTAAAATCCATTGGTCTGTCTTGCAGTTTGAATGGATTTTTGCCCCTGTTCAACTTTGCAGTAATCAGATTGACACTAGCACTCTCATCCCATCATGTGACAACCACATGTGATTCGTGGGAACCCCGGGAAGCTGAGGGACCAAAGAAGGCTCCACAACTCCGAGTGGCCAACGTGATGGTGCCCTTGAGATTTTCCTCTCTTTCAGCTCATGGCAAAGCACTGAAGTTTGCAGGCAGTAAGTTACATGGATTTACAAATTAAATCATTTCTTGTTAACCTAAGCAACCCTCCCAAGATGGACAAATGTTACAAAATTAGACCTTCAAAGGAACCTTGGATCAAAGATGACACTAAAAAAAACAAGCACAAGTGCACAACAAGAGAATGGCAAACCTGACACATCTCCTGCCTATTTGCAAGGTTACAAACAGCAACCATCAAATTATCAGGTCTGTCCAAAAGTCAGCTAAAAAGACTTGAAGTTATCAAGAAGACTGTGGGAGATACAGTAATGCCTTGCTTAAGGATGGGGATAAGTTCTGAGAAATGCGTTATTTGGTGATTTTGTTGTTGTGTGAACATCATAGAGTGTGGTTACACAAACCTAGAAGGGATAGGCCACTACACCCCTAGGCTACGTGGTATAACCCATCGTTTCTAGGCTACAAACCCGTACAGCACACAACTGTACTGAATACCATAGGCAACGGTAACAAAATGGTGTCTGTGTATCTAAACACCTCTAAACATAGAAATGGTACAGTAAAAATACAGTATAAAAGAAAAAATGGTACACTTGTATAGCGCAGCTGCATTATAGTCTTTTGGGGCCATGGTCATATAGGTGGTCTGCTGTTGACTGACACATTGTTATGCAGTGCATGTCTATACATTATTTACACCCACTATTGTTAGCCACAACCATTACTTCACATACACACTAAACCTAAGACAGTGCTATAAGATTATGAAGCAAAGCATTTACATCTGTGTGTGTGTGTGTGTGTGTATATGTTAGTTTAGAAAGTAGACATCAGAAGAATTCCTTTTTTTTTTTTGAGAAGGAGTCTCGCTGTGTTGCCCAAGCTGGAGTGCAGTGGCGCAATCTCGGCTCACTGCAAGCTCCATCTCCCAGGTTCATGCCATTCTCCTGCCTCAGCCTCCCGAGTAGCTGGGACTACAGGCGCCCGCCACCTCTCCCGGCTAATTTTGTTTTTGTATTTTTAGTAGAGACGGGGTTTCACCGTGTTAGCCAGGATGGTCTCGATCTCCTGACCTCGTGATCCACCCCCCTCGGCCTCCCAAAGTGCTGGGATTACAGGCATGAGCCACTGCACCCAGCCAAGAAGTCCTTTATTGTAAAGAAAGTCCAAAATAGTCTTTGCTGTCACTAGGAAAATATAAATTATTCAGTCTTGTATTTGACCTAAGTGTATACAAGATGTTGTGTACAGATTGTTCCCTCAAGTAGCTGAACATTTCCCTACTTTATTTTCAAGATGACATCTTAGTTTTTAAATAATTAGAAATAGTGAATAGGAATTAACGTTGGAGTGTCCTGAATATCTTGCATCTGATTTGGCAATAAAAGACAAAAGAAAGGCTGTACTCAACTCTCAAAACTTGGGCCAATATTATACATCCAATAGTATGATACTTGGCGTGCCCAAATTAGCACATAACTTATAATTAAGTGTGTAGTTGTTTATCTCTACTCAGTGACAGGCTGTGAACAGAAGGTGACAATGGTGAGGATTATATTGTCATTGTTCTGAAGAGCAATCAGAAATTATCTGGTTTTTAAAAATTCTCCTTTTATAAATGAACAGAAAGTCATTCTGTTGCATTTTTAGGATCCAAACCAAGAAAAAGTGTATCTGATATATAAATTACATACTTGGGAACAGCTTAAATCTCAGAGTTATGAAATATCTTAACACCTTTTATATTTGGTATAAGATATTTTGTTGTTTATTGAGCTGATCAGCTTACAGTTTAATATGACCAGATATCACCCACTTTTCTCACCCGGCCTGGCAGGGCAGGAATGATTACTCTCTCCTGGCTCTCTCATGGCACTTCATACATAAACGCCATATGGCACTGTCCACCAAGTGTCATCGCCTTGGCTCACATTGCTGCATAACTGACTAGACCAAATCCTTCAAAGGCTGAACCATTTCTCATTTCTTTCCTGCATCTCCCAGAGTCACTGCCATAGAGTAGACATCAGTATATAAGACACATTTGTAAAATTCATGTGTTTTATTGAACTATCTGGACCATTCCCGAGCTTCTTTGGATTTTAGAGGCTATAGATTGGGTGTGATGCTCCAATCCATCTAACAAGTAACTTGTTAAGGCTGAGCTTTAGGTGAGGCCCAAAGCAAGAGCAGGTTCTATAGTGAGTCCAGGTGTGGCATAGGTCATGCTGCCTGGGACTCAGGACCGTGACCCAACAGATCTAACAGTACTTGGAGGTCTGTGGTAAATAAAAAGGCTGTATGGAACAGGGAAGTCCCAATAAGAGAACCCTAGCACAGTCCCATAGTGTTTTGAAGCAAAGCTACACCTTCCTGAGCTGACAACTAATCTTACTTTGAGAAGAAGACCCTGGTTCACCTCAAGGACTTTGTAGATTCTGAACATTTGACTATTTGGTTGTTTCCCCGGGAAGCCAATTCTAAGATGGGGTTTGACGGACAGAAGGTATATTGGAGACTGCGTTTGGGAGCAACAGTCTGTTAGAGAGTAAGAGAGACAGGATTGGTTAAAGAGTAAGAGAGACAGAGGAAGAAGGTGAACTGTGATTGTTGCAACAGAGGCCTCAGCTGCTCACACAGGGAACTCAGATTGGGATGTCCCTACTGAGTTGTCCTGCCTTGAAAGGGAACAGGCGCCAGTGTTGCCATATCAACCAGGTATTAGATGTGGGAACCATGTAACCTTGGACAAAGCTGTTCCCGTGAGCTTTGAGGAAATTTCACAGGAAGCTCAGCTGTGGCAGCCTCAATCCTAGATTGGGAGATGTGAGCTGAGTGCCACAGTATCCACTCTACCATAAGACTGAGTGACTATGTGGCTTGAGTTTCCCACCATAAAGTGAGTGTTCTCTGATCCTCTAAGTCTTAAGGTTTGATGTCTGCAGAAACAAACTCTTATCAAACGGAGGTGGTAGCTGTGAGATCAGGTTCAAGTAGGTCTGGAAGGCACATGCAAGTGACATCGGCCACCTTCAGCTATAGTGCTAGTCCTCCCTCAATTCAATCTGTGCCCTTATGAGGAACTTCCATTGCCCCATAGACAGAACTGAGAGTAATTCATCTGGTTGTCCACAGCAGACGGAAGGAGAATGCCCTGATAAATGAAGAGATCTACCTTGAGTTTTAGGCAGTGGCCAACAGTTTGGCCACCTGGTTAGGAACTTGGTAAAAGCAAGAGTGTAAGATTGGTGACAATAAAGTCTGGGTAAGAGTTATGAGGATGGATATATGAAATAGACCTAGAGTGTGAGGACATGTGTGCCTCATGCAAAGGGCATTCATTGTAGAGGAGGCTCTTAAATAAAAGGTGGCCACATCAAGCAAATGCAATTATGGATCTATCTTGGAGCAACTAATAGCAAAAACCAAGACTGAACACCATTTCCCAGGGTGACCAGTCAACCACCCACTAGCAATTTTGTTATATCGTACTTATCAATTTGTCCTAATTGAAATAAACACCTATTTGAGGGTGCTGGTTTGTCTTCCCTGACCACTATGTGTTTGCCAACATAGTCATCTGTGGAGTTAGAGAAAATCATATTTATCATCATTAAAACCCATACAATATTTATTTATTTATTTATTTTTACCAAAGTACTCGCTCCATAGCAATAAAAATGCAGCAGTGGGCTTCTGCTCATGGAATTCACTGATATTATCACATACCCCCTCACTCAGAAATGGGTGACCCAACAAAACAGAGAATGACATGTTAAAGACTTTCTGTGGTTATATTCCAGGAGACAACATCTGCAACATTGAACTGCTACCTAAAAAGCCTGGGAACCATGCGGTAAAATTGGGAGTTGTCCCCCCTCATTATTACAACTGATAAAATCACTGGAAGAATTCTTGCTTCCCATCCCCAAATCCTGGGCTCTGCTCATTCAGGAGATATAATAATACTTCCATTAAAGTTGAAGTTGAGTCTCTCACAGGCTGAGGAAGGATAACTGTGCTGTTTGGGGTAGGTAGTACCAAGTATCAAGGGAAAATTGTGTTGCTACAGAAAGGACCACTATACCTGAAACCTCAGGAGTCACTGGGGTGCCGCTTAGAAGAGGAAAATGTTTCAAGGATAGCAACTGCACATCCAGTATTAAAGGTCAATTAAAGCTAAAGTAACTTAGCAGGCCCAGTGGCTCACCCAGCACGTTGGAAGGCCAAGGCAGGCGGATCACTTGAGGTCAGGAGTTCAAGACCAGCCTGGCCAACATGGTGAAACCCTGTCTCTACTAAAAATACAGAAATTAGCCTGGCATGGTAGTGGGCACCTGTAATCCCAGCTACTCAGGAGGCTAAGACAGGAGAACGACTTGAACCCAGGAACCAGAGGCTGCAGTGAGCCTAGATCGCACTACTGCACTCCAGCATGGGCGACAGAGCAAGACTCCCTCTCAAAAACCAAAAAGAAACAAACAATAAAACACTAAAGTAACTCAAAGAATACCAAAGACTCAGGCCATTCAGGTGTGAAGGCATTTTCCACCAAGCAAATAACCCCAACTAGCCAAGGTACTGGCTGAGGGCCAGGGTAACATGGAATGAGAAGTGGAATGACCTTGTGACCAGTTATAGAAATGAAAACTGAAGTATCTATGAATATTTTTATGTACATATTCATGATTGATATCTTTTTCCCCCTGCCTCTTCCTTGTATACTTTATATAAGAAGTATTGCTGGTGCTTAATTTTACAATGAGTTCAACAGACCATGAGAAGTAACATTCAGACTAGATGGGGAGGACTGAAATTCACCTGGACATCTTGGGCATGAAGTGGACATTATGACTAGAGAGATTTGCACTTCTTCTTGTTGGAGGAAAGAAGAAAGCCTCTTCATTTGTAGGATACAGGGGCTTCATCTTTGGTTTTGTTAAATAGAGGTGGAAGGATGAGAATAAATGTTGAATAGTAAAAGGGGTGGACTGTGCCAGTCCTGGGTCTGTTTCCATCAGATCCATTCCATTTAGATCTATTTCCATCAGATCCTCTTCCCCTGCTTTGCTTTGTAGCTCAAGGAGGCTAAGACCCCATTTCCCAGGCTTCTGAATGGGTTGAAGGGTGCTAGAAGGAGATTACAAAGTGGGTGGAAGGGCCAATCCAACGTATTTTTCCCCAGCCTTCTTTACCACAAGTGGCATCTCCAGAAATAGCTGAATTTCCTCCATGGGTCTATGTCCAACAGAAAAGGTCTACCATAATTCTAGCTTCTGCCAGGTAACTCTGGCCCTGGACTCCGGTTACAGTATATTTTCCTTCTCTCCTTCCACCTAATGTGGTAGTGCTGTCTAACTGCTGCTAATCTTTGGGTTATTTCATTTTCCTATTTTATTTCTCAGCTTTCACATCACCTTTATGATCAATTCCTTGCATTATTATTTTTTTGATTTCAAGTACTCACCACTTTGGGAGGCTGAGGTGGGTGGATTTCTTGAGCCCAGGAGTTCAAGACCAGCCTAGACAACGTGGTGAAAACTCATCTCTAAAAAAAAAATACAAAAATAAGCCATGCATGATATTGCACACCTGTAGTCCCAGCTACTCAGGAGGCTGACGTAGGAGGATAAGTTGAGCCCAGGAGGTCGACGCCGTAGTGAGCTGAGATTGTGCCACTGCGCTGCCACCTGGGTGACAGAGCAAGACCTTGTCACAAAAATTTTTTAAAGAATAATGTTAATCACAGTAGTTTATATTTATGAAGAATTTACTATGATCCAGGCCCTGCGCTAGAGATTTTACATACATTAACTTATTCAATTCTCCCAACAACTCTAAAAGGCAAGTCTTTTATTTACCTTCATTTTACAGGGAGGTGGCACAATTTGCCTGAGGTCACACAGCTAGCCAAGGGCCTAAATGAGACTTGAACTAAGGTCTGTGTGACGCCAAATTCATACTCACCATGGTCCTTCAGCACCATAATGCATGTTACACAAACATCCAAACAACATTTTCTAAAAATATATAGAAAGTACCCATGATAAAATATTAAGGTTTAAAGGTCAGATGCAACACTGGAGGTATAGGATTGTGGGATTTTAATCTCATAGGTGTCTATGTATCTCATACATGATACTACATATGTCAAAACAGGCTATTTCCAGGTGGTAAAATTACAGGTCATTCTTATTTTCTTGCATATGTACCTCTCTACTTTCTGAATTTTCCAGTTTTTAAAAACATGGATGTGCATGATCTGTCTCAATCAAGATCAGTGTGACCCAGGCTCATGCTCTTGGGTTCCTTGGTCTGTCTCAGTGCCACCTCCCAGCCTTCCCATTCTCACACATGCCAGCAGGTAAGAAGAAGGGAAGTGCTTATCATCCCTTTGAAGGAGACTACTTGGAAGTGTCACACACTTCTCTCTCCATGGCACTGAAAAGAGGTTAGTCACGGGGTCACCCCAGGCAATGAGGGAGGCAGGTAGGTGTAGTCATTAGGCTGGGTGCCAGCATCGGTTCTGTTAGTGAAGGACGGATAGGGCAAACAATTGCCATTCTTCTGCACAGACCATATAATCAGTATAGAATAAAAATAAAATGTTGCTTGCATAGCTCAATTCTACTACATACTATCTAACTAATGGATTCTATGTGTATCCAGATAGAGATGTTTGACCTTTTGGCCTTTAGAGGGGGTGTAAAGGTGTTGTACAGGGGGAAGTGAATTTGTTAAATAAACTTTTTATTTTGGGATAATATTAGACTTACAGAAAAGCTGATGAATCCAACACAGAAAGCTCCTTTAGGCAGTTTCAGTTTCCCCAAATGTTATCATCTTAAATTGCCATGGTGCCCTTGTCAAAATTCAAAAGCCAACATGTGCACTTGTGCACTTGATACACTATTATTCATCAAACTCCAAACTTAGTTTGGATTTCACCAGTTTTTTCACTGCTTCCCTTTTTCTCTTCCCGGATGTACTCCAGGATCTCACATTACATTTAGGTATCATGTCTGCTTCATCTTCTCTGGTCTGTGACAGTTACTCACTATTTCCTTGTTTTTGTTTTTCTTTTTCTTAATAACCTTGACAGTTTTGAGGAGCACTGCTCAGGTATTTACAGAATGTCCCTCAGTTTGGGTTTGTCAGGTGTTTTCTCCTGATTATGGGTTTGGGGATGAATACCATGGAGATGAAGTGCCTTTCTCGTCACATCATATCAGGATACATGGATATCAACATGACATTGCCAATGACATTAACCTTCATCACTGGATTAAGGGGATATTTGCCAGGTTCCTATACTATATATAAATACTGTTTTTCCCTTTCTGTATTCTTTGGAAGTGAGTCACTATGTCAAGCCCAGACTTGGGGTAGGGAGTGGGGGTGTCTTCATACAGTATTTGGTATTCTTCTATGAAGAATATTTGCCTCTGCTCAGTGGGGAGAGGAAATTTTTAAGGCTTATAATGCATTGCTTTTGTTTCAAGAAATGAACAAATGACGAGATCATCTTATAGGCATCGTGGTCAGTGCTGGGGACACCCTGAGATAGTGCTGGTTTTGACAGGGACAATCTTGTCAGGGACAAAAATATCTAAGCAAAGAGTGACAGTCCAAAGTGAGAGGTGCTCAGCAGTGTGTGTGTCCTGCTGCCATAAATGACACTATATACTGAGTCCTAGGTGTCATGGAGCCTCGATGGCCCAGGTGAGAGAGAGTGTACTCTCTGGGAGAGAGAAAGTCAGGAAAGGCCCTAGGGGGGAGAATGACATATGAGGTGAAGCTGAGTACACTTGTCTAGTGAAGTAAATAACTGATGATTGGCCAGGCACGGTAGCTCACGCCTATATTCCCAGTACTTTGGGAGGCTGAGGCGGGAGGATTGCTTGAGCCCAGGAGGTCAGGACTAGCCTGGGCAACACAGGGAGGTGCAGTCTCTACAAAAAATTTAAAAATTAGCCAGGTGTCACAGCGCATATCTGTAGCCCCAGCTAGTTAGGTGGCTGAAATGGGAGACTCACTTGAGCTTGGGAAGTCGAGGCTTCAGTGAGCCAAGATCACACCACTGCACTCCAGTCTGGGCACCAGAGCGAGACCCTAATCTTAAAATAAATAAATAAATAAACAAATAAATAAATAAAATAACTGAAGGTCTTGTTGACCATTATTAGAAAAGAAAGAACGAAAATCTGGTTTGTAGGCTGTGAAACTCATGTGTGATTTGCTGTATTTGAGATGGGAACATCGGGTAGATATTTGGATAGCCTGGTTGGGGTCCTGGGAAGAGGAAGGAATTTAAGACAGATTTGGAAATTTATTCTCAGGAGGGATTCGGGAGGCCTCAGGAGTAATGAGAATCTTTACCAGAGAGAGTTGAAAGTGAAAGGGGATGGTCAAAGAAGAGGAAAGGAGTTAAAGATCTTTCCTACTGGCCGGGTGCGGTGGCTCAAGCCTATAATCCCAGCACTTTGGGAGGCCGAGACGGGCGGATCACGAGGTCAGGAGATCGAGACTATCCTGGCTGACATGGTGAAACCTCGTCTCTACCAAAAAATACAAAAAAAAAAAAAACTAGCCGGGCGTGGTGGCGGGCACCTGTAGTCCCAGCTACTCGGGAGGCTGAGACAGGAGAATGGCGTAAACCCGGGAGGCGGAGTTTGCAGTGAGCTGAGATCCGGCCACTGCACTCCAGCCTGGGCGATAGAGGGAGACTCCGTCTCAAAAAAAAAAAAAAAAAAAAAAAGATCTTTCCTACTTAGAAGCCTCTCTCCAGACATACACCTCCTTTACAGCGTGAAGCAAGAGCGCATTGGCTGTCAGGAAGGAAGCAGATACAGGGAGTCAGTGTGCACCCAGCCTCAAGGCAAGTACTAGGGCGTTCTTTATTCAGTGAAGGTGCTGCAACTGAGCACCACCACGGAAGGATTAGGAACCACTGGATGGCTGTGATGATGGACGATACTGAGCATAACTTCCTTGCTTCTCAATCAACCCTGGCGGTACGGTCTTCATGTGGTATTAAAAGTAAAAAAAAAAAAAAAAAAGAAAGAAAGAAAGAAAAACAAAAGTCCCTTTCATGACTTTAAAATGCTCAGGTGAGCTGGGCGTGGTGGCTCACATCTGTAATCCCAGCACTTTGGGAGACTGAGGTGGGCAAAATACTTGAGCTCAGGAGTTCAAGACTGCCTGGCCAACTTAGTAAAACCCTTTCTCTACCAAAAATACAAAAATAGCCGAGCGTGGTGGCACACGTCTGTAGTCCCAGCTACTCAGGAGTCTGAGGCAGGAGAATCGCTTGAACCCAGGAGGCGGAGGTTACAGTGAGCAGAGATCGCGCCACTGCACTCCAGGCTGGGTGACAGAGTGAGACTGTCTCAAAATAAACAAATAAATAATAAATAAATAAATAAATAAATAAATAAATAAAATGCTCAGGTGTATGTTTGTTCTACTTATATATCTGTCCAACGAAGAAAATTAATAAAATTAAATAACATATAGTAAAATTATTCATAATCCCACCCCACAAAATAATTAACTACAACTAAAATTTTTATATGTGAATACACACATCTATTAGCATAGATATATTAAAATAGATGTACATCTATTATATCTACTTGTGAGGGCAAATAGATATAATATAATAGATATACACTATTAGAAAATTAGAAATGAGAATGACATGGAAAAATTAAAGTCACCTAGATAACCTCCTGGAGATTTTTTTACACCTACGCTTGCATATCTTTTTTTTTTTTTTGACCAAAAAATGGAATCATACCATACACATTGTTCAATAGCTTTCCTTAAACATATGCTATCATTAATCATTGTTATCACCATTATTAGAGTTATTAATTACTGCGACATATAATTTCAGGGCGGAATCATTATTCCCATTTTACAGCTAAAAAATTGAGGATGACAGATGTTAAGTAAATTGTGATCTGGAGTAATTTTAATCAAATCTTAGAGACTCCAAACCCATGCACTTAATCTATGTCAATAAATACTCATTTAGAATGTTGGTTTAAAATTAATTATTCAATTAATTAAAGCTACAAATGCAAAAACTGCAGTTCAATTTAAAATATTAATCATGCTCTTATTCTCCTTATACATCTAGAGAATTTTAATAATTGCTTATAAGGAGCTTGGATTAATTTTGGTCCCATTTACAAATTTAATTAAATGCTTTAATTATTTCAAATTGAATTTTAAAATTTAATATAATAAATTTATTTTTTATGCATTTCAATTATCTCATTAACAAAGAGATCCTTCCAGTGTCTTTAAGTAATACTTCAAATTTAATAAGTCAAATATAAATTGATGAGTCTTAAATGCCTTTATTCCTCTGTTTATAAAATAAGTGAGACTTAAACATTAAATAACAAGTTTAAACCAAACTCATTTACACATTGTAAGTTAGAATCACAAATCTAGTATGCTAAATGCTATTAAGCATTACCAACATCTAAAGAACCAAACAGAAACAAATTCGTTAGCACATAAATATTAATACTGCTTATTTAATTTACTTCTTCATCTTTAGACTTAATTTCAAGTGTCTTGACTCAAAACATTTACCCAGTTCCAGTTCATATTTTAAAGGAGTAGGCTGTATTGAACTAATTATTCTACCAGTAACAATTACAAATTCTGAACAAAACATAAAAAAACAACCAGGTGAAGGCACTGGAGGGCAGCTGAAGTTGGGAAATGATGAGAATATTATTCTTGAAAAAGGAAAGCTCCCTGGGTGAGGTCCATGTTTAAATCAGCTTTTCCTATAGCCCACTTCCCAGTTCACTGCAGTATCTGGAGAAATTGAGCTGAAGCAGAGAGTGGCACCTTTAGTAGGCTGGTGAGACAGAAGTCAGAGTTTAAGAAATGAACCAGAGGCATTGGAAATTGAGTTGGAGAATCCTAGAAAGGAGAAAGTCACAAAGGAAACAGATCCATAATGTTCATGTAAATTTTCCTCAAATCTTTGACTGATTCCTAAATTGTGCATCCACAGGACAAGACTCAAGAAACCTAGGAAAAAGAAGGAGGCTAAAGAACTGAGATGAGATTTTAGCAGCTGTCTAGGAGATAAAGTTTGGCATTTAAATCAAACAAAAATATTGAAATTAGGCCGAGTGCTGTGACTCATGCCTGTAATCCCAGCACTTTGGGAGGCCGAGGCAGGAGGATTACTTGAGGTCAGGAGTTCGAGATGAGCCTGGCCAACATGGTGAAATCCAGATTCTACTAAAATACAAAAATTAGCTGGGCGTGGTGATGCACACCTGTAATTCCAGCTACTCGGGAGGCTGAGGCAAGATAATCTCTTGAAACTGGGAGGCGGAGGTTGCAGGGAGCCGAGATCATGCCACTGCACTCCAGCCTAGACAACAGAGCAAGACTCCATCTCAAAAATAAATAAATTTAAATTTAAAATAAAATTTTAAAAAATGGAATTGGGTAAATAAATACAATGGGCTTTCCATTGAAATGTCAAAAGGACCACACCTTACCAGACCTTAGGGATAAAGACCACATCCTGGAACCAAGGGCAAAATGAATATATCTACCCTAACAAAGCCTAAAACTAAGCCCCACAGGATCAAGTTGATTTGCCAGCAATTTAATCACTGCCATAACAAAACGTAATGCTTTTTGGAGGAAGATACCATAACCCAGAGTTTTCACAACATATTATTCAAACCAACCAATACATGATTTTAAAAATTGCTAGACATGCATAGAAGCAAAAAGTGTGACCTGTAATCAAGAGATCAGTAGAAGCAGACTAACAAATAACTCAGATGTTGCAATTAGCTGAGAAGGGCCTTAAAACAAATATTAATATCTTCTTTTAACTTCCTTTTTTTTAGAGACAGGGTCTCAGTCTGTCACCCAGGCTGGAGTGCAGTATCATGATCATAGCTCACTGCAGCCTCAAGCTCCTGGGCTCAAGCAATTCTCCTGCTCCAGCCTCCTGAGTGGCTGGGTTTACAGATATAAGCCACCATGCCTGGCTCAGGTATAAATATCCTAAGTAGGGAATCTCAATACAAAAATGGGAAAACATTTTTAAAAACCCAAGTAGACATTCCAGAATTCTAGAAATTCTAGATGAATAACCTGAATCTAACCACAAAACCAAATTGACTGATATTCTGCAAAATACTTGCCTAGAATTTTTTTAAAGAGTCAGAGATGTGAAAGTCAAGAAAACATGAGAAACTATTTTGTAATGTTCAGCATATAAATTCCATACATTTTTGTTAGATTCATACTCATCATAGTCATCATCACCATAATACATTTTGCATAGCCATCAAAATGATATTTTTGAAGTAAGTATATAGAAAAGTACTTATGATATAATATTAATGTTTAAAAAGTAAGATTAAAAACTCAATGTATAGAATCCTAAGAGTTTTATTTTTAATATCTATCTGTCTCATAAATGACACTATATACTGATGAAGAAAGCCCTTCTTTACACAGAAAGGGCATATTGTTTGACAGCTAACAAATGTAAAAATGATTATAGAAAGTTATAATTTTATTACAGCTGAAAAAATGATTAATTCAGATAGACTTATCTGTGGGTGCTAAAGCCTTTGAATGAAAAGTTGGTGAGAAACTGAATATTCACATAGTTCACAAGTCTCACACAACAGATCATTTGATGATTAAAAGAGGGAAAAAATCATCTTTACATTGGAGGAATTAGGTTGTTAAAAATCTTAACTCAGTGATCAATCTTGTCATCCTTCATGGTGAGACAACAAGACATCACATGCCTCCTAGTATGGTGTAATTTAAACAACAACTCTCAGTCAGCAATGGCGGCTCACGCTTGTAACGCCAGCACTGTGGGAGGCTGAGGCTGGCAGATCACTTGAGGCCAGGAGTTCGAGACCAGCCTGGGCGACATAGTGAAACCCCATCCCTACTAAAAATACAAAAAAATAGCCAGGTGTGGTGGCACATGTCTGTAATCCCAGTTACACAGGAGGCTGAGGCAGGAAAATCACTTGAAGAAGTTGCAATGAGCCAAGACTGCACCACTGCACTCTCTTTAAAACATGTAATCATGTTACGTTGGTCCTTGGTTATATCCTGGTTTCAATAAATTAAATTTTAAGTATATTTTGGAGATAACTGGAAAATTTGAGCACAGACTAGGTATTAGATAATATTAAAGAATTGCTGTCAGCCTGGTGTGGTGGCTCATGCATGTAATCCCAACACTTTGGGAGCCGAAATGGGAAGATCACTTAAGCCCAAGAGTTTGAGACAAGCCTGGGCAAAAGAGTGAGTCCCCATCTACAGGGGACATGGTGGCATGCACCTGTAGTCCCAGCTACTCAGGAGGCTGAGGTTGGTGGATTGCTGAGCCCAGGAGTTTGAGGCTGCAGTGAGCTATGATCATTCCACTACACTGTAGCCCAGGTGACAACACAAGAACTAGTCTCAAAAAAAAAGAAAAGAAAAGAAAAATAATTATTGTTAACTTTGTTAGAGGTGACAATGTGTTGTGATTAAGTAGGAAAATGTACTTACTGTTTGTGAATGCTGTAGGAATCTATTATTATTCTCAATTACATAATCCCTCTTCCCTGGGTGAGGATTATACATCCTTCCCTCCCCACTCCTCTTGCCCTGTGATTTGTAGCTTTCTTATAGAAGGAATCTATTTCCTTACTCCATTGACATCATGCTGATATTTGATGGGTAAAATGTAAGCAAAGGTGACAGTTTGCTGGTTCTGGCAGAAGCTTGAAGTGGCACTGCAAGTTTCTGTCTGCTCTCTTATTCTTTTCCTTCTTCCGTGAGAATGGTATAACCCAGATAGAGGTTGCTCCTTCAGCCCGTGTCCCAGGATGAAGAGACAAGTAGAGCAGACCCATAGCCTATCCAAAGGCTGGAGTATGACCAGCAGCATACATGTAATGTGAAGGAAAGTAAATCTTTTTTTCCTGAAAGCTGCTGAGGTCTGGAGGTTACTTTTTATAGCAGTATAATGTAGTAAAAGCTGATTGATACAGATGTATATTGAACTATTCAGGGATGAAATATTTTAAGTTGTTTAACAAAAATTCAGAGAAATATGAGATACAAAAAATGACTAAATGAAAATTTTAGAATTAAATAATGCAACAACTTGAATTTCTTAAAACTCAGTGATGGCTTAATAAAATGGAGAAGACAGAAGAAAGACTCAGTGAACCTAAAGCTAAAAGGACAAAAATGATTAAACCTGATCAACAGACAGAAAATAGACTGATAAAAAAATGAACAGAGACTCAGGGACCTATAGGAGAAAAATAAAATATTAAATGTCAACTTATTAAGACTGAAAAAGAGAGGAAAAAGAAAGATGGAGCAGAAAAAACATTTTAAACATAATGGCTGCAAAATTCTCAAAATTGGCAATATATATAAACCTACAGATTCAGGAAGTTGAGCAAGATCCCAAATTGAATAAACCCAGAGAAAATCACACCAAGACACATTATGCTCAAACTTCTGAAAACTAAAGACAAAGAAAAATCTCAAAAGCAGTGAGAGAGGGCCGGGCACGGTAGTTCATGCCTGTAAACCCAGCACTTTGGGAGGCCAAAGCAGGGGGATCACAAGGTCAGGAGACTGAGACCATCCTGGCCAATATGGTGAAACCCTGTCTCTACTAAAAATACAAAAATTAGCTGGGCATGGTGGCACATGCCTGTAATCCCAGCTACTCAGGAGGCTGAGGCAGGAGAATTGCTTGAACCAGGGAGTCAGAGGTTGCAGTGAGCAGAGATCGCACCACTGAACTCCAGCCTGGTGAGAGGGCGAGACTCTGTCTCAAAAAAAAAGCAGTGAGAGAGAAATGATGCATTAATTATAGAGCAGCAACAATTTGAATGACAGTGGATTTTTCATCAGAAACCATGGGGGCCACAAGGAAGTGGCACAACATTTTTCAAGTGCTGAGATTAAAAACTGTCAACCGGGTGCAGTGGCTCACACCTTTAATCTCAGCACTTTGGGAGGTCGAGGTAGGTGGATCACTTGAGGTCAGGAGTTCAAGACCAGCCTGGCCAACATGGCAAAACCCTGTCTCTAGTAAAAATACAAAAAGTACCTGGGCGTGGTGGTGGGCGCCTGTAATCCCAGCTACTCAGGAGGCTGAGGCATGAGAATCGCTTGATCCTGGGAGGTGGAGGTTGCAGTGAGCCAAGATCACACCACTGCATTCCAGCCTGGGCGATAGAGAAAGACTCAGTCTCAAAAAAAAAAGTCAACTCAGAATTTTATACCCGTCAAAAATGTCCTTCAATAAGGAAGGGGAAGTCAAGACATTCTCAGAAAAAGGAAAGCTAACAGAATTTGATACTGGCAGACCTACACTAAAAGAATAGCTAAAGAAAGTTCTTCAAACAAAAAGGAAATGACAAAAGAAGGAAAAGTGAAACATGAGGAATGAAGAAAGGATGACAAAAAGAATAGAATATGTAAATATAAGCTACCCTCCTCTTGGGTTTTCTAAATTATATTTGATGGTCAAAGCAAAAATTATAACACTGTGCAATATGGTTCTCAATATATGTGAGCAAATATTTAAGATAATTATAAGGAGCAGATAAAGGAACCTATAGATTTTTACATTTTACTCAAAGTAGTAAAATTTTGATACCAGTGAACACTGCTAAGTTATGAATGAATAATACAATACCTAGAGTAACCACTGAAAAAACTATGAAAGAGATACCTTCAAAAACACTATAGATAAATCAAATAGACTAAAAATGTTCAAGCAACCTACAAGAAGACAGAAAAGCAAAAAAGAGAAACAGAAAAACAGAAGGAATAAACAGAAAAAAAAAAGGTAGTCTTGAGCCCTAATGTATCAATAGTTTCATTAAGTGTAAATGATCTAAATACACCAATTAAAAGAAAAAATTGGCAGAATGTATTTTCAAAAAATGTGACTCAACTATATGCTATTTATAAGAATAATGATGTAGGTAAATTAAAAGCAAATTCATGAAAAAGATATACCATATAAATATCAATCAAAAGAAAGCAAGGGTGGCAATGTTAACATCAGATCAAGTAGATTTAAGAATAAAGAATTTTACCGGGAAAAAAGAGGTCATTACCCAGTGATAAAGCAGTCTATCCACCAAGAAGACATAGCATTCCTAAATATTTATGCCCAAGACAATGGAACTTCAAAATATATAAAGCAAAAATTGGTCAAACTAAAAGGAGAGATAAATCTACAATTATACTAAAATACATCAATACCCCATTCTTAACAACTGAAAGAACTATGAACAGAAATAGCGAGAATGCAGAACTAAACAACACCATCAATCAACAGGGTCTAATTAATGTTTATACAACATTCCAGTCACAACAGCCAAATACACATTCTAACAAGCTCATGGAACATTCACTAAGACAGACTACATTCTGGGTCATAAAACAAACCTCACAGCTGGGTGTGGTGGCTCATGCCTGTAATCCCAGCACTTTGGGAGGCCGAGGCAGGTGGATCACTCAGGGTCAGGAGTTCGAGACCAGCCTAGCCAATATGGGGAAATTCTGTCTCTACTAAAAATACAAAAATTAGCCAGGCGTAGTGGCATGCCTGTAATCCCAACTACTTGGAAGGCTGAGGCAGGAGAACAGCTTGAACCCAGGAGGTGGAGGCTACAGTGAGCCAAGATCGCGCCATTGCACTCCAGCCTGGGGGACAAGAGCGAAACTCTGTCTCAAAAAAACAAACAAACAAAAAAACCAAACCAACAAATTTTTTAAAAAGTAAAAATCATATAGAGTGTGTTGCTAACCACAGCGGAATCGAACTAGAAATCAAAAATAGAAAGATAAGAGAAAATTTTCCAAACACCTGATGTTAAATAACACACTTTAAAATAATACATAGATCAAGGAGAAAGTCTTAAGGGAAATTTTTTAAATGCATTGACCATAAAAATAAAGCATATTAAAATGTGTGGGATGCAGCTTAAGCAGTGGCATGAGGCAAATGTATAGAACTAAATGATTATAATAGAAAAGAGAAATGGTTTCAAATCAATAATCTAAGCTCTTACCTTAAGAAACTAGAAAAGGAAGAGAAAAATAAATGCAACATGAGCAGAAGGAATGAGAGAATAAAGACAAGAGCAGAAAAACATCAGAGAAAATCAGCGAAACTAAAACCAGTTCTTTGAAAAGATCAATAGATTAACAAACATTTAGTAGACTGACAAAGAGAAAATGAACAAAGACACAAATTACTAATATCAGGAATAAAACTACAGATTCTGTAGACACCGAAAGGATGATAAAGGAATATTATGAACAATTCTACACACATAGATTCAATAATTTAGGTAAATTGTTGGTGAAGCCATTCATTAAATTCATTTAAAAAGACCACTACTAAAATTAATCCAACATGAAATAGGTAATTTAAAGATGCCTATAACCATTAAAGACATTGAATTCATATTTTTTTAAGTCTGAACAATAAATCTCCATGCCCAGATGGTTTCAGTGGATGAGAATGGATGAGCAGCAAGAAATGATGCCAAATCATTTTATGCTGAATCTACTAAATGTTTAAAAAAGAATTAACACCAATCCTATACGATCTTTTTTAGAAAATAGAAGAAGAAACACTTCCCAACTCATTTTTATGAGGCCATTATCATTTTAATACCAAAATCAGACAAAGAAAGCACAGAAAAAGTAAAACAGACCAATATGTCTTACGAACATAGAAGAAAAATCTTCAACAAAATGTTGGCAAATTGAATCTAGCAATATGTAAACAAATAATAAACACATCAGTCAATTCACAAAAATAGCATTTGACAAAACTCAACACCCATTCATGATAAAAACCAACTAAACAACAACAAAACCCCAAAACTCTTACCAAACTAACAATAAAGGGGAATTTTCTCAACTTAATAAAGAGAACCTACAAAAAACCTACAGATAACATTGTGTTAAATGGTGAAAGACTGAATGCTTTTATCTTAAGATCAGAATCAAACAAAGATGTCCCCTCTCATCACTGTTATTCAACAATACTGGTAATCCTAGCCAGACCAATAAAGTAAGAAAACGAGATGAAAAGCATACAGATTGGAAAGGTAGAAATAAAACTGTCTCCATTAGCAAATTACACGATTGTCTATATGAAAAACACCAAGGAGTCTCAAAAAAAAAAAAAAAAAAAAAAAAAAAGCTAACGTCTTAGAATTAATAAATGAGTTAAGAAAGCTTTGGGGCAACACACAAAAATCCGTCATATATACTAGCAACAAACACGTGAAAACCAAAATTTAAAACACAATAGCATTTTCAATCACTCAAAAAAAGAAATATATAGATGTAAGTCTAACAAAATATGTAAAGGATATGTACACAAAATTTACAAAGTCTTTTTTTTTTTTTTTTTTTTTAACTTTCATGGCTTTGACACTTTTGATTACAGGGCAGGTATTTTGTACAATCCCAATTAATCTGGGTTTCTCTGGTGATTCCTCATAGATTCAGGTTATGCATTTTTGTCAGGAATATCACAAAAGTGGGTGCTGGGTTTTCTTGCTACATCCTTTCAGTTTTTAGGTTTCAATTTGTCTCATTACTGCCAAGGTTCACTTTGATTGTTTGATTAAAGTGTTGTCTCCCAGGCTTTTCCACTATAAGGTTGCTCCTTTTGGTTTAAAAAAAAAAAAAATTGCACACAGCAAAAATCACTCTTGGCACATAGTTCTATGAGTTTTGACATACATACATATATACATATATATATATATATAAAACAATGTAACCGCCATTGTAGCAAGATATAGAACAGTTCCATCACTCTAGAAAATGTTTTTCATGCTGCTCCTTTGCAGTAAAGCCCTCCCTCAACCCCTTACACCAAACAACCACTGATCTGTTCTCCATCCCTACAGTTTTGCCTTTTCCATAATGTCTTTGTGCTTTAGAGGATAATGTCATATAAACGGAATCATACAGTGTGTAGCTAAAGAATGTATGTAGAATCACGCAATATGTAGCTAAAGCCACTCTATTGTCCCTCATAATTAATGAATATCTATGGGAAAATCATTTTAGAGTACGTAAATATCTTGCTGCTCATTAAACTTTCAATTTGTTTACCTCTTTATATCAGTATGGACTCATGGTCCATACTCACTCATCCACTCTATTTAATTCAATGGTCATAATCTATTACTATTCACTATGTATTTTGATGCTTAAATTGTCCCTGATTTGGCTGGTAGGAGTCCTTTCAAGCTGGTTTCTCTGTCCTTTTGACATATCCTCATCATTTTTTTTTAGTACTTTCTGACTTTCAGGCACAACAGTATGTCCCAGGCTTCCCTTGGACTCTTCACTATTGGGGGGCTCCTTCTCCCAGGCCCTTTCAGTAGACACAGCAAGTGTCTATATAACACAAATATACGCATATGTATTATGTGTGTACACACAAAATATGTATGTATGCATATATATGGGTATATGGTATGTGTGTGTATATATATGCATACAAACATACATATATTTCTATCTATATTTATTTCTATATCTATCTATGTAAATTGAGAACTATTAACTTACACCAATACCTTGAGTTCCAGTCCAGCATCTCAGTGCTCATTCTAGTTTAATCCCTTTCCAGGTGTGTACTCTCTTCTCTGACAGTGAGAAACGTTGCTTCAATCATCCTTAAAATGTCTAGCTATTCAGTATGGAATCAATTTGACATCACTGCCATCCACTCCTTCCTCATGCAAAACTCATGTCCAGGCGTCAACTCTTCCCCTCAGACTGGTCTCCTGTATGAACACCCTCCTCACTCTGCTCGGGCTCCAACACCCAATGCCCGGCTGGCCTTCGACACGGAGGCCCTCCTTTCCCCTGCTGAGGCTCTGAAACCCCACCCAGGGCCTCCCCGGCCCCCATGTGAATGCTGGTCCTCACCTGGCTTAGGCTCTGACACCCATGACAGCTCTTGCCCCTCACCCTGGGTATCCTCCTCACCCTGCTTGGGATCCGCACGCCCAGGATGGGCTCCCCTTTGTGAATGTGCTTCTCACCTGGCTCTGGTCTGGTTCTAATCCTCCCCTTGCTGCATGGACACCTTCCCACCCTGTGCTGGGCAGCTGTCTTCATGTTGTTCCAGCTCTGACACCCCAAACCCCACAGCCTGGACACCCTCCTCACACTATCAGACAGAGAGATTCAGGCAGATCATCTTGTCCCCCTGACGCTGCTCTACGACCAGTTTGCCTAAGGCATCGCCTGTTCAGGGGGCTCAAGTGAAGGGCCTGGGCTTTATGAGGGTCTTTCATCCATGGTTGAATTCTGAACTTCAATATCTGTCTCCTCATAAATATGAAACTGCCAAAATCGCTGCTTAGCTTTTTAGCCCGTTTGCACCTCTTTATTTTTATTTTATTTTATTTTTTTGGAATCTTATAAGCTCAACTTTGGTGTCAGCAAATGCCTTAGAAGAAGATTATAAATAGAATTTCAGGCTCACTTTTTTGTAGTTTCCTTTTTCCTGGGATTTTGACCCCTCAAATCCTAGCTGTATAGGTAGCACTGAACTGCAATTTTTGTCTCCCTGTCCCAGTAAACTTGCTGAAGGTTCTAGGCTGCTGCTTTCTATTCAGCTTCCACGGCCAGAACTGTGAATCTGCAAACACCCCAAGGGGAAAGGCTACTGAGAATGCATTTAGAAAACAATTCAATTCACTTCTCTTTGTTTCAGGGTATTGGTCCTTCAAATCCTAGCTATCCGCTTCCTCTCTAGCGCTTTCAAACAGCTTTCATAAAACAGCTTTTTAAATCTAGTTTTCATAGTGGTTCTCAGTAGGAGAGAAAGTATGGTATCAACTACTCTGTCACACCTAGATGCAGAAATCTACGTGTGAGTTTTGTTTTTGTGTTTTTTGCTGAAAGTTTCTCTGAGTTGGGAAGTCAATAGGTTCACTGCCTGGTTTCCGGAGTAGGATTCGAGTGTTTGTAGACAACCATCCTTCTAGAGCAATTGTCTGTTTTGGTGCTAGAAGAAATTAGGTATATTCTGTTCCTCTCTAAAAGGGGCTAACATGAAACCAGCCATCCTTATAGGGTTATCTGTACCTTGAATGACTCGGATATGAGCAGAAACTGTTTCTCTTAGCAGAAGCCCGTTTCTTCCTTTTATCAAGTCTGTATTATAAAACAGAGAAACTTTAAGCAAGGGTTACAAAAATTGGAGCGTATTTTAAATTTTTACATGTAATGAATGTGACCTTCTTTAAAATACAAAACAGGTACAACCTTTATATTTTATTATTTACTCTAAGATAATCGTAGAATTATTAGAGTATTAATTTACACTATCAGCACTGATGTCCAACAAAGTTTAAAGTTGTAAGAACATCTTTTCCTTCCACTCATCAGTGTACCTTACGAAGTCAGATATCATCTCATTTGAAAACAACATTCACATGTGATTCTCCGAAATGTGCATCCCTGACCATGACAGACCATACCTGGGAGAATTTTTCCTAGGAAACAGGAGTTAGAAGAAAACCTTGATTATGAACTTGTCCCTAGGCCTCAAGTTGGGAGGAAAATAATTAAGGTACAAAAAGATTTCCAGTTTTAAAGGTGTATCACTGGGTTGTCTTCACACTATAATGCACATAGGTAACTAATTTAACAGACATGTGTCACTGTGAGATATCCCAACTGTTGCAGGGCCCTGTGGCCCAGTGGGGAGGGTATGCGTTCTGGGTAGGACTAGGGTCTAAATCCCAGCCCCACCTACCATTCACTAATTGTGTGACCTCACAGAGGTTGTTTAATCTATGTGAGTTTGTTTCCCCCAAAATTAAGAGAAATTATGATATTAATAATGTCCACCTTACAGGCAGGGCGTGGTGGCTTATGCCTGTAATCCCAGCGCTTTGGGAGGTCAAGGTGGATGGATTGCTTGAGCCCAGGAGTTGGAGATCAGCCTGGGAAATATGGTGAAACCCTGTCTCTACTAAATATATAAAAATTAGCCAGGAGTGTGGTGCATGCCTGTAATCTGAGCTACTTACTTGGGAGGCTGAGGTGGGAGGATGGCTTGAGCCCAGGAGGCGGAGGCTGCTGTGAGCTGAGATCACACCACTGCACTCCAGCCTGGGCGACAGAGTAGGACTCTGTCTCAATAAAAGAAAAATCCAACTGACAGAGTTGTGAGAATTAAATGAGACAATGGTGCATGAAAGCACCTGGCAAATTGTATTTCCTCTTTTAGTGACTATTTTCAAAGATGGTTTAAGATGTGGTTAGTGATTACTAAAACTATGTGAACACAACAGCTAGAGTGTCACTTCCACATGCAGAATACTTTCCACATAGAGAATATTTTTCCACAATAGCTGGCAATTAATTTTATTCCTTAGTCTAGTTGGGTGAGAATGGCTGTATGTAACATACATACATTAAAAGTGTTCATGAACATGAAATCATAAAGATCTAGAATAATCTGTAGGATTATCCTAGTTGGATCTCTTTGTCTCATAGATGAGGAAACTGGGCCCAGGAGGTGAAAGGCATTTTCCTGGGTATCCTCCTAGGTTATTGGCAGAGCCAAGACTGGTTTGTGGGGGTCCAGACTCCTCACTCTCCTCTCCTCCCATGTGTCCACATGGATCATGTTTATTTAGAAGCCTACATTCATAACTGGCACTTTTTCTCTCCTGTCTCATCGTAATGGCCAAAGCAGGTCACATGGCCAGCCCAGATTCAAGGCTGGCGAAGTGGACTCCACCTCCCAGTAGGAGTACCTGCAAAGTCACATTGCAACAGATGTGGCTATAGGACAGGGTGAAGACTCCAGAATATTTTTGCAATTAATCTACCACAAATGGCCAATATCTTCCACAACCCTGATCTTTTCTCCAGGCAAAGTAGCAGGGGGTCCCATACACACTTTTTCAAGTGCAAGTATTATGTTTGTCTTTTGGCATTCTAGACATCTCCTCTCTAAATTGTGGGGAAGCCTTGGAAAGGTCTGTAAGTATCTGCTGAGTGGCTATTGTGAGCTCAGCACCACTGTGAGGCTGAGGAGCGTACAGAGGCACGAATCTGTAGGAATCAGTAAGCTGTCTCTGCAGGCTCGCAAGCGAGATAAGATACACATGGGAACAATCGGGAGACGTGAATGGCAGTGAACCACAAGTGACCCCAACACGGGCAGAGAAAGATGAGAGCAACCTGCCAACACTCAGGACAGCAAAGGCGCCTTGAAGGTAATGAAATGTACACTAGGCAGGGAAAGAGATAGGACTTAAGTAGCCAGACGGAGTGCGGGGAGAATGTCTTAGCTGAGGGAAACTGCATGAGCCTGGGTTGCTGCGGGGAGTTAGATGGCATTCAAGGTGGAAAGATGAGGTTAGTCCAGATAATAGTAAACCTTCCATTCAGGATGGCTGGGACACAATGAGGCAGCGGGGGCTACACCTGGTCTTCGAGGCAGGGGCATGGAAAAGAAGGACAAATCTAGTGGTATATGTGAGGCAGAGCTGGGGCAACTTCAGGAGCGGAGACAACAGAGAAAAGCCTTCTTTACCAAACCAGGCACTGGTGGAAAAGAGTTTGGGTTAACAAGACCTGGGCAGTGGGAACCCAATGGGAAATGCAAAGTCTTGTTTGAAGGAAGAATAGAGAGGATTTGGAATTTCTGTGTCCCTTGCTTTCAGACCCTAGTGGCAAACTGCATTATAAGTTAATTCAGTGTTTCATGATTCTGACATACACGTACGAAGTTGAAGGTTCTTTCTTTTCACTGTTATCTCCACTCTCTTATCCTAAATGCAAAAATATTAGTTGCTTGCTTGGTAAATAGAATTTTTCAGCTTATTTTTCCATTCTTGAAAATATTCTACAACAAATGCAAATCAAAAGTACATATTTGGAAAGTTCACCTTTGAAAATGTTGTACTTAATACTGCTCACCTGCAACACCTAAAGTCAATTCTATTAGGCCTAGTATTTTTATTTCAGACCAGAATTGTCCCACATGTAAGCCACTACTGAGTACTTGAAATGTGGCCAGTCCCCATTGAGATTTGCTGAAAGTGTAATTTATACACTGGATTTCAAAGACTTAGTACAATAAAAGAGTATAAAATATCTCTTTAATCATTTTATACTGATCAGTTATTTAAATGATAGTATTTTGGATATATTGAGTAAAATATAAATATTAAAATTAATTTTACCTATTTTCTTTTAACATTTTTTAATGTGACTACTAGAAAGTGTAAAAGTATATATGGGCTCACATTTGTGGCTCACGTCGTATTTCTGTTGGACAGTGCTATTTTAAAAGCACATTATGGGCTGAGCGTGGTAGCTCACACCTGTAATCCCAGCACTTTGGGAGGCCGAGGCGGGTGGATCACTTGAGGTCAGGAGTTCGAGACCAGCCTGGCCAACATGGAGAAACCCTGTCTCTACTAAAAATACAAAAATTAGCCAGTTGTGGTGGTGCATGCCTGTAATCCCAGTTACTCGGGAGGCTGAGGCAGGAGAATTGCTTGAACCTGGGAAGCGGAGGTTGCAGTGAGCTGAGATTGAGCCACTGCACTCCAGTCTGGGTGACAGAGTGAGACTATGTCTCACACACAAAAAAGCATATTATGTCTAGAAATATTATGTTATGGAGATGCCCATATTGCAATTAATGACATTAACAGGTAGAAAGGTTTCTCATGTCCAGTGAAATGAAAAATTGTTCCATACATTTCTATTTTCTTCCCAGGCTGAATCTGTAATTTAGTGATAAATCATACAAATATCTTGGAGCACATGCTATATTATCTGCTTTCAAGGATAGCCATTTATATGATTATGGTTTCTTTTACCATGGGAAGGAATACAAAAGCAAATTGCAATAAAAATTCCCATTTATTAAAAAGTTTTAATAATAAATATTTTTGATTATCGCTAACATCATAAATGAATGTGCCTGCATCATTTTTGCATTAATTTGTAAAATCTAAGTACAGCTAGCAGTAGGCCCTCACTGAACAGGTGTGTTTTGTTGTTGCAATTGTTTAATTAGGTCCCTCAAGTGTTTTTTATCTACAGCAGTCCCCTTGCTACTGCTCCTGCTTCTTTACATGACATTGACTTTTTGAAGATTCCAGGTCAACTGCCTTGTTAAATATTCTGCATGGTGTTCTTTAACTTGTCCCACGATTCCCTGAATTCCTGAAAGGTAGAGATCCGGTCTAGAGGAGCTTGCTTACACTCAGGCCACACATTGTTGTAAAAATGCTTTATAGTTGATGTTGTATGCTTAATATTGCATCATACTAGGAAGCATACATATCAAGTTTTTCTATGATTCATGATGTTGAATTGGATTACTTGTTTAAGGTGGTAATTGCCAGATTTCTTCATTGCAAAGGTATGTTTCAGTTTACAGTTTACGAATAATCTGCATGATTCAAATAATCATGTGAATATTTGGTTCCCTGGTAATTGTTCACCTAATGACTGTAACATCCATTGCCAATCCCAGCAATTGGGATGGGATTGCCATCCAATCCCAGCTGGAACCAAAATTATTTCATTAGAAGTTGTAAAATGGTGACTTTAAAATTCTATCATTCATTTTACATCTATTAGCTACTAGCACTCTTCCACAAAAAAAAATGCCTTTTTCTCTCTTTATTTCTATTACCATGAATTCATGAATTGTTATTTATGCAGTATTTACAAATAATTATGGTCATTATTCATTTTGATGCTCAAATTTTCCCAGATTTGACTAGTGTCATTTAGACATGACTGCCATTCTTTGAGCACTTCCTTGCTTTCTTGTACAGTGAAATGTCCCGGGCTCACCTTGTACTTCCTCTGCACCATATTGGGCCCCCTTTATTGAAGGAAGCTATTTAGAAACCCAACTCTGGGCACAAGGTGTGCTTGGTGCTACTTGGGTCTCTCAATGAACATTTTTTCATTGAAATATAATTCACATATAAAATTCATCCTAAAATGTACAATTCAAAATGCAAATCAAAACTGCAATGAGATATCATTTCATACTCATTAGGATGGCTATTATAAACAACAACATCAGAAAATTAGTGTTGATGAGGATGTGGAGAAATTGGAACCCTTGTGCACTGTCAGTGGGAAAGTAAAATGGTATACCCACTATGGAAAACAGTGTGGCAGTTCCCTAAAAAATTAAAAATAAAATCACCATGTGATCCAGCAATGCCACTTCTGGGTACACATCCAAAAGAACCGAAAGCAAAGACTTGAACAGATATTTGTACATCGATGTTTATAGCAGCATTATTCACGATAGTCAAAAGGTGAAAGCAACCCAAGTATCCATGATGAATGAATGGTTAAATGAAATGTGGCATAAATGCATAATGGAATATTATTCAGCCTTAAAAAGGAAGGAAATTCTAACACATGCTACAACATGAATGAACCTCGTAGACATTATGCTAAGTGAAATAAGCAAGTCACAAAAGGGCAAATACTGTATGATTCCACTCATATGAGGCGCCTAGAATAATAAATTCATACAGGAAGTAGAATGGTGGTTGCCTGGCAATGCAGGTAGAGGGAGATGGGGAGTTATTGTTTAACAGGCACAAAGTTTCAGTTTGGGAAGATGAAAAACTTCTGCAGGTGGCTGGTTATGATGTTTGCACAACAATATGAATGTGCTTAATGCCACTGAACTGTACACTTGAAATGGTTAATATTTTAATGGTTAATGGTAAGTTTTATGTATATTGTACCACAATTTTTAAAACATTGTTCAGTTCACAGAGTTGTATAACCATCATCACTATCTAATTTGAGAACATTTTTATCCCCCACAACAAGAAACCCAAGCCCATTAGCAACCACTCCCTGTTTCCTCCCACCCCAAGCCCCTGGCAATCACAAATCTTTCTTTCTCTGCAGATTTGCCTATTCTTGACATTTCATATAAATGAAATAAAATATGTGGCCCTGTGTCTTTCTCTTAGTATAATGCTTTCAAGGGTCATCTATATCATTGCATGTATCAGTACTTCATATTTTTCCATGGCCAAATAGTATTTCATTGTCTAGATATACCACATTTTGTTTGTTAATTCATTAGTTGTTGGATATGTGGGTTACTTTCCATGTTTGAACTATTATGCATAACGCTGCTGTGAACATTGGTGTACAAATTGTTGTGTGAACACATGTTTACAATGTTTTTGTAAACATGAGAATGGATATACCTAGGAATAGAATCGCTGGGTTATAATGAAAACTCTACGTTTAACTTTTTGAGGAACTGCCAAGTTTTTTTCCACAGTGGCTGCATATTTTACATTCTCTCCAATATATGAGGGTTTCAAGTTAAAAGTTTCTAATGCTGTTCTTTTCTAAACTTCTAAAAGCTTGTATAACTTGGTTTAAATGATACAGCTTTTGCCTTGTATTGTTTTGCAAATGTATAATAAAATACACTGGGAATGCCATACACATTAAAAAAACAACAACAACTATTTTACTTATAAACTATATATAGTCCAGGCTCTGCTATCTATAATCCAGAT
This sequence comes from Chlorocebus sabaeus, assembly GCF_047675955.1. Classification (NCBI taxonomy): domain Eukaryota; kingdom Metazoa; phylum Chordata; class Mammalia; order Primates; family Cercopithecidae; genus Chlorocebus; species Chlorocebus sabaeus. Next base: position 44,601,547 of record NC_132929.1, on the reverse strand, counting down.
CCTTTTCCGACTCAACCTGTGACCTTCTGACTCCCTGGCTGACAGGTAAGGTGGGACGATTTCCAGCCGGACCTGGCGTGTTGTGTTGGATAAACAGACAGCGCTCAGCATCCTTCCCGCCCCTCCTCCGCAATGCAGAGCAGCGGGAACTACACTTCCCAGGATGCCCCCTTCCAGCTGGAGTTTGCCTTGGGAGGAACTTGAGGGATATTTGGGAGAAGGGAAGGGGATCTATGATTCTCCTGAGGGGGTGGCAGCCAGATGCTGAACAGATGTGAGAGTCGCTGAGGCGTCCCAGCGAGCTCTCAGGAACCGCCCGCGTCAGGCTGACACCTTCATCTCCGCTGCCACCGTCGCAGCAGCTGCCTCCACGCCGCTCTCTGGACCTGCCAGCTGCCCTGTGAGCCTAGCGCGGTGTGCACGGAGCCCGCCACGGCGGCAGCGCAGAGCCGCCTGTCTCCTGAGCAGCCCCTGAAACACACATGTGTGTGTGGGGGGGGGGGGGGGGGGCGGAGGGGGGAGCGGGGAACGGTGGAGGCAGTATTTCAATACAGTGGAAGAGGACAAAACTGAAGCGTGTTCTTAGAAGCCAGTTGTGCTTTCACCACCGGGAAGTTTCTATTTCGGACGGGTGGTGAAAGCACCGTTGGCCTCTAAGACACGCTTCAGTTTTGTTCTCCTTCATTGTATTTGAATACTGCCTCCACCCCGCCTCCCCCGCCCCCGCGCCCACACACACAGAGTTCAGCCTTGCTGTCCTTAAGTTATCGTGAGCATAAAAAAAGCATTAAAAAAAGAAAAACGTGGTATTAAAAACTCCTTGTAAACACCATTTAATGGTAGAATAATAATCCATCAAACGGATGTCTCATAATTTAAGTCCCTTAATGTTGGCATTTAATTTTTCTTGTTTTGATTTACGAATAATCCTGAAAAGTGTTTTTATTATTTCTTTTAGACGGATTCCAAAATGTGGTATTTCTGGTTCAAAATATATAATCATATTAAGGATTATCACTACATATCCCTACATTGGCTTTCAGAAATGTAACAATTTCACCCCTCCACGTATTGAACATGCATTCATCTGGCCATGCCATGGCTGCCATTGAATGCTATCATTTAACAATAATTTTACTACTTTGATAGATTTAATTTGGGTGTAAAAATTCAGGTTTTTTATCCACCTGCTGATTAACCATCTGTGTTCTCCCCACTCTGTTCTTCCTTAACTCCTTTCCTTTTGTCTTTTTTTCTTTCCCTCCTGCCATTGCTCCTTTCCTACCTTCCTCCCTCCTTTCTTTCCACTCTTTTTTCCTTTCTAGATTTACATTCTTTATTTACAAATCTGTTGAATGTCCTTCTGTTTTTGTAGATTCCCCAAACTTCCTGTTACATTTAATTGCTTCCATTTCATTATGTATTGGAGTATTCTAATTTCTAACCAAGCAAAAATTTACTTGGTTAGAGTTCCTAACATTACTTTTAACCGTTGAAAGTTTCTTTGCAACTCAGAAAGCAGATAAATGTTAACCCCTGTTTTCCATTATTTATAACTTAATTTAAAATTTGTGGCTTGATTTTATACATTACCTCTTTGACTTACCTAAGTATTTTTTGTATATATTAAAAGAAAATCTAACTTAAGTTTTCCTCAGAATAACTAGTTGCTTGAGTGCAATTTGGACAAATCCTACTATCTTCATGTAATTATATTTTTAGATGCTCAGTGTGGCTCTTTTTAATAACTAAGACATACTGGTTGAAATAGTTCAAAACCTCAGAAATACATAATGTGGGAATCCCGTTCCCTAGAGATAACCACTGCTGAGGATTTAGTACATTTTAAAGTTTTTAGCTTTTTAATTTGAGATATAGTTTACAAAAACAATATGCATAGATTTTAAATGTACAATTTGATTAGTTTTGTCAAATATATACCACCACCCAATCAAGATATAAAACATGGCCAGGCACGGTGGCTCACGCCTGTAATCCCAGCATTTTGGGAGGCCAAGGTGGGTGGCTCACTTGAGGTCAGGAGTTTGAGACCAGCCTGGTCAACATGGTGAAACCCCATCTCTACTAAAAACACGAAAATTAGCTGGGCGTGGTGGCGGTAGCCTGTAATCCCAGCTACTCGGGAGGCTGAGGCAGGAGAATCTCTTGAACCTGGGAGGCATAGGTTGCAGTGAGCTTAGATCATGCCACTTCAGTCCAGCCAGGGCAACAGAGACTCTGTCAAAAAAAAAAAAAAAAGATATAAAATATTTCTGCACCCAGAAATTTTCCCACAATCCTTTTCAGTCAATCTCCTTTTCCCTAAAGCAACAACTATTCTATTCTAATTTCAATCACTATAGTTTAGCTTTGACTATCCTTGAATTTCATATCCATGGAATCATAAGTACAAACTCACCTGTGTCTGACTTCTTTCATGCAACATAACACTTTTGAGATTCATCCATGTTGTTCTGTGTGTTAGCAGCTCATTCCTATTTATTACTGAATAGTATTCACATTGTATGGACAAACCACAATTTATCCATTTGCTTATTAATGGACATTTGGGTTCTTTCTAGTTTGGGGATATGTTGAATAAAACTGTTAAGAATACACAGGTCCTTTTGTGGATGTGTCTAGAAGCAAAAGTTTGTTACACCTAGGTTGTGTAACTTTAAGAGAAACAGACATACAATTTTCCTAAGTGGGACAGCTGCTCCCTTTCCTCACAAACACTTGGTATTATTTTGTGTGTGTGTGTGTGTGTGTGTGTGTTGATAATAGTTAACAAAATTTTGGCATAATCACATATTTAGAGAAAGTTGCAAGAACAAAACAAATAACTTTTTTTTCTAAACATTTTAGAATAAATTGCCAACCTGCTCCATTCCCCCTAATTCTTTAGTGTGCATTTTATACTAACAAAGACACTCTCCTACTTAGCCACATACAGCCAACAAATTAGGAAATTATTGATGCAAACAACCATCTAATTCTCAGTCCCTATTCAAGCTTTCTTTAAATTTAAATTTTATTTTATTTGTAGAGACAGGATCTTGGCATGTTGCTGAGGCTGATCTCGAACTTCTGGGCTCAAGTGATCCTCTTGCCTCAGCCTCCCAAAATGCTGGGATTACAGGCATGAGCCACTGTGCTCAGCCTCAAACTTTAACAATTATCCCAATAATATTCTTTCTAGTAAAAGGATGATTCAAAAATTATATGCTGCATTTAGTTGTCAAATTTCTTTAGTCTCCACCAAGCTGGAACTGTTCTCAGGTTTCCTTGACTTTCATGATCTTGCTACTTTTGAAGTTTACAGGCCAACCACATTGTAGAACAGGCCCAAATTTGGTTTATCTAGAAATTTCACTTCTAGACATAGCCACAAAATTTGGGTTTATCTAAAGTCTCTTCATAATTACATTCAAATTATGCAGCTTTGGCAAGATTATCATAGAAGGCACATCACTTTCATTTGCCCCTTTACTGATGATGTTCACGATCACTTGAATTAGGTGGTGTTTGCAAGTCTTCTCCACTAAAGTTATTGTTTTCCCTTTGTAAGTAATACTTTTGCACAGAGGTACTCTGAGATTAGTTAACAAGTTGTTTCCCAGATTTTTAATTTGTTCATTAATTTATATCTGCGTAAACTTATGGTTTCCTATATTCTTCAGTGAGTTATAATCTATCATTTATTTTAATACTCAAATTGTGCTAAATTGGGCTCTCCAAACTGGCTTCTGTGTCCTTTTGACGCACATGTTCCTATCATTCTTGGAACAACCTATTCCTTTCTGGAACAAGAATATCCAGAATCCCCTATATTTTTTCTATCCATCCCTGGAATCAGTCATTTCTTCAAGGAAGCCTAGTTTCTTTTAGTGAAAAATTGTATCTAGAAACCAAAATTTAGGCACTTGGTGTGCTCAATTTTATGGCATGTTACTGCTTCCAGGGCCTCTCTCAGAACAGAGGTAGAGAGTATATGGATGGATACACCAACACACACAAACATATACGTTTACATCTGAATTTATTTCTACACCTATGTGTATTGAAAGCCATGAGTGTACACCAATATTTGTTCTTTTTTTATTTTTAGTAGAGATGGGGTTTTGCCATGTTGCCCAGGCTGGTCTTGAACTCCTGGGCTCAAGCGATCTGCCCACCTCAGCCTCCCAAAGGGCTGGGATTATAGGCGTGAGCCACCGTGCCCGGCCTATGCCAGTACTTCTAAATCCAATCCAACACCATAGAGTTCACTTTAGTTTTTCCCCTTTCTGCATTCATAGCTCCTTTCTCTGACACGTGCTGTCCTTATTATATCCACTTATTTGGTCAATATGCTAAGTGCATCCAATCTCCCATGTTCATTGCCATCCCCTCCCCAGCATGGTAACCTCTTCATCGCGCTCACTCTCTGACGCTCCATTCCAGGTCATCCCTCTGCCAGTGTACCCTCTTCACCTCGCCTCTTGAAATCTTCACCTTGAAATCTTCTTTGAGCCTCCCCTCCAGTAGACGCCCTCCTTACTCCACTTAGGCTCTGACTCCCCCTGCTGGGCCACCTTCACAGCAACACCCCTCTCACCGGGCTAAGGCTCTAATTCCCCAGGTTGGGCTATCTCCCCTATGGACTCTGCTCTCCTAGTTCAGGCTCTGATATCCAACACTGGGCTGCCCCTATCTGGATATCTGTCTCACCCTGGGGCTCCTACTCCAGTACGCCATGCTGCACTGTCCCAGGACATGACCACCTCTCTTTCTCTCTCTGCTGGAGCTCTGAACTCCTCCGTGCCAGGCTTCCTCCTACATGACTGGCCTTCTCTCCCTACCTGGGCTCTGACCATGCCAGGACTTTCCACTATGGGGATGCTTTACTCACCCTTCTCAGGCTCTGATAATACTGTTCTAACCTATTGCAGCTGCCTCCCCCTACCTCACCAAATCCCCATCATGTGGCATGTTCTTACTAGCCATTTATACATCTTCCTTTGTCAAATGTCTGATTGGGTTTTTGCCCACTTATAAAGTTGTTTTTCTTGTGTATTGGTTTGTAGGAGTTCATATATTCTGGATCCAAGTCCTTTTTAAATCAATGCATTGAGAATGTTTTCAACCACACTGTGGCCTGCTTTTTATTTTCTTAATGGTATTGAGCAGAAATTTTTACTTATTACAAAGTTCAACGTGTAAGTTTTTAATTTTACGGCTAGTGCGCTTTTTTGTGTGTCCTGTCTGAAACACTTACCTAAATTCAGAAAGATATTCTCCCATTTAAAAAAAAAAAATTGTGTATGCTATGAGACAGAGGTCAAAGTTATTTTTAACGCAGATATCCAATTTTCCAACACCATTTATTGAAAAATATATTCATTTCCTGATGAATGACCTTGGGTCTTTTGTCAAAAATCAATTACCAGCTGAACATGATGGCTCACACCTGTATTCCCAGCACGTTGGGAGGCCAAAGCAGGAGGACTGCTTGAGATCAGGAGTTCAAGACCAGCCTGAGCAACACAGTGAGACTGTCTCTACAAAAATTTAAAAATTAGCCAGGTGTGGTAGGGTGCACCTGTACTCCTAGCTACTCAGGAGGCTGAGGTGGATGATCACTTGAGCCCACGGGACAGAGGCTGCAGTGAGCTATAATTGTGCCACTGCAGTGCAGCCTGAGAGAGAGCAAGGCCCTATCTCTAAAAAATAAACAAGTAAATAAATAAATTGCCATATATTGGAGATTCATTTCTGGACTCTATTCTATTCCATTGATCTGTAGTCTATCAATACACCAATATCCCATGGTACTTGGTTACCATAGCATTTATTTATTTATTTATTTATTTAGAGACAGAGTTTTGCTCTTGTTGCCCAGGGTGGAGTACAATGGCATGATCTTGGCTCACCACAACCTCTGCCTCCCGGGTTCAAGCAATTCTCCTGCCTCAGCCTCCCGAGTAGCTGGGATTACAGGCATGTGCCACCACACCTGGCTAATTTTGTATTTTTAGTAGAGATGGGGTTTCTCCATGTTGACCAGGCTGGTCTCAAACTCCTGACCTCAGGTGATCCGCCTGCCTCGGCCTCCCAAAGTGCTGGGATTACAGGTGTGAGCCACTGTGCCTGGCCACTATTGCATTGATAATCAGGTGGTATAAGCTCTCCAATTCTGTTCTTCTTTTGCAAGATTGTTTTTCCTAGGTCTTTGAATTTTCTATATCTAACTATGTGTATCGAAAACCATGAGTCTACAGCAATTCTTTATTTTTATTTTTAGTAAAGACAGGGTTTCCCAGCCTATTGCCCAGGCTGGTCTGGAACTCCTGGGCTCAAGCAATCTGCCCACCTCTGCCCCCTAAAGTGCTGGGTGGGATTACAGGTGTGAACCATCATGCCCATCTATGCCAATACTTCTAATTCCAATCCAATGCCATATAAATATAAATTTTACACTCAGCTTGATTTGCTACAAAGAAAGTACTGTTTGGTATTTTGATCGGGATTATGTTGAATCTATATATCAAATTGGGGAAAATTGTTACCCTAATAATACTAAATTTCTATTCTGTGAACATCATATATTGCCATTCATTTAGGTATTTGCTAAATTTTCTTACAATGTTTTATAGTTTGGAGTATAAATGTCTTGAAGATATTTTATCAAACTTATTCTCAAATATTTTATACTTTTGAATAGTATCATAAGTGGTATTTTTAAAGTTTATATTTCAATTATTTGTTGGTAGCATATACAAATATAGTTGACTGTATATTGACTTTGTATTACACAATATTTTTAAATTCACTTTTCAGTTTTAGTATTTTTTCATAGATTTTTAAGGACTTTAAATGTAAACAATCATGACTGCCATAAAGACAGTCTTGCTTCATTTTTTTTCAATCTGCATACCTATTTCTTTTTCCTGTCTTATCACACTGGCTAGGACTTTCAATATAATGTCAAACAGAAGTGGTGATAATGCATATTCTTACCTTTTCCTCATTTTAGGGAAGTATCATTCTGGCTCTGTCACCCATGCTGGAGTACAGTGGCACAATCTCAGCTCACTGCAATCTCTACCTCCTGGTCTCAAGCAATCCTCCCACCTCAGCCTCCCACAGCTTGGTTAATTTTTTGAATTTTTTTGTAGAGACAGGGTCTCACTATGTTGCCCAAGATGGTATATTTAATTTTCTACTTATGTTATAAACCTTGCAAATATTTGTTATAATTGTTGTTTTAATAGTAAATGGTCGGCTGTGAGGCATGCTGGCTCACACCTGTAATCCCAGCATTTTGGGAGGCCAAGGCAGATGAATCACCTGGTCTCATCAGCAGTTCAAGACCAGCCTGGCCAACACGGTGAAACCCTGTCTCTACTAAAAATATAAAAATTAGCCAGGTATGGTGGCAGCTGCCTATAATCCCAGTTACTAGGGAGGCTGAGGCAGGAGAATTGCTTGAATCCAAGAGGTGGAGGTTACAGTGAACCAAGATCATGCTACTGCACTCTAGCCTGGGTGGCAGAGCGAGACTCCATCTCAAAAAAGAAAAAAAAAGGGAGAATGGTCTTCTTTCATATTTACTGGGCAGGATGACATGGGATCATTTTCTTTTGACCTGATAAATTACTTTAGGATTTCTTCTCATGTTAGTCTACTAGGTGTGCAACTTCACAGTTCTTATTTGCCTGAGGACATTTTTTTCACTTTCATATTTGAAGTTTTTTTTTGGTGGAGGGTAACAGAATTCTAGGTTGACAGGGTTTTTGTTTAGCTTTGTATTTCTTTCAGCATTTTAAAGATGTTACTGTCTTCTGCTGTCCATAGGTTTTTGATAAGATATCAGTTATCTTTACTGTTGTTCCCCAAGAGAAATTGTATCATTTTTTTCTCTGACTGCCTTTATTGTTATTATTATTATTATTTTTGTTGTTGTTGAGACGGAGTCTCGCTCTGTCACCCAGGCTGGAGTGCAGTGGCCAGATCTCAGCTCACTGCAAGCTCCGCCTCCAGGTTTTACGCCATTCTCCTGCCTCAGCCTCCCGAGTAGCTGGGACTACAGGCGCCCGCCACGTCGCCCGGCTAGTTTTTTGTATTTTTTTAGTAGAGACGAGGTTTCACTGTGTTAGCCAGGATGGTCTCGATCTCCTGACAGCGTGATCCGCCCGTCTCGGCCTCCCAAAGTGCTGGGATTACAGGCTTGAGCCACCACGCCCGGCCTATTTTTTTTTTTTTTTAAGGCTGAGTCTCACTCTATTGCCTAGGCTGGAGTACAGTGGCATGATTTCTGCTCACTGCAACCTCCGTCTTTCCGGTTCAAGTGATTCTCTTGCCTCAGCCTCCCGAGTAGCTGGGATTACAGGTGCCCACCACCACGATTGGCTACCTTTTGTATTTTTAGTAGAGGCGAGGTTTCACCATATTGGCCAGGCTGGTCTCGAACTCCTGACTTGAGGTGATCCACCCGATTCATCCTCCCAAAGTGCTGGGATTATGGGCGTGAGCCACCACGCCTGGCCCTGGGCTGCTTTTAGGATTTTCTTTTTGGACCAGGTTTGGTGGCTCATGCCTGTAATCCCAGCAGTTTGGGAGGCCGAAGAGGACGGATCACTTGAGGTCAGGAGTTCGAGACCAGCCTGGCCAACATGGCGAAATCCCATCTCTACTAAGAATACAAAAATTAGCTGGGTTTGGTGGCATGTGTATGCAGTCCCAGCCACTCAAGTGGCTGAAGCACGAGAATCGCTTGAACCCAGGAGGTGGAGGTTGCAGTGAGCTAAGATAGTTACACTGCACTCCAGCCTGTGCAACAGAATAAGACTTTATCTCAAAAAAAAAGAGATTTTCTTTTTATATTGTTTTCAGAAGTTTTATTGTGCTGTGCTTAGGTGTGCATTTATTATCCTGCTTGAAGCTTTTCAAATCTGTGAACTTTATCATTTATTAGATTAGGAAAATTCTCAGCCATTATTTTTTCAAGATTACTTACGTTCTTTCTCTTTCTCTTCTCTTTCTAAATGCTAATTACACATACGTTAGACCTTTTGCCTATGCCCCACATCTCTGTTATTTTTTATCCCCATTATGTTTTTTCCTTCTGTGTTCCATTTGAATATTTTCTATGACTATTTTTGAATCTAGACTGGTGCTGTAACCATTCAAATAGTTCTTAATTTCAGATATTTCAACTTGCATTTATAAATGTCCATTTGATTCCTATTCATAGATTCAAATGATCAGTTAAAGTACTTTATCTTTTCATCTATGTTATCCATCTTTCCAATTTTTTAAAACATACTCATGATCATTATTTTTAAGTCCTTGTCCACTGACTCTTGTATCTGAATCATCTCTGGGTCTGCTTCTTTTACTATTTTATCTCATAATTGGTTGTTTCTTCCTTTTTCTTTTTTTGTTGCATGTTCAGTGATTTTTTTTTATATGCTGGATATAGTGATTAAAACAGTGGATGGGCTCTAGATTATATTCTTCTGCATGTTGAATCTTGTTCTAGCAGCAAATTGAAATTTAGCCCTCACATGCCATAATTGACACGTCTTATTTGAGAATTACAAAATTTGATCATGATCATATTGTAGCCTATCAAAGTGCTCTAGAAATTTTCAGTGGTTTACATGAAGTGGTCATGGGTGTCTGGAGCACCCTGAAACTGTATCAAAGTTGTACATATTTCCAAACATTTTTATTTTATTTATTTTCAAGATCTGCAGCAAGTTTAATACCTGAAGGTTAACAGAAATGACATCAGGACACAGATGCAATGCTACAGTAAAATGGGGCTGGGGGTAGAACAGGGCAGAGGGACACTGGATATCATCACAACAACCAGTGAATGACTCCTCTGGTGCCCTGAGGTCATGAGACACTTGACTGTGTCACAAAGAATGGAGTAAACGAACAACTCTGAAAGACAAGTAAGGTGGCAGCATTGCTGAGATTAGACTAGGGGCCAGGGCCTGGAGCTTTGTCACAGAGTGTTGATGCTCAAGCATGCCTGGGCTCAAGAGTGTCTGGTCAGCATTTAACATAAGGAGAAGGGCTTCTTCAGGACATACTCCCTTCTCTTAACACGAGGTGAAGAAACCCATCCCATTCTGGGTAACGGGGCCCCATAATACCTTGGTCTTTTGATACACAGCAGCACTACACACAACTGTGCCCCCCAGCCAGCTTCACTCTGTCTGCTAAGCACCCACTTTGCAAACGGATCTCAAACAGAGAAAAGAAATCCAGAGGAGGTGGGAGGAGCACAGTGGTGGGATTTGAGGAAGAGGAGTTGGCCAGAGGAGCAGATGTGTCCCATGTCAGGTCCCTCCTAGGCATGGTGAAGACTGCTATCGCTCAGAAGCACCTTTTCCCCAGGTTTGAAGGCTGGCATCCCAAGGTAGGGGCGGCTGGCACAGCAGAAACTATCGCCCAGATAGCAGTTTCCACAAGCTGACTTGGGCTGGGAGCTCATCTGCTCCCTTGACTTCTCTTTTTCCAGTTCTTCGGCAAGGCCAGGGGTGCAGCTCTGGCGGGTCTTCCTTTTTTTCCCTTCCCCACAAGAAGCAGTCCGCAGGGGAGCCGGATCTGGCTTCTTCAAATCTTCTGGATCCAGCAGCTCCTCTAAGTCAATGAGAGCCATGCTGTCATCCTCCATATCATTGGCTGAGAGGGTCCACAGCTTGGCAGCAGCACCCAGCAAGCTTCACTGAAGGAGATGACTTCTTGGTGATGGAAAGCTTAAGCTAACTAGAAGAACCCACTTCAAAGTTTGCTTGTTTTTTTTGCTTGTGATCTGAACAAATAGCAGGCTGTCACTTTCATGACCCAGGTGTTCTTGAATAGACTGTACCTCCTCAGGGCTTAAGGGCTCCCATGGCAGCTCTTTTACTTCCACAAGACCAGAAGGAGTCAGGGCTGAACACGGCTTGCTGTCTTTGCTTTGCTATTGTTACCTACAGCTGTCTCTATGGTTCTTTCAGAAAAAGACATCCACTAGGCTGAAGGATCCGGGCGATTTCAGGCAAAAATCTCAGCACTGTGCAGAGTGGTGCTTCCCAGGCCTAAACCCAACAAAATAATGTCAAAGCTGGATTATTTGTGGGCAGACTGCAACAGGTGGTTGATGTTTTCCACAGACATGCGGCCCTCATTGCCAGTTAACATTTGAAGTTTATCCACCAGATCTTTCAGAGCCTCCACTGGGGATGACTTACCCCAGACCACTGCCACAAACTGGCTAGCAGAGATCCCAAAGTCTGCCATTCCTGCAGTGCAGTGCTGATGAACCTAAAAACTGCTGCCTGGGCTAGCTCCCAGCTTCTCCTCAGTCGTCGACCCCATGCAAACATTTTCAAAATGAAAAGCCACTCTCATGTTCTCCCTCTGTGCACTTTGCTGTTGGTGTGACAAGGCACCTAAAGATGTTTCTGGCTTTTTTTTTTTTTTTGGTAAGGTGGTGTTAACTATATGGTTATTGACTAGAAATTCTAAGTTATCAACTGTGTGTATATATGTATATATTATATATATATAATATACATATATTATATATAATGTATATGTATATATGCATATATTGTATATAATATATACATATATACCTATATATAATATATACACATTATACATATAATACATGTATATATTATATATGTATTATATGTACTATATGTAATGTATATATTATATTGTGTATATGTATATATGTATATGTAATATATAATATGCATATATTGTATATTATATATATATTTGTAAAAAGAACAAAACAAACGAGATGAACTCTTGACGCTCCCTGCTTGGCATCGAGGCTATGGAGAAGATGCCTTTTGGAGGGGCAGTAGCTCAGGGCGTGCACTGTGAGGCTGGGCCTGTTGACTCTGCAGTGGCATCCATTTAGCTTCAGATTGTCTTGTTTCTGTATATAGTGACAGCATTCTGCTGCCATCTCAGCCGTGGACAAAGGGGGATCAACTGGCATGAGAAGCTTTTTTGTTTCGTTTTGTTTTGTTTTAGTTAAGTGCGGTAGTTTTTAAACTGTTTGTTTCTAAACAAACTGTAGAACTCTTCCCTGTCAGCAAAGCGAAGAGCCACTGTATCAATGAAAGTTCAAGAATCTTCCGTACTTAAACACAATTTGTTATTTTATTTTTTGTATGTTTAGAATGTTGAAATTTTTTGAGGTTAAATAAATGGTATTACATTAAAAAACAGATAAATAAGTAAATAAATAAAAAAATTTAGCCTTCACTCCTACTGTGTAACACTGGTAATTCATGGTCCATAATCCTAGGATGTGGGTTTTCCAGTCTCTGTGAATACCTCGGCATCCATGAAGGTTTACACATTCTACATTAGAATGAGCCTAACGGCTTGCATATCCACATTATTGTGCAACCTCTGAAATCTCTGTTCAGCTCTCAGCTTCCCGAAAACTATTATCTGCTAGACATTCTGAAGTCTTGCCCTGAAAATACAGATCTTAACAGTGCGCTGAATAGCTGAGGGAAATTTTAATGCAATTTTTGAGGGCTCCTTTTCTGTAGCTCCTGTCTCTAAGTGACCTTGCCCTCCAAACCCAACTGTGTTAGAAGGCCTGAGCTCCAATCTTTGTTTTTCTGCCCAGAGACACTGCTGCTCTCTCTTTGGGCTCCATCTCTCTGTGCTGGGATGAATGTGAGGTTGGCCACATGCTTCCTTTTACTGAAGGATAATAATCCAGTGACGCATGTTGTCATTTTACGTAATGTGTCTAGCTTCTATTGTTGTTTACATCAGAAAGGTGAGTCCAATACCAGCTCCTCAATCATGACTGGAACTGGATGTCAAGAAATTTATTTTTTTAAAGGAATAAATTTGGAAAACCATTATGCTTTCCCCATCTCTAGTTGTAGTGCACGGCTACACATAAAAAGCCTCTTACTACATACTCTGACTAAAATTCAGATTACAAGTTGTATTTTCCTGGCCAGTGCTAAGAGCCAAGAAAGTTCTATATTTTTATAGGGTTCTGTCTTTTATTTTCATATCTTCCATAAAACACTTAATCATGGCTGGGCGCGGTGGCTCATCTCTGTAATCTCAGCACTTTGGGAGGCCGAGGTGGGTGGATCACCTGAGGTTAAAAGTTCGAGACCAGTCTGACCAATATGGTAAAACTCCAGCTCTAATAAAAAGTACAAAAAAATGACCGGGTGCGGTGGCTCATGCCTGTAATTCTAGCACTTTGGGAGGCCAAGGCTTGTGGATCACCTGAGGTCAGGAGTTTGAGACCAGCCTGGCCAACATGGCAACACGTCGTCTCTACTAAAAATACAAAAATTAGACAGGCGTGGTGGCGGGCACCTGTAATCCCAGCTACTCAGGAGGCTTAGGCAGGAGAATCGCTTGAACCCAGGAGGTGGAGGTTGCAGTGAGCTGAGATCACACCACCACATTCCAGCCTGGGCGACAAGAGTGAAACTCAATCTCAAAAAAACAAAAAACAAAAAATCCCAAAAATGAGTAACAACAAGATAGAATATATTTGACCTAATCTTTTAGGATTTTTCTATTATTCCTGTAAGAGGAATAAAACTTTAAAATTTACTTTTTTTTTTTTTTTGAGACATTTGGCTCTTGTCACCCAGGCTAGAGAGCAATGGCACAATCTCAGCTCACTGCAACTTCCAGCTCCAGGGTTCAAGCGATTCTCCTGCCTCAGCCTCCCGAGTAGCTGGGATTACAGGTGTGTGCCACCATGCCGAGCTAATTTTTATATTTTTAGTAGAGACAGTGTTTCATCATGTTGGCCAGGGTTGTCTTGAACTCCTGACCTCAGGTGATCTGCCTGCCTCAGCCTCCCAAGTGCTGGGACTACAGGCATGAGCCACTGTGCTCGGCCAATATTGATTTTCATAATAATAGCACACTATAGAAAAAAATATTTCTTAGGTCAAAGACGGAACATGGAAGTACAAGTGCTCAGATTTCCTTCAAAAGTGAAATAAGAGGGAAATAGATGAGTTTTGTCACCCCATTTTTTCTCGCTTTTTGATAAAAACAAAATCTAAAGGAATAAAAGCCGTGCCCAAGTACCTTCACTAAAAATGGCTTGTACACAAAATTAGATCAGAGTTAGGAAGATCTGTAATTCCTATTTCTCCTACAAATTGTCTTTTAAGACAATTCAATTCCTGGTTAGGGCCCTAAAATAAAAGACAATTCCTGGGTAGGAGCCCAAAATAAAATTTTTATAGTAGAAAAATCTTCTGTGTTATGGTCATAGAAACTGGAATTTACTTTTGTTTCCCTCATTTTGGAAAGAATAAACAAGTTACTTAGCAATCTCTGTTTCCCCAATACCCTATTGTTATTTACTTGACATTGAAGATTAAAGTTATTTAAACGTTTCGAAGATACTTTTTAAAGTCTGGAGCTCACTATGTTTAAAGTATTCATTAAGTCATTAAATATATATTAAATATTTAATGTTCAAATAATGGAGGGGTAATAAAAATGAATCAAACATTTTTCTTCAAGGATTTATTGTAATTTTGTGGGAGGGGTAAATAAGCACAGAATGTGGAAGAAAGCAGCCACTTGCTATACTTTACAATGTTATGCAAGTTCAAGGAGAGGAAAGCTCTTGTTTGTGTGGGTAAACTGGATCAAAGGTTTCAAAGGAGGCAGTGATATCAAATGTGGTCTTAAATTTTGGGTAGAATTTTGAGTGGTGGGGAAAAAAGGATAGACTGTACAGGTGCAATAACTGCATAGTCAAAGAGAGAAAACAAAAAGGAATAATGGAAGGTCTAATTTGCCTGGAAATTAAAGAGATAACACTGGAAAGGTAGTATGAGGTCTTCTTTGGGGAGTTTTAATGCCAGGTTGGGGAAAGCAGGCCACAGGGAACCAGAGAGGCTGTTGTTGACCAGAGGAGCACTGGAAATGGAACTCAGAAACATTCATCTGGCCACAAGACCACATCAAGACCTCAGGGCCAGTGCTGATCTAGGCAAGACTTTCCAACTACCCAATCTTGAACAAGGTAGTGAATTCTCATAAAATTAAATTCAATGTAGAGGAGTGTCCTATATTCTAAAGCTGAGTCCTCTCTACATTACCATTTTAAAAATAGTCTATAGAATAAAAGATACGTTTTTTAAAGAATGTCTTTATCTGGCAAAATTAAAAGTTGGGAATTCTATGTTGGTCCTAAACCCTTTTTTGAAATGTTATTGGTGAGAAAACCCAAAGCCTGGGAACTCTTAGCACACGGTGCCAATTTAGACATGAGAAAGAGTGAGGCGAGCTTGCTTGGATAGAGTGGTGCAAAAGTGGGGCTGGTAGGAGGAAAGGTAGTTGGAAATTTAGAGGACAATTCCAAGGGTACCATTAATCAAAACAGGAGAGCCAGGAGGAAAAGGTAGTTTGGTGGAGGCAGAGTAGGCAGAGGCTGGCAAGGAAGAGATTCATTTTGGAAATGTCATGTGGTTTGTTCCTGTAAGACAGCTGTTTGGAAATGCCCAATGAGCAATTAAAATGTGAGTCTGCAGCTTGGGAGGGGACGGTTACTGATTGGTGAAACAACAGGCATTTATTTTATACTTACTATGAGCCAAGCACTAAGTTTGGGGGAAAGAGACACATTTACATGTTATTCTATAGACTCCCTTGCACTGATCTTTTCTTCATTAAGTACTTGTTAATATAATCCTTCTATCTGTTTTATGGTGCTGTGAACATGTAAGCCAAGATACAATGGAAATACAATATTCACATTTACAACTGGTCTACAAACGAACAGGAAACTAAGACCGAAAAAAACCTTTATTATTGTATTAGTTACTAGCATAGGCTACAGTAACAAACAGATACAAGCACATAATGGCACAGCCCCATAGAAGTTTCTTGGTCACAATTCATCTCTTGGTGGGCAAGTAAATAGGTTGCTGAAATGACTCTTAAGAGACACAGCCTGAGAGGGGGTCCACCTCATAAACACAAGGTTTCCAAGGGTCACTGCATCTCAGTCAGTATGCAGTGGCACTTTCAAGCCTTTAAGTGGCAGCATCACTTCCACTTATAATCAACAAGCTAGAACCCAGTCACATGGCCCCATCTAACTGCAAGAGTCATCTAGGAAACATAGTCAAGTTCTGTGTTCAAGAAGAGGAAATGGATTTTGTTGAACAATGAGCAGACTGCCTAATTTTCATTAAATTATCTGAGAAAAAAAGTTAAATTATAAGAAATAAAACACTGGGTCCTGAAGAACACTTAGTGTACCAATGAACAGAATCTTTAGCACTGATTCTCTGGAAAGAAGTAATTTGCACTTATAAGGAACTTCTATTCAGGTAACAGTTAAACCATGTTTTATTAGAAACAAAACAGCTGAGTTCCAATATTGTTCAGAGTCCTTGCAAGGGTATCATTTGTTTTTTCTAGCTGAATAGTAATCTAAGCTAACTGATCTGAAATGATGGGAAAGAAGACAATATTCCAGTATTAATATGTTTTCTACAAGCACATCATTGATAATCTTCCTCTTTGTTCCCAGGAATATATAGGCCTCTTCAATGTGTTTGTGGTTTTTGCATTCGTTTCACCATCAGCATTTTTTCTTCACAATTGTCCTTCAATGACTGCATCCTGTTATGAACCCTTACTTAGCCTGTGACCACTTGCCTACTTCCAGATTTTGACTAAATTCTCAAACCCTTCATGTTAGTTCTGCACTTGAGCCTGAACTTGTGCTCAGAGTAGCAGACAGAAATCCATTAGCAGTAATCCGTCACTGCTCAAGATCTTTTATCATCTGATATCTAGAGATATTTCCATTTATCTATGAAATATATAGATTATCCCTTAGAATTAAATTCCCTGTAATTTAAAAATCAAATATCCCTACTAGGGATATTTCTTTTCCAAGTCTTAAGATTATCACCAGTTCTGCTTTGGTAGAGTTTTTTTGTTTTTTGTTTTTTGTTTTGAGATGGAGTCTCACTCTGTCACTCAGGCTGGAGTGCAGTGGCACCATCTTGGCTAGTTGCAACCTCCACGTCCCAGGTTCAAGCCATCCTCCTGCCTCAGCCTCCCAAGTAGATGGGATTACAGGTGTGCGCCACCACACTGAGCTAACTTTTGTATTTTTAGTAGAGATGGGGTTTCACCATGTTGGCCAGGCTGGTCTTAAACTCCTGACTTCAACTGATCTGCCCACCTCGGTCTCAAAAAGTGCTGGGATTACAGGTGTGAGCCACAGTGCTCAGCCGAGGAAGTCTTATTGACACCAGCAGGAATATATTGTTTCTTCTGACTTCAAATTTGGGAAGGCAAGCATTTGAAAAGAAATTGGGATTTCAGATATTAGCTCTGCTTTACATTGATCCTAAATAGGTGATACGGTCTCTTGCTGGTAAGTAGTAGGGAGGAAGAGGGGAGATACTATGGGAGTAACATGGATCATCGGGAAACCTTCACAGCATTATTTTGTTAGAACATGTTCAAGGATTTTTGGTTTTGGTCACCTAGCACCAGAACACTTTGTTTAGGCAGAGTCCTAAAACAGGCAGGAGGCAGGGTCACACATCCCACCGTAGAAGCTAAAGGAGGAAGATAATCTTTTTTCTCTGACAGCTGGGGCATCTGCAAATGTTCTTGCCAAGGGCTTTCAACCTCGAGGGAGTGACACAAAAAGGCAAGATGCTGAGATCATTGTAGGTATGGTGGGGTTCACAGCCCACAGCATAGAGATGACTTCTGAGGTGTGGGGTCCTCTGAAGACTGTATCTAGGGCAGGGACCATCTTGGCTGTGCTCCAGGTTGCCAGCTTCCTTGGCTTCTTATTCTTTCCTGGACCTTGTTCTTCTTTAGCTCTGTGACAGACTTATAAAAACTGCCTTTTTCTTGCGTTGGTCAGGGTAAATTTCTGTTGTTTTCACCAAAAATTCTGACTAGCATAAACATTCCACATATCATCTACACCTATAATTTCCATTAAAATAACTGTTTCATTGCAAAAATTATCAATGGAAAACTTTTAAAATATAGACAAAAGACCCCAAAACCAAAAACCACTATGACCTCATCACCCATGCAAAACCATTGTAATCAAAGTTTTTAAACATTTTTTGGTACATACTCTCCCAGACTTTTCTCCTGGGCATATGAGTCTTTTCTGTTTTTTTGTTTTTTTTTTTTTTTCTTTTTCATTTTCCCTCTTCCCCTTTCTTTTCTTCTTTTCTTTCGCTATTATAAAAGTGCTATGATATGATGATCAACATGTCCACTATACATCTTTGCACACTTGTATCCTGAGTTTGTCTGCTCTTCTGCCGTATCTATAGAATTACTTCTCAGCGTGAACACAGACATGAGTTGGTCTAGCCTAGTGAAAAATGTTTGTCACACTTACTTGACTTGCCCTCCAACAAATAGATGTAGAAGTGGTAATTCTCATATACAAGAAGGCATATACAATAATTTCACGTACATTATTGAGTTATAAGACCAATGCAAGGCTGGGCAGCACGGCTCACATCTGTAATCCCAGCACTTTGGAAGGCCCAGGCAGGAGGACTGCTTGAGCTCAGGAGTTTGAGACTAGCCTGGCCAACATGGTGAGAGCTCATCTCCATAAAAATTTAAAAATTAGCCAGGTGTGCTAGTACATGCCTGTGGCCCCAGTTACTTGGGAGACTGAGGCAGGAGGATTGCTTGAGTCCAAGAAGTCAAGGCTGCAGTAAGCCATGATCGCATCACTGCACTCCAGCCTGGGTGACAGTGAGACCCTGTCTCAAAAAGGAAAAAAAGACCAATGCAGCAGAGTAAAACATGAAACATGTTCCTCCACTGGGTAAAAGTCCTCTAACACCTATCATGGCTATCTCATTTTGTCATGTACAAATGAATTCAAGGTTTTTATACTATAGTTGCTAGGATCCAGAACTTCCAAACAAAGTTTAGGGTATACATATACTCTCACCTGAAAGGACCCAATATTTCAACTAGAAATACATTAAAAATTTACTAATTTATCAGAATGCATTAAATTGATCTCTAATTCAAGAGGCGTTGTAGGAAATGTTTTACAGATAGATCATTACTTAGAGGTACAAATAACAATTGCCATTACAAAGCAGAGAATCTAAGAGGATTTAATTATTGTACACAATTTTACTATGTATATGAAAGTTACAAATGCCATTTGCAAATAGTAAAAATATTAAAAGTTCCTAAAAAGACTGATCACTACCTCACATCTTAATAGATTTTAGTATTCTTTCCTTCATAGAGGTAAACCTCAACTCCAGATGGATTAAAACAAATCAGTAGACTCTAAATTAATTGTATTTCTATTTTACAACCAAAATTGCCTTAGGTCACTTTGTTCTATAGCTCCTCATTCCATTATCTGTCTTTAAGGCATTTCTTTTTTTCCTTCACAGTCATATTTTAATACTAAAAGTAAGAGCTTACAGCTCTGGTTTTCTTCCTGATGAATGGTAAACAAACTTCCCTCATTGCTACTTCAAAATTGTCTTTAATATATTTAAGAAACTGATTCACAAAATTTTTAGAGACTTCCAAACAAGTGTGCAAGTGATTTTTTTTTTTTTTTTTTTGAGATGGAGTTTCGCTCTTGTTGCCCAAGCTGGAGTGCAATGGCGTAATCTTGGCACATGGCAACCTCTGCCTCCTGGGTTCAAGTAATTCTCCCATCTCAGCCTCAGCCTCCCGAGTAGCGGGGATTATAGGCACGTGCCACCAAGCTCGGCTAATTTTTTTTTTTTTTTTGTATTTTCAGTAGAGATGGGGTTTTACCATGTAGGCCAGGCTGGTCTTGAACTCCTGACTTCAGGTGATCCACCCGCCTTGGCCTCCCAAAGTGCTGGGATTACAGGCGTAAGCCACCACACCTGGCATTTTTTTTTTTTTATGAGACAGGGTCTGGCTATGTTGCCCAGGCTGGAGTGTAGAAGTACAATCTCGGCTCACTGCAACCTCCACCTCTCGGGCTCAAGTGATCCTCCCACCGCAGCCTCTGGAGTAGCTGGGACCACAGGTGCATGCCACCATGCCTGGCTAATTTCTTTTCTTTTTTTTTTTTTCATTTTTGGTAAAGATGGTTTCACTATGTTGCCCAGGCTGGTCTCGAACTCCTGAGCTCAAGCAATCTGCCTGCAGCTTCCCAAAGTGCTGGGATTACAGGCGTGAGCCACCGCACCCAGGCCTTTTTTTCCTTTTTAAAAGAAACCAACCATCTTAAAGCTGTTTGTAAAGATTTTGACTATTTTTTGTCTTTAGAGAAACAGGTCTTGCTATGTTGTCTGAGCTGTTCTTGAACTCTTGGGCTCAAGCGATCCTTTCACTTCAGCCTCCCAAGTAGCTGGGCCTACAGGGGCACATCACTATGCCTGGCTTATTAATTTAATTTTAAAAGTCACATATATGACTGTTTTCATCCAACAGTGCTTTTTGTCCATGACCAACCCATTGATAAAGTAATTACCCAATCATTAAAAAAAAAAAAATTCCTTTTTCTAAATTATCAAATACTTTATTAAGCAAAAGAAAATAAGGAATAAACTTTTTAGATCCCAGGCTTCAACATTATTTTGCTATTCAAATAAAAATGTAGTAGTTTTCACATTTGTTACCACAGATTTCAAAATAATAATCTACATTCCTAAAAACTATTTACATATACAAACAAAAGAGAACATAATTAAGCTGGAGTTTTTCCATGTCATTGTCTTTGGGATTCAAGCAGCAGAACCATGATGTAGGTAAGAGTACTATGGCTGATTGCCAGTGATGTGATTCAAGTTCAAAAACAAAAAGTTGAGCTGTGGGTATATCAGCTTGACTCATAAAAAGGATGCTAACCAAAAGGTCTCCATCTTTAGAGACCAAACAAGGGCAAATGTGCTATTGGTGCAAAAGTAATTGTGGTTTTGCCTTTTTTAAAAATGGTAATTACTTTTGCACCAACCTAATAAAATGGCAATAGTAACAATATGGTTATTTGTAAAACAGTACTCTCCTACATATTTCGAAAGAGCCTAAAGATACTCATAGATCATAGGTCTTTAAGAACAAAAATAGGTTGCTTATTTATTTGGAATGGTTCTTGATAGAGGATATTCTGGAAGGCGGGAAGATCTTTCCTTCCTTGGCCACCTCTCTCTCTCTAGGGGGTCAAACTTTGAATTGTATCTCATTTATTCTTCTCAGTGTGACTCAAACCTACTTTCAGAGGTTAGAGACTCTACATCTTTCAAACACAATTCCTATTGTAGAATTACACAGTAGACAGGAACTCTTACCTGTTCCCAACTCCGTTTCAAAATTCAGCCAAGATTCCTTGATATAGGATTTCTTTTCTTTCTATATTTTCTGCATTGCCACTTAGAACACTTATTTACTCCTATAATATACAATAAAATGTAATTTAAAAAACAACTTTGTAAAATAAGATACGTAAGAGCAGTGGTTTTTTTTTATATTTGGTCATGTTGTGTGGGGCAAATACAGCTCAGCTTTGGCTGAGCTATATTCCTTTTTTTAATAATAAAAAAGCAAAAGCATATGAAAATTTTCTTACAAATAGATTTGTAAAAGAAAATTTCTTATTTCAAGTATGTAAGGAAAGTGGAAAGTATTCAATTGGTTATACATATGCTTTTAGATATTTCAGTTTCTGTAATGATTGACATCCAGTGAAGCCTTCTTTCAATTTTCTAACATTAATACAAAAGTTATCAAAATGTATAAAAGTAAGATGCTTCTAAAAACAACTGTCACATTTAATGTTTTGATTTAGTAATCAGGCCATGATTTTTTCAACTCTAATTTTGTTTCTGTACTTTCTCTTTAATGGGAGAGGGGGTGGGCTTCTAAGTCTTCCTCTTGAGTCTTTGTACAATAAAGTGAGCTATTTGCTTCTATTTAGCAGAGTTGGATGGGGCATATCTCTGCATTTGATTGGTTGGTTTTTAAGGGATTACTCCTCTGGAAAGACAGTCTCATATCGAATTGCTAGCAGCGTGGTCTTAACTGTAGTTCAACTTTTAAATAGAAGATGAACATTTACCATCAAAGAGAACACAAACTTCAGGACTCCTGTGTTACACAGATCATACACACTATATTGACCTGTTTTGATAAGGTTCTGTTTGAATACAACCCTAAACACCATATCCAGAAACAACAACTGTCTCAATGGCATAAATAGGTAATTTGGGGTTTCTCGTGTATTACAAAGAAGCCAATAAAACTTAGAATAAATTCCAACTATACAAATAGGCTTCAGTAAGATTAACAAAATCTGAGGATGACAGGTAAGTCAACAAGTTAAATAAATTATACTACTTATACCCAGACGAAATAAAACAATGACTTCTAACTTTTATGTTGCATTTCCCACCTACTCAGAGTAAACATCAGACTTCAAATTCCATTTATCATTTTATCTGAAAGAATTTCCTCAGTCAAATCCTTAGTTGCAGGGCTTTACACTTGCAATCCATCAGGTTGCAACATTAAAGTTACTACAGCTTCTTCCCCAGTGTAAGCATTCTGTATGTGTTTTATTTACATTGTCACTTTTTACTTCCTCCTCAACTTTATATGTCTAAGAATGAAACTGTATTGCTATTATGTAACAGTATTTTAACTTTGCAACATACATACTGGTTTCTCTCTCCTTTGAACCCGTGTTCCTGAAAAATAAACACAATGTATCCGGAAAAACTATCTTGAGGTGTGTGGGGAAGAGTGCAGACATGTAGAAACAGACACTAAAATACAGTTGTGTGGAAAGGTAAGGATGTATCTGTCCTTGTTGACAACAACCCCGTGGTTTATTAACAGCCACAGGCAGCCAACTTAGTGCCATAAGTCGGTAACCCAGTGGGCATCAGGGCTTTAGGGTCTCTTAAAACTTAATGTGATTCAAAAATACCCAAGGCAAGCACAACGAAAAACCTGGAGAAAGTGCTCCAGTTACAGCCTCCTTGGCAACCCAAACCGAACCAAATGACTCAGGTGGACGATTAGAATAAACCGTGCGCCGTTCTCTTTCACTAGGTCTATAAAGCCCATAAATTATGTTTGGTCCAGAAAACCAGGAGTTATGAGCACCTTCCTTTTCCACCTTTTAATATTCTGTATATCCAGCAACAGTTCTTAATCCATGGTCTTCATTCATTTATTGCCTAAACAAGATCTTGGGTGTCTCTTGGTGATCACTTCTTCCAAGCTGACCTTATGTGGCAGCAAACTGAAAAGCCTCTTCGTGGGAAGGGTCGCGACCGCGCGGTAAGTCATCCAAAAGTGGAAGCATCTTGCTTTTACTGACTTATGTATACGCGGGTGGCGATGGCGGCGGCCTGACCAGGACGAGGCCGGAGGGGAAGGGGCGCGCGGGCTGGGCGGCCGCGGCGGGGGTGACGGGGGCAGCCACGCTCCCCAGCGCCGGACCCGGGACACGACGAACCCCTCCCCGCATTGCACCCTGACCCCTCCCCTCCTTCCAGGCCTTTCATCTGCCCTCCCGCTGGGCAGCCAGCGGCCCCCGGACCTCAAGCCTCCCGCCTCCTTCCGCAACCCCGTCGCGCCGCCCCGCGAAGCCCTCAGCCGGGCGGGGACCCCGACCCGACCCCTCCGGCCGCGCCCCTCCCCCTCGTAGAACGCACCTGCGGCCCCGCCCCCGGCCGAACGCTGAGGCGGCGGCGGGCTGGCGAGGCCGGGCGGCTAGGCCCTCGAGGCACAGTCACCTTCCCTTCCCCCGCCATTCCGCCCACCCCCCTCACTCAGCCACAGAGCAGCCGCTGCGCTCCTCAGCCGCCCCGAAATCTAAAGGGGTCCGTCTCCGGCACCACAACCAAATGGCCGAGCCTCCCTGGCCGGCTGCGCAGCCCGCCCATTGGTCCCTTCCCCCCCCGCCGCCGCTGCCATTGGCTGTTGCCCGGAGACCCTCGGCAGCGATTGGCTCGGGCCGCTGCCGCTCGTCCGCGGGGCCGCAGATCCCGCCTCCACGGCGATCAGGTTAGTGTGCGCCGCGGGTGCTGGGGGCTCGAGAACCGAGCGGAGCTGGTTGAGCCTTCAAAGTCCTAAAACGCGCGGCCGTGGGTTCGGGGTTTATTGATTGAATTCCGCCGGCGCGGGAGCCTCTGCAGAGAGAGAGCGCGAGAGATGGAGATGGGCAGACGGATTCATTTAGAGCTGCGGAACAGGACGCCCTCTGATGTGAGCATTTGCCAAAAATATCTCTGTCGGTCCATTCTCCTACTTTGTGTGTGTGTGTGTGCGCGCTGGGGGGAGGCACTTTTTTTGGGGGGGGCGCCCGGGAGGTGCGGGTTTGGGGGTCGGACTGCAAGCGAATTGGCAAGGCTGGGGGGTTGCAATGCCATCCGAGCATGTTCCGGCTGCCGCCGCCGCTGCCCTTGGTGTGTGACTACCTGTGCGTGTGCTCCCGCGTGTGCGAGTGTGGGTGCGAGAGTGTGCGTGCGAGTGTGCACCCATCGGGGGCCGGCGGGCGCACGCGTTTGGGTCGGAGAGAATGAGGCGAAATCACCCTCGCAGATCGCTGCTCCCGTGACTCCGTCTGGGGGAAAGATTAACGAGGGAGGAGGAGGAGAGGGGCTGCCTCCTGAATTTAACAACAAAAAAAGGGGGGTTTACATTTTATAAATGTATCCCCCCTTCCGCCCCCCTCCCGCGCCTCCCCCCTCCCTTTCTCTCGCTCGGTCGCTCGCACACACAATAAGTTTGGGGCTTCGCGAGTCCGGTTTAGTTTCTGATAAATGTGGGCCGAGGGCCCCGGGGAGAGCGCGTGGGGAGGGGGCTGCAGCGGAGTTGGGAATGGCTGGAGTTTAAAGTGCGTCTTCATTTCTTTGCAGTGATGAGGCGAGAGACGGGGGAGCCATATTTGTAACTTTGTAGTGTTCGTGAACGCGCCCTTTCTCTCCCTCCCTCCCTTTCTCTGCCTCCCTTCCTCTCCTCCTCTTTCTCCCTCACTCTTTCCACCCCACCTTCGGGCCAGATGCTGATGTTTCTTCCTTTCCTTCCGAAGGGAGGATAAATTAGAAGGAGGGGGAGGGATTTTCGAACGTGCAAAGGCACAGATAATCCCCGCGCCTCCCTGCCTCCAGTGATCGCTGGTGCAAGTTGCCCAAAGGCTACGTCCCGGTCCCCCCTCGCCCCAGCTCCTTCCGGCCTCCCCAAGATGCCAGTCTTTGGGCCCTGGTGTCCCCCAGCTCGAACCCCCGGCCCGTCTTTCTCAGGGCTGGGCTCGTCGGCAGCCATTCGGCGCCTGCTTAATAAATGGGCACGGGAAACTTTGTCAGGACGCGAGCTGCCCGGAGCTGGCGCCGGTGGTGGGTACTGGCTGGGTCCACATTTATGCGGGCATGGCAAACACGCAGCTCTAGGATGGGAGTTTGCCCGCTAGCCGCCGTTATTGATTGGGCAGCGGCGGGAGCACGGCCGGAGGAAACTTACACGGGTGGGAATCGCCAGGCTCGAGCGAAAGCCCACCCCCGAGGAGGGGGAAGGTGAGGGTGGGTGACTCGAACGCTGGTTTTTATTTCTGCCGCCCTCTCGCTTTCAAACCTGAGTGTTTTCGGCGAGTTGGCGGCTCTGGGGCGGAGACCCCCGCCAACTCCCCTCTTGGCCCCTCGGGGGGACCGGGGACGCGCTGGCGGGAGGACGCCCCCAGTCTCGGTGGCCCAAGCTCCACGGAGTTGGGAGTTTGGGCAGCACCGTGCGCTGGCCTGTCGCTCCTCCAGCCCGTTAAACCCGAATCCCGGCGAAGGCAGGCCTCGCTTCCTCTTTTCCCTAGTTCCTCCCCCCAAACCTGAGTGAGACTTTTGAAAACAAGATCCTTTTTGTCTACCCCCTCCCCGCCTTAACGCAGCTGTGGACTGGAGACGTGCGAGTGCCTTATGGCGCGCAGGGCGGGGAGGGGGCGGTCGCGGGAGAGTAGGGGGCGCCGCCGGAGGAGGCCGGAGTTTCCCCGCACTATTTGCCATTGGTTTGCTTCTCTTCGGCCGCTTTCGCCCTGGCCGGGACCCGGCGCCTTGCGTTTGGGGGCTGGGTGTGGTGATGGGGGAGGGGGCCGGGTCCGCGGTCTTCCCGCGTACTTTCCGGAAGCCCCCTGCGCGGAGGGGGAAGGGCGCCGAGCGCGGGGTCGGGGTCGCCGTGGGTGGGTGTGGGGGCACGGCTGGCCTGGCGAACCCGACTGACGCTGCCGGCCCCCCGGGAGCAAGCAGGAAAGCGGGTCGAACCGGCTCTTTAAACTTCCCCGAGTGTGTGTGTGTGTTGGGGAGGGGAGCGCACCGCGCCGTTCTGGGAGCGATTTCTCACGCTTCGCCCCCTCGCCTCCCAGCCTCGCGGCCCACACGCCTGCCCCCTGCCTGGAGGCGGGGTGGGGCGCGGGTGGCGGAGGAGGGGGCACTTTCTGCACATTTGCGGGGGTGGGGGAGAAAGCTAGCGAAAGAGGGACAAAAGGGGTGGGGGAGGAGGAACTGTATTTTTTTAAACGTTCTTAAGACAAATGGCTCCCAGAGCGCGCCCCCTGCGCCCCTCCCCGCCGCGCTGCTCCCGGGCCCCCCACACACCCACCTTCGGCACCTCTCCCAACTGGGCTCCGGGAGCTGGTGGCCATGCCGCGACGCCGAAATAGGACGAGCAGCCATGTTTCCCGGGGCTCGCGCCGCACGCCCCGCCCCTCCTCCCCGGCGCGGGGCGCGGGGCTTGGAATGCGGGCTCCGGGCTCCATGCGGCGCGGGGCGCGGGCAGGCGGGCGGTGGGGGTGCAGTACGCGCGGGGCCGGCCTTGTGGCTTCCCGGGCTGGTTTCGAGCTCCAGGTTTTATTTTTATTATTTGTTTTTGTTTATTTATTTATTTTAACGGCTAGGTCCACCAGGGGCTGAGCCCGAAGGGCGCCCAGGCGTTACTGGGGGGCAGGAGCCGCCGCCAGGGCCCTGCGCGCCTGTGGCACGACTGCCGGGCGCCGGGCTGCCATTTTGTCACCGTGGCTGTTGTCGCTGTGGGGGGCGGGGGGAGCGGAGTCTTGCGCCATCGCCCCGACGGCCTCCTGCGCGGAGGCGGCAGGGGGAGCCGACATTGGGGACCCCCAGTTGTGCTCTGAGCCCCGATGGGGGTTTCCGCCCGGCGCCAGCGGCCTGAGGCTGTGTTGGAGCGTCACGGCGGCCGCGGCGCCGGGAGGACGACGATCCTCTGTGCAAGTGCCCCCCCACGCTCTCCCTGCCTCCCCCGCCCTCCTCTCTGGGGTTTCGCTGTTCCTCCTGCAGGCGTTCAGACGTAGTTAAATGTGGCCTTAAGGACTAACCGTTCGCTCTGGTGTTTGCTCTTTCGGCGGAAGTGATAGAGTAAGGGGAACATTAAACATGAGGTTCTTTTGGCGGGGGTGAAGGGTGTCGCGCACGCGACTGTAGTGGCCCTGACTGAAGCCAAGGACAGCAGCCTCTTCCCCGGGAGGGAAGAGTTGTCGATCCGTTGGGGAAACGCCCTCCCGGGCTGGGCTCTCCGGGAAGGTAGGTCGAGCTCCGTGTTTCAGGTGGATGTTGCAGCGCCCTGCAGGCTAGGGGAACCGTCCTCGGTCTTAACCTGCTCCTTCGCCCTTTTATTTTTGCCTGGGGGAAGACAGCTACAATAGTAATGAGGTCCTAAACCGAAAGAGAGGGATGAAGGTTTGCTTTTGAAAAAAGTAAACCGCCTTTCTCCGGCTGTTGACTTAGGAGCCAGGCAGTTCGTCGCGTCCGGTCCTCCGGTGCTGGCGTCTCTGAGAATTTTTAAAAGCCGGTATTTAGGTGCTGGTTAAGCACCTCACGAGCTGAACTCTGGTATCTGTGCAGAGACTAACTTTCATGGCAGTGTCCAGCAGAGACTGCCTTGGAAGCCAGCTTTTACTTTGACCTTTGGAATACATCGCATGATGTTTTCCAGGCTGACTTACTGCCTAATTGGGTTCAAGTAGCATGGTATTAACTCCAGTTTATGCAAGCCAACCAGGAACTCACAGGCAGAAAATTGAGCCTGAAGTTCCCGTATGGTCATAGTCAGTTGAGTTCTGCTGCTGATAGTTTGGAGTCTGGGGGGCTCCATGATGAAGATGGGCTTAGGAATTACACAGACCTGGGTTTGAATTCCCCCTGCCACAAGGAGGTAGGATACGTTTACCTGCCCTTGTGACCTTGGACTGGTGAGCTTAACCCACCTTTTTGAAGCTTGGTTTTTTCACCTGTAAAATGAAATAATAATTCCATTTAATCAGTAAATGATGACAAAACTGGTTTGATACGACTCTCAGTATATGCTCTCTATATGAGAGTGTTAGTCTCCGAGACATATCAGGGTGCTTCCAGGCATTACTTTGAGCTCCTCCATGGTTTAGGATAATAACAGTATTAGCTAATGCTTACATAGCAGCCACGCTGTGTCTGGCACATTTCTTAAGTGGATTACATGTATCAACTAATTTAGTCCCCACAACAGCACTGTGAGGTAGGTGGTATTATCATCATCATTGTGCATATGGAAATTGAGGCATACAGGGGTTGTCATGTGACCAGGGAGTGGCAGAACCAGGACTCAAACTCAGCCAGTCTGCATACTCAACCTTTACACACTCCTTTGAAACACCCTTTTTTCTTAAGATACTGTAAGGAAGAGCTTTTACTTCTCCAGCTTTGGAGTGGTGCCACCGTAGAAAGAGAATGAGTTTTCTGTTATTGAAGATGCTGAAATGAAGAGTGGGATAGCATCCTAGTTGAAGATATTAGAGGGCCAGGAGGTTCAGGACCAGAGGCTCTGGATTATCATTTTATGAAGCCATGCACTGAGTTTACTTTAGCACATCACAGTGGGTTAGATTGAAGTGGATCTGGCCTTTAAGGTGCTGGGGGACGCGTTTTGAGTAAGGAGAAGACAAGTGGGAGCTGCTCAGGCAGTCTGCATCTGCAGCCAAAAAAAACTCAACATAATTGGCATGTCGTTAGTATCTGGGACATAGTATACTCATAACACCTCATGGATCATCTCACTTAATCATCCCAGCAACTCTTTAAGGGTAGGCCAAGCAGTGCAATGCCATCCCTGTTGTGAGGATGAATCATCTGATTTTTGGAGAGGTTGAGCAACTGGTAGGTGGCACAGCCGGGTTCTCGAACTGCAAAACCACAGTCCCCTTTGGTGGACAGTGGACAGAGACTCCGAGGATTGGATAGTCCGTTGGATCTATGGCCCATTACCAGAATCATGTGAGAGGCATGTAAAATGCGGATTTCTGGGCTCTACCCCTAGTCACAGGAGTACCACAGCGATCACCAAACTGTAACTGAGCTCCCTGTTTTTGTACAGCCATGAGCTAAGAATTATTTGTACATACAAACATTGCAGTCAGTCTGATGGTATGGAACACTATCTTTGAATCCCAATGACGAGATGTTATTCCCTCCCAAAATAAGAAATCCACTTGTCTCGTTAGCAGATCTCATTGCAAAAAAAAAAAAAAAAAGTACTCAATATATTCTGAACTTTATTAATAAAGGAATTGTGGAAATGTGTTAGATTTTTCTCTTGTAAAAGTGCCTATGTAGTGTTCTCAATTTTGGCTCTTGATGAAGTTTACTATCTGTCTCTTTTGCAGAAGAGGTTTGGTGAAAAGGTGGTTCAGTAGATTGGCCCCTGGGATCTGGTGTTTTGCTTTGTTTAAGCAAATGGCAAGCCATATATTTGGGTGGTACTCTCAGGGTCTTTCTAAGTCCTTTTATGTGTTCTGTGCCCTTTAAGTAATTGGCGCCTAGTGGAAATCAGCCTCAACCCAGGAACCTCCACAGGAAGGGAAATTATCCTTGTTACTGGTTTAATATGAAGCACTTCTCATCTAGAGTTCTGTATAGCCAACTGAAGTTCTTCGTTGTGTACTCAGAACATGTCAAAGCCTTCTGTGTATCTTGTAGTTGAATGGTCACTCTTAGGTTCTAGATGTCATCTCAGACAGAAGGAGCTTTGGATTGCAACAGTTAGAGCTTTGAGGCTTGAACCAAAGGTGGGGCCCCGGTGGCTGATATCAGCCTTTCAGAGCACAGATCTTTGAAAACAACAGATAATCCTGGAATCTCTAGTTTTTGGCCTGCTGCTTTTCTACCATGCGTGTTTCCTGGGGAATGAACCAGCAGCATAGTGGCTTTGAGTTGCAGAACAGTTTTTCCCTCTAGCCTCTTATGCCTGAGCTAATGAACGGAAGGAATGGTTATAAAATTGACCAGGTCAAGGGAAGGAGGAGATAAATTCAAGGGGACAAATTCTAGTCCCCATAACGGCAGCCTGTGTTATGACAGCAAACCACAACCCCAGTTCCCTCTCGTACTGCTGCTGCACCACCAGCCTCTCAGGGTGACTTACTCTAGACTTACACAGTTGGCCATCCTTCCTTTTTTTTTTTTTTCTTTTCCTCTAGCAGTATGAGACTTGTTTCCTTTATTTATTTTTTTATTTTATAATTTTTGTAAAGACGGGGTTTTGCCATGTTGACCAGGCTGGTCTCAAACTCCGGGACTCAAGTGATCTGCCCACCTTGGCATCCCAAAGTGCTGGGATTACAGGTGTGAGCCAGCGCGCCTGGCCCCCTTCTTCAGTACCACTGGAAAACACCTGCTTGAGCTTTCAGAGCTGGCCATCCCAGAACTTGGGTCCAAATTAATTACATCACGCTGAAATTAAAAACTTCCTGGAAATTGTGTAGGATACTCTTCAGACATCTCATGCCTTCTCTATTTTGGTGCAGTCACTTAGGAAAGGAGCAGGGAGCTTGTTGGTGATTGGGCCCTGGCCCAATGAACGTGGTCCAATTGTCTGGCCTGAATTCTAACTTAGTTTAAGAGGAGGCTCATAGCTCTGGTGTCCAGAGAGGCGTTTCTTTAGAAACGTTTGCCACCAGGATCCCTCCTCCTTGTTCTGGCAGTCCATCCCTTGCTCTAGCTAGTTCTCTGGTCTCCTAGGAACTACCCTCTCCCAGTCCCCCAGCACCGCTGCCTTCAAGTAGAGAAACATGGACCTGACTCTGAATCTTCTATTGCTTTGAAATATAATTATACAACAAATGATAAATACCCAACAATGATGTTTTCATTAAAGAGATGGAGTCTGGCAGGGACAGAGATTTGTGAAGGCATCTGTTATTCAGAACTTCTCATTTAATAAAATTTGTTGAAACTAGATGAGCAAAGCACCATGGCCCTGAGCCACCTTCTCAGACATGGAAGCAGCCTCCTTGTCTAGAACTAGTTGTCCTGATGATATACAGACTCTAAAGAAGATAGAAGTCCCTTTATTCTACCACACGAAGCCCTGTGCTGGGCCACACCCTGCAACCCCCTGCTTTCCCTCAGATTTATTTTGTTTCTAGCTCCACAGCTGCCCCCTGAATTCATTCAGCTACTGTTTCCTTTACCAAAACTTGCTCCAGGCAGCAGATCTAAAAGATCAGCTTACTTACTACTCCACTGTTATTTACTCTAATGTGAATTAAAGTCAGCGCTGTTTTTCCCAGAGGTATTTACATTTGGAGATTCTGGTTTGGTAAGGAAATTACCGGACAACTATTAAAGACTTGGATGCTCTCCTTAGCTTTGCTATTAACTAAGTTGAACAAGTTGTTTGGCTTCTTTGGGCCTCTGTTTTCTCTATTCTAAAATGGGAGTGTTGAATTAGATCAGTGGCTTTCAAACTTTCTGGTCCTAATAGTAAGAAATCCATTTTACACCACTACCCGTTGTGTACACGCATTCCTGTGTTCTGTGAAAAACCAACGCCACACTGCTCCCTTACTACATGTAAAATATTTTTATTCATTAAAAAGAAAACTGGCTTGGACCTACAAATTAGTTTCATTACTTGTTAATGTTTGAAAGCCATTAAAAGATGGATATGCCCTTGGTAACTTTGTGAGGCCTCTCCACTGAGGGTCAATCATGACTGGTTTTAAACCAGCCCACCCCATCTTCTCCAGCTGCTCTCCTCTGTCTTGCTCCTCTCCCCGCAAACCTCACAGCATAAGGACTCAATCCTAGGCTCCTACCCCACACTGGTGCCTTCCAAAGTTCCTGGTGCCAGTGGCCCCCCGTCAGCCATGTTCCCCTAGCCCCTTCTCCACACTCTTGTCACCCAGGGCACCCATCCTTCAGTGCATTGCACACTTTGTGCGCTGGGTCAGGGTAGACTGTAGAGAGAGGACAGTGCACCTGGTTTCCCCACATAAACTGCGTGGGGGTATGTCCTGCCTCCCCTACTTCCAACTGTGGCACTTGGGCATGCCCCTCTCAGGGCACCTTCCCTGTTTGTCTCTGCAAAATGAGGTTGTAATAGTGCCTGCCACACTGTGTGGCACACAGTAAGCTCTCAAGAAATGTTAGCTATTGTTGCCGTTAGAACGCCATAGCTGGAATACCATAACTGGTATTCACTTAAAAAAAAAAAAAAAAAAAAAAACCTTAGGGCTGGGCGCAGCGGCTCACGCCTGTAATCCCAGCATTTTGGGAGGCCAAGATGGCAGATCACCTGAGGCCAGGAGTTCAAGAACAGCCTGGCCGTGTCTCTACTAAAAATACAAAAAAAAAAGTCAGCCGGGTGTGGTGGCGGGTGCCTGTAATTCTAGCTACTCAGGAGGCTGAGGCCGGAGAATCACTTGAACCCAGCAGATGGAGGTTGCAGTGTGAGCCAAGATCATGCCACTGCACTCCAGCCTGGGTAACAAGAGCGAAACTCTGTCTCAAAAAAATAACCAGCTTATATTATTCACAGACAAATTACATAAAAAAGTGACATTTCTTTCAATGGGAAAAGAGGTTTAGAAGCTAGAGATTCAAACTTACCAGAAGTTACTTTTTCCCACTAGGAATTCACTACAGTCATGATATTGGACTCTGGGTAGTTTCTACTGAGGATAAAGCCACTCGTCCCTCTTCTGGGCAACTCTTCTTACTGCCCTCACAACTATTTCAGGCATCCACCCTTTCCCTCCCAGCCAGGACGTCCTCCTCACAGAAAATGGAAACCTCCTGGTTTCCTAAGCAACTGTGAGGCTGAACCTGCCTTAATCCCTCCCAGTTCAGCGGTCCTCTTGTCTTGGCCACCCCTGCCTAGTTCCCTTGTTCCTCCTGGGCACCTAGCCACTCCTGTCCTTTGGATTCTTCTGCAGCTGGGGATGCTTCTCCCATCTTAAAGCAAAGACTCCTTAATTGATCCTGTGTTGCGCTATAGTTACTGCCCATCACACTCATCTCCCTATTCCCTAAACTTTCTGAATTGTCTATCTTCTCCACCCTGTCACCTCTCTGACTCCACCCCGTGAAGTCTGGTTTGTTTCCAGATAGTGCCAAGAATCCCAACAGCCTTCATTTCTTATCTTGCATGATGTCTCAGTGGCGGGATTCAGCATTCTTTTTTTTTTTTTCCAGACAGAGTCTTGCTCTGTCCGGGCTGGAGTGCACAGTGGCGTGATCTCAGCTCACTGCAGCCTCCACCTCCTGGGTTCAAGCAACTCTCATGCCTCAGCCTCCCGAGTAGCTGGGATTACAGGTGCGCGCCACCACGCCTGGCTAACTTTTCTGTTTTTAGTAGAGATAGGGTTTTACCATGTTGGCATGACTGGTCTCGAACTCCTGACCTCAAGTGATCCGCCTGCCTCGGCCTCCCAAAGTGCTGGGATTACAGGCATGAGCCACCACGCCTGGCCGGGATTCAGCGTTCTTGACTTTATGAAAGATGTTCCCCACTTGGCTCTCCCTTTCTCTGGTATATCTTCTACGGCTCTAGTCACTCCTCAGTTTCTGGTGTCCTGTAGCTCTCCTGTTTAGCCATGAAGTACTGACTTAGTCAAACTTGGGCACTGGGCCTTCTTATCCTGTATTCTCTCCAAAGGGAAATTTGCCTTCCCTCACTGACAGCTGCAGGTACTATGTGCTGCTCCCTGAGGTTTGACGTTTACTGCTTGGGTAAGCTCGAGACCCACCTGATGTCTCCACCTGGGTGCTCCAACAGTGTCCTACTCTTAAGTCCAAAGGGAACCCATGTCCTCTGTCCCTTGCCCCCCACCGCCCACACACACACATACTCATGATCCTCTTTCCATCCATCACCATTACAAGTCCTGTCTGTTTAAAACATGCTCTGTTGCTTGCCACTGATCTCCCTGTATCATAGTCTAGTCCTCTTGAAGCCATGCTGTGACCTTCGACTAGAATGATCTTATCAAAGCACACATGTAACCATGTCACCCCATACTTAAAATTCACCATTGTTCCTAGGATAAAGTCCCAAATCTTTAATAAAGACCAACAAGGTGCTGCATGGTCTGGCCACTGCTGGCCTCTTCCTGTCATCTGTTCCCTTGCCCCACCCTCTCTGGGCCTTCCTGGCTGCCTCTCATGCCTGCAAATCTGCACTACACGGAGATTGCCACTGTATCCAGTTAGCATCTAGTCGTCTTTACTGTCTCCAGCCTCCTCTCTCAGGTTTAGATCTAGTTCTTTTGCCAGAAAACTCTTACATGTAGTTTTATATGTAGTTTATAACTACATATTCCAGATTATGAGTGTTTAATTAGCATCTCTGTCCCCTTGCCTTGTGGGTACACTGCACGATTTGAGGGACTTGCTTTTGCTGATCATTATAGTCCTCAGAGCTCCACACTGTGCCTGGCACATGGTAAGCATTCTAGAAGTACTGATGGAGTGAAAGATCTGCAGTACTTACACCTTCTTGTCACTTTCACCACCTACCGGTTGGTACATCAAGCAGGGAAGCCACTGAAACGAAGCCCACACCTTCGCACCCCCACCCCCACCCATGCTGGTGTGAGTTTCTGATTGGAGTTGCCTCTGGGTGGGTGATGCATATTTTGCAGGTCGCTGGTCATCACGTTTTTCTCATTATCACATCCCTTACCAGTAAACAATTTGAACCTGAGCCCCAGTATGTCTATCTTGCAGTTACAGTTATTCACATACACTACCTATAAATATGTACATTATAAAATGTAACACCAAAAATATAAATTAAAAAGGCTACGTTTAAAAAATCTAAGAAGTCCTGAAATTCTTGCATCCCAGTGGTTTGTCTTGGGCAGTCCACATAAGAGACTACTGTTCTAATTAATTGCTCGTTTTATTTTAAATTCAGTTACTAAAGTTCACTCTGTAAAAGAAATGCTCATACCTTCCCAGACACTGTTTGCTTGTTAAGATCTCTCCAGCCCTAGCGTGTGATGAGTAGGGGTGGGGGACATTCACAGTCCCCCTTTAATAAAGCTAGCTTGCCCAAGATCCTTGGTGAATCAAGGCTCCACTGCCATGTGTCAGCTTGGTACTCTTTGTTTAGGCTGTGTGGACAGATCCACCAAAGTCCCCTCCAGTCACCCCTGGGCTCCCACGTTGATAAATCACCAGGTTCTCTCTGCCCACGTCCTGAGAGGCTAAGAAGTAGCTATGATAAGGATTCCATCAGCCATAGACTCAGGGTGGTTGGGAAGGTGGCTTTCTCCTAGTTATCTTAGAGTGGGGAACAAGTAAGAGGCAGGATGTGTGGGCTGGAAGGGTAGAGACAGAGGTACACAGTGAAGCTTGAAAGAGAGAGGCCCGCAGAGTCTCTTTGCTGAAAGATTTCAGCAAAGTTGTGCTGGGACTCTGCAGCCAGTAGTGCCCCCCCTGGGTTTCTGGATTCTGCTGCCTCCTATAGAATTCGTGAGAACTGTGTGTGTACACATGTGCGTGTGCAGGGGGTAATAGGGTGGAGGCAAGGGCCTGTCATTCTAAATTTAGAGGAATTACTTTCAGATTTCTTCAGGGACCATGCATCTGGAGGAGGGACTCATCTTCACTTTATGTAACTAACTGTCACCTTAGCCACTGGCTTCACGGGCAGGCCTAAGTAGTATAACTGAATGGAGGGGTGAGGGGAGTCCACTGACATGGCCTGTGTGCCCAGCATCCAGAATGAGGCAAGGAGTTGTATAAATGCTATGTAAGTATTTTTGTAGCAAATTTCATTTCTTGAATCCAGTCTTTGCATCCTGGGCTGGGTAGGGGAGAGTGGTTATAGAGGATGGTGGTGTCTGGCTCCCGTGGTGGAGCTGGGGTGATGAAGCATAGCACATACACTGGAGGGAAGAAGGTGTGTGGTTAGTAAAGCAGATTTCAACCCCAGCTGTGGATCAGAACTGCCAGGGGAGCATCTGAAGCAATACCCAGGCGCTGCCTGAACTGAATCAGTCTCTCAGGGTGTTGCCCCAGTCGGTGTATTTTTAGAAAGCTCTAAAGGGGACTCTAAAGCACAGTTGGGAACCACCCCATGGAGCAGGGTGCAGAGCTTCACAGCAGGTAGAAAGAAGTAACTAAGTGGAAACTAGAGGAAAATGCAGCAGAGAAACCAGGAAATAGGAAAGAAGGATGCAGGATTTAATCTGCTGGGGTATAGGGATCCACTCCTTGACTTGCCCCCCACATCCCCACCACCATGGGGTTCACACAAGCACGTTCTGCTCATCACACTTGGAATTTTTCATTTACGTGTATCTCAGGATGCTGCTGCTGCAAGTGTTGAGTGGGCCTTACTGATCAAGACTGGACTTGGCCCATCCTTCATGTCCAGCTCTTGAGAGGCCGTGGACCTTTTGTAAAATGGCAGGGGCCCAGGCACAGACCCAGGCAATCAGGTACAGTGGGCAGTAGTGCTTGAGGACTACTGAGCCTGAGGATGTTGGCAAGTCACCTCACTGAGCCTTAGTTGGCACATCTGTGAAATGGTGAATAACAGTAATACCTGCTTCCCAGGGCTTATTGTTAGGACTGAAAGAGATATCCTTTATGCCAGGTATGTGTTGTAGAAGGACTGAAGGTTAAATTCTACCAGTCAGGGCTTGAATGAGCTGTTTGGTCAGCGGTGGGGGAGGGGTGGAGTCAGCCCCTATCCAGAGGGCGCTTGCTGGGGTGGGAGCAAAGTTGGAAGAGCTGTCTCGGCCTGCCCCAGGAGGAGGCCTCACCTGGAGCTGTTGAAGCGGAGGAGAGGGGGCAGGGAGGCTCTGGGCAAAGGAGAGACTCCCCCCAGTTTTTTGGGGCGTTGGGGCTGGAGGGATACCAGCCAAGCTGCAGGCATCCTCTGCCCCCAGGCCTCTTCTGGAGTGTGGGCTCTCGCCCTGGCTCACCTTTTCTGTAGCAGTTGTTCTGTGACCCTAGCCTTCTTGCCTCTAAACTCCCCTTCTGGCTGCAGAACTCTGGGCAAGCCTCTAGCAGTCCTTTATCTTTCATTCACACAGCTCCTGAGAGGTCCCCTTTTCTGGGAAGCCCTTCTCAACTCATTAGAAGAAAGGGAGCAAATTGTGTCCACTCAGGTGACGTAAGTCCCCACCCTGGGGACTTCCAGGGCACGCAGCAGCGTTCGCCTCTCAGCCAAGTCCGGTACCATTCACTTAGGTGTGCATCTGTGGCTTTCTCTGTGTCTGGTCAGTGCTCCTTTATATGTCCATACCCCCTGCCAGAGGGCAGCATTGAGGGTGTGCAGAGCCCAGTGTGACTCTCCTGCAGCTGGGGACATAGAAGAGCTCTGTGATGATAGCAGATGTGGTTCTCCAGCCTCCCGCCTGGCTGCCAGTGGGAATAGCCTGTCTGCTCTGGCACAGGGGCCTGTTCCATATGGAGGGCCAGGAACTGGCCTTCACAGCCACCCAGGCATTCCTTCCACTTCTGTACATCTTCCTTTCCCCGTGAAGATTTGGGTGTACCCTGTTTGTGGCCTGTGAAGACTGGACAGGCATGTACTTCATGAAGCTTTCTGCTCTCTCTGGTAGGCCTGATGAAGCCTATCTGCAGAGGTTGGCCTGAAGCCATAATGAGCAGTTCTGTTCTTTTTAGCCCTTGTCTGGTTTATGACTGTGTTGCAGACATGCCTTTCTGTGTCTTGGTTAAAAGTACTGGTGTGTCTGAGCATTTAGGTGTGGTCTGTGAGGCTGGGAAAGCTTCTCCTAGAGGAGAGCCCTCCAGGGTTGCTCTTTGGGGTGGGAGTAGTGGGAGCGGAAATGGAACGCTAGCTGCCCTCTTAAAGCCAAAAGCCTACTTCGTTCAGGGCAGGCAGTTGGCATGTGTAGGCACTCAGGAGCCTTCCTTCAGTTCCAGCGGCCAGTGTGGTCATCATCAGGAGCGATAAGGTTGGATGTGGGAGTGAGAATGTGCCTCTGAGATTGACCAGTGGCCATAGACTCCAGCAAGATGAGGATCTTGGTCTGAGAGGTGCCCACTGTATCAGAAACTAGACTTGTATTGAGCAAACGGCTTATTAGCCCCAGGAGGCTTATTACGGCCACAAATGTCCCTGATGGTGAGCAGCACTTGGCCACTACTGTCTGATGTTAACCAGAGTTATGGGGGTGGTTTCTGCAAATACACAATACTGTGGAGGGGTTATGTGGCTTACCCAGAGGTGCCCAGATAGCAAATGAAGGTGCAAGATTGGAATCCCTGTCTTTCTGGTTGACTCTTGGCTTGGCTAACTCATTCATTCATTCATTCCATTCCACACACACTGATGAATGCCGACTCTGTACTGGGTTCTGTTCTAGGAACTAGATAAGACACATCACCTATGCTGCTCTTGTGGAGCTTCTGTTCCACTAGGGGAGACAGTCAGTAGTAAGCCATCAAGCAAAGGCATGGCTGCTGGTGTGATGAGTTCCATGAAGACCCATAAAGCTGTGTTAAAGGAGATAGGTGGTCCAGGAAGGCCTCTCTGAGGAGGTGGCATTTGAGCACTCAAGTGACTTACACTGGATTTCTGACCCCATGAGCTGGAACTTAGGATATCTGATCTAGAAGTACCTCTAGAAGTCCTCTTCCCAGTAAACAAGCTAGGGTCCAGTGAGGTTAAGGTGTGAATTCATGGTACGACTCACGGGAAAGATGAAATTATATCCAAGAAGGACAAGTATAATAGCTGGCCACTGCTCTGCCCACACCAGCCTTGGGCTCTAGCCCTCTGCCTTTTCATCCCAGAATGTGTTTTATTTTCCTCAAGACTCAGCCCTTTGAAAGATTTAGACTTCCAAATTGCATTTATTAACAATAATAAATGTATTTTCTCATGGCTGGGTGTGGGGATGGGGTAGAAATTTTGAACACATTTGTGATGGTTGATCAGCCCTCCAGGTAAGGCAAGGGCTGACTACCTGGAGCTGGTGTTTTTCCTGCCTAGGCAGAGACGCCGCCCAATTTTGTACCACCAGCTGCTGTCAATGTCTGTCAGAGTGGAATTTCCATTGGTGTTTCTGAAATAGCAGTGTTTCTTGGAAGACCCCCATTAGTACTTTCTGGATTCCATCTGGACCTAGTTTAGGGGGTTAGATGCTTTTGAATGGAGGCTGGAGAGACCCTACTGATGCCTCTGACCAGAGATGGTGAAGCAGGACTCAGAGGGCCCCCAGGGCTTATTTCAGGGAGAGAGAGGCCCACAGTTAAATCAGAGGTCACAAATAAAGCAGCGGACCCCACCTCTCCCAAGGACCAGGCTGAGCCATAATTGGCCAATAGTTTCATCTAGAAGCAGGCATCCTACATCCATTTGAAAGGAGCTTCTTCTGGTTGAAGTAAGACTTTATTAATTAGCCTGTTAGGAAAACAGCTTCCCAGTATTATGAGGGCTGGATAATTTCATGCCTGATATTTTTCTTGGAGCTTCTAAAAGGAAGACACGGCCGCGCACAGTGGCTCACGCCTGCAATCTCAGCACGTTGAGAGGACAAGGCAGGTGGATCACGAGGTCAGGAGATCGAGACCATCCTGGCCAACATGGTGAAACCCCATCTCTACTAAAAATAGAAAAATTATCTGGGCTTGGTGGCACACACTTGTAATCCCAGCTACTCAGGAGGCTGAGGCAGGAGAATCGCTTGAACCCAGGAGGCGGAGGTTGCAGTGAACCGAGGTCGTGCCACTACACTCCAGCCAGGCAACAGAGCAAGTCTCAAAAAAAAAAAAAAAAAAAGTTTGATTGTGAAATAGAGCACATAAAACCAAACAGTATGTGTGAGATTTAATGATTTTTTGCCTATTTTTTTCTATTTAAATTATTATTTAATACTTTCAAGGATGTCCTAGTAAAAGCGACTTTCCCTGTGCCTGCCTGTGCCTTTCTGTGCTAGGGCGTTAGAAATGTGTCTGGGTTTCCCCTGTGGCTCTGACACTCTATCAGACACCAGGGCTTGTGCACGCAGGTGAGAAGCATCCCCAGGTGCCTCGGAGATACTGAAGAGAGTCTGGAATGTGGGAGAAAGGCAAATAGTTTTCCAATAAAAGTAGGCTAAGACATAATTAGGGGCTTAGGTGCTGCTTTAAAAAATAAGTAGCAGCGTATTCCAGACTCCTCTAAGAAAAGAGAATTGCTCATTGTGGAACAGGCGTGGCAATGCAGTACCTTTGCCTGGAGCATCTTGCTGCTGCCATCACTTAAGACCCATTCTGGGATAAGAGGAGGCTTACCCGTTATTGATTATCTACCACGAGCTTTGTATGGTCCTTGCTTGCCAGGTACTTGGCAAGCATTATCTTTTTGACCTTTTAGAACACCCCTGAGGCGTAGGTATGGCCACCCATTTCCAGAGATTGACCTAGAGGTCCAGATGGCTTCCAGGGCACACTGAGCAGCCCTTGTGTGTTGTAATGGTCCCTTCTGTTTGTCCTTCCCAGGCTAGACACTTTGGGAGCAGAAGTCAAAGACATCTTTATCATTGTACCCTTAGCACCTGGTGTAGTCCCTGGGATTTAGTAGGTTCTGAGGAGCGTGTATTGAATGAATGGAGGTTAAGTAACTTAGACATTAGATAATAGGACTCTGGGCTGGGCGCAATGGCTCATGCCTGTAATCCCAGCACTTTGGGAGGCTGAGGTGGGTGAAATCACCTGAGGTCAGGAGCTCGAGACCAGCCTAACCAACATGGTGAAACCCCATCTCTACCAAAAATATAAAAAATTAGCCGGGCATGATGGCACATACCTGTAATCCCAGCTACTTGGGAGACAGACGCAGGAGAATCGCTTGAACCTGGGAGGTGGAAGTTGCAGTGAGCCCAGATGGCGTCACTGCACTCCAGCCTGGGTGACTAGAACAGACCTCCATCTCAAATAAATAAATAAATAAGATAATAGGACTCTTGAGGCTCTATGACTGCCACGCTGTAGGTCAGAAATGGGATCTCTTTCCAGCTCTTATCAATAAGCTAGGGGAATGCAAACTGACATGCCCAAGCTTATTGATATTGCAAAATTATTTATTACAGCAAAAGATTGGAAGCAACCCAGATATTCATCAATAAGAGACTGGTTAAGAAAAATGATCTCACACTATGTAGTTGCAAATAAGAAACGAAGAAGGTTTTTATGTGCTCTGTTACACAAACTCCATGAAAAAAAGGCAAGGCAATGATTAGGATAATATGCTAGATTTTTAATAAAAGAGAGAAGAAATAAGATTCTGAATTTGCTTGTATGTGTGTGAACGTTCTAGAGAGATACTTAGCAGGTAGTATGGTTGACTGGGCAGACAGAGGATAAGATGGGAGGGAGAGTTAACTGTGTATCTTCTTATACTTTTTAGTTTTAAAACCATTAGAATGAATGTGCTAGTCAAAAAATTGAAAAGAAAAAAAATAAAAGAGGTGACCTCGAACCAGCGATTCCACTGACCTGGCGTTAGTCTCCCTATCTGTATGTGAGGCAGTTGGACCAGATTGTGACTCCTTAGTCTGAAGTGCAACGTTGTGAATATTGTATTTCCCAGGCTTTCGTGGACTTTTCCAGGAGATCCTGACCTTGTGCTAGGGTAATCTGCAGTCCCTTTCATTGGTGGCCTGGCCTGGCCCTCTCAGGATGTTTGAGAAAGGTTGGGGGCCACAGAGAGCAAGGAGCCTTCCCCAGAGGAGTCAGGCCTTGTTCCTGTCCCCTTTCCTCAGTTTATCCTCTGAGCACATGCCTCTGATGTGACTCAGTTGGTTCTTCCTCCAAAGTGAAGGATTTCAGTGAAGAGAGACTGTTCTGGAGCATTCTGGCAAAGTGCTACAGTTTAATAGGAAGGAAAAAAATGGCAGAACATTTTCCGGGTTATTTTTAATGCTTTTCAGTTCTGCAAACATTTATTGAAAGCTAAGTGCAAGGCAGTGTGGGAGAATCAGTTGCATAATACCTCACCTCTGCTTTCCGGGGTGCAAAGTCTTGAGTAAGAAACATGCTCATAAAATTCATCATAGTAACCTCTAGGACAGCCTGGCTTACCCATGCTCTCATTGGGTCCCATGGAGACATGTGGGATTGGTAGGGATTCTTCCCATTTTACAGGTGACGAAACTGACTCGCAGTGAAGTCTTGCTCAAAGCCACACAGTTTGGAACCAAACAAGATTTTCCGACTACTTCTCACGTGTCCTAACCCCCGTAATCAAAACATTCTCCCATAGGAGATACCTGGGGTGTAGATTAGGCCGGTTTCCACCTGGAAACATGGGGCAAGCACAGTCCTGATTAAAGCTTCTTCTCCTTCACTTTTTTCCATTGCTTTTTTTTCTTCCTTTAAGGCAGAGCAAGGTAACTGTTAGGCTTATGGCCAGATCTCAGGTCTTATCTCCTTTCCTGTGGTCCAAGCAATTCTTCTTGCTTTGCCTGTGAAACCCACTATCCTACCACCAGTTGCATGCGGAATGTTCCATGTGGGTAAAGGTGTGTGTAACCTGTGTAACCTACAGCAGCCTTCTCTCCATCCCAATCTCTTGCTGCCACCTCCTTTCCTTCCCTTCCACAAATTCTCTCATACCAACCTGGCTTCCTAGCTGTTCCCCAATAGGGCCAAGCATGCTGCCCACTCAGGGTCTTTGCCCTGGCTGTTCCTTCTTTCTGC
Organism: Chlorocebus sabaeus; assembly: GCF_047675955.1. Taxonomy (NCBI): domain Eukaryota; kingdom Metazoa; phylum Chordata; class Mammalia; order Primates; family Cercopithecidae; genus Chlorocebus; species Chlorocebus sabaeus. The sequence continues at coordinate 44,558,582 of NC_132929.1, read as the reverse complement.
CTGGAAGGCCCTTCCCGGTTGTAGACTTGGCCTTACGTCTCTGCTGAAAGCTCACTTTGGATAGGCCTTCCTGGTTACCCTTTCTAAAGTAGTATCCCTTGTCACTATTGCTTTTCTGTCCTTTCTTTTGTCTTTGAAGCATTCATACACATTATATACATATGTATACATTTATTGGTTTATTATTTGGCTCCCCTACTGGAATGTAAGCCCGTGAGACAGGCACCTAGTTTTGTTTACCACGGTATCTCTAATGCCTAGCATGGTACCTAGCATGGCATGTAGTAAATACTCTGTATGGACTGTTGAATGACTGTATCAGGCCTGCATCCTAAAGCAAGTAATATTTAAGAAGAAGGAATCAAATCATAGCATTTTAAGAGGGGAAAAGACTCAGGGCTCTCTTCGTAGGGCTTTATCATACAATATTATTAATTCATCTAATAAGCATCCAGCACTGTTTATGTATGAAGCTCTTTGCAGACAGTCACTTACAGCCTTCTGATTCATACAGGGACGGGAAGCTCCCAAATTTTCAGAGCAGCCCATTATTTTGTGAGACAGCCATAATGATCTGGGGACCTTCTTACAAAGTACACTGGGGAGAAAGCTGTCTCTATGATTCCTGCACTCTGATCTTAGTTCTTGAACCGCTGGAAAACACAATAAACATACATGACACTCCTTCAAATAAGTGGAGAAGAGATAGTGATCATGGTCTCCCCTACCCTCAGGCCTAAACATCACTAGTTCCCTCAGTTATTCTTCTAGTATCCCAGTTTTCAGGTGCCTTCCTACCCTGGTTGCCTTCCTCAAGTTTGTTCTTCAAATGTTGGAATTTCAGGTCTAGTCCTGTCAGTGCAGAGTGTTTCGGGACCAAGGAACCCTGGTCCCTCCCACGTGTTCCTATCAGCATAGCCTTCAATGGCTCGTCTGTGTTGGCTGCCATGGTAGAAGCCTCCTTCATGAGCCTCTGATGAAGACTAAAATCATTAAGCTCCGTTTTACATTGTCTCGAGTCATGTGGACCTTCCCTGACTCTTCATAGGTCTTTTGGTTTGGGGGTTTTGTTTTTTAGCATTTTAAGATTAAAGCAGCCATAGACTTCTGAACAACAATAAACTTAACCTGCACTCTTTTAAAAAAACAACAAGTGTAGGTAAAGTTCTATCACCAAACCCAGGTGAAGGAGATGGAACTCTGGAAGTTCAGCAATACCTGCAAAGCCTCTAACTCCTTTCTTCCCTCTCCGTGTCTTTCTCTGCGTCTTTCTCCCTCTCCCCTTCCTTCCAGCAGCCCCTCACTTCCCCATAGCTTCCTTGCTCTCCCTCATTCCATTGCTTTTATTAATCCTCCTTCCAATTAGAAATATGGAGCTAACATATACTGCTAGCATTTCTTGCACTTCCATCACTAATATTTTTTGCCATACATGTGTAATTTACAGATTAAGGAAGCTGCACATTTCACACTTGTCTAAGGGAGAAATAACTAATGTTAAATGGCTTCTTACGTGTAGCCCTTGGCTAATTTGTTTTGTGGCCTTGGATAGAAAAAACTTTCAGCCCCAGCCTTAGGTTCTTCTGCATGATTGGTTCCCATTTCTGCCCAAATCAGCAATTTCCCATTGGTGGTTGGACACTAGGGCTTCAGTGCCGAGGCGGCGTTTGCTCTGCTTCTGTCATTGCTGATGCTGCTGTCATTTTGCATAGAGGTGGCAGGGAAGGAGGCCAAGGTCGAGGTTTCATCTATGAGGCCATTTAGCTTTCCCTGCCTCTTCTGCATTTGCAGCCCTGCCTGGGTGTGTGGAAGGTGGGAGGCGAGAGCAGGGGCTGAGCTCAGGCCTGGGCTCTTCCTAACAGCTAATTTTGTTTTTCACCTTTCTTTCCTCTTGCTTCAAGGAGGATGGAGAGGCCTGTAACTTTGAGGGTGTGGGCCCTAAGTTAGGAGTCTTGAGAGAATGGCCTAAGGTTCGAGTCTACAATGGGGTAACTGTGTAGCCTTGGGTGAGTCAGAGTTAGTTTCCACCCAGCTTCGTCAATTGCTAGGGAAGTTGGATTAGATACAGTTGTTCCCCCAAAAGTGGCATTGATGCGGTCCTTTATTTCTTTGAAGCATTTTTTAAAAGCTATCTGGAAATGGAGCAGACGCTCACACCACGGCTGTGGGATGTGTCCCTGCCTCTGAGTCTGATTGGCATGTTTTCTTAGATGGGTTACCCTGGGGGCTGGAATAGGCAGAAACTTTGAACTGCCAGCTCCTGGGTCTCTGAATAGTAACACTGGGGAAATGAATTAACTTCTGTTTTGCTGACAGTTCCTCCACTCGGGGGTCCATCCCGGATTCCAAGGCAGAAACCCTGGGCTGCTCCCTGAAGACTCCAATGGGATTTCCTTAGCAGACAGCTCCCGCAGTCCACAAGCGGTCCCAGCCAAGTTGGGCTTCAATCTCCCAATCTGATTTCAGCAGCCAGAATTAACCCTATCTGTATCTGTCAGCTGGGACAGTTGATTTTTCTGAGTGGTTTTAGTGGGGAGCTTCGCCTCAGAAAAAGGGTTTGCCTTCTATAATCTAAGTGATTCTCCAGAGCCATTCCCTACCCACACCCCAACCCCTCCCCTAGCCTGTTTGGCCATTCAGCAGGCATTTACTGAAAGCCAGCCCCTCTGGGGAGGGCACCAAGGTGACCCTGAGACCTCGGACTTTAGCAAGGCTGTGTTGGGGGAGAGACAGGAGGAAGAATGACTGGCCTTCAGCAGCTCTCAGGGCCCTGGTGGACAGGGGCAGGTTGCCTGGGAGGGACAGAAGGGGTAAAATTTCCATTGTCTATGAGGGGAAGCACTTTGTAAACTGTAACATGCAGCACCCAGTCGTGTCATTATTTTTGCTGCACATCAGGGAGGCTAGCGGAGGGCTGAGATGGGAGGAAGCACAGGGGTTTTGCCAGAGGGCACTGATGGGTGGGGGGCCTGGGAATCCTACTCTGGATTTACACTTGATCCCTGTGGCCATTAAAAGCTTTTGGACAGGGGAGTAATGAGACATGATGTGATGTGATCAAAGCAGCGTTTTAGGAAGATTGAGCAGGATTTACCCTCTTTGCTCTCTAGGCCTTGGTCTTCATTCTCTGTGGCTTTTCTGTTGCATGGGTGCAGTGCTGTGGCTCTGTAATAAGATCACCAAGAATGGCTGTGGTTTGGGTTGTGAATCACCAAATTGTCAGCTCACGGATCTGAGTAGTGATTGGTGATCCTGGTCTCTCCTCTCCGCCCACCCCAGGCATCTTGGAGGCCACACAATGACCTGTGAGAGGAAAGATATCAGATGGGACGATGCCGGACTCCCACATTCGGAACCCAGCACCCGGGGCCTCTGGGGGGGGTGTTTTTATATCCTGATGTGTGGTTCTTAAAAACTTATAATTAATTTTACAAATTGATATAGTTGTACTTACTTTGGGGGTGCTGATACGTTTTAAGAGATTAGATGATTGAGTTTCCCATTTCACTCACCCAGGGTAACTGCCCCGTGTCCCAGATTTCCTTTCTGGCATCCCTCAGTGATGAATCCTGGGCCCCTTGGCCCACGAAATTGGCCACATTCTTTCGGGAACAGTGACTGAGTTTGGATGTGGAGTGGGCACTCAGGCTCAAAGTGTATGTACCGAGAGAATTTTGAAACTAGAGGGACCTTATTTCTGTACTCAGACTGTATTGTCCAGTGTGTGGACTAGAGGACTTGGAGAAGCCCAGAGAGTGGTAGTGATTTCCTGAAGGGTACACAGCAAGTTAGTGGCAAGGCAGACCAGAGCCCAGGTCATCAGAGTGCCTGACAAGTATTCTGTGCACTACACCTTGGTGCGTCTTGGCTCCCTTTCCTTCTCTTCCCTGGTTATTGTTCACACACCACCTGCTGGGACTGTACTTCCAGTGCCTACCACTTCAGTCTTCCAGCATTCACTGAAGGTAGGAAGGGAACAACCATTTAGAAGAGTCAAGTCTGTGGCTGGGTGCGGTGGCTCATGCCTGTAATCCCAGCACTTTGGGAGGTGGAGGCAAGTGGAACACATGAGGTCAGGAGTTTGAGACCAGCCTGACTAACATGGTGAAACCCCATCTCTACTGAAAATACAAAATTAGCCAGGTGTGGTGGTGGGCGCCTATAATCCCAGCACTTTGGGAGGCTGAGGCAGGTGGATCACCTGAGGTCAGGAGTTCAGGACCAGCCTGACTGACATGGTGAAACCCCGTCTCTACTGAAAATACAAAATTAGCCAGGCCTGGTAGTGGGTGCCTGTAATCCCAACTACTTGGGAGGCTGAGGCAAGAGAGTCGCTTGAATCTGGGTGGCAGAGGTTGCAGTGAGCCGAGATCACACCACTACACTCCAGCCTAGGTGACAAGAATGAAACTCTGTCTCAAAATAAAATTAAAAAAAAAGAAGAGTCGTCGAGTCTGTGAGATTTTCACTGGGTCATGTAACCCGCCAGTTCTAAAACCTTCATCTCCCCTTTTCCATACTGCAGCTCATATCCCCCAGCAAAGCTAGACCCAAGACCCCTCCTTCCCTTCTTCAGACCCCAAAACAGTTCCTGCTCTTCCTGTGAACACTTTTAAGAGCTATACATGCTCTTAAACCAGTCAGGCCTGGGCTAGAGGCTGGGCAATCATGGAAGGCTTCCTGCAGGAGGTAGAACTGACAGGTCCTTGATGTAGAGTCTATACCAGCTGGTAGATAGGAAGGAGGTTTAAGGGGAGGAAGCAAAGGAACAATATCAGGGAGGGGCCCAGCTAGGATTTACCAGCTAAATAGGCCCATTTGGCAAGCCCAAAACTCAGGTCCTGCAGCCACCCCAGCCTGCAGAGTACTGCCCTGAGTCTGTTTCTGGCTGGAGGAACATCTGCAGTGGAACCAGCTCCTCTGCTTTGGTGAAGCAGAAACCCAAGTCCCTCTCACACCCACGGGAGGAGAGAGAGGAAGCCGGTTCCAGGCGGTGCAGGAGCAAGTCACAGGGTTTATGTTAATGAGGGCCCTCCCCGCGCCGGCGGCTTAGCCTATGAGCTGGGGCCCTGGCAGACAGCTTAATTACCGCTGCAGCGCGCCTCAGCTTGTGTTCCTTGGCTCCCTAAAATAATAAGGATGGCGTCACCGACTTCCCCGGGCCATGTGCTCCCCGCCTGCCTTCAGAGCTCTATTGTAGGAAACAAACAACAACAAAAAAACCATCAGAGACATGGATGCTTTTTTCTTGGGGAGATTTTTTGTTTGTTTTAAAGTAATAGGGGACTCTGCCCCTAGTTAAGATTTTAAAAGATCTTTGAGAGGTGTGGAGATCCGAATCTACTACTGTTGAGGCTACAGGCCTCCTGTTAGCAGAAACTTGAAAGCTACATGGGTGATCTGTTAATTCCATGGTCTTCCATTGGGGATGTGAGTTCTGATGCCTGGTGGTGGTGTGTTCTGCCAGGAAACGAATCGCCCAGCTCACAGTGACTCTGGGCCCAACTCTGGACCTTGCTTCTTCCTCTGGAAAAAGAGAGCTGAGCTGCTACACCAGAGTTTTGCAGACTGTGGGTCACGCTACACATATTTTGTTCTAAGTAACATAAAGTAATTGCAAGTGTTAAGTTTTGTTTTCAGTTGTGTGTGTCTATGTACACATAAAAACGTGTGTACTGAGCCACGGTGTATAATGTGGAAAGCCACTGGCCTAGGAGATCCCTAAGACCCTTCTAGCTTTCAAAGTGTCTAACTTTTCTCCCAGAGCTGTTGCTTTTCCCTAACATGGAACCTGGCTGATTTTTGCAGGTTTTGCCACACTGGCTGTTCAGCAAAACAATAGATTTTATGGTTAAAACAACAAAATCACAAGCATCTATCACCCCAGTCTAAAACCTCGGTGTCTCAGACAGTTTGGCCTTCTAGCTGAAATGGGATCTGCAACAGGGGATGGCCCATTTAAAAGCTGACCTATTTAAAACCCACGAGCACCAAAAAACACAGGGTCAATTTGATATGAGTCTTCTCTTGTGTGCAAAGACTGGAACCTGAAAACCAAATTGGTCAGGGACTGACAAGGTTGAAACCAAAGCTACAAATATTTATTGAATTCTTGCTCCGTGCAGGAAAAGAAAATCAAGGGTGGTCAGGGTTAGTGTGAAAAACAAAACAAGGTGTGAATGTAAAAATCCAAAGGGGTTTGTTTTGAGCACACCATTCCTGGTTCCCCAATAGGTTAAGAGACCTCGTATTTCTGTAAGGAAGCTGTACAGACAGCTTAATTGAATCAAATCTGCTAACCTGCCTTTTGTTCCCATTCTTGTGCCTTGACTGTACACAACAGTAAAGATGGCCGTGGAAAAAGGAGAAGGCAAGTGGCTTTTTCCAAGCTGGGGATGCTCTAAGTACATTCTTATTTAATCCAACCCTAGGTGATGGACATTATAGTCACTAAAGGAAACGGAAGCTCAGAAAGGTAAGCTGGGCTAAAAAGAAGAAAAATTGAACTTGAGCCAGTTCTCTTGGACTCGAGAGCCTGCCTTCTGTCCACCTTTCCATGTTGCCTCAGGAGGTACTAGAAAAAGAAGGAGCAGTTCTTACTGTAAGCTTCCTTCTCTCTGGTCCTGTCCTTCAAAGGGCTCTGTTTCAGGCCCAAACTGTCCACTTGAATCAGGGCCAGCTTCACAGGCATGCGACCCCTGCAGCATGCACTTGGTTTAATGCGCTGCTGTCACTGTCTTGGAATTCTTAATAATTTTTAAGCAAAGGGCTCCGTGTTTTTCATTTTATGCTGGGCCCTGTAAGCCAGTCCTGGCTTTTGATATAGTGTATCTCCTCTGTAGGTCCTTCTGGGTCCCCCTCATCTGCCTTTAGCGTGCCTGTTCTATCTGGTAGAGGCATTTGAAGAATGCACCCTGGCCCGGCCCATGTCCTGCTACCTGGCACACTGGACTGGAGTTGTTTACTGGTGGCTGTCTCCTCCCAGCCGGCCACCACACCTCTTGCTGGCAAGGACCCCGACTTTGGCTTACTGTTTCTTCCGTGTCCCCTCAGCCAACAATGTCGCAGGCGTGCCCCATGTGGAGAGGGCTGGAGACCTGCATGCAGAACACTGGGCCAGTCAGGTCGGGGGGAGTGTGCACAGCTGACCTGCCTCTCAGGGGCTTATGCTTGTCTTGGGGCACAAGAAAGACTCCAAAAAAAACAAAAAACTGGTGTTTATAAAAGGTAGGGTTCACTCAACATTTATTCATCATACTGTTGAATACGTTTCATGACAGTTTGACTCACCTCTATATTCCCAGTACCTAATGTTATACCTGGCGCAATAAACAGGACATTTGTTAAGCAGTTGCTCTGGTCTCCGCTCCCTGCTAGGCTGATTACGGAGGACAGTCCCTGACCTCTAGGAGGATCGGATGCTTAATACACGATTAAATGATTCATGCAGCAGCTGCCCTTGGTGCCCCAGGATGCACAGAGCTGGGCTGGACAAGGCTTCCTGGGGAGGGGAACTGGATTTGTAGGGTAAGAGTGAGAGATGGGGGCTGCTGAGGCTGGATGAAGGGGAGGGAGCTGCAAGAGTGGAGAACCTTGGAGGTCATGTGTAGGAAAACTTGAATTTTTCCCAAGGCAGTGAGAAACCAGGAACGTTTTTCAGGCTGGAGTTTACCCTTTATAGGTTAAACAGATCTCATCATCCTCTTTCTACGGAGGCAGAAGCCTGAGGCCTGGGGGAAAGAGCTGAGATCATTGAGCCAGTTGGGTCCTTGCCCTCTAGGTCGAGGCCTGTTCCCAGTAATCCAGGCTGCCTCTTGACCACTTCCATCCTCATAGTCATAGAGACCTGGTTTGGAGGCAAAAGCAGGCTTGAAGTGACTTGAGGTGACAGTGCAATGTTGGGAACAGAGAGGAAAGGCCAAATTTGAGAGATTTGTAAAGACAAGATTTCAGTTTTAAACAACAAGTTGTTCCTTGGAGTAATCACGTATTTGTGTTTATCATGGAATTTTCAGGTTCCATTGGTGAAAAATGACTGACAGGTCTTTGCTTTGGGGACAAGTTTTTTAGGAAGTACAGGACCCAGAACCCCCAGCAATCTGACATCTTGGGAACCTTCATTGCCTCCTCACTGACCTCTCTTATGAGTGTGAGGGCCCCTTTTAGGTGTTCACTTGAGGAATGAAGCATTGGGTCCTGTGTAGGTTTCTCTTTGGGGTGTTAGGAAAGCTCCTGATACAAGCAGAGTAATTTCAGTTCAACTAGATAGAGTAACCACATTCGGATATTTTTAAATGGCCAGTGGAATTGGGGAAAAGTCTACGAAAGTACAAATTTTCAGTTTAATTTTAACTTTGCACTTCGCTCACATCCAGGACTTGGCAGGGGAAGTGGGCCTTGATTTTTTTTTTTTTCTTTTTAAAGCAGAACACACCCTGGATGGAAAAGGGATGTTCTCTTCGCATGGAAGGGTTAGAGCCAAGTACAGAGGAAATGGGTTGGTATTGTAGCAAGAGTTCAGGGGTGGGTCTAGTCTTTGAAACTGGAGCACTAGGAAAGTGTGGCCCTCATGGAGGCAGGCAGGGAAGGGGATGGGATGTCTTTCACAGGCAGCTGTTGGGCTGGCGTTTTTTTTGTCCTGTTTGGTGCATTTCACATAGTTCACAGCTCACCTGCTGCTCCCATTGGGACCCCTTTTCACCTCACAACGAAGCAGTGGGTCTTTCCTCCATGTGATTTGGGCTTTTTGGTGGTATCAGCAACCTCAGGTCTAAGCCCTGTGCCCTCCCTCCCCTCTGTGATCCCACCCTGCACAGTGCTGAAACCAATCAGGGAGGAAATGCAGAAACAGTAGGGATTCTGAAGACCTCACCTTTAAAAAGATGGGGATTTCCCAAGAGAGTGGAAGCAACCTCTTGCTGTTTGGGGAAGAGCAGGGTCCCAGGTCCCTCTCTGTATCCTTGCCCACTCCTGCAGCATCATCTGAGCCAGGGCAGGGTTGGGCTCTGTGCTTTGGTTGCTAAGGATGTGTAACCAGAGCAGAGACCTCTGGGGGTGGTGCCCACCTGGTTGGTAGAACAGTTAGAAGAGGAGCTGAAAAGGAACAGTTACAGCCGTAGGGGCGAAAGGTGTATTCCCTTTCCTCACCCATCATAAGAGTCACGGCCAACACTTAACAAAAGAAAGGCTAACAAAAGAAAAGCATAACAAATTTATTTAATTAAAGTTGTGACATGAGAACCTTCAGAGAAGACGACCCAAAGACCCAGGGAAACTGCCTATTTTTATACTTAGGTTTGATGAAGAAAAGACAGCCATGAAGAAATGTGACTGGACAAAGGGGTGTAGGCTGAGAGGGAACCCAGAAAGGCCTGTCTGTTCAGATTCTTTGTGGCCTCCAGTGTAGCATTCCTTCCTCCTGGATATGAGGCAGGACCTCTCTGGAATGAGGGTCTTCAAGGGAGAAGGGAGAGGAGACAGGAGCCTTTTTCAGTTTTGCTTTGGGAGACAGGAATTCTAGTTTCTGTGACCTGCCTTGGGGAAGAGAAGTTCTGGATTCTATGACTTCTGGGGAGAGAGGGTGAGAGAAATTCACAGAGCTTGCTTCTGAGGCCTTCCAGTCTTCTTTAGTTCAAAGTACCCAGCACGCCAAAGCCCCTTTCATTGGGGTATTGTGTTCTGAGCCCCAACACAGTCAAGAACTTGTAGAATTGACTTGGGGGTCTGGAGAGAGCTTGCGCCTAAGCTTCCTGTCCCAAGAAGCCACCAGGGGCCCCTCCACATCTTGTGGCTAACACCAGCCACCTGAGTGCAGTAGACACCCACCCTCCTGTGACCTTCTTTTGGGATTTTAGGATAAGCAGTTCGGATGTGCCTTTAAAACAGAGAGAACACACCCCAAGGAATGGTTATGGAGCTTAAACGAGACTGTGTATGAAGCACCTAGAGTGTGCCTAGCGAGTGTTCGAGAAAGGTACGATGATTATTTTTAATACAAGCATTAATAGTGGTTGCTTGCATATTGTCCTCGAGAGGAGCAGCCACCAGTTTTGGTGTGGTGGTAGGAGCCGGGGACTGGCCTCGTCAGGACTCCGAAACCTATGTCTATCTGTAGCATTCCTGGGCAGGGGTGACAGGCAGCACTGTTCCTCTCCAGGAAGGAGGCCAACTTCCTAGATGAATTCCCTGGGCTCCCCAGTACCGCACTCTGAGGCCCTCCTCTCCTTGGCAAACAGCAGTAAGAGGAGAAGCCATTGACCCGTCTAGAAAAAACCACATGTCTGCAGTCTTTGAGGGTAGACTGGAATCTCTTCTCATATTTGCCTTGCTTTGGTGGAGCTTCAAGAATTCCCAGGCCTTCCAAGAAAACCAATTACTAAAGAAGACTGTGGGCCATGTGACTCCAGTGTTTACTGCAAACGAAGGAGATGTCTCCCCTCCCCCAGTACAGTTACTCTCCCTCCATCTGCACTGGTCCCCTAAGGCCTGGCTTCCTGGCTCTATACTGCTTTCCTGTCCTAGGGCAGAAGGCCTTAGAGGATTTATTCCCAGGCACTCTTGCCATGACCTTGAGAAGGTGGCTTGACCTGGACATCTGGATCTCAGGGACTGAGGGGGTGGGAAAGGACTGAACCTCCCCCTCCCAGACCCAAACAGGAAGGTGGGCCTTGGTGACCATTTCCTAGGCTGAGAACGCCTTAGCTGCAGGAGAGGGCTGCGCTCCCTGGCTCTCCCGCTCTGTGGGCTGTGCTAGATGAAAGCCACAAATTGCTGCTGTCCCTGGCGGAGCGGCATGCCTCCGCCCACCAGTGAAGAATGAAGGCAGGGCAGCTGCAGGGCCCTGCAGGACTCTGAGATCCAGATGTACCCCAGTGCTCCCCTGCTCTGCCCACTGGCAAGAGGGGGCTGAGGAGGGGCATAGCAGGCCTCACGTGGACTCTGTTTCCATCTCCTTTCCACCCATATCTCTATTTGGCCCAGAGATGCCTGAGTAACAGGGGTACCTGGTCACTCTGGGCCCAGAAGGAAGAAGGTAGGCATGTTGGCCTGCTCAAAGGAGCAGGAGCGGCCCTGGACAGGGACAGGTTAGAAAGCCTGGCTGCTTATCCAAGAGAAGAAAAGGCCCTGAGGGGCAGGAGCAACCCTTTGAACAATGCCGTACTGCTGTTGAGAAGGACAGGCTTGTACCATGTGACCCATTGGTGAGAAATCAGGGCCTGTGGATGGAAGTTCCAGGGAGGGAGGCAACAAATCTAGTTGACATTGGTAAGTGTTTCCTGGCACCTACTGGGAGCTTGGGCTGCTGCGTCTTGGGCTGAAGGGACTCTTTCAGATACCAGGTGCAGGCAGGGATCACCTTTAAGGTGTCTTCCAGTCCAGAGAGGCCAGGTTTCCCAGAAGCTGGCTGCTCTGGGGCAGGATGGAGAACTCTGGGCCAGCTACCACACGCTGGGTCTCCCTGGCTTACTCCAAGGGTCATTTCGTGCCTGCGACCTGGTTACTCTTCTCGGCCTGTCTTCTTACCTTCATCAGAACCTGCAGTTTCACCTTCAGCTAAGTCTGCCTCTTAACAGCCCCGTGAGAGGGTGGCCTTTTATTCGTTCTTTCTACCTCATTAGAAATAAAGGATTTAGGACCCAAATTGTGGGTAAGGGAGCTGAGTGGGGAAAAAGACAGCCACAGAAGTGCCTCCAAAGACAGACTTTGAGACAGACCTCAGCATTTGATTATGGGCCCATCCTAGGTTTGTGGGTTTCCACTCTCCTTCCATGTCTATGCTGGACCATGAAGAGCTAAGTCTAGAGCTGTGCTATCCAATATCATAGTTACTTGTGTCTGTTTATACTTAAATTAATTGAAATTAAATAGAATTAAAAGCTCCATTCCTTAGTCTCACTGGCTGCACTGCAAGTGCTCCATGGCCACACGTGGCTAGTGGCCCCTGTCTTGGACAGTACAGACTGTTGCCATCCTTGAAGGAAGTTCTATTGGACAGTGCTGGGCTAGAGGTGGGAGAGTTGGAGGAGCCCCTGGTCTGCTGCCCCTGCCTCAGGACAGGCCACATGGGTACTGCTGCTGTGTGAATGCCAGCTACAGGGGCAGGCTCTGCTGTGATGGCAGGAGTGGGTGAAAGCAAATGGGCATGTGGGGGCATTGGGGTGGCGGGCCAAGCCCAGAAATCCCTAACAACGCTGTGGCTGATGTGTGTGCGTTTTGGGATAATGGGAGAACAGGGTTGGAATGAGACCATCAACCTTGCAAAGGCAGCAGGGCTTACTGGGTTTGTCTTCTGCAGTCCAGCCAAGGCCCCTGTCTGTAGTGGCCCCCTGGTTCTGCAGCTCAGCTCACCACAGGCTTCCTCTCACCCGAATGTTGAAAAGGCAGAAAAGTCAGGGTGGGCAACTCTATCCTGTGGTCGTTGGCAGCACAGTGATCCGGAAAGCTAGAAGAAGTGACGGAATGACGGACCGCTTCCTGCCTCTGTCTCCCTGTCCCCTAAGGAGTCCTCTAACACCCTTCCCCTGCTTCAGCCCCATTCCTCACCCCCACTCACACAGCTGGGCCTTCTTTCAGGTGAAAGAACTTGTCCTGGACAACAGTCGGTCGAATGAAGGCAAACTCGAAGGCCTCACAGATGAGTTTGAAGAACTGGAATTCTTAAGTACAATCAACGTAGGCCTCACCTCAATCGCAAACTTACCAAAGTTAAACAAACTTAAGAAGGTAAATAGAGTGTTTGGAGTCTGTGTGTGCTGGGAGGCGGGGGTGGGGAGGGGAAGGGTTATTACCTGTGTTTAGGAAGCATAATTGAAGGGAAAGCCAGGTGCTTGCACTAACATGCCAGACAATTCCCTGAGACTGCTTTCCCTTCTTGCCCGTCTAGGGAAAGCCAGGCAGCTCTGAGCCAGGAGCCTTCATTTTAAAAGCCTTTTCTGATTTTTCTCTCCCTGCCTTGTTTAGCTTGAACTAAGCGATAACAGAGTCTCAGGGGGCCTGGAAGTATTGGCAGAAAAGTGTCCGAACCTCACACATCTAAATTTAAGTGGCAACAAAATTAAAGACCTCAGCACAATAGAGCCACTGGTAAGTCATTCGGACCCTCCCCTCCCTGCAGGGGTAGGAGGTGGGAGGAATTGGCATCAGTGAATACTACTTTTGCATTTATCCTTTTCCCACTTAATTTCTTTGACTCTCATGATGTGCTATGAGATAGAATTGAGCTGAGTCCATAGAGAAACTGAGGCCCAGAGAAGTTAAATACCTTGACCAAGGTCACATAGACAGAATGGGCAGCTTTTGTATGGGTAGGGTAGAGCCCTAGTCTCAATTTCTGCTCCTGCTTTTCCACTCATAGTTTCTGCTCAGCTTTGGAAACCTGAGCTGTAATGTCTTCAGGTTCTGGGCATGGCTTATTGCCCCTTTTTGGGAAGGGAGGAGCAATCCAAGAATTAAACTGTTCCTGGAGGTGGACTCCAGTTTTCTCCTTGGGTCGCTGGCCCCTGAACTGTGGGAGATGAGTCAGTCCTGACATAGAACCCTGGAATGACTGAGAGCCGTGTGGTGTGAGAGCCTCATGCAGGCAGGCGTTCCTCAATGTGGTGTGGAGAAGAGTGACCCCTGGTCACCAGTCCTTGGTGCAATAGTGAACAGGCTCTCAGGGGCCTGGGCAGCATTTCTGGCTCCTCTGCTCATCCTTGTAGAGATGGACATCCCCTAAGCTTCACCGATTTACCAGCCAGAAAGGGGCAGGTCATGTTCAGAACAATGCTTTCTTTATTACCAGGATCTGATTTGCTGTATTCCTTTGATTTTTAAGGAAATCAACTGTAAGATGTGTCACTGAAAACAACTCTTTTGGAATAGGAAATACTACCACATGAAGTAAATACAGCTGTTGTGAATATACATACAGGAGTCACCTCATAAGGCCAGGCGTGGTAGCTCACACCTTTAATCGCAGCACTTTGGGAGGGCGAGGCAGGTGGATCACCTGAGGTTAGGAGTTTGAGAACAGCCTTTCCAACATGGTGACACCCCATCTCTACTATAAATACAAAAATTAGCCGGGCGTGGTGGCAGGTGCCTGTAGTCGCAGCCACTCCGGAGGCAGAGGCAGGAGAATTGCTTGAACTTGGGAGGCGGAGGTTGCTGTGAGCTGAGATCGCATCATTGCACTCCAGCCTGGGTGACAGAGCGAGACTCCGTCTCCAAAAAAAAAAAAGGGGGGGTGGGGGCAGCAGCAGCACCTCAGGCATCTTAGAATCGGGGGAAAGACCAGGAGGACAATTGGCCACGTTTGCCAAATTTCCGTTCTGGGTTTATAGGGGAGGTGGGGTATCCCTCAGATTGGGTTGGAGTTTTCAGGGTTTCTGTCCAAAAAGGCACTCCTTGCTCTCCATGGATGCTCATGGGACTTGCTGGTGGCCAATGTGGCAGAACAGGACACTGGCATTTCTTTTCCAAGTTCTTTACCTGTCCATCAGTGGCATTGGGGCCAATTAGTAGAATGTACTTCCCACAGAACTTCTTTTCAGGCCTTCCACTGGTCTTCCAGGAGAAAGCCAAACTATTCTGATCTGTCTGGAAGTCTTGATTTTATGTTATTACAAAAGGAAAACGTCTTTGAAGTTCTGTGTATGGGCGAGGTATGGGGATTGAGTATACAAAATCCTTGTAAAACATTGTGATTCGGTCACCATTAGGGATCAGGCACTCAGGCACACCCATGTTCACACTTTCCACTGCCCCCTGCCCAGATCACCCGTGTCTCAGTGCTTTCCCTGCCCCTGCTTGTCAGTGTGTGTTACCTTACCTCCCTGGGGCAGGAAGCTGCTTTTGGTAGGGGGTGCTGGGCTTGCCTACACAGTCCACTGTCAAGACTTCCTCCCTGCCCTTGGCTTCTGCTGAGAATGACCCAGGTCTCAACTGCAAGGTCATAGAGAGAGAGCAACCTAGCTCCCGACATTGACTCCAAGGAGCAGTGGTTTTACTCCCTTGTTAGACCTGGCCCCCTTTGGAATGGGGACTCAGCCTGGGATGGGATTTTTTTGTACCTGGTGCCTCGAAGGTGGGTGAGGTGGGAAGTCAAAATGCAAATCAGTTACTTTCAAGCAGTATGACCCTTCACTTCCTGGGCCTCAGTTTCCTCTACCATCAAATAGGGGTAACATTGGCTAGAACCCGTCTGGTGTGAAGCTTTGACAGAGCACATGATGTCAGATACTACAGACAGAATTGGAATCCTCCATCGCTTTTTCTCTTATCCTTTTCTGAGAGGTAGTATTTCAAAGAGTAAGAGCACAGGTCTGAAGTTGGGCTGCCTGATGAATTACCAAATCCTGTACTCTCCATTTCCACATAGGTGAAATGAACTAATAATTATTTCTACCTTACAGGGGTTGTGAGATAAAGTGACTCAGTACATGAAGTGCTATGTTAACTGCCCTCATCATCATCATTATCAGATACAGAAGGAGTTAGTTTGTTAGTTCAAGTTGCTTTTGGTTTCCGTCTAGTTCCTTAGTCTCAGGGAAAGGCAGCAAACCTCTTGGCTCATGCACCAAGAAAGCCCCAGGCTAATTTCAAGTCAATCACTGTTAAGAGAAGCTGTAATTGCAAAATAAAAGTGTTAACGTTGGATAAGGCTTCAAAGATCCTCCAGTCCAACCCCGTATTTTCCAGATGGAGACACTGAGGCCCACAAATTGCATGTGATATGTCTGGGCAAACACTGTGGCTAAGCAGAGCCAAATCCAAGCTTCCTTATCACCTGGAAGTCGTGGTCTGTCCACTCTGTCTCATGGCATCCTTGCCTTTTTGCTAGGGCTGTTCCCCCGCCTTCCTTCCACAAATCACTTACTGTTGGCTTCATTTTTCCACTTGCAGAAAAAGTTAGAAAACCTCAAGAGCTTAGACCTTTTCAATTGCGAGGTAACCAACCTGAACGACTACCGAGAAAATGTGTTCAAGCTCCTCCCGCAGCTCACATATCTCGACGGCTATGACCGAGACGACAAGGAGGCCCCTGACTCGGATGCTGAGGGCTACGTGGAGGGCCTGGATGACGAGGAGGAGGATGAGGATGGTGGGTGACAGGGGGCGGCCCAGGGCTGCAGGGGCCCAACTGAGGCCTTGGGGCTCCTCCTTGGCTTTGCAGAGGTGGGTGGGCTGGGTGTTGGGAGGCCCCCACCCAGCTACTGAAGGCTGGCTGGCTGGCTGGCTGGCAGCTACCTCCTTCCAAAGCTAGGGAGGGGAGTGGGGCTGTCTGCTTTATTTTCCATAGTCCCTAACCTGTCTCATTGGTTGTCTTCCCTAAAAGAACAAAGTATGAGTCCCATGCTCATGGAAATATCCTGAGATTCTCCAACTGCGTAATAACTCCTTTAAAATCATCCAGCTGAATCCCCACTTCAATTTTTGTCCCTTTCCAAAGCCCTTCAGGGAGTGGTATTCTATTGTCATCCTATAGTGTGACCCGCACTTAGACACTCTCTCAGGGAGGTAGGGAGGGGATAGAGAGAGAAGAGGGTGTAGACCCCCCTTTCCTGTCTAGGTATTCAGTAGTGGAGAGGAGGTCCAGAGCTAGAGGGGTTGTGGGGCCCCCTGGTG
The DNA here is from genome assembly GCF_047675955.1 of Chlorocebus sabaeus. Classification (NCBI taxonomy): domain Eukaryota; kingdom Metazoa; phylum Chordata; class Mammalia; order Primates; family Cercopithecidae; genus Chlorocebus; species Chlorocebus sabaeus. The sequence continues at coordinate 44,541,974 of NC_132929.1, read as the reverse complement.
GTTGCAGCCCACAGCCCCACACTTAGGGGCACTGGCTCAGGTGCTCAGGAGCCACAAGTGCTGGGAAGTTGAGGGCTGCAGGCCGCTTGTAGGGTTCCCTGGCAGTGTGGTGTGCAGTCGCAGCCTACAGGAAGGAAAGAGGGAAAAGAATGGGGTTCTTCGTCCTGTTACCTCCCCTTCTCCCTTACCACCAGCACAGTACAGCTTTCCCATGGGTCTTCGTGGCCAGATAAAGTTGAGAATGGAGACACTTGCCTGATTAATTCAGATACGGGATTTTGGTTTTCCTTGTTCAATTGGGAGTGTTTTGCAAGATACTCAGAGACCGTGTTTGCCTTGGTGGGGATCTTGTGATATGGCAGAAAGGAACCAAAACTGGCAGTCCCAGGACCAGGTCCCCTAGGCCCAGCTCAACCAGTGACTCAATGTGTGACCTTGAACAAGTCAGTTCTCTCTGTGCCTCAGATCTCTCACCTTTAATGTGAGGAGTTTGGATTGACCTTGCCGCTCTCCTGGGCCCTGGAACTTATTGTTCTGCTCTGACAATTTCCTGGTGGTCTCAGTGTGAGAGACCTCCAGAAGGGGTCTTTCACATTCATAACACTTGTGAGGGGGGGCTTATCTTTGGCACAACTTCAGGATGTGTTTAATTATGTCGGCATTGTTTTCATGAGAGTTAGTGTGTTCAATCTTTGGGCTTAGGTGGGTGTGGCAGGGTCGTGAGCCCCACACTGAAGACGCTACAGGGGCCTGTGCTGTGTGGGGGCAGAGCCAGCTCACCACTAGTTCTGTTTCCATTCCCCATTTCCATTGCACAGAGGAGGAGTATGATGAAGATGCTCAGGTAGTGGAAGACGAGGAGGACGAGGATGAGGAGGAGGAAGGTGAAGAGGAGGACGTGAGTGGAGAGGAGGAGGTAAGGAGGCTGGGCTGGGCTGGGCTGGGCAGGGCAGGGCCACCGTCTGCCCCTTTGAGGCAGTCCCACTGACTGCCTCTGTGATCAGTCTTGGCAACCCTGGAGCCCTGGTTAGGAAAGTTGCTCCCCCGTGGGTAGTGAAGTGAGTTCATTTCAGAGCCTTTCACTGGACTGTTTCTGGGGAGACAAGACTTGCAGCAAGCTCTGGGGAGGCTGGATTAGAAGAGGGGAAGAGGATTTTAGAGGCAGGGACTGAACCTGCTGGGGTAAGCCTGGCCATTGTTTGTGAAGAAGTACAGAATGCATGACCCCATTTTCTGCTTTTTGCTTTCATATGCTAATTAAGATATTCATTGAGCACTTAAACTGTGCTGGGGAAAACCAAAGACTGCCTTGAACTGATAGGTAGCAGGATAACACTGCTGGATCCCAAATCAGAGAGTGACACTATGGAAATAGAGCGTCAGGAGTTGGCCATTTTCCTAAACAGATTGGCTGGTTCCCAGTTTTTTAACAAGATCTGTGAGGGGGTGAGTCCCAGCTCTACCACTCACTAGCCGTGTGTCCCCGGACAATTTACCTGACCTTTCTGAGCCTGTTTCTTCATCTGTAAAACAGGGATCATGATAGCTTTCTCACAGGGTTGTTAAGAGGATAAAGTGAAGTGTAAGTAAAATGCTTAAGGACAATGTCTGACAAGGGGTAAGTGTCTGACTGCTTATTGTAGGCGTTCACACCCTCCTCCAGGTTCCTGGCACTGTGTTGGGTTTTGTGTTTGTGTGTTCTGAGTCTCTCTGTAGCAGAGTCATTTTCTATAACTTGCTCAGAATTCTAAATCAACTCTTGCTAATTGCAGAAGTTAGACCTAGAGAGTTTTAAAGTGACAATAGCATGGACAAGGTACCTGTGTCCCCTCCCAACTGCCCCCGCAGTTTCCTGTCTCCCTCAATGGAGGATGCAGACACATCCGCTTGCCACACGGACTCACTCAGATAGTGTCTTCCAGTTTCAGCCAGCCGGCCCAGGCTTGAGAGACACAGGCCAATGACAATAGAAAAGCGGAGGCCAGGCGCGGTGGCTTATGCCTGTAATCCTAACACTTTGGGAGGCCGAGGTGAGCAGATCGCTTGAGGTCAGGAGTTCGAGACCAGTCTAGGCAACATGGCGAGACTCCTTCTCTACTAAAAGTATAAAAATTAGCCAGGCATGTTGACGGACACTTGTAATTCCAGCTACGCAGGAGGCTGGGGCACGAGAATCGCTTGAACCCGGGAGGCAGAGGTTGCAGTGAGCCGAGATGGCACCACTGCACTCCAGCCTGGGCAATAGAACGAAACTCAGTCCAAAAAAAAAAAGCTGGCGAGATGAGCTTGGTTTCTATTTAGTTGTGCTGCTGGCTTTGTCTTCTCCCTAGGTCTAGACTCTTAGGCTCATCTCTAAAGAATATTGTATTTTAAAAATAAAGTCTTAGTAAAACAGGTTTCCCTAGAACAGGGCAGTAAGTTGTATTGGCTAATAGCTGTTTCGTCTTCCCCTTCCTGTCACAGAAGTGCTGCATATGGGGTTTGGCAGCGGTGCAGGGCAGGGAGGATTGTGGGGTTGTTTTTTTGTTTTTTTTTTTTTTTTTTAATAATCTCACTGACCATCTGCATATTTCCAACTTTCAGTAAAGGAGAGCTTATACATGCAGAAAAACCCAGAACCTTAGCAAACAGACTGATGAGGGAACTCTTTGGTGACATTTTAAAAGAATATTTCCCTTGACAAAAAAAAAGTCTGTCACCAAGTTCTTTTAAACTTTAGGAACTGGGTTTAACAAGCAGAGGTTCAGCTTGCATATACTTTCAGGAGCAGAGGAAAGCCACGGTCCTGTGTTGAGAAGGAAAGTCGTATACCTTGCTGAACCTCAAGCTGGTTGGCAATGATGTCCTCAGGGGGGGTCTTGAATTTATCTTCCCCATCCCTTCCAGGTGGTCCAAGTCTGCAAGCTAGGGAAGGGACTGGATCGGGTGACATTGGACTTGCCCACAGAATCTGGATTTGCTGAAACTGGGGTCTTCCCTTGAAGCCAAAACTAGATTGAGGACAGATGCAAGAAAGGATGGCCTACTTTGCACGGCAGGGAGTCTGCTCGGGAACTTGCTCTCCTCAGAGAACGCGCAGACTGGAAAGCTGCCTGCCTTACAGGGACTTCAGATGGGAGTTCTTAACCTGGGTGCTGGAATCCATCACCCCCTGAAACTGCTTGCAAATATTGTAAATGATGCGGACATTTTCTGGAGAAGGAGTTCAAAGCTTTCTACAGATTCCCCAATGGGTCCTTGATCCAAAATAAATTAAGAACCTTTGCTTTACATTCCTCCCGAGATGGCAAGTCTTGGTGGGGGCTCTGAGAGGCTGGGGGTGACCCCGGCCTTTTTGTGCTCTGTGTGGCTTCCTCAGCGTGTCTCAAGGTGGGGCGTTTCTAATGTTCTGGTGTCCGTCTTTTCTCCTAGGAGGATGAAGAAGGTTATAATGATGGAGAGGTAGATGACGAGGAAGATGAAGAAGAGCTTGGTGGTATGGCAGCCTTTTTACTCTCAACTGGTAGCAGCCTGGCCCTTTCACTTTGGCCTTAGATCGCTTAGGCTCTGAGTCCCCCGGCAGTGGGCAGGACACTCCTGTCAGAGGCCTCAGGTTCCCCCTCCAGCTGTGCAGATGTCTTGCCTTGGTTTCCAAGGATGGCAGAGCTTGGTAGTCGTGGGCCCCGTGGCTTCTCATTGGGTGGGTTGAGTTAAAGAGGTGGGATTCATAACTAATCTAAATGCCACTTTCTTGCTCTTCCAGAAGAAGAAAGGGGTCAGAAGCGAAAACGAGAACCTGAAGATGAGGGAGAAGATGATGACTAAGTGGAATAACCTATTTTGAAAAATTCCTATTGTGATTTGACTGTTTTTACCCATATCCCCTCCCCCTCCTCCAATCCTGCCCCCTGAAACTTATTTTTTTCTGATTGTAACGTTGCTGTGGGAACGAGAGGGGAAAAGTGTACTGGGGGTTGCGGGGGGAGGGAGGGCGGGTGGGGGTGGAATAAAATACTATTTTTACTGCCACTCTTTATTTTTTCCCCCTACTTTTTCTTTGTGTCCGGTTTTTGTCCCTGTAAATGCGGTAGCTAAGTACACACTAAGTGAGCATTTGTTCCTGACTCTCAAAGAGGGTGGTTTGGAGTTCTCTTACGTTTCCTGGTATTTCCCAAGTCTCTTGGGTTGGGTGGAAGGCTGTGGCTGGTCTCAGTTTGGTTTCTCAATGCCCAGGAGGGGCTGAGCACCAGCCATGTTTTTTGCTTTGGTTCACATGATACCTGCTTTTCTCGGGCCTGCTAGAGGCATCCAACGCCCTGGTTTGTAAATAGCAACCTAAAGGCGTATTTTGGCACTGGTCTGGGGACATTCCCCATCTCTCATCCCTTTTCCCCCTTCACAGATGGTGGTGGGCTTCGCTCTACAAAGAGGACTCTGATGTTACTCTTGAGAGCTTATGAGCCAGAGAGCTGAAAACGGCAGGCTTGTAAGTTACAAGGAAAATGGATTTGGTAATTAAAATTAAAAGAGAAGAAACACACCCTCAAACTTCAACTTCTTTAAAAGAAAAAAAAAAAAATACTGTCCTATCTTGTTCTGTAAAATATTAGAACGCTTTGTTTTACAAAAATGATGAGAGAATTCTTCCACATGTACTTCTGTGCTTAGAACATTTTTACAGTCCTAAGCGCTGGAGACGTTGCTGCATGTCGGCTGGGTTTTTTTTTCATACGCCCGAGCACGGAAAAACTAACGCAAAATTGTATTTTCTTACCTAGTGGAAATCTGAAATGACTGCAAATTCCTAGTGAATGTACAGGTTTGCTTTCGTGTCCCTCTTCTGGTTGCTTTAGAAGTGACGTGTAATTTCTGAACCCATGTTTCATCTGTATAAAAGAACATCTGCACCAGTTTTTCTCCTGCCCCTCAGAAGAGCCAAACTTTGAGTTTTATGTCTGTTTGTCATTGATAAATTTCAATAAATCTTTTTATACAATTTTTTTGGGGATGGCTTCTTTGAGTCCAACAGGCCATTGATCTTGTCAAGATGCATTCCAGATGAACTGCTAGGTGAGGGGGAAGCTTCATTTTTGTTACCTGACAGAATAGCTTTTCTTATGAGATATATATATAATGTGATACTAAGTTTGGATATTTTTGGTCTTAAAGCAAGACTCAGTGGTGTATCTTCATTAAAAGCTTCCTTTAAAAAAGTTACAGGGTTACTAAAAAAACAAGTACCCAAACAATCAAGTTGGGCTAACCTTGGAACCTTGTTTTGAATATCTTTCATTGTTTTGTTTGTCGTATTGTAAAAAGAATGTATGGTTGAAAACTCAGGAATGTTTATAAAACAAATTATTTCACAAACCCAGAGGTTTACATATGGTGTTTTATTTTGTTACTTTACTTAACAGTATTAGAATCATTTCCTTGTACCTTTAATTTTCAAAAGCATGTATCTTAAATGGCTACATAGTAGTCCATCAACTATATTCTGATTTACTTAATTCTAACCAAATGGTTAGATGTTTTCGTTATGTCCAACTTACCCCTAGAGTGGATATTGTTATATTACTACTTATTCATACTTTTTGTGGATTTCTTAGTACAAACTCTTAGAAGTAGTACAATCATTGGACCAAAAGCTAAAAACATTTATGAGGCTCAGGTACAAGGTTCCATGTTTTCCGGAAGAGTTAAGCCAATTTACTGTGGTTGTTTATACATGTTCACATATACTCATTCTTATGTATTCATTCTTTATAGCCTTGAACCCACAACAAGCCCTAATTCCTTACAATGTCTTATAGTTATTGTGTGATTCCAGCAGTGTAAAGTGTTTCCAGAAGAGTCTGTGACCCACCTCACCCTCTGGGTGGTACCCTGGCACCTACTGCCCTTTGGAGCAAGCTGCCTGTGGTTCCAAGCATGGGATGGATGGGATGGAGAAGTGACCTCCTCCAGGCCAAGTGCTGTGCTAATAAGCACCTGGGCTGTGAGAATGAACTAGGCAAGCATGTTCTTGTGCCTCTCAGAGTGAAAGAACATGGAAGTGGGGTGAAATTGAGAGATACTCTGGTCTGGCCTCAGGTTTTCTGGCCCTAACTTCCTTCCATGAGGCCTTTAAGGATCAGGTGACTAACAGATACAGCAATAAATACCATAGGCCGGGCACGGTGGGTCATGCCTATAATCCCAGCACCTTGGGAGGCCAAGGCAGATGCATTGCTTGAGCCTAGGAGATCGCTTGAGACCCACGTGGGCAACAGAAAGAGATCCCATCTCTACAAAAAATACAGAAATTAGCCAGGCGTGGTGGTGCATGCCTGTAGTCCACTTGAGCAAGGAAAGTTGAGGCTGCAGTGGGTCATGATCACCCCACTGCACTCCAGTCTGGACGACAGGCTGAGGACCTGTCTCACAAAGAAAGAACTAAAAAATGTAAGGAAAAGGGGAAGGTGGTGAACAGGTTGATGTTAATGGGCCTCGGGGAGGAGAAAGGACCCTTTCTGTATTGATCATGCCAAGCATTCGTGTCAACCCTTGAGGAAGATCGTATTATGCCCATTTAACAGATAAGGAAAACAGGTCAAGTCACTTGGAAAAAGTGGAATCAGCATGCAACCCAGGCCCATCTGGGGCTATTTGCATTTCATGGAACTTACGAGTGGCACAGAAAGCTCAGACAAAGAGGAGAGAGGGGCAGGGCTGGCTTTTCCTGAGCTCTTGCTATGTTCTAGGCCCTTTGCTTCAAATGCAGCATCTCATTAATCTTACCGAATCATCACAGCCACCTTAGGTAGGTGCTGTTACCCTTGCTACACAGTGGCTTAGAGGGTAATGCCGAAGGCCATACAGCCAGGAAGAAGAGCGCCATCAGGAACTAACCAGGTGTGCGATTCCAGAGCCAGCCCTCTTGCCTGTACCATAAGTGCCTCCCACGTCCTGACTCCTGCTCCCCAGATCAGACCACTTGTGTGAGTGAGGTGTGTTGGAGTAGTTCCTCACCCTGACCATCACGGCTTCAGCGAGGGGAGTTCTACCACTCAGTGTGCTAGTAAATGCCATAGGACAGACCCCTGAGATAGAAGGACTTAGGTTCCTAAGTCACCCCGTGCAACCCTCTTATTTGACCAAAGAGGAAATCGAAGCCCAGAGAAGGCAAGTGACATGCGCAAGGTGTCACTGCAGGGGAGTGACAGCCAAGCCTGGAAACCAGGACTCCCATCCCTGGGCTTCGGCACCATCTCACACACAGCTGTACTGTTTGGGTGGGGGGAGGCCAGCTGCAGTGAGAAGACACATGGGGCAGTGTGTCTTCCAGGAGGGAAACAGCTGAGCCTTGAGTGAACAGGATATAGTGAGTGCCATGGTCAGGTATGTGTTTTAGGTGGCTTTGGAATGCATCATAGGTTCTTGCTATTCACAGTGGATTTGGCTCCCTGACATTGTCCTATCTGACATTGATCACCACTGAAGGGCTGCGTGTTTCCTGGTGCAGACCAGTGCCTGGAGAGGACAGTAATGACGATGCTTCTTGATTATGAGCTACTCTGTGTCATGTGCTTTCCATCCATTGCCTCCTCTAATCTTTGTGGATTTCACAGGGAAACCGAGGCTCAGAAGTGAGACAACTAGCCCAGCTAGTAAGTGAAGGGCCTCAAAACTACATCCTTCTGACTCCAGAGACCTTGTTCTTAGCCACTGTGTTCAAAGTACCAGGCAGATGAGGGAAGGGGGGTTGAGCAATTCAGTTTGTCTCATTTGCTGACTTGCAAAGGCTGTTTTTATCCTGGTTTAGAAACTCATTGTTCATGGTTGGAAGAATTCCCACAGTGGGTCTCTAATAAGCGGCTTTGGACAACAGCAGCTCTAAGTCCCTGGTCCAGCCCTTGGACAGGCCCCTGGGACAGGCTGGCCCAAGGGTGAACAGGCCAAGGAGGGGGCTGGAGATGGTTGCACCGATGAGGGTAGGTCAAAGGCTGGGTCATCCGACTGAGACCCTCAAGTCTGGCGGTGGTCGCACTAGCAGAGGAGAAATTGCCAGAAGCTCCGGAGTCACTGAGGCATCTGGAGGCTGCTGGCTGACTGCGAACTGGGGAACTGACGCAGGAAACGTCCGTGGGGCTGCCTGCCAACCATCCGTTTTTCTTGGCCTAGCAACAACTCCAATGGACCATTGGAAAGACTCACATGGACATGGACCATTCTCCACTCCTGAAGTTCAGATGGGCTGGCCCCCATCCCTCTGGGTCTTAGGTAAGCAAGTTATTTTGTCCTGGCCAATCAGCCTAGTCCGAATCCTAACCACAGTGACTGGTACAAGGAAGGACCTGAAACCCAAACTGGTCAAATGAGGCTTGCTGCCTGAAATCTAGAAAACAAGAATCTTCCCATGGGAGGTGCTGGGCTAGAGGATGGAGGCCTGGAGTTGAGGAGGCACAGCACTTGGATAGAGCCAGGACAGAGAACCAGCGAACCTCCAGGTGATCCCATCCCATCCTGGGAGTCCTGATGAGTGCAATGAAGTGAGGACTCCAACAGATACTTACAACTTACTGTTTGCCAGGCACTATATGTTATTATTCTTGTGTTTCATCATAACCCTATCTGGTAATCATTATTATCCACATTTCAAAGATTGAACCCATCTAAGCGCTCAATATTGTCTGCTTAGTGCCAGACACAACAATAAATGCTTTATAAAAATCAACCTAGTGTTTCCCAAATTTCCCTGATAATCCCTGGGGCCTGTCAGACTGCCAGGCCTCATCCCTGGGAATTCTAGTTCAGTAGCCCTGGACTAGGGCCCAGGAATTTGTGATTTTAACAATACCCAGAGGATTCTCATCATGAGGGAAGTTTGGGAAATGCTGCATTAAACTCAATAGCCACAGCTAATATGGCCATACTCATTTAAACAGAAAAGTGAGGCTCAAAGAGGTTAACTGACCTGCCCAATATCACACAAGTGGCAAGCGGAATTCAAATCTGGGGCAACATGTCTTTTACACCTCTTGTAGAAAGGGGATGATAATAGCTACCTATGTATCTCACAGGCTGTGAGATGATGGAAAGATGGTGTGTCAGTCTGTTCTTACCTCACTCTAAAGAAATGCCTGGCTGGGTATGGTGGCTCATGCCTGTAATCCCAATACTTTGGGAGGCTGAGGCAGGCAGATCTCTTGAGCCTAGGAGTTAGAGACCAGCCTAGGCAACATGGTGAGACCCTGTCTCTACAAAAAATACAAAAATTAGCTAGGTGTGGTGATGTGCACCTGCAGTCCTGGCTACTTGGGAGGCTGAGGTGGGGGGATCGCTTGAGCCTAGGAGGTCACGACTGCAGTGAGCCTCAGCAACAGTGCAAGCAAGACTCCATCTCAAAAAAAGAAAAGAGTTTTAATTGGCTCATGGTTCTGCACGCTGTACATTAAGTGTAGTCCCAATATCTGCTCGGCTTCTGGTGAGTCCTCAGGGAACTTTTTTTTTTTTTTTTTTTTTTTTTGAGACGGAGTCTCGCTCTGTCGCCCAGGCTGGAGTGCAGTGGCCGGATCTCAGCTCATCGCAAGCTCCGCCACCTGGGTTTAGGCCATTCTCCTGCCTCAGCCTCCTGAGTAGCTGGGACTACAGGCGCCCGCCACCATGCCCGGCTAGTTTTTTGTATTTTTTTGGTAGAGACGGGGTTTCACCGTGTTAGCCAGGATGGTCTCTATCTCCTGACCTCGTGATCCGCCCGTCTCAGCCTCCCAAAGTGCTGGGATTACAGGCTTGAGCCACCGCGCCTGGCCTCCTCAGGGAACTTTTACTCATGGTGGAGGTGAAACAGGAACAGGTCCGTCACATTGTAAGTAAGGGAGCAAGAGAGAGAAGGGGGGATGCCTTGCTCTTCTAAACAACCAGATCTCTGAGTGAACTCAGAGCAAGAACTCACTACCATGGGGATGGCACCAAGCCACTCATGAGGGATCTGCCCCACCCAAACCTCCCATCAGGCTCCACCTCTAACAATGGGAATCACGTTTCAACATGAGATTTGGAGGGTACACATATCCAAACCATACCAGATGGGAAAGAGCAGTGGAAAGTGAAAATTTCTATTTTTTTAAAAAAGTATGGTAAAGAAGCCCAGGCAACCCAAATATTTTTTGTAACAAGGAGAAAACAAAATTTTCAGTGGCCCTTGGTAATTAAGACAAGCTTCTTAGAAGTTTTCCTCCCTTCCCCTTAAAAATTTACATTAGCAAAATCCACTCTGTTGTTTTTTGTTTGTTTGTTTATTTATAAATGTAAGGGGTACAAGTGCAGTTTTGTTACATGGATATATTACATAGTGGTAAAGTCTGGGCCTTTAGTGTAACCATCACCTGAATAATATACATTGTATCCATTAAATAATTTATTTGTATCAACCACCACAGTCATGATACATTCCATGGACTATCTTGGTTATAAAAAGCAATGGATTTGCCCTCTGGGAGTATCCTAAATCTTGCTGATGGCCTTCTGCAGGTGTTACACATTTTGGTGAGGCGCTCAGGAGTCAGGAGACCTGGATTCTCATCCTAACTCTGAAACTAACTAGCTGGGTAGTCGCCAAGTCACCTCTGTGTCCTACAAAAACAGTGATGCAGACTAAATGACTTTGACAGTCTTAGTCGATAGTTTGTTGTATTATTTCCCTCATTGCCCTGGGGCCTGTATTTACATCTATTTTGAACACAAAATAAAGCATTCCCTGCCAAAACTCTGCAGTGGCAGTAGGAAGGGTCAACGTGGGAGAAATAGTAGCCTCTCTAGTGAGGCAGGAGTGTTTTGATGGAGAATTTGCAAAACGACTTTGTGAGGTCTCAAAGTGTAGACTGATAACCTGGTCTATATACACCTACAATTGCCTGGGTAATCCAACTGGCTCAATAAGGAAGTGTAGATAAAACTAATCTGTCTTGAGTGCCCCTTATGTGCCCAGAACTTGACACACGTGATCTCATGTAATTCTCACAGCAGAATTCTACTTGAAGTAGCTATTATGATTTCCACTTTCCAGATGAAGAAACTGATGTTCAGAGACATTATGTTAAGTTGCTCAAGGTCACACAGCCAGGAAGGCACCAGCTGGTATTAGAACCCATAGCTTCCTGGTCTAAAGTATGAAGCTGTTTCCTCCATTTTTAGGTCTTGTGCAGCCTACAACGAACTGCAGCAAGATTCATCTCACCCAAATCTTGGCTTGATTAATTTCACACCTTTTCTCAAGAATCCAGCTCTCAGGCCCAGCACCGTCCTCCCACTCATCTCTGCAGTTCTCCAGACTTCCAAGCCTGTGACAAAACCAGTCTCTCCATAGTCCCTGGGAACAGATGTCTTGCAACAAAAATGTTTTGAACCTCAGGAACAAGGATAATGGATCTCTGCTTCTGGAGAGAGGGACACTAGATGTTGTGAAAGATCAACAGCAGCTCCTTTCAATGCCTGAAAAATAGGAAGAGGCAACACGGTGGTACCATCCTAGGCTAGAGCTAGGAAGCCTGTGTCACCTTGGACTAACTACCTCTCTCTACTCTCCACCTCCCAGAGTGTCAGGAGATACAGGACATCCATGCATGCTGATAGGAATGATCCAGTAGAGAGGGATGTATCGACGATAGAGGAGAGAGGGGGAGAATCTTTTTTTTTTTTTTTGAGACGGAGTCTCACTCTGTCACCGAGGCTGGAGTGCAGTGGCCCAATCTCGGCTCACTGCAACCTCCACCTCCTGGGTTCAAGCGATTCTCCTGCCTCAGCCTCCTGAGTAGCTGGGATTACAGGCACATGCCACCACACCTGGCTGATTTTTGTATTTTTAGTAGAGATGGGGTTTCACCATATTGGTCAGGCTGATCTCAAACTCCTGACCTCATGATCCGCCCACCTCGGCCTCCAAAGTGCTGGGATTACAGGCATGAGCCCCTATGCCCGGCCGAGAGGGGGAGAATCTTGGAGAAATTCAGAGGCATGGGTTCTAGCACATAAATAGAAGTTTGACCTTTGGAAAAGGACAGGACGCTTCATCCTTCATAACAGGAGAGTAGGAGACAGACTGTAGGTACAGGTAGGTGGGCAGATTCGGTGGAGGGAAGATGGGAGAGTTCATGTTGTCTTTTAAAGGAAATGTGAAGCAAGGTCATCAGTGGGAGATGGGGGCACAGAAGGGCAGAATGGGAGTGGGAAGTTTGAGAGATAGGAGGCATGAGAGTTGTTTTGGGAGTGGGAAACTACTACACCAGGGAGGCATGGGAGAGCTAAATGCCCACTTAGAGACCAGTGAGCATGATGTTAAGGGGAGGCCCATCATCATGGCTCAGCAGCTCGAGTGCAGGCACCAAGGAGACAGACAATTGCGTTAACTAGCCAGATGATTCTAATGAGTAAAGCGCAGGCAGTGGAGGATAGGGCATTTAGAAGACTGTAAGGATGGACCATGAGTTCTAAGCTGGCTAGGGAAGGAAGTGAGTCCGCATTGATAGTGAGAAGGTGGGGAAGGTCAACAGATGGAGATGTGCTAGGGCTAAAGGGTTGCTGGGGTGGGAACATCAAGAAGGTCAAGGTGAGAAGATGGTGAGAATGTCAAGGATGTGACCATGGGAGCAGGTATCTCATAGGATAGAGGAGCTGACCTTCACTGGACATGAGGAGGTTGCAGAACTGAGAAGTTGAGGTATTGGACAGTTCATTCTTGAGATTTTTGACATTGCTGAGAATGATAATAGGAATAATACTATAAAAAAGAAAATGAACCAAAGCTAGTCCTCATTCATGCAGAGGCCAGTTGCAGCAACGAAGAGGCACTCATGCCTCTTTGAAGGAGGAGGGAGGAGCCATGGAAGCAGTAATGTGGAACGAAGAACAATGCCCCAGTTCCAGGCTCTGGGGCCCAGGAAGGAGGGGCAGCCGTCCCTCTGGCTTCCTCATGAGAAGTCTGCAGGGGGAGTGGAGTTATCAGGCAGGGAGCAAAAGAGGAGGTTCATCAACTGCTTATCAATGGACCACACATGGTCCCAGCAGGTTGAGGACGTGAAAAGGGTAGAAAATAGCCCTTGTTTTTCCCGCTATAATGTTCATGTATTTTCTTAATTAATTTGGAGACAGGGTCTTGCTCTTTTGCCCAGGCTATAGAGCAGTGAAGTGATCTTAGCTCACTGCAGCCTCTATCTTCTGGGCAAATATGATTCTCTCACCTCAGCCTCTCGAGTAACTGCCTTGCTGATTTTTTAAAATTTATTTATTTTTTGTAGAAACAGGGTCTTACTAGGTAATTCAGGCTGATCCCAAGCAATACTCCCACCACAGCTTCCCAGAGTGCTGGGAAAGTGCTGGGATTACAGGCATGAGCCACTGCATCTGGCCACAGAGCACTTGCAGTGCAGCTAGTGAGACTAAGGAATGGAGCTTTTTTTTTTTTTTTTTTTAGATGGAGTCTCATTCTGTCACCCAGGCTGGAGTGCAATGGCGCGATCTTGGCTCACTGCAACCTCTGCCTCTTGGTTCAAGTGATTCTCCTGCTTTAGCCCCCCAAGTAGCTGGGATTACAGGTGCATACCACCACACTCAGCTAATTTTTGTATTTTTAGTAGAGAAGGGGTTTCACCACATTGGCCAGGCTGGTCTCAAACTCCTGACCTCAAGTGAGCCACCCGCCTTGGTCTCCTAAAGTGCTGGGATTACCAGCGTGAGCCACTGCACCTGGCCTAGGAATGAAGCTTGTAATTATATTTAATTAATTTAAGTGTAAAGAGACACAGGTGGATATCATATTGGACAACACAGCTCTAGGCTTTGCGCTTCAGGGTCCTGAGCATATATATGGAAGGAAGTATTTTTAAGCTGCTGGTGTGGCAGGGCTAGGGCAGGCTACAGAGCCAGATTTTTCGGTTCCAGTGCTTATGGATGTCCACAGAGATGCTGGCTGTCTTGGGTTTTGCTTGCCTTCTCTGAGTCTCTGGAGATTGCTGGCCTCTCCTTTTGAGGGCTGCCCAACTTCCTGCAGCCCCACACCCTCACTTCTCTGTTCTAACCAGGAACAGATGGCAGTCACCGCCTGTTGCCTCCGATCCACCCACCCTCTCAGACCAGTTCTGGCAAGAAGTTCACTGACTGAGCATCCACTTTCTAGATACATAAGTCAGGTGCCCCCTGTCACCTCTGGCCAGTGTTCCAAACTTCATCGTTAGAATTCAGATGGCAGGGGGAAATCAGGAACACCACAGTACCATCCAAGCCCCATCCAGACCATACAACAGGTGTTTTGCACAACTGCAACCAAGGTTCCTCTGTCACCTAAACATGATGGCAGCTCCAGGGCCACAGGCATTCAGTTCACTGTGCTGTTCTCTCATGACCCAGGCAAAAATTAGCTGCCTAAGCTGGTTGGTCACCAACACTGGGAAGCTCCCTGATTGGTCAGGTTCTGGCTTGGGCACCAACCCATGCTTCAATCATCTGGTGAGGGGGCTCCTGCTTTAATTTATAGGCCCCCTCAACTGTGCAGAAAGAACTGCCTGGGCCCACTTTCCCAGAAGAGGCTGTGGGCGTGCTTACCACTTGGAGCTCCACGGATTGTCTAAGGCAGCAGAGTGCCTGAGTCTGGCTGCCCACACTTCAGCACTCTAGATCCCCCTGTCTTTGCTGGCTTCCTTGAACCCTATTCATATTCTGCAGGTGCTTACCTGACTTGACTGGCCTCTGAAAGTCTCTCTGACCTCCGTCATTTTGGTTCCTGGCACAGTCCTTACTGCTCCTTACCAGCTCCAAGCTGTTGCCATACAATTCCTTAGCAGGCAAAGCGGGGCAGAAATATGGAGTTTTTGCAGTGAGGAGTCTTAAACAAGAGGATAAACCCATGGTTCTGTTGACATTGTGGAGTCAAACTTCTCGACAGATTGGTTTTTAGGAAATGGACCACACTCCAGAAAATGGTAAATGAGAGCAGATATATAAAGATATATATATAGAGATTTTTTTTTTTTTTTTTTATGAGACGGAATCTCACTCTGTCGCCAGGCTGGCGTGCCGTGGCACGATCTCGGCTCACTGCAGCCTCCACCTCCCAGGTTCAAGTGATTCTTCTGTCTCAGCCTCCCAAGTAGCTGGGATTGTAGGTGTTTGCCACCATGCCTGGGTTTTTTTTTTTTTTTTTTTTTTTCAGTAGAGATGGGGTTTCACCACATTGACCAAGCTGGTCTCAAACTCCTGCTCTCAGGTGATTCACCCACCTCGGCCTCCCAAAGTGCTAGATTACAGGCATGAGCCACTTCCCACCTGGCCAAGAGCAGACACTGACCACCATACCAACCACTGGAGTAGGTATTGGGTGGGGCTACAAAGTCTAAGGAGGTTTATTTTCCGCTGTTTCAAGACAGCAGACTGAAGCACGATTTGGACTTGAGGTGTCCCTTGAGATTTTATAGTGACAGACAAAATTTTGCCAAATTTGATCAGCAGCCACCAAAAATGAGAATTCTTAAAACTGTCTCAGAATGGAAAGAGGCTTCTGACACTTTAAAATGCAGTTTCTAGCTTTCTAGGAGGAAAAAGGTACAGGAAGGGATGTTATAATATTTATTGAAAAGAAGAGAAAACAATTACTGTGCATACAAATGGGGATAGTATGTAAAGTTTATTATCATATGAAAAGTTAAATGCTCTAAATTCAATAAGAAAAAAAAAAATTTAAAAATTGGCAAAATATTTGAACAGACCAAAAAAGAGCTCCTACAGGCACGGGAATGGGGACTAATTGGAAAGAGGCACAAGAGAACTGCCTGGGGGGATGGAATTATTCTATCTCTTTACTGGAGTGTGGATTACACATGTGTATACGTTTGTCAAAATTCATAAGCATGTGAAAAAGTGCCCAACATCATGAATTATCAGGGAAATGCAAATGAAACCCACAATGGGTTATCACTCACCCACTAAAGTGGTGAAAGTTAAGGAGACGGACAACACCAAAAGTTGGTGAGGATGTGGAGCAATCAGAGTGCTATGTATTAGCTGGTGGGCATGGAAAATGGTACAACCTCCTAGGGAAACATTCTGGCAATTTTTAATTTTAGAATTGTATACATACCTTCCAACCTAGCAAAATTTTTTTCTTTTCTTTTTTCTTTCTTTTTTTTTCTTTTTATTTTGAGACAGGGTCTCATTAGGTCACCCAGGCTGGAGTGCAGTGGCACGATCTCAGCTCACTGCAATCTTTGCATGCCCCCACCCCAACTCCCCTCTGACCCCCAGGGGCTCAAGCAATCCTCTCACCTCAGCCTCCCAAGCAGCTGGGACCACCACAGCTGTGCACCACCACCCCCAGCTATTATTTCTTTGTATTTTTAGTAGAGACAGGGCCTCGCTATATTGCCTAGGCTGGTCTTAAACTCCTGGGCTCAAGTGATCCACCTGCCTTGACCTCCCAAAGTGCTGTGGTTATAGGTGTGAGTCACTGCGCCCAGCCAGACCCAGCCATTCTATGCCATGATATTGACCCAACAAAAGTAAAATACATTCACAAAAAGACTTGTACAAGAAAGTTTATAGCAACTTTGTTTGTAATAGCCCAAAACCGAGACAACTGAGTTGTCTCAAATGTCCAAAAACAGATGTATGAAAAAAAATTGTGGCATATCCATACAACAGAATACTACCCAATGATAAAAATCAGTGAATTACTGATAAGCACCATCCAGAAGAATCTCAGAAACATCATGCTGAGCAAAACCAAGCCAGACACAAAAGTGTACATCCCACATCCATTTATATGAAATTTAATAACAAGCCTCTGCAAGCATGGGAATGGGGACTGATTGAAAAGAGGCATGAGGGAACTGCCTGAAGATGGAATTATTCTATCTCTTAATTTGAGTGTGGATTACATGTGTGTATGCATTTGTCAAAATTTGGCCAGGTGCAGTGGCTTATGCCTGTAATCCCAAAACTTTGGGAGGCCGAGGCAGGCAGATCATCTGAGGTCAGGAGTTCGAGACCAGCCTGGTCAACATGGTGAAACCTCGCCTCTATTAAAAATACAAAAAATTAGCCTGGCGTGATGGCCCGTGCCTCTAGTCCCGGTTACTTGGGAGGCAGAGGCAGGAGAATTGCTTGAACCCGGGAGATAGAGGCTGCAGTGAGCCGAGATTGCACCACTGCACTCCAGCCTGGGCAACTGAATGAGACTCCGTCTCAAACAAAAAAAAAAATTTACATGTTGTTGTGCTAACCCCTATCAACTCCAGTGAGGATGGCACCAGGTTCAAGAGGCCAAAGAAGAGACCCAGAGCCACCAAATGTGACACAGAGTTTTACTGGGGGCTTACATGCAGGGGACAGAGTGCAGTGGTGGTGGGGCAGGCAAAAGAACTGCAACTGCTTGCAAATGGCATGCAGTTGATACAGCATTTCCACTTAGCACCATCACAACCTCCACCTGGCAACCTTCATTCAGCCCAGAACTCAGAGACTCAATCTGCCGTATGGGCTGTCTTCCACAGAGTGGGACTGGGGCTCAGATATTCCTCATAGATAAGGAACAAATCTCCAGGTTGGCCACCCCCAGATTCCCTAGCTCAGAACACACATTCAGGTGTGTCTGCCATACAGGGTCATTTTCAGGGTACCCCTAAGTTATTGCTATCAGGTGCATTTACCACACACAAGATTTGTGCATTTCATTGTGTGTACACTACAAAAATAAAAAATATATAGAACTGTTATTAATGATACACACGCTGAGGCATTTAGAGATGAAGTGCACTGATTTGTGCACTTTATTTTGACATGCATAAAAAATAAGATGAATTGATGTATATATGGTAAAGTAAATATAGCAGAATGTTCATTATAGAATCTAGGTAGTAAATATATTTTCAGGCTTTCAGTATATATGAAAAATTTCATGGTGAAATAATGGTGTGAAGATAATATGCAAAACAAAGATACAAAATTAAGATTATGGCCAATTTTTAAAAACCACTGAAAACATTAATTTTGTGTTTTTATATTTAATTAAAATGTTAACATAATACTTGTATTATGAGTAAAACAAACAAAAAAACCTCAAAACTCATTATAGAAATTCTAAGGCCAGGCGCAGTGACTTACGCCTGTAATCCCAGCACTTTGGGAGGTCGAGGCAGGCAGATCACTTGAGGTCAGAAGTTTGAGACCAGCCTGGCCAACATGGTGAAACCCTGTCCCTTCTAAAAATACAAAAATTAGCCGGACGTGGTCATGCAGGCATGTATGTCCCAGCTACTAGGGAGGCTGAGACACAAGAATCACTTGAGTTAGGGAGGCGGAGGTTGCAGTGAGCTGAGATCGCACCACTACACTGCATCCTGGGTGACAGAGTGAGAAGACTCTGTCTCAAAAAAAAAAAAAAAGAAAGAAAGAAGGAAAATAGAAAAAGAAATTTTAAAATATGCGGAGAAGTAGAAATAACATTTTAAAAATCTGTACTCTCACGACCCATGGAAAATCACTTACAACATATTAGTATATT
The DNA here is from genome assembly GCF_047675955.1 of Chlorocebus sabaeus. Lineage (NCBI taxonomy): Eukaryota > Metazoa > Chordata > Mammalia > Primates > Cercopithecidae > Chlorocebus > Chlorocebus sabaeus. The sequence goes on along the minus strand of NC_132929.1, from coordinate 44,523,466 downwards.
TCTTTTTTTTACTTAGCATATCTTGAAAATTTTCCACTGTCATTAAATGTTCTTCAAAAAAATGATTCTTGGATGGTAATATATTCCATTGCATGTATGTACTATATATAAATTGTTTAATCATTCCCTATTGTTAGATGTTGGCTTGTTTCCAAGTTTTTCTATTCCAAACAAAGCTAGGGTGAACATTACTGTGCATACATTTTTGACCACATTTTGATTTTTCTTTAGGTTAGATTCCTTAAATTTGGCTTACTGGGTCAGAGGTTAGGAACATTTTTAATGTTTAGTACTAATAAATTGTTTTCCAGAAAGGTTATACCAAGTTACATACCCTATGTAGTATACAAGAGTGTTTGTTTCCTGCAACTTTGATATCTTTGGGTATTTTTTTAAATTTAGGTTTTTTTTTGTTTTTGTTTTTGTTTTTTTTTGCCAACCTAGGGGGAAAATTGTATTGTGTTATCATTGTAGTTTGTATTTCTTTGAATACTATTAAATTTAAACATTTCTTTTTTCCAAATTCTTACTAGCGATTTGTATTTCTTCTCTGAATTATCTGTTTACATCCTTTCTCTATCATGTGGGGGAGGCTGTTACTACTTTTATATTGATTTGTTGAAGCTTTTTGTAAAATAAGTGTATTAATCTCATGCCTTGTGTGTTTGCTACAGCTGTTTCTCAGCTTATTGCTTATCTTTTCCATTAAACTTTTGATTTTGAAATAGTTATAGATTCACATGTAGTTGTGAGAAATAATACAGAGATTATGCATACCCTTTACCCAGTTTCCCCCAATGGTAAGATCTTGCAAAATTATAGTACAGCCTGGGTGAGGTGGCTCATACCTGTAATCCCAGCACTTTGGGAGGCCGAGGTGGGCAGATCACCTGAGGTCAGGAGTTCAAGACCAGCCTGGCCAACATGGTGAAAACCCGTTTCTATTAAAAATACAAAAAATTAGCCAGGCATGGTGGTTGGTGCCTGTAATCCCAGCTGCATGGGAGGTTGAGGCAGGAGAATCACTTGAACCCAGAAGGTGGAGGCTGCAGTGAGCCAAGATCACGCCATTGCACTCCAACCTGGGTGACAAAGATGAAACTCTGTCTCAAAAAAAAAAAAAAAAAAAAAAGATTATAGTACAATATCACAACCAGAATATTGACATTGATAATAGGGTCAAGATATAGAATGTTTCCATCACCACAAGGATTCCCCATATTGTCTTTTTCATAGCCACACCCACTTCCTTCCAGCCCCTAATCCCTCCTTAATTCCTGGCAACCACTAATCTATCCTCCACTTGCATCATTTTGTCATTTCAGGAATTTTATATAAATGAAGTCAACATTACATAAACTTCTGGGATTGTCTGTTTTCACTCAGCAGAATTCTCTGGAGGTTCATCCCAGCCGCTGCATGGATCAGTAGCTCGTTCCTTTTTATTTCTGAGTAGTATTCCATGATCTGAATGTACTATAGTTTAACCACTCACCCACTGAAGGACATCTGGGTTGTTTCCAGTTTGGGGGTATTATGAATAAAGTTGCTATAAACATTCATGTACAAGTTTCCATGTAAACATGTTTTCATCTCTGTGGGATAAATACACAGGAGTGCAGTTGCTGGACTGTATGATACTGGCATGTTTAGTTTTCAAAAAAGCTGCCAAACTCTTTTCCAGAGTGCCAATGCCATTTTACATTTCCACCAGAATATATGAGTCATCCAGTTTCTGTACATCCTTGCCAATATATGATGTTGTCACTATTTTAATTGTTTAATTAATTAATTAATTAAAGAGATAAGGTCTTGCTTTGTCACCTAGGCTGAGGTGCAGTGATACAATCATAGCTCACCTGAGCCTCAAACTCCTGGGCTCAAGTGATCCTCCCACCTTAGCTTCCCAAGTAGCTAGAACTACAGGTACATGCCACCATGCCCGGCAAAAAACTTTTTTTCTTTTTCTAGAGACAGGGTCTCACTATGTTGCCCAGGCTGGTCTTGAACTCCTAGCCTCAGCAATTCTCCTGCCTCAGCCTCCCAAAGTGTTGGGATAACAGGTATGGGCCACTGTGCTCAGATACTATTTTTATTTTAGAACTTCCTTTTCTTTTATTTTCTTTCTTTTTTTTTTTTTTTTTTTTGAGATGATATGTTGCTCTGTTGCCTAGGCTGGAGTGCAATGGCATGATTTCAGCTTACTGCAACCTCCGCCTCCCGGGTTCAAGCGATTCTCCTGCCTCAGCCTCCGGAGTAGCTGGGATTACCTCACCACCACACCCAGCTAATTTATTTTAGAACTAATTTTAGAACACACATCTGATAGATGTGTGTAATAGCTCATGGTAGATATAATTTGCATTTCCCTAATGATTAATTTTGAACACCTTTTCATGTACATATTTACCATCAGTATATCATCTTTAATGAAATATATCTTTATGTCATTTGTCCATTTTCTTTCTTTCTTTTATTTTTTGAGACAGTCTTGCTCTGTCACCCAGGCTGGAGTACCATGGCACAATCTTGGCTCACTGCAACCTTTGCTTCCCAGGCTCAAGCAATCTTCCCACCTGAGCGTCGCCAGTAGCTGGGACTACAATCTCACGCCACCACACCCTACTGATTTTTGGATTTTTTATAGAGATAGGGTTTCATCATGTGGCCCAGGCCAGTCTTGAACTCCTGAGCTCAAGTGATCCACCCAACTCGGCCTCCCAAAGTGCTGGGATTATAGACATGAGTCATCATGCTTGGCCTCATTTGTTGATTTTCTAATTGGATTCTTTTTCTTTTAACCATTGAGTTTTAAGAGTTCTTTATGTATACTAGATTGTCCTTTATTGAAGCTGGGATTTGCAAATATTTTCTCTCAGTGTGCAGCCTGTCTTTTCATCCTCTTGACATGGTCTTTTGCAGAGCAAAAGTTTTTAATTTTGATGAAATCTAATTTTTCAATTTTTCCTTTTATGAACAATTCTTTTGGCGCCAAATCCAACAACTCTGCTTAGCTGTACATCCAGAATATTTTATCCTATGTTTTCATTTCCAAAGGTTTTATAGTTTTACATTTTATATTTAAGTTCACAATGCATTTTCAATTAATTTTTGTATAAAGTGTGAGGTTTCAGTTGAGGTTCTTTTTTTTTTTTTTTTTTTTTTTTTTTTAGCTATAGATGTCTGGTTTCTCCAGCACCACATTTTGAAAAGCCTCTTTTTTCTCCATTGATTTGCTTTTGCATCTTTGTCAAAAATCAAGTGAGCATGTATGTGTGAGTCTACTCTGGGTTTTCAACTCTATTCTGTTGATCTCTATGTCTATCACTGCACCAATACCAGACACTCTTGATTACTGTAGCCATATAATGTCTTGAAATTGGATAGACTGATTTTTCTTACTTCATTCTTATTTTTCATAACTGTTTTTAGTTATTCTAGTTCCTCTGCCTTTCCATATAAATGTTAGAGAAATCTTATCTATGTCTGCAAAAAATCTTCCCGGGATTTTGGCAGAAATTGCATTAAGCTTATATGTCAATTTAGAGACATCCTCGCTATGCTGTCTCCTAATCCATTAACACAGTACATCTCCCCATTTATTTATATCTTTGATTTCTTTGATTAGTGCTTTGCGGCTTTCGGCACACCCGTTCTGTACATGTTTTGTTAGATTTATACCGAAGTATTTCATTTTTTGAGTGATGATGGTATTTTATTTTTAATCTTGATGTCCACATGTTTATTACCAGTATACAAAATTACAATGGACTATTCTATCTTGATCTGGTATCATGCGACTTTGCTAAACTCACTTATTCTAAAAGTTTTTGGTAGATTCCTTGGAGTTTTCCATATACACAATCATATCATCAGCAAGTAGGGGCTGTTTTATTTCTTTCTTCTAATCTTTATGTCTTTAATTTCCTTTCCTTGCCTTAACACTCCGTCTGGAATTTCCTGTACTATCTTGAATAAGAGTGGCAAAAGCAAACATCCTTGCTTTGTTCCTAAAATTTGGGGACAAGCACTCAGTCTTTCTTCAGTGAGTATAATGTTAGCTGTACGTTTTTTGTACTCCCGTTTTCCTATTTTTCTAAGAGTCTTTATCAGGAATGGGTACTGAATTGATTTTTAAGTGTTGAACTGGTCTTGCCTCCTGGAAATAAATCTGGCTTTTTTATGATGTATGATTCTTTTTATTTTATTTTTCATTTTTTAGGATTTTTCTTTTCTTTTTTTTTTTTTTTTTTTTTTTTTGAGACAGAGTCTTGCTCTGTCGCCCAGGCTAGAATGCAGTGGCATGATGTCTGCTCACTGCTACCTCCACTTCCCAGGTTCAAGCAATTCTCCTGCTTCAGCTTCCCAGGTAGCTGGGATTACAGACATCCGCCACCTTGCCTGGCCAATTTTTGTATTTTTAGTAGAGATGAGGTTTCACCATATTGACCAGGCTGGTCTCTAACCCTGACCTTAGGTGATGCGCCCACCTCGGGCTCCCAAAGTGCTGTGATTACAGGCTTGAGTCACTGTGCCCGGTCTGATTCTTTTTATATAGTGCTGAATCTATTTGCTAATATTTTGTTAAGGAATTTTGCATCTATATTCATAGTGAATATTGGTTTGTCATTCTCTTTGTTGTGCTATTTTAAATCTGATTTTGGTATCAGGGTAATACTAGATTCATAAAATAAATTGGGAACTATTCCCACTTTTGTTTTATGAAAGACTTTGTTTAGAATTGGTGTTAGTTCTTTAAATATTTGGTAGAATTCTCCAGTAAAACCATCTGGGCCTGAAGATTTCTTTTTTGGGAGTTAAGTTATGAATCCAATTTTCTTAATGGATAAAGGTCTAATCAAGTTATTTCATATTAGGCGAGTTGTGGCAATTCGTGTTTTTTGAGAAATTGATCTTTTTCATCTAAGTTGTCAAACTTATGTATGTAGAGTTGTTCACAGTATTCCTTTATTTTCCTTTTGATCTCTGCAGGGTCTGTGGCAATATCTGCAATTCCATTCCTGATATAGGTTATTTAGAATTAATGTCTTCTCTCATTTTTTTCTGTACATCTTGCTAGAGTTTTGTCAACTTTATTGATCTTTTCAAAGAACCAATTCTTTGTTTCATCAATTTATCTATATTTTCTGTTTTTAATTTCGTTTATTTCTCCTCGTCTTTATTATTTCCTTCCTTCTTACTTTGAGCGTATTTTGCTCTTTTTCTGGGTTCTTGAGGTGAGAGCTTAGATTGTTGGTTTGGGGCTTTCCCTCTTTTCTTTAATATTTATTTATTTTCTCTTTTTTAGAGATGGTGGGAGTGGGGGTGGGTGGAGGGGTATCTCATCATGTTGCCCAGGCTGGTCTCAAACTCCTAGGCTCAGGCAATCCTCCTGCCTTGGCCTCAAAGTGCTGAGATCACAGATCACAGGTGGGAGGCACCATAGTTGGCCTTTTTTTTTTTGGAATATTTATTTATTTTTCTTTCTTATAGAGATGGGGTCTAACCCTCTTTTCTAATGTATGTATTTAGTGCTAAAATTTTCCTCTCAATACTACTTTGTCTTCCACAAATTTTCTTTCTTTCTCTTTCTTCTTTCTTTCTTTTCTCTTTTTTTCTTTTTTTCTTTTCTTTTCTTTCTTTCTTTCTTTCTTTTTCTTTCTTTCTTTCTTTCTAGCTTTCTTTCTTTCTAGCTTTCTCTTTCTTTCCTTTTTCTTTCTCTTTCTCTCCTTCCTTCCTTCCTTCCTTCCTTCCTTCCTTCCTTCCTTCCTTCCTTCCTTCCTTCCTTTCAGACAGGGTCTCACTTTGTCACCCAGGCTGGAGTGCAGTGGTGTGATCTCGGCTCACTGCAGCCTCACTTCCTGGGCTCAAGCCATCCTCCCACCTTAGCCTCCCAGGTAGCTAGGACTACAGGCACATGCCACCAGGCCTGGCTAATTTTTGTATTTTTAGTTGAGACAGAGTTTCACCGTGTTGCCCAGGTTGGTCTTGAACTCCTGGACTCAAGCAATATGCCTGCCTCAACCTCCCAAAGTGCTGGGATTATAGGTGTGAACCACCACGCTGGGCCACAATTTTTCCTATGCCTTATTTTCATATTCATTCAGCTCTTTGTATTTTTTTTTTAATTTCTGTTGAGACATTTTTTACTCATGGATTATTTAATAATGTGTTGTTGTGTTTATAATTGTTTGAAATTTTTACTCTCTTTTTTAAAATCAATATCTAGTTGGGTTCCATTGTGTTCAAAGAATAAACTTTGTATGGCTTTCATTCTTAAATTTGTTGTCATCTTTCTATCAGCCTCATCTGGCAGATTTATATATGAGGCACCATAATGGGATTTAAGGCTTGAAATCACGGCATTTGTGATCAGGATTAATGAAACATTTTATCTCTTATCCCTTGCTACTTTAAAATAATAAAATAAAATAATTCTAAGGCTTAAAAGGTAAATATCAAAATATTGAAAGAACAAATGGGTACAGAAACCTCATCAGCTGAATAGGACCACTTTTCTCATATCATTGGTATATTAATTTGAAGCAAAGTTAAAATTCTTGTTCCCTTTTGTTTTAAATAGGTAATACATTCACATGGCTCAAAACCCAGATACTATTAAAAAGGTGTATAACGAAATATTTCACTCCCACCCCATCCCCCAATTCCTCTGTTCCCACCCCACCCTTCCCTACAAGTGACACGCTTGCATCACTCTCTTTTTATTCCAAGATCCTGTTTTACAAATATGAATATATTATTATAACTTCTCTTCCACCCCCCCACTTTTTTTTCACACAAAAAGTAGCATAAAGAACATTTAAACTTGAACTCTGAAGCCAGACTGACAATGTCAAAACTGCAGTTCTTCCACTCACTAGCTGTGTGTCTTTACGCAAGTTTTGTAACCGCTCAGTGTCTCAATTTCTTCATCCATATGGTGAGGATAATAATAGCAACTGTCTCATATGGCTATCTGAGGATTAACTAAGCTAATATATGTACGAAACATTTATGACAGGGCTTGGCAATGGGGATCCTTCTATCTGTCGTACTGTTATCATAGGGAGGTGTGGTTTCAGGAGTCTAAGGACTCTGGAGGAAGACTGCCCAAGGCCAAATTCATTTTCTTACCTGTAAAATGTAGATTATAATAGTACTTACCTGGCTGGGCACGGTGGCTCACACCTGTAATCCCAGCACTGAGGTGGGTGGGTCATCTGAGGTCAGGAGTTCAAGATCACCCTGGCCAACATGGTGAATCCCTGTCTCTACTAAAAATACAAAAATTTGCTGGGCGTGGTGGCACATGCCTGTAATCTCCACTACTCAGGAGGCTGAGGCAGGAGAATCGCTTGAACCTGGGAGGCGGAGGTTGCAGTGAGCCAGGATCATGCCATTGCACTCCAGCCTAGGCAACAACAGCGAAACTCTGTCTCAAATAGTGATAATAATAACAATAGTACTTACCTTCATAGGGTTGTTGTGGGATTGAAATGATCATATATATGTATACACACACACACACACACACACACATATATATAAAAAATATGCATTTATCTGTATATAAAACTTAGGACAGTGCCTTGCACGGGGCAAACACTATTATATTTCATCAGATCCAAGATGCCATGGATTATAAGACACATCATTATTTTATGTACTAAGAAACAAAAACCATTACAATTAAATTATGACCTGCCTTTGACTATAACACATCCACATTTCAAATATGTTACGAAGTAAAAAAAAAAAAAAAAGCACATCTTAGAATTGATGAAATATGGGATATAAGTGTTAGCTACTCCATTCTTATATTTACTTAAAAATATATCTTGGATATTGCTCTGTATTGGTACAAATAGAGCATCTTCTTTTTTAAAAAAATGGCTATATAGTAATCCATTGTGTGGATGAGCCATAAATTATTTAACCAGTGTCCTATTAGTTTCCAGTCTGTTGCTGTTACAAACAATACCACAATGAATAACTTTGTAGACTTGTCATTTTGCAAGTCTGCTGGTGTATCTGCAAGATAAATTCCCAGAATTGTCACTGTTGGGTCAAAGAGTAAACGTATTTGAAATTTTGGCAGGTGGCCGGGCGCGGTGGCTCAAGCCTGTAATCCCAGCACTTTGGGAGGCCGAGGTGGGTGGATCACGAGGTCAGGAGATCGAGACCATCCTGGCTAACACGGTGAAACCCCATCTCTACTAAAAATACAAAAAAATTAGCCAGGCGTGGTGGCAGGCGCCTGTAGTCCCAGCTACTCGGGAGGCTGAGGCAGAATGGCGTGAACCCGGGAGGCGGAGCTTGCAGTGAGCCGAGATAGTGCCACTGCACTCCAGCCTGGGTGACAGAGCAAGACTCCGCCTCAAAAAAAAAAAAAAAAAAAAAAAAAAAAAGAAATTTTGGCAGGTACACTAAGCTCAAGTTTTAACTTGCAAGGCCACTTCAAACTAAGGAAATCATGGATCAAAAATGTTTGGGCTGGGCACGGTGGCTCAAGCCTGTAATCCCAGCACTTTGGGAGGCCGAGGTGGACGGATCACCCGAGGTCAGGAGTTCAAGACCAGCCTGACCAACATGATAAAACCCCATCTCTACTAAAAATACGAAATCAGCCAGGCATGGTGGTGCACGACCTGTAGTCCCAGCTCCTTGGGAGGCTGAGGTTGGAGAATCGCTTGAACCTGGGAGGCAGAAGTTGCCATGAACAGAGATCGCACTTCTGCACTCCAGCCCAGGTTACAGAGAGAGACTCCATCTCAAAAAAAAAGTTTGAAAAGGATGGGCCTGATGAGAAGAATCCCACTCAAAGGTATGGGAGAAAGAACTTTCTCATTCATTTCTGGGGTTCATGTAAATAGGTCAGATTTTTGGAAAAATTTTTCTTTTCCTTTTTTCAATTGTACTTCTAGAAAGCAATCTTACAAGGCCAGGTGCGGTGGCTCACACCTGTAATCCCAGCACTTTGGGAGTCCGAGGTGGGTGGATCACCTGAGGTCAGGAGTTTGAGACCAGCCCTGGCCAACATGGTGAAATCCTGTCTCTACTAAAAATACAAAAATTAGCCGGGCGTTGTGGCAGGCACGTGTAATCCCAGATGCTTGGGAGGCTGAGGCAGGAGAATCGCTTGAACCCAGGAGGCAGAAGTTGCAGTGAGCCGAGACCACGACATTGTACTCCAGTCTGGGCAACAAGAGCGAAACTCCGTCTCAAAAAAAAAAGCAATCTTACAGAAATATAAGCACAAGTTACAAAGACATATGCAATAGTGATAGCAAGCGCTTACTGTGCGGCAGGCATAAGGCTAAGTAATTTACAGGAATGAACCCATCTACTTCTAGTAATACTCTGAGGTAGGGGTTACTATCCCAGTTTTACAGATATGGAAACTTGAAACATAGACAGGGTAAAGGTAAAAATCTGCAGAGCTAGGCTTGGACCAAACTAGCCTGGTACAAGTCTGTGCCCTTAACCATACAAATACACTATTTTGAAATAAGTAGTGAAAAAAACCCAAAAAAACAGAGAAGCCTGAATGTCCCAAAATGAGCTAGTGCACTATGGACCCTCTCCCACACTATGGAAAACAATGCAAACATGATAAAGAATAAGGCAAATTTTTACATACCAATATCAACCTATGTCCGTAACGTATTGCTTTGTTAAAAAAAAAAAAAAAAAATACAAGTAATCCCAGCACTATGGGAGGCTGAGGCAGGCGGATCACCTGAGGCCAGGAGTTCAAGACCAGCCTGGCCAACATGGTGAAACCCTATCTCTAATAAAAATACAAAAATTAGCCTGGCGTGATGGTGGACACCTGTAATCCCAGCTACTCGGGAGGCTGAGGCAGGAGAATCGCTTGAACTGGGGAGGCGGAGATTGCAGTGAGCTGAGATCTTGCTATTGCACTCCAGCCTGGGGAACAAGAACAAGACTTCATCTCAAAAAAAAAAAAAGAAAGAAAAAAAATACAAAAGGGGGTTGCAGGGCAGCTTGAACAGCATGAGTACATTTCAATATATACATGTATGTAATGTATCAATCACATGGATGGATGGATGAATAGGTACATAAATAGATAACATAATATTAGAAGGTCTGGAAGGATAATTAAACAATTAAGGATATTCACTACCATTATCTCTGCATGAGAGAAGGGTAGGGAAGGGAGACTTCACATTGTATACTTCCAAATTATTTGAATATCTATGATAGACTTGTTCTTATAATGAGTTTATTGTTGTTAAGAGGCAGCAGTCATGGACATTTAATTCTTGACTCCTAAACTTTTACTTTACTCCTGCACCAGTGTTATCAGAAACACCAAGAAATGGTTGGGTATAAAAGGGCACTATGGACCCTGCGAGTTGAAGGAAAAACGAAAAACAACCAACCTCGATTCATGAGTGTTGCACACTGACTTGTGCTAATTATTACCTAGAAAATGATTCGGCATTATCACCTACAGAAGTAGGCCCTACCTGCTCGGCACTTTTCAAATACAAATATTCTTTAAATGATTAAAAGTAGTTTAGTCTTCAGCCAGGCGCGGTGGCTCACTCCTGTAATCCCAGCACTTTGGGAGACCGAGGTGGGCGGATCACCTGAGGTTGGGAGTTTGAGACCAGCCTGACCAACACAGAGAAACCCCATCTCTACTAAAAATGCAAAACTAGCCAGGTGTGGTGGTGCACGCCTGTAATCCCATCTATTCTAGATGCTGAGGCAGGAGAATCACTTGAATCTGGGAGGGTGGGGGTTGCAGTGAGCCAAGATCGCGCCATTGCACTCCAGCCTGGGCAACAAGAGCAGAACTCTAACTCAAAAAAATAAAAATTAAAATTTAAAAATTAAAAAAAAAAAGTTTAGTTTTCTTTAGCATTTTAAAGTATGATTTCCTCCATTTCTAAGTAGTTTTTACTCCCTAGAATCTTCCTAACCTGACTTGAATCTCTCTCTGGAAACATCCACTGTCTCTAGTTCGTTTATGCTGTGATAATAAAATAGCCCAGAATGGGTAATTTACAAAGAAGAGAAAACGTATTTCTCACAGTTCTGTAGGCTAGAATTCCAAGATCAAGGTGCCAGCACTGGTGTCTAGCGAGGGCTGCTCTTTGCTTCCAAGATGGCACCTTGTTGCTGCACCCTTACATGGTGGAAAGGGAATGGGCAAGAGAGTGCCACCACTTGCAGCTAATTTTGTATTTTTAGTAGAGATGGGGTTTCTCCATGTTGGTCAGGCTGGTCTGGAACTCCCGACCTCAGATGAACCTCCCTCCTCGGCCTCCCAAAGTGCGGGGATTACAGCTGTGAGCCACCTCGCCCTGCCTTTGAGCCCTTTTATAAGGGTGCTAATCCCATTCATGAGGGTGAACCCTCTTGAATCACATCCCTTAAACCATAGCATCTACCAATTAGAGTAAAATTAAGATATTTTATAACAGGACATGTGTATAAATGATCCTAAAGGGAATACCATTTTTGAAAGGTGTAGGCTAGGCTGAGAGGGTGGAGTGAGTAGGCCTGGGCATGCTGGTGAGAGGAAAGTCAATAATATTTCAGGAATACAGGGTGCAGCTGCCTAAAGAGCATAGCAGCCTCCTACCAAGATAGCCCACCTCCGACTCACGAATGAACCCTACCCTGCCCACTTGTCACCGCTGGGGGTGGTGTGCAATGAACTCCATTGCTTCTGGGGAACAGAGGTTGTTCTCAAGAAAGGAGGAGAATCACTGAAAAATGAAGAATTGATCTTTGGAGAAAGTCGTTTGAAATCATATAAAGGGAATTTTTAGGGAATCAGTTTCCTACCAGGAAAACAGAGAAGAGAGAGGATAAAGCTTCATCTTCCAATAAAGAATTTTTGTGCTGCTGAAGGTGTCAGCAGAAAGTGTCTATTTCAGTACACCTGACCCTCTAAGGACAAAGTTGTTGCACCTTCTAGTTTCAGGCTCTGGATAAAGTTTCTATCTGAGGAATCCTAATTTTCCAAGCTTCTTTTCCTTTTTATCATCCTTTCCCTACTTTCTGAGATATTCAGCCTGCTTTCCTCCTTCACCTTAGCACATTCTTGCTCCCATTCTTTTGCTGAGTTTTCTGGAGTATGGGCCATTTGGAAATCTTTCTTAGGAAAAAGGTTCTTGGTTCTGCCTTCTTTCCTGTTTATCTTAAAATGTGATGTTCATTGTGTCTTGGGGACCCTATTTTACCGTCCTATTACTCACCTTCCCATTTATTACTTTTCCAAGATGTCTTGCTGGTGCTGGGAGGGGTTTCTTTAGCTGATATGGTTCCTGAGCCTCACTCAATTTGTCCAGAGGTCAAAGGAATCTGCATCTTTGGCCATCACTGGAGTCCCTAAGTTTTAAGCCATATCCAGGGCAATACAGCAAAAAGTGATTGAATTTATCATCTTCTTTTAGCCCTTTTCTGGCAGTGCTCATCCTCACTGGTAGATATTTGCTACTGGTGCTTTGTGGTTGTGCTTCTTTTCCTTTTTCCTCTCCTTTTCTTTATTTTCCTAAACCAAAACACTGTCTTTTTATTTTTGTAGACACAGGGTCTCGCTATGGTACCCAGGGTAGTCTCAAACTCCTGGCCTCAAGCGATATTCCTGCCTTGGCCTCCCAAAATGCTGAGATTACAGGTATGAGCCATTGCACTTGGCCAACATTGTCTTGATTATCTTCTGCTTTATAGAACTATTCTAAACATCTATTCTTTTTTAAAAAAAATTTTTTCTGCTTTATTTTAATATATATATTTTTTCTTTTTTGAGATGGGATCTCACCATATTGCCCAGGCTGGTCTTGAACTCCTGAGCTCAAGCGATCTGCTGGCCTTGGCCTCCCAGTGTGCTGGGATTACAGGTGTGAACCACCCATGTGGCTGAAAACATCTATTCTTTTCAGCTGCTCTTTTCTCACAATGAAAGAGGGGCAAACGTGTGTCTTCGAAGAAGCCTGTATTCTGGTTTTGTGTCATCTCAAGAAGATACTTGTAGTTGGTGTCTCATCAGGCACTCCTCCGGGCTTGCCACCTCCTCAGCAGGTGGGACATCCTGCCCTGTCTTCTTTCTCCTTTCTCCATAGCCCTGGCATACTGCTGCAAAGCTGCGCAACGCCTTTGCTCAGGAAGTTCCCCATGCAGGCTCTCATCAGGGATGTCTGCCTCCCCTGCTATAAACAGGAACGAAAACACTACTTCCTGGATTGCGTCTATACATAAATATGTAATTTCCCAGTAACATCACTTCCTGGAGTCCAGTTTTTCATTGGTCTCAGGAACCAACACTTTCCCTACTTGATTTTGTCCTTGTCACCTACAGGTTATTTGGAAGTCATCTTGTGGCTTTAGTCCCTGATTATTGCTTCCTCTGTTGTTTCACCTCTGGTAGCCTCTTGATGGGGCCATGAGAATGGATCATTAAGACTACTGCGGCCGGGTGCGGTGGCTCACTCCTGTAATCCCAGCACTTTGGGAGGCTGAGGCAGGTGGATCATTTGAGATCAAGAGTTTGAGACCAGCTTGGCCAACAGGGTGAAACCCCGTCTCTACTGAAAATACAAAAATTAGCCAGGCGTGGTGGTGGGCACTTGTAATCCCAGCTACTCAGGAGGCTGAGGCAGGAGAATCGCTTGAACCCGGAAGGTGGAGGTTGCAGTGAGCCAAGATTGCACCACTGCACTCCAGCCTGGGCAACAAGAGCAAAACTCCATCTCAAAACAAACAAACAAACAAACAAACAAAAACTACTGCAAAAAAGCACATATTTTTATCCCAATAAAATGTTTTCAGCTTAGTCCTGTTGAAGGGCAATCAGCCTTCCATCCTGTTCTTTTTTTTTTTTTTTTTTTTTTTTGAGACGGAGTCTTGCTCTGTAGCCCGGGCTGGACTGCAGTGGCCGGATCTCAGCTCACTGCAAGCTCCGCCTCCCGGGTTTACGCCATTCTCCTGCCTCAAGACTCCCGAGTAGCTGGGACTACAGGCGCCCGCCACCTCGCCCGGCTAGTTTTTTGTATTTTTAGTAGAGACGGGGTTTCACCGTGTTAGCCAGGATGGTCTCGATCTCCTGACCTCGTGATCCGCCCGTCTCGGCCTCCCAAAGTGCTGGGATTACAGGCTTGAGCCACCGTGCCCAGCCTCCATCCTGTTCTTTAGTGTTATATCTCTGTTTCTCTCTCCTTCTTCCCCAAGCCTATATTTAGAAAATGCCCAAAACACAGATTAGAGAATACCTGTGCATCTACCACCCAGCTTAAGAAATAAAGCCTGACCAATACAATTGAAGCCTCTTTATAATTCACAATCACAATCACTCACACTTTCCTCCCAGATAACACTATTCTTATGGTTCATACATTTTTTTCTTATTTAATTTTAATAGTGTATGTTACAGACAACTCATATTTATTTATTATTTTTATTTTTTTATTTTTTATTTTTTTGAGACGGAGTCTCGCTCTGTTGCCCAAGCTGGAGCGCAGTGGCACAATCTCAGCTCACTGCAACCTCTGCCCCAGGCTGGAGTGCAATGGCACAAGCTCCACTCACTGCAAGCTCCACCTCCCGGGTTCAAGCCATTTTCCTGCCTTAGCCTCCCAAGTAGCTGGAATTACAGGAGCCCACCACATGCCCAGATAATTTTCGTATTTTTGGTAGAGACAGGATTTCACTGTGTTGGCCAGGCTGGTCTCGAACTCCTGACCTCAGGCAATCCACCCGCCTCGGCCTCCCAAAGCGCTGGGATTTACAGGCGTGAGCCATTGTGCCCGGCCCAGTCACATTCTCTACCATAGTTCTTATTGTGAAACTTCTTTAGTTTTACCAATCTGATGAGTGTAAAATGATATTTCATTGAGGTCTAAATTTACATCTCACGTTAATAATGACATTTAGCATCCTTTCATATATTTTTAACTGTTTATCTCCTGTAGTATGTTCATTTCTTATTGCATGTCACTTTTCTAGTGAGGTGCTATTTCTTATTTATCTGTAGGGAGTATTTTCATATTTACTAATTCATTCGCTAACTATTGTATTTATTGAAAGATTTTTTTTTTTTCATTTGGTCAGACAATAGTGAATAAAATAAAGATCCTTGTCCAGGCAAAGTTTACAGTCTAACAGAAGGCAATATACAATAAACACATGATAAACAAGTACATCATGTAATAAGTTAGAAGGGAATACATAATATAGGGAAAGGTGGTGTGCACTCTTGGTCTCACTCTGAGCTGTCTTTACTAATTGCTCTGTTGTTTTTGATGATACCCTAGGGTGTAGTTGCTCTATAGTCTGATCCAGTTAAAGGTGGGCCCCTCTGCAGTGGCAGGGTGTTGCAAGGCGTTAAGGCTTGCTCCTACCCTAGAAGAGCTCTTCTTAGCTGTGTCTTACTCTGATTCTCTCTGTAACATTTCTAACTGGTCTATAGTTTAGCTCCCTCTTAATTTTCCACCACCAAAATCTGTATTGTTTCCCACAATGCCTTTAGGCATGAACTTCCCCAAGCTCCATTGCAAATAAAGTCAGGGAGAGTTGCTGAACTCTGTTATTCTGGTCCACCTTTCCCCTGAGGAGAACCTCTGTACACTGCCCTGGAGCTGAGGGTGCGCACAGCATTTACTTCTCTCATATGGATTCCAGTTATTCCAGTGTCATTTGTTGAAAAGACTATCCCTTTTACCATTAAATTAATTACCCTAGCACCTTTGTAAAAAACTCAGTTGCCCATATAGGGAATTTTATTTCTAAAGTCTCTCTCTCTTTTTTTTTTTTCTTGAGACAGAGTCTCACTCTGTCACCCAGGCTGAGTATAGTGGCACGATTTCGGCTCACTGCAACGTCCACCAACGTGGTTCAAGTTATTCTCCTGCCTCATCCTCCCGACTAGCTCATCCTCATCCATCCTGCCTCATCCATCCTACCTCATCCTCCTGACTAGCTAGGATTACAAGCATCTGCTACCATGCCCAGCTGATTTTTGTATTTTTAGTAGAGACAGCGTTTCACCGTGTTGGCCAGGCTGGTTTGGAACTCCTGGCCTCAGGTGATCCGCCCGCCTTGGCCTCCCAAAGTGCTGGAATTACGGGCCTGAGCCACCCTGCCCAGCCTATTTCTGAATTCTCTATTAAGTTCCATTGATTTAAATATCTATCACTACGTCAATACCAATTGTGTTACTGTAAATTTATAGTGAGATAGTCGAAATCAGGAAGTATAAATCCTTGCACTTTGTTCTTTCTGAAAGTTGTTTTGGTTATTTTAAATCCTTTGCATATAAATTTCTTCAAAGGAGTCTGCTGGGATTTAATTGAGTCTATAAATCAATATGGGAAAAATTGGCATCTTAAAAATATGGAGTCTTCTAATCCATGAACACGATATGTTCTCCATTTACTTAGGTGATATGGTTTGGATATCGGCCCTCTAAATCTCATGATGAATTTTCTTTTTTTTTTTTTTTTCTTTTGAGACGGAGTCTCACTCTGCCACCCAGGATGGAGTGCATGATGTGATCTCGGCTCACTGCAACCTCCACCTCCCAGGTTCAAGCAAATTCTCCTGCCTCAGCCTCTCGAGTAGCTGGGATTACAGGCGACCACCATCATGCCCGGCTAATTTTTGTTTTTTTGTAGACACGGGGTTTCACCATATTGGCCAGGCTGGCCTTGAACTCCTGACCTCAGGTGATCTGCCTGCCTCAGCTTCCCAAAGTGCTGGGATTACAGGCATGAGCCACGGTGCCCAGCCTCTCAGGTTGAATTGTAATCCCCATTGTTGGAGGTGGGGCCTGGTGGGAGGCGGATCCCTCATGAATGGTTTAGCACCATTTCCTTGGTGAATGAGTTCACAAGAGATCTGGTTGTTTAAAAGTGTCTAGCACCTCCTTCCCTAATCTTTTTTGCTCCTGCTCTTGCCATATGATACGCTGGCTCCCTCTTTGCCTTCTCTGTGATTTTAAGCTTCCTAAGGCCTCCCCAGAAACCGCAGCAGATGCTCAGTACCATGCTTCCTGCACAGCCTGCAGAGCTGTGAGCCAATTAAACCTCTTTTCTTTATAAATTACCCTCAGGTATTTCTTGATAGCAATGCAAGAATAGCTCAACGCACCAGGTCTTTAGTTTCTCAGTACATAGGTCATCTTGCACAGTTTTTATTAAATTTATCCCTAGTAGTTCATTTTTTAAATGCTACTATAAATAGTATTGATTTTTTTTTTTAGAGACGGAACTCACTCTTGTTACCCAGGCTGAGTGCAATGGCATGATCTTAGCTCACTGCAACCTCTGCTTCTCCAGCTCAAGCAGTTCTCCTGCCTCAGCCTCCCGAGTAGCTGGGATTATAGGCACCCGCCACCACGTATGGTTAATTTTTTGTATTATTAGTAGAGACGGGGTTTCACCATGTTGACCATGGCTGGTCTCGAACTCCTGACCTCAGGTGATCCGCCCACCTCGGACTCCCAAAATGCTGGGATTACAGGTGTGAGCCACCGCACCCAGCCAGTATTGATTCTTAATTTCTTTTTCTAATTATTTGTGGCATTTTTAAAAGTACTGGTTGGGTGTGGTGGTTCACACCTATAATCTCAGCACTTTGGGAGGCTGAGGTGGGTGGATCACTTGAGCCCAGTGGTTCCAGACCAGCCTGGCCAACATGGTGAAACCCTATCTTTACTAAAAATACAAAAATTAGCTGGGCATGGTGTTGTGTGCCTGTAATCCCAGCTACTCGGGAGGCTGAGGCAGGAGAATTGCTTGAACCCGAAAGGCGGAAGTTGCAGTGAGCTGAGATCTTGCCATTGCACTCCAGCCTGGGTGACAGTGAGACTCTGTCTCAAAGAAAAAGAAAAAGACAAAGATGGTACGGGTGTCTCAAAGAAAAAGAAAAAGAAAAAGACAAAGAAAAAGGGGAAGGAGAGGGGAGGGGAGGAGAGGGAAGAGGAGAAAAGGGGAAGGGAGGGGAGGAAGAACAAATGATATCTGTATATTGACTTTGTATTCTATTAATTTTGCTAAACTCAATAATTCTAGTAGCTTTTTAATACATGCATTTAAATTTTCTTCCTATGTTTATTATTATATCATCTGCAAATAAGACAGCTTTGCTTCTTTTTCTTTCCTTTTTCCTTTCTTTTTTTTCTAACACAGAGAAGGTAACCACAGCCATCAACAAATTGTTTTATACTTCAGAATTGCCTAAAGGGGCTGGGTGTGGTAGCTCACACCTATAATCCCAGCACTTTGGGAGGCTGAGGCAAGGAGATCCGTTGAGGCCAGGACTTTGAGACCAGCCTGGGCAACATAGTGAGGTGCTGTCTCTAGAAAAAAATTCAAAAATTAGCCAGGCATGGTGGCATGAGCCTGTAGTCCCAGCTACTCAGAAGGTTGAGGTGGGAGGATTGCTTGTGCCCAGGAGTTTGAGTCTGTAGCGAGCTAAGATCCCACCACTGCACTCCAGCCAGGGTGACTGAATGAGACCTTGCCTCTAAAAAAACTAAAAGCTCAAAACACAAAGAAATGACAAATATTTGAAGTGATGGATATCCAACCACTGTAACTTGATTACTACATATTTTATACACCCCAAAATAAGTACAATTACCATGCATCAATTTTTAAAAAAATCTTTGCATTTCATGGTCTTAGTATAGAAAACTCCTAGAATTTCTTTTCTTTTCCCTTTTTTTTTTTAAAGACAGGGTCTCACTCTGTTGCCCAGTCTAGAGTGCAGTGGTGCAATCTCAGCTCACTGCAACCTCTGCCTCCTGGGTTTGAGTGATTCTCATGCCTCAGCCTCCTGAGTAGCTGGGATTACAGGCACGCGGCACCACGCCCAGCTAACTTTTGTATTTTTAGTAGAGATGGAGTTTTGCCATGTTGGCCAGGCTGGTCTCAAACTCCTGGCCTCATGTGGTCTGCCTGCCTTGGCCTCCCAAGGTGCTGGGATTACAAGAGTGAACCACCATGCCCAACCCCTAAAATTTATTTAGGTGAAAAAGCACTTTCCTGTGACTGAGTGGTAGATTCAGCACATTCCACCATAACCGTGAAGGATAAACACAATCCAGATTGTGTACAACTAGGAGAGTCCACAGCTTATCTTTTTTGTTATTATATTCATTCATTTCTTTATTTAACCTTCCTCTTCCTGAAGAACTTTCTGATCCCCAACATTTTTGGGCACCAGCTTCCCACAGCAGTGTTTCTCACTAGAAGCAAACTTTGCTATATCAAAGTGGACCCATTGGAAGCATAGCTCCAACCATTGTTCACAATTTTATGGACAAAATTCACAATTCCTTTTTTTTTTTTTTTGAGATGGAGTCTCGCTCTGTTGCCCAGGCTGAAGTGCAGTGGCACGCTCTTGGCTCACTGCAAGCTCCGCCTCCTGGGTTCAAGCCATTCTCCTGCCTCAGCCTCCCAAGTAGCTGGGACTACAGGTGCCTGCCACCACGCCTAGCTAATTTTTTGTATTTTTAATAGAGACGGAGTTTCACCGTGTTAGCCAGGATGGTCTCAATCTCCTGACCTCGTGATCCGCCCGCCTCACCCTCCCAAAGTGCTGGGATTATAGGAGTGAGCCACCACGCCTGGCCAAAATTCACAATTTCTGGCACATACACACTAACTGGTTAAAACATCCAGAGAGAGGACGTTCAGAGTTTCCACATATTTGTGGAACTCCCCATCCCAGAACTTGGGCAGTTTGGAGAAAATGAAATTGTCAGTCACCTGACTCCAGAATGTGGAATCCAGCTCAGAAAGCAAATCCTTGGCCTCTTCCAACAATCCTTGCACACAGCTGTTGACTTCCTCTCCAGCAAGTCTGCACTACACAGCTTTCTCAAGCGGTTCTGTGTCAAGCTTCATTATGTGCTGAATTCATTATAGTATCTGCTTTTTATCAGGATCTGTGGTCTCATTGAATTTTACTAAAAATGGCTTCAGGGCAGTGTGAACATTCCCCAGGAACTGTGCCACCTGGGACTTCTTCTTCCTATACTCCTCAACAAGTAGTTCTTATCACCAATGTCCCTAATGTTCTTGCAATAAAGGACATCACATTTGAAGTAATCCTTCAACACTCTTCTCAAGATAACGAAAGAGATGTAGGACCTGGCGTGCCCTGTGGGACATATATCTTAGATGGTTGGCCTGGACCATGTCACCTTTCTCCCATCTTGAGGTACAAATATTTCCTTGCTCCAGTGAGGCTGTTGCAAAGGTGAAGCTTACGTGGCTTGGCTGGGCCCAGTAGAAAGGGACCATGGAGGCCATACTCTCTGGCTTTTATCCTGCTCCCAGGAGGAACCTGCCATGGCTGGGAATCCCAGGCCCACAGCCACGGCAACAGATACTTCCCCTTTTTCTTCTTTTTCAATCTGCTTACCTTTTATTTCTTTTTCTTGATTTATTACACAGGCTAGGACCTCCAGTACAATTCTGAATAGAAGTTGTGAGAATGGCTATCTTTACCCTTGTTCTCAGTCTTAGAAGAAAGCATTCATCTTTCACCATTAGGTATGATGAGAGCTGTAGCTGTTTTTAGATGCCTTTTATCCGGGTGAGGGAGTTCCCTTCTATTCCTAGTGTGATAAGAGTTTTAAATGTGAATGAGGTTGAATTGTTAATATATATTATGGGGGGATTTTTTGTTTGCTTGTTTGAGACAGGGTCTTGCTCTGTTATTCAGGTTGCAGTGCAATGGTGCCTTCACAGTTCACTGCAGCTTTGATCTCTGAGGCTTATGCAATCCTGCCACCTCAGCCTCTTGAATAGTTGGGACCACAGCATAGTTGGGACCACAGCGCACACAACCACACCTGGCTGATTTATTTTTTTCAGTAGAGATGAGGCCTCCCTTTATTGCCCAGGCTGGTCACAAACTCCTGAGCTCAAGCAATCCTCCTGCCTGAAGTGCTGGGATTATAGTTATGAGCCACCTCGCCTGGCTGAGTGTTGAGTTGTGTCACATACTTTCTCTGTTTTTTTTTTTTTTTTTTTTTTTTCGTTTTTTTTGGTTTTTGGTTTTTGTTTTTTTAGACAGAGTCTTGCTCTGTCGCCCAGGCTGGAGTGCAGTGGTGTGATCTCAGCTCACTGCAACCTATACCTCCCAGGTTCAAGCAATTCTTCTGCTTCAGCCTCCTGAGTAGCTGGGATTACAGGCACATGCCACCATGCCCAGCTAATTTTTTGTATTTTCAGTAGAGACGGGGTTTCACCATGTTGGCCAGGCTGGTCTTGAACTCCTGACCTCGTGAATTGCCCACCTCAGCCTCCCAAAGTGCTGGTATTATAGGCGTGAGCCACTGCACCCGGCCTGTTGTTGTTGTTTTTCCTTTTTTTTTTTTTTTAGACAGATCCTCATTCTGTTGCCTGCCCAAGCTGGAGCACAGTGGCATAGTCTCGGTTCAGTGAAGCTTCTGCCTCCCAGGTTCATGTGATTCTCCTGCATCAGCCTCCTGAGTAGCTAAGATTACAGGTACACCACCACACCCAGCTATTTTTTTTTTTTTGTACGTTTAGTAGAGATGGGGTTTCGCCATGTTGGCCAGGCTGGTCTCAAACTCCTGACCTCAAGTGATCCACCTGCCTTGGCCTTCCAAAGTGCTGGGATTACAGGCGTGAGCCATGAGGCCGGCCTCACATGCTTTTTCTATATCTGTTGAGATACTTATATGGGTTTTATCATCTGTTTTATCAAATTACCCTTGAATTCCTGGAATAAAGCCCACTTGATCATGACGT
Source organism: Chlorocebus sabaeus (assembly GCF_047675955.1). Taxonomy (NCBI): domain Eukaryota; kingdom Metazoa; phylum Chordata; class Mammalia; order Primates; family Cercopithecidae; genus Chlorocebus; species Chlorocebus sabaeus. Next base: position 44,501,699 of record NC_132929.1, on the reverse strand, counting down.
ATTATCCTTTTTATATATTACTGAATTCAATTTGTTAAAATTTTGTCTAGAATGTTTTTCCATCTATGTCCATGAACTATATTAGTATGTAATTTTATTTTCTTGTAATGCCTTTGTTTGGTTTAAGTATCAGGGTACTACTAGACTTAGAAAATGTCTTGAGAAGTGTTACTTTTTCCTCAATTTAAAGAAAGTTTATAGATTTTTTTTTTCTTAAATGTTTTCTAGAATTCACCAGTGAAGCCAAATGTTCTGGTGTGTTCTTTGAGGAAAGATTTTTAAATTACAAATTTAATGTTTCAAGTAAATATGGGACTGTTTTAATTTCTTCTACAGTAAGAATTGCACTCTGTGTCTTTCAAGGAATTTGCCCATTTCATCTAAGTTTTAGAATATGTGGGCATAAGTTGTTTATAGTAGTCCCTTATTATCCTTCTCACAGCTGAAGTATCTGTGGTAATGTCCCCTTTTTAATTTCCCTTTCATTGTTAATTTGAGTCTTCTTTTTTTCTTGATCAGTTGAGCTAGTTTATCAACTTTGTTCATCTTTTCAAAGATCCAGTTTTAAGGCCAGGTGCGGTGGCTCATGCCTGTAATCCCAGCTACTCAGGAGGCTGAGGTAGAAGAATTGCTTGAACTTGGGAGGTATAGGTTGCAGTGAGCTGAGATCACACCACTGCACTCCAGCCTGGGCGACAGAGCAAGACTCTGTCTAAAAAAAAAAAAAAAAAAAAAAAAAAAATTTAGCTGGGCATGATGGCTCATACCTGTAATCCCAGCACTTTGGGAGGCTGAGGTGGAAGGATCACTTGAGGCCAGGAGTTCAAGACCAGCCTGGGCAACATAAGTGAGACCCTGTTTCCATAACAACAAAAAACACTTAGCCAGGTGGATGGCATGTGCTTGAATTCCCAGCTACTGAGGGGATGGGGGGCTGCGGTGGGAGAATCGCTTGAGCCAGGGAGTTTGAGGCTGCAGTGAGCTATGGTCAGGCCACTGCACTCCAGCCTGGGCAACAAAGCAAGACCCTGTCTCAAAAAAAAAAAAAAAAAAAAAAAAAAAGGCCAGGCGCGGTGGCTCACGCCTGTAATCCCAGCACTCTGGGAGGCCGAGGTGGGTGGATCACGAGGTCAGGAGATTGAGACCATCCTGGCTAACACGGTGAAACTCCATCTCTACTAAAAATACAAAAAAAAAAAAAAAAAAAAAAAGTTATTCTGGGCTTGGTGGTGGGCACCTGTAGTCCCAGCTACTGAGGAGGCTGAGGCAGGAGAATGGCATAAACCCAGGAGGCGGAGCTGGCAGTGAGCAGAGATTGTGCCACTGCACTCCAGCTTGGGCGAGAGAGTGAGTCTCCATCTCACAAAAAAAAAGAAAACAAAAATCAAATTTTGTACCAAATTAATTAACATTCTCCATTCTCCTCCTCCTCCTCCTCTTCTTCCTCCTCTTCTTCTTCTTCTTCTCCTTCTTCTTCTTCTTCTTCTTCTTCTTCTTCTTCTTCTTCTTCTTCTTCTTCTTCTTCTTCTTCTTCTTCTTCTTCTTCTTCTTCTTCTTCTTCTTCTTCTTCTTCTTTTTTTCTGGATACAGAGTCTGTCTCTATTACCCAGGCTGGAAGTGCAGTGGCACCAGTCTCTTCTGGGCTCAAGCCATCCTCCCACCTTAGCCTCCCAAGTAGCTGGGACTACAGGTACGCACGCCATGACTGGCTAATTTTTGCATTCTTTGTAGAGGCAGGGGATTTGCCATGTTGCCCAGGCTGGTCTCAAACTCCTGGGCTCAAGTAATCTGCCCACCTTGGCCTCTCGAAGTGCTAGGATTACGGGCGACAGCCACTGCACCTGCCCTCTTTGTCCATTTTCTATTTCATTAATTCTACTCTTTATGATTTCTTCCCATTTACTTTGGGTGTATTTTGCTCTTTTTTTCTAGTTTCTTAATATAGAGGCTTAGAAAACTGCTTTTAGGCACTTCTTATCCAAAGTAACCAATTAAAGCTATACATTACTCTCTAATTTATTAGCACTGTTTTAGATGTGTCTTATAAATTTTTACTTATTGTGTTTTTATTTTCATTCAGTAATAAATATTTTCTATTTTTCAGTGCAATTTCTTTCTTTTCTTTTCTTTCTTTCTTTCTTTCTTTCTTTCTTTCTTTCTTTCTTTCTTTCCTTTCTTTCCTTTCTTTTCTTTCTTTTCTTTCTTTTTTCTTTTTGAGACAGAGTCTCACTCTGTCACCAAGCCTGGAGTACAGTGACACCATGTTGGCTTACTGCAACCTCCACCTCCCAGATTCAAGTGATTCTCCTGCCTCAGTCTCCTGAGTAGCTGGGATTACAGCCATGTACCACCACACTGGCTAAATTTTGTATTTTTAGTAGAGATGGGGTTTCCCTATGTTGATCAGGCTGGCCTCGAACTCCTGACTTCAGGTGATACACCTACCTTGGCCTTGCAAAGTGGTGGGATTACAGGCGTGAGCCACCATGCTCAGCCATCAACACAATTTCTTCTTTAACTCTTGGGTTACATGGAAGTATACTGTTTAATTTCTCAATATTTAGGGATTATCTAGATATTTTTCTTTTTCCTCTTTAATTAATTAATTATTTTTCCAAGACAGAGTCTTATTCTGTCACCCAGGCTGAGTACAGTGGTACGATCTACAGTGGTACGATCTCAGCTCACTGCAACCTCCGCCTTGCAGGTTCAAGTAATTCTACCTCCACCTCCCGAGTAGCTGAGATTACAGGCATGCGCCACCACACCCGGATAATTTTTGTATTCTTAGTAGTGATGGGGTTTCACCATGTTGGCCAGGCTGGTCTCAAACTCTTTACCTTGTGATCTGCCCCGCTCGGCCTCCCTAAGTGCTGGGATTACATTACAGGTGTGAGCCACCGCACCTGGCCCTCCTCTTTAATTTAATTCTGTCATGCTCAGAGAATATATTTTGTATAATTTCATTCCTTATAAGTTTATTGAGATTGTATATGGCTTAGAATATGGTCTATATTTGTGAATGTTCTATGTACCCTTGAACAAGATATGTATTCTGCCGGTGCTAGGTATCATGTTTTGTAACTGTATATCAGGTTAAGTTATTTAATAGTATTATTTAAATATTTTATATACTTATTGGTTTTCTATCTCCTTGTTCTGTCAATTCGTAAGAGATAAGTGTTGAAATCTACAACTGAAATTGTAGATTTATCTATTTTGTCTTTCAGTCTGTCAGTTCTTTTTTCATGTACTTTGAAGCTCTGTTACTTGGTGTATGCATATTTAGTTACGTCTTCTTGATGACATAAACTTCTCATCATAAAATGTCAGTCTTTATTTCTGCTTATAATCCTTTCTCCTGAAGTTCACTTTGCACAAATTGATACATCCATTTCAGCTTTTTTCATGATTAGTGTTTGCTTCATGTATATTATATTTTTTCTATTCTTTTACTTTTAACCTACCTATGCATTATATTTAGAGCTTATTTATGTAGACTTTTTATATAGTCTGACATCTCTGCCTTTTAATTGGAGAGTTTGGGCCATTTTTATTTAATGTAACTATAAATATGGTTATATTTAAATATACCATCTTGCTATTTGTTTTCTATTTGTCCCTACTGTTCTTTGTCCCTTTTTCCTTGTTTTTTCTTTTTTACTTCTTTTTAAATTCATAAAATAATGATTTTATTTTATCCCTACTTTTGGCTTATTAACTCTATCTGTATTTTACTTTTGAATGATTGCTCTAGAGTCTACCATGTACATCTTTAAATTATCACAGTCTAACTCCAAATAATGGTATAAAACTTCACATAGGCCAGGTGTAGTGGCTCACACCTGTAATTCCACACTTTGGGAGGCCGAGGCAGGCGAATTACTTGAGGTTAGGATTTTGAGAACAGCCTGATCAACATGGTGAAACCCCATCTCTACTAAAAATACAAAACTAGCTGGGTGTGGTGGTGCATGCCTGTAATCCCAGCTACTTGGGAGGCTGAGACATGAGAATCACTTGAACCCGGGAGGTGGAAGTTGCAGTGAGCCGAGATTGTGCCACTGCACTCCAGCCTAGGCAACAGAGTGAGACTCTGTCTCAGAAAAACAAAACAAAACAAAAAAAAAAACCAAAAAAAAAAAAAAAAAAAAACACACAAAAAAACAACTTCACATAGTTAACAAGAACCATGAAGGTTCTGAGGTAATATTCTACTTGCAAGCATACAAATTAGCCTGCCACAATTTTATGCTAGTAGAAGATTCAAGATTTTTTTGTCTGCCTCTATTGATGGTATAAAAAGTAAAATAATAAAAAAAAAACACTCTGAACTTGTGCATCCTGGGTCAAAGACAAAGAACCTTATAACTCATACCACAGTCAGTAGTCAGTGGATGCTATACATACAGTGAATTTGCATTCCAGTCAATGAACCCTGGGCTTAGGAAACCCCAGTCTTTTATAAGGGTCTGCAGACATATCTTCTCAAGCTTTGCCCTTGAGGGACAAATGCAAGTGGCTTTGTTATTTTCCTCGGAATGTTGTTCTTCACAGTGTTTTTACATTTCTCAACCAATTCCTCTGTTTGAATGTTGTGTGTATGTGTAAACACGTACTCTCAGCGGTCAAAACTGAAGTGTAATACCTCTGGTGGGCGAAGGTCACATTTCTCAGGCTCCTTGGGAAGAATTTAGGACATAGCTGATAGATGCCAGCCACACCAAACTGGCCTCTGTGGTAGGCCTGAGACCATTTGCTTCATTTCTCAGTTCTGCTGTTTGCTGCTATAAGGCCTTGGCTACACTGTGAATATTCCCTAGACCTTGATTTTCCTAGAAGTTAGCTGGGCATAATAAATAATGCTTGTATTTTCTCGGCATCTTTTCATCACTTGAAATTTTTAAGAAGTTTTTGTACTTATTGAAGGGCTCTTTTAGACTTATTTAGACAAATTTTCTTTGATCCTATGTCTCTCTTGTGTGCACATAAAAAACAAATAGAAGCAAAATAAATTGGTTATGGCTCTCCTAAGACTTCTCCACGATTAGAGTCTGGTTCTTCTGAATCACCATGGCTCAGCATTGTTGATGTCTGTGTTTTTTTGACACGAGATTGTATACTCAGTGTTAGCAAGAGGTTGAAGAGGCAGCATTTCTTCTTTTTTTTCTTTTTTTTTTTTTGAGACTGAGTCTTGCTCTGTTACCCAGGCTGGAGTGCAGTGGCATGATTTGGCTTCCTGCAACCTCTGCCTCCCAGGTTCAAGCGATTCTCCCACCTTAGCCTACCGAGCAGGTGGGATTACAGGCGTATGCCACCATGTCTGGCTATTTTTTTTTTTTTTTTTTTTTTTGTATTTTTAGTGGAGATGGGGTTTTACCATGTTGGCCAGGCTGTTCTCGAACTCCTGACCTCAAGTGATCTGCTCACCTCGACCTCCCAAAGTGCTGGGATTGCAGACATGAGCCACTGTGCCCGGCCAGCATTTCTTAATAGGACACTTCATATTTTGCCTTTGGAATTTTCTCCCTAACGAGTAACACTGATTTTGCAAGTGCAAGCAATAAAAGTGTCTCAGAACTGCTGCATGGTTGAATGATTTGAAGATGTTAAAGTGGGAAAAATCAGGGTTTTTGAATTGGAAACTATAGTATGGAATGTATTTGTCCTCATGTGATGTGATGATCAATAAATAACCTGCCTTCTGTTTCTTCATAGTCCTTTGTGATATAGGTCCTTTTATCATCTCTTTATTTTTGGGGTTTGAAACTAAATCTCAGAAAGCTAAAGAAACCTGTGCAAGCCACTGGAGGAAGGGTTAGTACCCAGCTGTGTCTGACTCAAAGCCATCCCCTTTATATTTCCCTTCCTAAGCCTCCATTCTGACTTTTTTTTTTTTTTTTTTGAGATGGAGTTTCACTCTTGTTGCCCAGGCTGGAGTGCAATGTGCAATGGCACAATCTCGGCTCACTGCAACCTCCACTTCCTGGGTTCAAGCGATTTTCTCGCCTCAGCCTCCTGAGTACTAGGATTACAGGCACCCACTACCATGCCCAACTAATTTTTGTAGTTTTAATAGAGACGGGGTTTCAACATGTTGGCCAGGCTGATCTCGAACTCCTGACCTCAGATGATCCTCCTGCCTCGGCCTCCCAAAGTGCTGGGATTACAGGCGTGAGCCACCGCAACTAGCCATTTCTGACTCTTTAAAACTTTTTATTTTGCCCTTGGGGATTAGTAGGCCTTGGGCACTCCATTTCTCCAAGCCATACCAGCTTGGGGAACAGAATATAATTACATCATAAAGAGCATGAATAAAACAGTGTTTCTCTGACTCAGTCTCTTCCATGGAATTGCAGGAATCTTAGAGCCTCTCAAACGCCTCTCAAGTTCCTCTCAACCAGCTTAGGGAATCCCCAAGGGATCTCACATGTGATTCCCAATTAGTCCACCTGACCGTTCCTCAGTCAGTTTCTGTCCCTCGCTTGTCCTGTGGGCCTAAAGCCAGCAGTCACATATTCCCTGGGGAGGGCTTTCATCCTGTGCCCTCATAGGATCGAAACCGCCTCCACACACGAGGGGCTCTCCTGCTGCTCCTCACCCGCAGGGCTGGGTCCTTGGAACAGCCTTGTAGGGTGTATTTCTCTTCTGAGAGAAGCTTTTCTGACGTTTATGAAAAACGATTCTCCCTCCTTTAGTCTTTCTGTCTCTGGCCTAACCCCCCACCCCCACTCCAAACCCTCCAGACATGCTTAGATATACAGCAATTTATAGCTGAGGTAGCTTAGGACTAAGCTCTTGGTCAAGGGACCCCCCAAAGACAGGCCTTGTCTCCCTGTATTAGTTTTATTTTGTTATTTAAAAAAAAAAAAAAATAGAGATAGGGATCTCACCACGTTGCCCAGGCTGGTCTCAAACTCCTGGGCTCAAGCAATCCTCCCGCCTCAGCTTCCCAAAGTGTTGGTATTCCAGGCATGAGCCACCGTGCCCAGCCACTGTATTAGTTTTCTATTGCTATAGTAACAAGTTACCACAAATGTAGTTTCGTAAAACAACACCTAGTTATTATCTAACAGCTCTGTGGGTCAGCAGTCTAGGGAAGCTAGGCTGGGTTTTCTGTTTAGGGTTCTCATAAGGCTGAAACCAAGGTGTTAGCAAGACTAGGCTCTTATCTAGAGGTTCTAGGGGAGAATCTACTTCCAAGCTTATTTGGGTTGGTAGAACTCAGTTTCTTGCGATTGTAGGACTGAGGATCCTGTTTCCTCCCTGGTGGTCACTTGGGGGTATCTTTACTCCTAGAGGCTGCCTTCATTCTTTCTCACGCTTTTCATGTCCCCACCCGTCCCAGCAACAGTGAGTTGAGTACCCCTCATGCTCTGAATCTCTGTTTTCCTCCTCCCCCTCCCCTCCCCCTCTCCTCTCCACCCCCTCCCTCTCCCCTCCCCTCCCCCTCCCCCTCCCCCCCTCCTCCTCCTCCTCCTCTTCTTCCTCCTCCTCCTCCTCCTCCTCTTCTTCCTCCTCCCCTTCTTCTTCTTCTTCTTCTTCTTCTTCTTCTTCTTCTTCTTCTTCTTCTTCTTCTTCTTCTTCTTCTTCTTCTTCTTCTTCTTCTTCTCCTTCTCCTCCTCCTCCTCCTCCTCCTCCTCCTCCTCCCTCTTCTCTTGTTGAGATGGAGTCTCACTCTGTTGCCCAGGCTGGAGTGCAGTGGCACTATCTTAGCTCACTGCAACCTCCACCTCCTGGGTTCAGGCGATTCTCCTGCCTCAACCCTCAGCCTCCTGAGTAGCTGAAACTACAGGTATGAGCCACCACACCTGGCTAATTTTTGTATTTTTGGTAGAGACGGGGTTTTGCCATGTTGGGCAGGCTGGTCTTGAACTCCTGGCCTCAAGTGATCCACCTACCTTGGCCTCCCAAGGGGAATTTGGGGGTCCTGCTGTCTGACACCAGGAATTAAAGTGGAGAGTTAAAATTCTGGAGAATTTAATTTTGAAAATTTTTTTTTTTTTTTTTTTTTTGAGACAGAGTCTCGCTCTGTCAGCCAGGCTGGAGTACAGTGGCACAATCTCGACTCACTGCAACCTATACTTCCCAGGTTCAAGTGATTCTCCTGTCTCAGCCTCCCAAGTAGGTGAGATTACAGGCATGCACCACCACACCTGGCTAATTTTTGAACTTTTAGTAGAGGTGGGGTTTTACCATGTTGACCAGGCTGGTCTCGAACTCCTGACCTCAGGTGATCTGCCCACTTTGGACTCCCAAAGTGCTGGGATTACAAATGTGAACCACTGCGCCCAGCCCTGAAAATATTCTTTACTCTGAAATTGACAGAGGAAAGTATGTTACCTCCCTTGTGGGAGGTAAATGCCTTCAAGTCTTCCGCTCTTGCACGTGGTAGTCTTCAGCACGTGGTTCTCTTCGGTGTGAGGAAGGCGTTGGGTGCTGCGTGCTGGTGCTGGGGAAGAGGGACAAGATGGCACATAAGCCTGGGCAGAATGAGTGTGCTTAGGTCCAGGAAGCTGGGTTGACAGATGCAGGCTTTTCTCAGGTGGGCTTTCAGCCAGTGCTTTGGGAAATCTTAGAGACAGAGGCTGTGTGGCTGAAAATAAATCCACACACATCTGGTCAGGTCTATTTTGTGTGGGGGTCTACCACATTCAGGACCTCACCAAACCTCAGAGAAACCCCTCTAGGTGGGTTACAGAGGCTTCATTTTACAGACGAGGAAACTCAGGCTCAGAAATTGAATGATACGTTCAAAGTTACACACTGAGGCACAGAGGCAGGACTGGAGCCTGCTCTTCTGTCTCTTAGTTCAATGCTCTTTCTGTTTTTGTAGTTGCCTCCTGGGTTGGAGGTGGGAAGCCGTGGTTTGTCCCTGATGTATTAGGTGATGGTGGAAGCTCCTCTTCTTGTTATTCAAGTCCTAGCCTACCTCTTTCCTCAGTCTATGCTAATCTCTTGTTTCTTCTGAATTCCTACAACATTCATTTATTCATTCATTCTGAACTCAATACATACTTAGTGAGTGCCTATGACCTACTAGGCACTGTGCCAGATGCTGGATACAATGGTGAACAAGACAGACATGGTCCATCTCTCAATGGCTTACAGAACTGCCTTCACTCTTGGGGAAGACAGACAATTATATCAGTAACAACGGTGAAGTGTGATGAGTGTTGGGATGGGGAAATCGAGGATGCTTTGGGATTACCAGGGTGTAGGTTCTGACTATTCTAGTGATGTAAAGGATGTTTCTTCAGAGGTGGCATTGAACCTGAGACCTGAAAGATGAGTCGAAATTTACCAGACCAAGAGAGTAGGCAGGTGATCCATACAGAAGGAATGCGCTATACGAAGACTAGAAGGCAAGACAGTCCCTGGACACAGCTCAGGAAATCAGAAAAACAAACCAAAACAAAAAACAAAAAGGTCTGTCTGGGATGTTTTTTGACACCAACCAATTCCCCGACACCAGCTGGGTACCCAGCAGTTCAATTCAATTCTGACACTACCTACCCAGAATTAGTGTGGACCCCATAGCTTCAGGGCTCAGTTGCACAAGACTGCCCCCACTTCAGACTCCAGTCCCAAATCCCAGACCACCTGTACTTCTGACCAACTGGCTGTAAATCAGGGGTTCCCATGAACCCCTCCTCAGGTTTGTTAATTTGCTAGAATGGCTTGCAGAACTCAGAAAGGCACCTTACTTACAGTTAAGTTTTTATTATAAAGGATATCCTAAAGCATACAAATGAACAGCCAGATGAAAAGGTACATAGGCCAGGTCTGCGAGAGTCCTGAGTGCAGGAGCTTCTGGCCTTGGGTAGTTGGGGTGCATTCACCAACTCAGAAGCTCTCAGAAGCTTCCCGTTCAAAAGTTGTATAGAGGCCAGACGAGGTGGTTCACACCTGTAATCCCAGCACTTTGGGAGGCCGAGGCAGGCAGATCACTTGAGGTCGGGAGTTCAAGACCAGCCTGGACAACATGGCAAAATGTTGTCTCTACTAAAAATACAAAAATTAGCTGGGCATGATGGCGGGCGCCCATAATCCCAGCTACTCGAAAGGCTGAGGCATTAGAAACTCTTGAGCCTGGGAGGTGGAGGTTGCAGTGAGCTGAGATTGTGCCAGTGTACTCCAGCCTGGATGGCAGAGCGAGACTTCATCTCAAAAAAATAAAAAGGTGTATAGAGCAGTGGCTCATGCTTGTAATCCCAGCACTTTATGAGGCCAAGATGGGAGGTTCACTTGAGGCAAGGAGTTCAAGACCAACCTGGGCAACACAGTGAGACCTTGTCTCCATACAAAAATAAAAGTAGGCTGGGCGCAGTGGCTCACGCCTGTAATCCCAAAACTTTGGGAGGCTGAGGTGGGCAGATTACCTAAGGTTGGGAGTTCGAGACCAGCCTGACCAACATGGAGAAAACCCGTCTCTACTAAAAATACAAAAAATTAGCCAGGTGTGGTGGCGCATGCCTGTAATCCCAGCTACTTGGGAGGCGGAGGCAGGAGATTCACTTGAGGTGGAGGTTGTGGTGAGCTGAGATCATGCCATTGCACTCCAGCCTGGGCACCAAGAGCAAAACTCCATCGCAAAAGTAAATAAATAAATAAATAAATAAATAAATATATAAATGTAAAAATATTAACGTAGTGTAGTGGCACATACTTGTAGTTCCAGGTACTCAGGAGGCTGAGGTGGGAGGATCTCTTGAGTCCCAGAGTTTAACAAGGCTAAGAGTGAGCTATGATCATGCCACTGCACTGCAGCCTGGGTGACAGAGTGAGACCCTGTCTTTAAAATAAAATTAAGGCTGGGCGTGGTGGCTCACATCTGTAATCCCAGCACTTTGGGAGGCCCAGGCGCACAGTTCTCTTAAGGTCAAGAGTTCAAGACCAGCCTGGCCGACATAGTGAAACCCCATCTCTAGTAAAAATTCAAAAATTAGCTGGGTATGGTGGCACGTGCCTGTAGTCCCAGCTACTACAGAAGCTGATGCAGGAGAATTGCTTGAACCCAGGAGGCGGGGGTTGCAGTGAGCCAAGACCATGCCACTGCACTCCAGCCTGGGCGACAGAGTGATACTCCGTCTCAAAATAAATAAATAAATAAAATAAAAATAGTATCAAAAATTTTATAGAGCTCTATCTCCAGGCCCCCCTTCTCCACTTTGAGGTCAGTGGATGGCGCTGAAAGTTTCCATTCTCTTTTTTTTTCTTGTATGTTATTCCAATGAAAACTTTCTATCCTCTTTTATAGGGTGGCACTCTGTTGCCAGGCTGGATGGTCACAGCTCACTGCAGCCTTGACCTCCTGGGCTCAAGCGATCTTCCCATCTCTCAGCTTCCCAAGTAGCTAGGACTACAGGGTGTGCACCAGCACACCCGATTAATTTTTTTTTTTTTTTTTTTGAGACAGAGTCTCGATCTGCCGCCCAGGCTGGAGTGCAGTGGTACGATCTTGGCTCACTGCAAGCTCTGCCTCCTGGGTTCATGACATTCTCCTGCCTCAGCCTCCCGAGTAGCTGGGACTTCAGGTGCCTACCACCATACCTGGCTAATTTTTTGTGTTTTTAGTAGAGACAGAGTTTCACCATGTTAGCCAGTATGGTCTTGATCTCCTGATCTTGTGATCTGCCCGCTTCAGCCTCCCAAAGTGTCGGGATTACAGGCGTGAGCCACCGCACCCGGCCTAATTTTTGTATTCTTTTGCAGAAATGGGTTTTTGCCATGTTGCACAGATTGATCTCGAACCCCTGGGCTCAAGTGATATGTCCACCTCAGCCTCCCAAAGTGTTAGGATTACAGGTGTGAGCCACTGCGCCCAGCCAAGTTTCCATCCTCTAATTACTTGGTTTTTCTGGTGCCAGTCCCATCCTGAGGCTCTACCCTAACTCACCTCATTAGCATAAACTCAGGTATGATGGAAAGGGGCTCCTAATAAATTACAAAAGATATTTCTGTCTTTCAGGAAATTCCCAGCTTTTTAGGAGCTCTGTTCCAAGAACCAGAAACAAAGGCCAAGTATTTATTTTATTATTACCACAGTCTATAAGGAACAGAGAGTTTCAGGCAGCAAATGGCAAGAGATGAGGTCTCAGAGATTAGAGGACCAGGCCAAAAAAGAAAGAAGTTAAAAAAAATAAAAAAAAAAAAAAAAAAAAAAAAGAATTTCTACTTTCCATTAGGGCAATGGGGAACCACCAAGGGTTTAAGTAGGGGAGTGACTGTGATTTGATTTGCATATCATAACAATTACTTTTGTGTCCTTGTGATGAAAGGGGCTAGGTGCGGTGGCTCCTGTCTGTAATCCCAACATTTTGGGAGGCCGAAGCAGATGGATCATTTGAGGTCAGGAGTTTGAGACCAGCCTGGCCAACACGGTGAAACCCTGTCTCTACTAAAAATACAAAATTTAGCCAGGTGTGGTGGTAGGTGTCTGTAATCCCAGCTACATGGGAGACTGAGGCAGGAGAATGGCTTGAACCGGGGAGACAGAGGTTGCAGTGAGCCAGGATCGCGCCACTGCACTCCAGCCTGGGCGACAAAGCGAGGTCTCAAAAAAAAAAAAAAAAAAAAGAATAATTAAAGGGACAAAGCTGGAAGCTGTTGTGGTAATCTGGGTGGAGACAATGAGGGCCTTGGAGATGATCATGAAGATGGAAAGAAGTGGGTGGGGCTGTGAGAAGGTAGAACTGGTCTACCTTTGATTTTGGATGCCCTGTGATCTCTATCATTCTTCTAGCAATGAATTGTGCTGTACCTTAAGAAGTTTGTTTTTATATTTATTTCTACTTCTTCAATGCTGTTGTCTTTTCATGCATTTCTATCTTGTCTCTCCAGCATTCCTTGAGATCAGAGATTGACTCTCACGCCCAATCCACATTTAATTGTTTGATTATTTGGACCTCAGCTTCCTCATTGCTAACTTGGGGAATCTATGCCTTTCCTGCTTTGTAGGGTTATTTTGAAGATCCAGCATCTGATCAGATAAGGTGGGGAAGAAGCTTTAAATAGCATGCAGATGCAATTGATTATTATCATCAAGAAATTACCTGTTTGCATTAGGTAAGCACTACCCAGAGTGTAGTCTGATCAGAATGCAGTCAGAAAAGAGAAGTAAGAAGTTGAGGTACCCTCCCTTGTCTGGTTGATTATTAAGTTATGACTGAAGTTCAATCAATAATAGCCAAATAATATTGACTTTAGCCAGAGAGAAACCTGGAGAAAATGTTCACCCTCATAATAGACAAAAATTGGAAGCCAGTGGTTTCAGGTATCTACTGGTGTAATTCTAACACCTCAACTCTACATGAGATTGGTGTGAACCCCATCCCACAATCTAGGGGAAACCCCATGCCCTTCTGCAAGATTTCTGTGAATTCCCTGGGCTTAGGTTCCTCAGCGTCATCTCTGGCTCTAAATTTCCTTATTTGCCATCTTGTGGCCAAACCTCTATCCCAGAATTGCCCCAAAAGTTGAACATAGCCCTTTCTTTATTGATGCCTACCTACCCTGCTTCTACAGGCAGCTTGTGTCCTAGACATTTATTGGAGATTTGGGGAATGGATTACATTGGAGAGAAGAGTTGGATTGCAAAACTGCAGCCCAGAAAATTTAAAACATAAACTTATATCTCTCTAAGAGCTTCCCCAGTTTCCCACCTACTAGGGCTTTAGTTTCTAACCACATTGCTTAGCTTTCTTTTTTCTTTCCTCCTTTGTTCTTCCTTATCCCCAGATTCCTGTTCATTTCTTACACAGAGCTATTTGGCGACCTTTGTTTTTTTCCTCCCAGCTCATGTCTTCAGGGCCTCACCTTTTACCCCCAAGGGGCCTATCAAGGTATTTCCCCAAACAAAGACACTTCCTTCCCTAAAAGGAACTCTGGGACCAGCTGATAAAATCATAACTTCTCTTCTTTTCTACTGCAATGACAAGGTTGCCAAACTGTGTCTGTTCTTTGGGAACTCCAACATTAACTGGGTCTTCTGGCCAATGGGAAAAGTAACCAGTCGGCAATCCTTGTGACTTAGGATGCACCCAAGATCTCATTGAATTTAATGCTTGCAAGTTTGGGTGGAAGGCTGGGAAGTTATGATTAACCCATTTTATGATGGGCAAAAGTGGGGCTTAGAAATAATTTAGCAACAACTGGATGAATGAGCGTCTGAGCAAGAACTTGAACCCAAATCTGAGCTCATCCAATTTTCTCTTTCTTGGGAGTCTTTATGGAAATGGAAAATGGCCCTTGCTTGTTAGTCAAGTCAGCTGTTTTGACAATGAACTTGGTGCCCTGGTGCAGGTCAAAAGAGACATGAGCAATGTGGCAGATAGGTTGTACTAAGTGCTGGGAGGAAAAGATAAGCTGTCAGAAGAAGCTTTTCTGTGTTGAGACAGAAATGTTGTCTCCCCAAGATAACCATCTTGAGGCTGTTAGGCAGGGCTCTGGCTAAGGAGGAATCCAGCAGGACTGCTTTGGGAGCCACTTCTTAAGGCTCCTCTGTCATGCCTTTCCCTCATGCCTTCCCCTGTCCCCTTCCCTACACCCTTTCCTCCTTTAAGGCCTAGTTCCCACGGCCTCTGGGAAGCCATCCCTGGCAGCCACACCTGGGTTAAATCCTCTGTCCTGGAAATCCTGTAAGCAATTATTCTCTACTTTGCACCATTAGCAAGTTCTAGACCAGTGGCTTTCAAAGTTTGTTGATTGCAACCCATAGTGAGAAACGTATTTTATTTTGCATCTCTGTATGTATAACACACCACTTTCTCTTTCTCTTACACACACACACACACACACACACAGAGAGAGAGAGAGAGAGAGAAATATTGTGTGTGCACTATTAAAAAATGTTGCAAATTTCATCTGGTCATTCTGATGCTTTAAAACCTCCGGAGGTTTTCCATTGTATAAAAAGTACATTCCAAGTAAATAGCCTGAGTATAAGGCCCTTTGCTGACTGTTCTACTTGCCAGCCTTCTCGTTGGCTTCAGAAACTCAAAGCCCTTTGGGATTCTCCCCACATGCCAGCTGCCTCCTTTCTCTCACTTCGCACATGCTGTTCCTCTGACTGTAGTGCCGTTATCCCTCTTCGAAGTGGTTAGAAAACTGCTTTCACTTTAAGAACTCAGACGACCTGTCACCACAAGGTCTGTCCTCTGTCTTCTGCATTTTGATTGCTCTGATCTAGTACTCATCACACTGAATTGTAATTACTCATTTACACATCTGCATCCTTCTGTAAACCAAGTCCCCAGGTCCAGTGATTTGTATATCTCAGTTGGTTTTATATCACTGGCACCTACTGTAGTGTCATTGTCCAGCAGATGTTCATTGAAAATTAGCAAAAGGACAATTTTTCTCCAGTTCCATATTATCATTGATTAAAATTCTTCCATTCCATATGGTCTTAATAGCTCTGGCCCTTTATATATACGTGTGTGGTGCAGGGAGTGGGAGAGGCTGATTTTGGAAGTAGTCACAGTTGATTCTACAGTTCCTAGTGTACCTCCTCCCACTCAGCCAGTAGTTTTCATTGCTAAAGGGAGGATCAGGATTCTGATAGCTGGAATACACAAATAAATAAACAGTCAGTGCCCAGCTTTTGAGTTTTTAAATAGATTTGCAAAAATTCATGGCTGAGACAGTGAAGTCTTAAAAGCCAAGGCTTTTGTTTATTTTTATCTAATTTTTTTTGAGACAGTGTCTTGGTCCTGCTGTGTCACTTAGGCTGGAGTGCAATCACGGTTCACTGCAGCCTCCACCTCCTGGGCTCAAGGGATCCTCCTGCCTCAGCCTTCTGAGTTGTTGGGACAACAGGCATGTACCAGCACACTTGGCAGATTTTTTACATTTTTGTAAATGTGGGGGTCTTGCTATGTTGCCCAGGCTAGTTTCAATCTCCTGGGCTTAAGTAATCCTCCTGACTCGGCCTCCCAGTGTTGGGATTATAGGTGTGAGCCACCATGCCTGGCCAAGGCTTTCGATTTGAAGAGAAGAAAGGGCACAATGCCAGAGAAAGCAGGTCATAAGGTTTATGCCACAAGCGGTAGATTGGGAAGAAAATGGGTGAAGAGACAGTACCTCGCCTTATGCAAGTTTAGGGATTGGGGCCACCTGGGGTGGAGTGGGAGGAGATCAGTGGGTGGAACCAGATCAGGAGGGATCAGGTAGGCAGGGCAGAGTCAGCAACAAGAGGATCAGGGAAAGGCTGAGCATCTGCTGCCACAGTGGCCTGTGCTGGGATCCCTGTGAGGCATGCCTTGCATCGTGGGGCTGTTTGGTGGTGGCTGGGCCTTCTGGTCAGGACCCTACCTGTCAAGTGTCCAACGGAAGTGACACCTGGCCAGCCCTGTCTGCTCATCCCATCCAGCTACCCTCCAAAGGGACAGTGGTGATGTGGGAGGAAAAGCCCTGGCATTCCTGGTGAACTGAACAGAATAAGCCTGAGATTTCATCCCGAGGGACACGGTCGTGGCAAATCCTAAACTTTTACATACTTTTAAAATGTCTTTAAAATTAAAGAATACCTTCCTGTCTTATCCTGTTACCCTGAGATAATCACTGCTAATTATCTCAGTCCTTCCAGACATTTCTCTCTGCATCGAATATGAATTTTAATTATAAGCCAGACTGGAACCTCTCTGAAACCAAGAACTACATCTTATTCTAGCACCCAGGACAATACTCGATGCAGAAAAGGCATTTGATAAATATTTGATAAAATAATTTTGAATGAAAACTGTCTCAAAATTCCAGTAGGCAAAGAAAAATAAGCTGTTTTCATTATTTCATTATTATGAATGACTTTCAGATAGCTATGTGAATTTCAGGCCAGTAGGGGATACGCTAGAATCGGAGACGGCTGGTGGGTGGGGGATTTAGAATCACTTGGATCATACTGCTAAGAAGCTCTAGGGCCTGCCAGGTCTTTCAGTGATTAAAAAATCCCAACAAGCTATCTTTTTTCTTTCTTCCTCTCTCCTTCCTTTCTTCCTTCCTTCCAATAGAGATAAGGTCTCACGATGTTGACCAGGCTGGTCTGGAACTCCTGGCCTCAAGCAATCCTCCCACCTTGGCTTCCCAAAGTGCTGGGATTACTGGGATTGTAGGCATGAGCCACTTCGCCCTGCACCCAACATGCTTTCTAAGACCAGCCCTTCCTTTCTCAGGTAGCCAAAGGAACATTTGTTAAGCAAGCTGTGGCCAGCATTGCTGTTGTTGGTTTACAAGGGGATTACAGAACACAGTCCCTATCTTTGGGGAGTGCCCCATTAGACAGCAGGGGGTGGGTCATCTCTGTTCCAGTTCTGGTTCCATTTCTGAGAGTTCTCCTAACCTGTCCTCTTCTTCCTCTCTCTTCCCTGTTGCCTCCCTGTCCCCTCCTCCCACCCACCCCTCGGATCAAGGTCAGTTTCTTATCTCAGCAAGCTCTCTTAAGTCTGCCATAACTACTGTCCCAGGCTGGGCCACTCCTATCTCCTATCTGGACAACCCACCAGCCCCCACCGTTTCCCGGCTTGTGTTGCCCTCCAATCCCTGCCACTGAAGCAGCCGGCGGGAGGTGTCCACTCCTGATTCAAGCCCTTCCTTAGCTCCGCATGGCCTGGGGTGGAGTCCAGCCTTCCAGGGCAAAAATTTAGGGCTTCCCGGGTCTGGCCCTGGCCTCTTCCTCTGTGTCCTGGGCTGCTCCTATGCCTGGGAAGCAGAGACCCTGGACGACTGGTCCTGTTTGTCTCATCAGGAGCTTCCTGGAGGCTGTGTGGGCTGGAGCAGTAAGCCCCAGGCTGGGCTGGGTTGTGCTTGGCGGAGCTGCAGAGGTCTGGCCTAGACACCTGCTGCCCCCACCCCTGGTTTTTTGCCCCCCATTCACTTTCCAGTTCTTCCTTCTACCACCCCCTCAGCCCAAGCCTCATCAAACGCAGACTCTCCAGGCAGAAAGGGACCCTCCCTGTCACTGTTCCTGTAGGGAAACTGCTCAAGGTCACAGAGCAGGTCAGAGGCTGCCTGGGTGGGGTGAGAACACCCAGACCAAGCCTCTTTCCTGTGCTTCAGGGAAGACCAGGCAGGGTCTCCACAGTCCCAGAGGGAGGAAGGTGAGGTGTGTGCCCTCCTCTGGCTGCGCCTTGGAAACAGTTGGTATCTGGGCTGCCCTCCTTCAAGCCTCCCTTCTCCACTTGGGGTGCTTTGATTCCTGGCTGTTCTGTGCGCCTGCTTTGCCATGAGGCCTCAGTGCCTATGGTTGGATCATTAATTCTGGAGTGAGTGGGAGGTGCAAAAGGGACCCAGTTTAGAAAAAATGGGCTTGATAGAAAGGCCATAATCTGCCACCTGCTGGTTGGATTCAAGTTTCTACAAACTCCTGGTCTTTGAATCTTGCTGTCATCACTGTGACCTTGAAATCCAAGATCTCTGCTCAGTGTCCCTACCTCCCTCCTCTCACTCAAGACCCACCGTCTTTCGTTGTTCCCATGTCCCCTTCGCTGGATCCATTCTCCCGATTCACACCTGCATCCCAATCCCAGGGGGATTTGCACATGGAGATGGTTCTGGCAAGGGCAATGCTTAACCCAAAGAAACTGTGTGCTAATGGGGGGATTCTGGGCAGTGTGACAAGCCAGATGCAAGGGAGGGGCTCTGGGACAGGAGCTTGCTAGAACTCCTCTCACCCGATCTCTAGACACTCACCTTCTTTCTCTGAGTAAGACTGACCCATTTGTGCTTGTTACTGAATTAAAATTCCAAGGAAAGACAGGCTGCAGGTTGTTCCCAAATAGGAAACACACATACACAGAGAATGAGGAGCCTCTGCCAACATCCCAGGCAGGCCTCTTCCCCTCCCTGCACCGTAGCCCTACAGTCCCTGTGCAGGCTGACCAGGGGGAGGAGAAGGATCTGGTAATGTTTCCTGTGGCCAAGGTAAGTGCCTCTGCTCCAGGCAGCCCCCATCACGGCAGTCCTTCTAAGCAGGAAGGCTGGGGGGCGGGGGCCTGGAGGTGGGAGTGTTTTCAACATGAAGTCATTTCCCACAGTGAAGAAGCAGCCACGTTCTGCATGGTCCACTGGCAGTCTGGGATGTTTGCCCAGCACCAGGAGAGAGTCTAAAAATGCCCAAGCCCATCTTGGGATCTCAGGAGGCTGGCTGGAAGACAACCCAGGAGTCGTCCAATCCCAGAACAAACTGCCCACTCCACACTGAACCCAGCCTAGGGTGAAGCTCTTCCCAGCCTCCAAGGGCTCCAGGTCCTGCTGGATGATATGATGTCTATACATAGATCACTGACTGGAGCCCCTCAAGAGCAGGGCTTGTTCTTTCTCATGTCATGGTTCCCAGCACCTGGTCCTAAATAGATGCAGCTACTTGGTATGTGTTAAACTGAGTTGAAAATTCGATTAGGTGTCAGGGGTGGGATAAAGAGTTGTAGGCACGCGCAGGAGGATACTCTTGCTGATGGTAAAGGCATTAGGGACATCTCCATAGAAGAGAAGGGTCTGAAGTTTAGCCTAAGATATCCTTACTTGGAGAAAAGAAGGGAGCAGACACCTGGTAGGGAGCATGGCAGTGAGGACAGGTTCAAAGAGCCATGAACGGCACTCTCCTACATGACTATGATAATTAAAGCAATGTGTTGGAGTAGGCAGTGTAATTGGCAATGTGTAACTGGCAGAGGGGCCAGTGTAACAGACTAGGCATGGAATATATAACATATGAAGAAATTAAGGATACACAGCCAGCCAATGGGGAATTGATGAGTTAATCAACAAATGCAGTTGGGAAAATGGGCTAGTGGGGAGACAGAAAGCAAGTTCGAGCCCGACCTTAGACAGTGTACCATAATAAATAATGACAAACAGCTGCCCCACTGGGCTCAGAATTGGAGATTAGGTGGGACAGAGGTACATATGAGACAGATCACCTTATCTTCACCTGTTCCCTGAGCCCCAGAAAAAGTGATTTTCTGCACCCAAGTCCTGTAGGAAGCCATTCTCTGCTTCTCTTTTCCCAATAAATTTCTTTTTTATTTTATTTATTTATTTTTTATCACTCGTGCTAGACAATGGGTGGTCTTGGGGATTTGTCCCATCCTCTCAACTGCTGGTGTAATGGAAACCTAGGATGACATACCAGGAAGGGACCCTAGAAATTGTCCCATTGCCTCATTTTATAGATGGAGAAAATGGGGCCCAGGGAGAAAAAAAAGCCTTACTCAATGTTGCACAGCTAGTTGAGGGCAGGGCCAGGCCTGGACCACCCCTTCCCTGTGATCCTGCTCACTGTTCCTCTGCAGCCCTTTATCCTTTCCTCCTCACCCCTTTTCTAAGGCCCACACTGCTTTCCTCTGGCTCTTCTGAGTTTCCTGTGGTGTCCACACTGCCGGGTGCCTGTTCACTTTGCAGCCTGACAACTCTTATTTAAGACAAACTTGGACTACTGAGAGAGTGAGGATGTCTAGCATCCCTGGTCTCAGAATGGGCCGCGGCCACCCTCCCAGAACAGACTCTGCCCAGCTCTGAGTCTGGCTGGGGACTGGGAACACAGACCTTCTCTGCCTCTGGCTCAGAAGATCCAGTCCCTGTGTATTTCCCCCACTACACTGGCTGAGTGACCTTGAACATGTCACCACTTTGGGCCTGACTGCTTTTCTTGAAAACAGGAATAATCGGACCTACCATTTAGAGCTTCTATGAAGATCAAATGAGTCAAGTGTGTGGAATCCTGCCTGATAAACTGCAAGACACCATTCCAGTGTAGAGTGTTGGTCTCACCCAGACCCCAACACGGGGCAGCATCTATTGAATAGTGGTAGAACAGTGGTTCTTAACCAGGAGGTGATTCTGACACTCCAGGGGACATTGGGCAACATCTGGGGACATTTTTGGTTGTCTCAATTGGATGGGAGTTGCTATGGCATCTGATTGGTGAAGGCCAGGGATACTGCTAAATATCTTACAATGTACAGGGCAGCGCCCACAGCAAAGAATTATTCGCCCCAAATGTCAATAGTGCTGAGATAAATGAAAGTGTGAAATTATATCTGTAGGTACAGACGTGGGTTGTCATTCCAGAAAGGCAAAGGAGCTGTGGGTGGGGAGCTGACCATCAAGGTACCATAGTGACCAAGAACAGGAACCACCGGGGTTAAATGAGATGGCTATGCCCAGGTTTGATAAGTTGAAAACATTTTATTTCAATTCTATCCTTGGGAGGCAGCATAAATAATCACAGAAGACCACAAAGGTCACTGGGGAAGAAAAAAAAAGCTCCAGAAATGTGGGGAGGAGGAGATGAGTGCTGACACTGTCTAGCTGTGGGGTACGGGGTGAGGAGGCCCTACTGTAAATGGCTGGGAGGATGGAGGTTCTTAGAGGAAAGGCCCAGCTCACCTGGAGGGGCTTGGGTAGCCCTGGCCTCTGTGGATGGGATTTTCCGTAGGGCGGCCACGGGAAAAGCAAGTATGGAGTATAATGCATCTAGTAGATCCTAGCTAATGAAAGAAAAGAGTGGACACCCATTTCTCGATTTCCAGATCTCACCCCAAACTGTGACTCTTCTGAGAACAGTGTTTATAAACTCTTTGTGGGTAGTGGGAAATGAAAGGAGGAAAAAAGAAGGAATAAAAGAACATGTGTACAAGACCAAATGAAATGTGACATCTCAGAGCTGTGTGACCTTGGGCCACTTCTCTCGGTTTCCTCATCTGCAGAAGGGAGTAGATGTGAGGCTCAATGAGATCCTATGTGTCAAAGGACTGCAGAAACTTTAAAGTGCTATACGGATGCGAGTGGCTGTGGTCATTCTACGTGCATAAGGCTGAAAGTGGCTGAGATAGTGGTGCTGAGACACACGCAGAGCGTCCCTAGAAGCCATCAGACCCTGGTCTGCCTTCCCCAGGGCCAAGCTCCACCCTTCTCAGCCTCAGCTTCCAGGAGGACGAGGCCTCATCTCAGATGGAGTCCCCTGGGGAGGGTGGTGGTGACAACCGAGGGTGGGGACCTGAAGGATCTAGGGGCACAGCGTGAGGGGCCTCAACTGGGCAGTGTGGCACATCGGCACTACTGGTGCTGGGTAGACGGTAGCAGTGGCTTCCAGTTCTCATTCTCCGCAGAGACTCGGGCACTGGTGAAGCCCACAATGGGATTGGCATCTTGATGCAGTGGGAAAGGCCCTGGCCTTGGGGTCTGAACACCCAGGGTCCTGGTTGTGGGTCCATTGTTGACCTGCTGGGTGACTTCATAAGTCACTTCCCCATTGCAACCCTCAGTTCTGTCATTTGTCAAATGGGGACACTAATCCCTACCCTGCCTGGCTCACAAATTGAATGGGAAAAGGGTGTGCAAGAGCTTTGAAGAGAATCAGGGGGAAGGCAAGGGGTCATTATGGCCTTGGAGAGCAATCCTCTGAATTCCCTGAAGACAAGATGGTGGGAAGGGAAGAGACAGAAAGAAGCCGGGCTGCTCGCTGCCCTCGTCGGGTGAGGCAGGCTTCTGGGGCTGCTGGGGGAAGGGGGGGTGGGACGAAAGAGGGATCACTGCAGCCTGCAGTCCAGCACTTACGCTGTGGTACCTTCAGTGATGCTGAGAGCTCCAGGTGGGAGTGCTGAGATGTCCTGGCAGCCCCCTTCACAGGGGAGAAGTCCAAGTTCTAAGTCTAGCTGAGATCCCGCTTCCCCCTTTGCTTCTTGGTCCACTGAGATAGAGCCCCCGTCAACCCCAGAGAGTCTGTGGTCTTCACCCAACTGAGGGGAAGCCTGGGTCCTGGGGTGGCAGGGAAAGGGGCTGCCGGCAGGGGTCTCCAGGAGAAGCTGGGGACTTTTATTAGCATGAGGTCAGGAGGTCAGAGGTTGGCTTCCAGTTCTCGAGGTGGTAGGCGGGGGTCCTCAGGCTGGCCCCCCTCCTGTCCTGGCTCTGTCTCTGGGGTCACTGGTAAGGGAGAAGTTAAGGGACGAGTAGAAACGACGGAGAGATCGGCTTAGAAAACAGCCCAGCTGCGGAGCTAACAGTTCTTGGGGCTGTTGCGCAAGTTTTTCAGTTCCAGCTGGAGCTGCCGAATGCGGATGTCCTTCTGGGACAGCTCTTCTTTCAACCGTCGAATCTCATCCTGCTGCCGGAAGAACATTCGAAGGAGCTGGGGTGGAGGAAGAGAGGGGGCCAAGGAGGGCCCAGGAGAGAGCAGGTGAGACAAGGATTTCCCAGGTGAGTCTCCAGTTGCCTGCCGCCCGTGCCCTCACATTCCCCCAGGCCTCCCACTGCTTGATCCACTTATTCTCCCCAGCCACTCATCACCACTGCACCTCTCCCATCTCTAGCTCAGTCCACAGCTCTTACTTTCCCGTGTGAGGCAGGAAACAAACAAAACCTGCGTCATTAATTGATTCAGGATCACTGAAAAAGGAGTGACCAAACAGTCGTTTTCCAAATATCCCAAGCTTGTCCCTTTCTGAGTCCTAACCTAATGCTTTTCTTTACCATTGTATTAATAGATGTATTGATTATTACATCTATAATAATATATAATAATAGATGTACAATACATAATGATAGATGTATAATAATACATAATAATAGATGTATAATGATACATAATAATAGATGTATAATAATACATAATAAGAGATGTATTATTACATGTATTACATTATTATTGATAATTTACATATTTATTTACTTTTGAGACAAAGTCTCGCTTTGCCATCCAGGCTATAGTGTGGTGGCGTGATTTTGGCTCACTGCAACCTCCATCTCCTGGGTTCAAACAATTCTCCTGCCTCAGCCTCCTGAGTAGCTGGGATTACAGGCATGCACCACCATGCCTGGCTAATTTTTGTATTTTTAGTACAGACAGGGTTTCACCATGTTGGCCAGGCTGGTCTCAAACTCCTGACCTCAGGTGATCCGCCCACCTCAGTCTCCCAAAGTGCTGGGATTATAGGTGTAAGCTACCACGCCTGGCTTGTGTTGATAATTTAGAACTTTCTAAAATGCTTTGTATCATTTTCTTCTTAAGGAGGCTCAGGATACAGAATGGAATCTAGCTTTTTTCCTACTGATGAGGAACAAGAATACCAAAGTTTGCACTGGTCAGGGATTCATGTACAGCTATCTTGGCAGATCTTCACCCCAACGACTCTCTAGCTTAACCCGCCTCCATTTCTCCTGTAAAACATATTGACAGATGTCCACAAAACGCTGAGCCCTGGAAAGCAGCAGGCTCCTTGCAGCTCCTGCACACCTGAGTTGAATGTTACCCACAGTCAATTGTGTTTGGCCTCAAACTTTCTGGTGTGAATTACATTGTTATTGTAATTGCATAATTTAATGAATTATGATATAAATTGATGAAATGAGCACAAAAAGAGAGTTGTTGTTTCTATAAAAACTTAATTAAAGGCTTAGAAGATCTTGATAAAGGTGATGCTAAAAAAAATTGCAGCTAAATTAGGTGTGGAAGATGTAGCCCTAGAAGACTGGAGAATATTCTATATCTTGGCTGATGGTGGCTGCATGACTGCATGTATTTGTCAAAACTCTGAAACCAACACACTACAGAGGATGATTTTTACCATAGGCAAATTATACCTCAATGTCTCAAAAAAAGGTGAGGGAAAACACTGTAAAAACTAGGACTTTGCTTTCAGATGGACTTTAAATTATTTTTCTACCTAAAAGAAATGGAAACCGGAAATGGGAGTTAAGGTGTGATTTGTTTGAAATACATCGCAGATTCCAACCAGGGAGGGCCTCCTTGAAGAAAAGGCCTTGGTCTTGCATCAAAATATGCTAAATGAATGTATATGTTTTATTGTTATTATTTATTTACTTATTTATTTGTTTGTTTGTTTCTTTTTGAGACACAGTCTTGCTCTGTCACCCAGGCTGGAGTGCAGTGGCACGATCTCAGCTCACTGCAACCTCCGCCTCCAGGTTCAAGGGATTCTTCTGCTTCAGCCTCCGGAGTAGCTGGGATTACAAGTGTGTGCCACCACGCCTGGCTAATTTTTGTATTTTTAGTGGAGATGAGGTTTCACCATGTTGGCCAGGCTGGTCTTGAATTCCTGCCCTCTAGTGATCCACCCTCTTCAGCCTCCCAAGGTGCTGGGATTACAGGTGTAAGCCATCATCCCAACCTACTTTTATTTTTTAGGGATAGAGTCTTGCCATGTTGCCCAGGCTGGACTCAAACTCCTGGGCTCAAGCGATTCTCCCACCTGAGCCTCCTGAGTAGCTGGGACTAGAGGGGTGCCACTGCACCTGGCATGTTTTATGTTTAAAACAAAAATAAATGGTTTAAAGAATGTATTGGGGGGAGGGGGAAGGGATTGCACTGGGAGTTATATTTGATGTAAATGACGAGTTGATGGGTGCTGACGAGTTGATGGGTGCAGCACAGCAACATGGCACAAGTATACATATGTAACAAACCTGCACGTTATGCACATGTACCCTAGAACTTAAAGTATAATTAAAAAAAAAAAAAAAAAAGAATGTATTGACCAGGCACGGTGGCTCATGCCTGTAATCTCAGCATTTTAGAAGGCCGAGGTGGGTGGATCACGAGGTCAAGAGTTCAAGAGCAGCCTGGCCAAGATGGTGAAACCCTGTCTCTACCAAAAATATAAACATTAGCCGGGTGTGGTGGCAGGCGCCTGTAACCCCAGCTACTCGGGAGGCTGAAGCAAAGAATTGCTTGAACCCGGGAGGCGGAGGTTGCAGTGAGCTGAGATCATGCCACTGCACTCCAGCCTGGGCGACAAAGTGAGACTCCATCCCAAAACAAAACAAAACAACAACAACAAAAAAGAATGTATCTATCAGCTGGGTGCCGTGGCTCACACCTGTAATCCCAGCACTTTGAGAGGCCGAGGGAGGTGGACCACCTGAGGTCAGGAGTTCGAGACCAGCCTGGTCAACATGGTGAAACTCTGTCTCTACTGAAAATACAAAAATTAGCCAGGCATGGTGGTGGGTGCCTGTAGTCTCAGCTACTTGGGAGGCTGAGGCAGAAGAATTGCTTGAACCTGGGAGGTGGAGGTTGCAGTGAGTCAAGATTGCACCATTGTACCACAGCCTGGGTGACAGAGCAAGACTCTGTCTCAAAAAAAAAAAAAAAAGAAAAAAAAAAAAGAATGTATGTTTTTAAGATTCTCTCTTTTTTTTTTTTTTTTTTTTTTTTGAGACAGAGTTTCACTCTTGTTGCCCAGGCTGGAGTGCAATGGTGTGATATCTGCTCACCACAACCTCCGCCTCCTGGGTTCAAGTAATTCTCCTGCCTCAGCCTCCCAAGTAGCTGTGATTACAGGCGTGCACCACCACGCCTGGCTAATTTTGTATTTTTAATAGAGACAGGGTTTCACCGTGTTGGTTAGGCTGGTCTCAAACTCTTAACCTCAGGCGATCTGCAAGTCTCAGCCTCCCAAAGTGCTGGGATTACAGGCGTGAGCCACTGCGCCCAGCCACAATTCCCTCCTTTAACTAACTTAAAAAAAATATTTTTTGTTAACTAACAAACCACCAGTACCAGTTATATCTGTTCAGAGGTATGACATACTATTTGCCTTTGCACTAAATGACTCTACACACTCTTGTGTCTTCCAAGTTCTCAAAATTTCTTTGCATTGTTTTTTGGTCCACTTTTGTCAAAAACACCACGTTAGTGAGGTGTAATTCACACACCATAAAATTCACTCATTTAAAGCATACGATTCAGCGATTTTTAGTAAAGTGACTGAGTTGTACAACTGTAGGTCTTTTCCCTTGCATCAAGCTGTCAGTTGTTTCCTCACACTTAGATCAATGTGTCCACTTTTGACAGCCGCACTTTCTAATTGGCTGCTTCCAAACTGCTGTGATGATTAAAACTATGGATAAAGCCAGAGTCAGTAGGTTTTGAGAAAGCTTCTTCCCAACGAGGAAGATGCACAACTTTGGTGTAGATTGTGGAATCTGTTTTGTCTGCTCTGAGGCCCTTTAAGGTTTTCCTCCAGGTTCTCAGTTCTGATTCACATAGGCAAATCTACAGCAAAATATTGTTTAACTACTATTGAACCCTCCCTTCTCCAGACCCAGTGCCAGAACTGAGTTCAGGCCCTTGTTATTGCCCTCCTGGGCTATCACAGTGACCCCTGTGTCTCTATCTTCAAAAAGTAGGGTTCTTTTAGAAACAAGAAAACAGCTTGGTGCAGTGTCTCATGACTGTATTCCCAGCACTTTGGGAGGCGAAAGTGGAAGGATTGCTTGAGCCCAGGAGTTTAAGACCAGCCTGTGCAATATAGTAAGACCCTGTCTCTACAAAAATGTTTAAAATCAAATTAGTTGGGCATGGTGGTACATGCCTCTAGTCCCAGCTACTCGGAAGTCTAAGGTGGGATTATTGCTTGAGCCTAGGAGATTGAGGCTGTAGTGAGCTATGATCGTGCCACAGCACTCCAGTCTGGGAGACAGGGCAGGACCCTGTCTCTAAAACATAAATAAATAAATATAAGAAAAAACTTGGCCGGGTGCGGTGGCTCAAGCCTGTAATCCCAGCACTTTGGGAGGCCGAGACGGGTGGATCACGAGGTCAGGAGATCGAGACCATCCTGGCTAACACGGTGAAACCCCGTCTCTACTAAAAAATACAAACAACTAGCCGGGCGAGGTGGCGGGCACCTGTAGTCCCAGCTACTTGGGAGGCTGAGGCAGGAGAATGGCGTGAACCAGGGAGGCGGAGCATGCAGTGAGCTGAGATCCGGCCACTGCACTCCAGCCTGGGCGACAGAGCGAGACTCCGTCTCAAAAAAAAAAAACAAAAACTTAAAATATTATTATATATATATATTTTTTATATATATATATAAATATATATATATTAATAGAAAGTATATATATATATATATAAATAGAAAGTATAGCACCATGAACCCCCAAGTACCCATCACTCAGCTTTAGTCTCCACCTCCTGGGTTCAAGTGATTCTCCTGCCCCAGCCTCCTAAGTAGCTGGGATTGCAGGCATGCACCACCATGCCTGGCTCATTTTTGTATTTTTAGTAGAGACAGGGTTTCACCATGTTGACCAGGCTGGTCTCGAACTCCTGACCTCAGGCGATCCACCCACCTTGGCCTCCCAAAATGCTGGGATTACAAGCATGAGCTACTGCACCCAGCCTGTGGGTCCATTCTTACTTCATCTCTACTACCACCCACCTCCCCTGCACCACTTTCTTCAGAGGTTATTTTAAAGCAAATCCCATTTATCACATCATTTCATCCAGCCCTGAATATCCCTCTACACTGGCATACAAGCATATTTTACGGCAATTATCAAGTTACCTGCAAATCTCCCCCTTAAGACTGTGAAGTCCCAGAGGTCAAGAAGGGTCTTATTTTTATTAATAATAGTGATAATGGGCCAGGTGTGGTGGCTCACATCTGTAATCCCAGCACTTTGGGAGGCCAAGGCGGGTGGATCACCTAAGGTCAGGAGTTCAAGACCAACCTCGCAAACATGGTGAAACCCCATCTCTACCAAAAGTACAAAAATTAGCTGGGCATGGTGGTGCATGCCTGTAATCCCAGCTACTCGGGAGGTTGGGGCAGGAGAATCACTTGAACCTGGGAGGTGGAGGTTGCAGTGAGCTGAGATTGTGCCACTGAGCTCCAGCCTGGGCAACAGAGTGAGATTCCTTCTCAAAAAAAAAAAAAAAAATAGTGATAACATAAATTGGTGGTATAGGCGGCGTCTAATTTAAGATGGCTCCCATGTTATTCCCTCTCCTCAAGCATGGGCTGGCCCTAACAGATTGCTTCAAATGAACAGAATAGGGCAGAAGTGGTGGGATACCATTTCCAAGATTAGGTGACAGAAAGACTGGCTTCCATCTTGGGTGCCCTCTCTTGCTCTTCTGCTCACACACCCTGTTGTGAGCTGCCTTATGGAGGAGTCCACATGGCAGGGACCTGAGGGAAGTTCTGGCCAACAGCCCAAGGAGGACGTGAGGCCCTCAGTCCAATAGCCCCTGAGGACATGAGTCCCAGCAGCAACCACATGAGTGAACTTGGAAGTAGATCCTTCCACAGTTGAGCCTTCAGATGTGATTCCAGCCCCAGTGGACAGTGTAACTGTACCCTCATGAGAGACCTTCAGCCATGGGCATGCAAAGAAACTGTGGGCTAATACGTGTTTGTGGGTTTAGGCCATTAAGTTCTAGGGTAATTTGTTACATAGCAGTAGATAGCTGATACAGTTGACCCTTTGAGCACTTAATATGAGCCAGGAAGAGTGCTAGACACTTATGAATTATCTCTTTAATGTTCATAGCATTCCATATCCCAATTTTACCACAAGGAAATGGACTTATAAAGATCAGTAAACTTGCTCAGTCACAGCCAGGAAATGGCAAAGCCAGGATTTAAATGCAGGTGGGGTCATGCAGCCATCTCCATTTCAGTTGTATCATGCCTTATGTCTGGCACACAGTAGGCATCCTGTGAACCCCAGCTGAGCTAAGCCATGTTGGCATCAGGGAATGGGGGTGTGGGCTGGAAGGAGATACCACTGGGGGACATGGACAAGGCCCAGTTGAGCTGCCCCGAAAGAGCTTGCTCCCATTCCAAGTGGTACAAAGAGCACCTTCATGGCCAGGCGCGGTGGCTCACGCCTATAATCCCAGCACTTTGGGAGGCCGAGGCGAGTGGATCATGAGGTCAGGAGATTGAGACCATCCTGGCTAACACGGTGAAACCCTGTCTCTACTAAAAAAAGACAAAAAAATTAGCGGTGTGGTGGCGGGCGCCTGTAGTCCCAGCTACTCGGGAGGCTGAGGCAGGAGAATGGCATGAACCCAGGAGGCGGAGCTTGCAGTGAGCCGAGATCGCGCCACGGCACTGCAGCCTGGGCAACAGAGTGAGACTCCGTCTCAAAAAATAAAAAAAGAGCACCTTCATAAACACCCAGTCTCTTGCACAAAGACTGGAAGTGTCAGACCCCAGCACTGTTGCAATGCCAGTGAGGGAGGCAGGGCTGTGATACACGAGGCCAGGCTTGCCCTGTTAGTCAGGAATTTATAACTTCTGGAACACCAAATGACAGCAACGTTCTGGAATGAATTCATGAGGAGATGCATAACTCTGTAGGTTAGTGAATTTGAGGTGTGGAGGTGGTGTGGGGAACTGATATCTCCAGACATCCCAGCTTCTATTTATCGGGGTCAGAGGCATCAGAAACCAATATCAGGCTACTTATGGTATTTGTCACAGAAAGAAAAATGTCTCAGAATGGAACTGGCTTAAAGGCCTGAAGCCTGTAATTGAAATGTAAAGGTCTTGTTCTTCTAGGGCCTGTGGAGGTAATAACTTACATTCCTTACCTCATTCTCTGTCCTGGGTGGGACATTTTCTAATAAATCTATTCCGTTGACCACAACACTCTTCTTTTCTTTGATGGGAGCCTTAAATACCATTTTTGAGGACTTCTTATAGCCTTCTTTCAAAGACATCAGCACGGGATCTAAAGAAGGCAAGGGAAATGCTCTCACTGATGATCCCATGGGCTGTCAGGTGATGGTCCAGCAGGCTGGGTGGGAGGGAAGTTCAAGCAGGGGGATAGGCAAGGGGAACTGGGGCAAGCTGCGCTGAAGGCAAAGGCTGCAGCCCTCCTGTGCTCTGTGGAGTCCCCTGCTGTGGTACCTCGGTTGATGCCTCCCAGCCATTCATCCGGGGTCAGTGCTGGCTCCGTGCCTGGTGTCATTGGGTAAATGTCTTCCTGGTAGGAATCTGACTGCAGTGGGAGGAGCAGAAGAGAGGACAGATGGGGGGCTGCTAGAAAAGCCCCTACTCTTCAGTCAGACTCTTCTCACTGATCTACAGTCACGCTACCTGCTCTCCTGCCTCTATGCCTTTGCACTGCGTTTCCCTCCTGGAACTACCCGCCTGCACTCATGAGCAAACCCAACTGTCCCGTCTGAGGATGCCCCTCACGCCAAATTGGGTTTGAAGACCCCAGTCCACAGCACATCTCTCACCTGGGTTTCTCCAGGGTCATGGTCAGTGGTGAGTAGGCTAGGATGCGATGCAGGCCCCCCTCCCGGAGCCCAGCCCAGCCCCACTTACCCTCCGGGGCACGATCATGGAGATGGGCTCGATGAGGCCCTTGAGAGTCACCAGCTTGTAGAAGCGGAACACCTCGCAGGCTGACACATCCAGCCCGTGCTTGGGCATGACCCCTGTAACAGGCACACATGTGGCTCCATGGGGTACCAGAAACTGCCTCTCAGTGACATCACCCCACGATGTTCTGGGCTGGGGAAAGGCTGAGGAATGTACTTAGGTTTGGAGGCAACGGCCCATGCAGAGGGCAGAGGGTGGACCCGGGCTTCTTCAATCAGTCTCTGTCTCTGGATGGTCACTTCTCAAGCTCTTTGGGCCAGACCTGCCTCACCACAGTGCCTGCTTTATAATTGGACCCCTCAGAATTGGAAGAGGTCTGGATGCAGCCTGAGATTTCTGTTCTATGTCTCCTAGAACCAACAATGTGTGCACACGTTGCCTGTGTGGGTTCACTTGCCACGTGTCCCTAATAGCTGCCTCTGCTGAACATCTATCATGGGAACGAGGGGCAGTGCGGTGTGAGGAGCACAGTTCTATCTAGGGGTGGACCAACGGGGTTTGAATCCTGACACTGCCCCTTTCCATCTGGGAGTCCTTTGGCAAGTCACAACTCTCTGAGCTTCTAGTTCCTTGGCTGGTTCGAGGAGGACAACAGTGGCCTCATATGAGGTGATCAGGAGGATATGTGCCAAGATACTCATTAACTGCCTGGCACCGTGACGAGCACAGACAACATTAGTTTCTTTCCCTGTATTGTGAATATGAGTTAAGGCTCTGCCTCTCCTCCACTGGGCTGGAAGCCTGCTCTTCCAGATAAAGAAATTCCAGGAGTTGGAGGGAAGGGGTGAAATGGTTTCCCAAATGGGATTAAGAGTCAGCAGATTCGGTCTGAGTTCTGCCTCTGCCACTCAGCAGGTAAGACCTGCCTCTGGTGAGCTGCTTAATTTGTCTGTGTCTATAATAAGTGCCTAGGTCACAGCAAATGCTCAATAGTGGTCACAGGTGAGGAGGATGAGGATGAGGATGAGGTGAGTCATTCTGAGTCCTTCCTCCTTCTTTCCTCTCCAGCCCTCCATATCTGATACCTTAGCAAGTCCTGCTGACATTACTTTCTAAGCATCTGGATTCATCCTGTTCTCCCTGTCTTCCTCCTGTCCACCTATTATCCTCTCTTGCCTAAAAGTCTACAACTGCTTCCTAACTGGTTGCCCTGCCTTCCTCCTGCCCCTCCCAAATCCATTCTCTCTACTGAAGTCAGAGAATTTTTTTTTTTTTTTTTGACAGAGTCTGGCTCTGTTGCCCAGGTTGGAGTGCAGTGGTGTGATCTCAGTTCACTGCAACCTCTGCCTCCCAGGTTCAAGCGATTCTCCTGCCTCAGCCTCCCAAGTAGCTGGGATTATAGGGGTGTATCACCACACCCAGGTAATTTTTGTATTTTTAGTGACAGGGTTTAGAGACAGGGTTTCACCATGTTGGCCAGGCTGGTCTCGAACTCCTGACCTCAGGTGATCCACCTGCCTCGGCCTCCCAAACTGCCAGGATTACAGGCGTAAGTCACCACACCTGGCTGCCAGAGCAATCTTAACTAACATTTCAGATCACATCATGTTGTCTCATCTCCCACTCAAGAAAAAGAACCGTCCCCACAATGATTTCCTAATCAAATGCAAACTGCTTTCCCAGGCTAATGCATCCCATGGGTTCAGCCCCTGCCCACCTCTCCAATGGTCTCCTAACACCCTACCCCCATCTCCTGCTACATCACAGAGTCTACACCATGCTCAGGCACACTGACCTCCTTTCTGTTCCTAGAACATGTCAGGCTCATTCTGGCCACAGAGCCTTTGCACTAACCATTCCCCCTGCTGGGACTGCTCTTTCTCCTTCCCATCTTTCAGAGCTCAACCTAAAATATCATCACAGAGAGGCCTTCCCTGATCACCTGTGTAAAGTAGCCCCCAGTCACTCTCTGTTCTAGCACACCCTTTGACTCTCCGCCTAGAACTCATCCCCATACAACATTTTTCTTATTTGTTTACTGCCTGTATCCTGCTCAGCGGAATGTGATCCCCATGAGAGTAAGGCCATGTTCTATTTGCCACTGGTCTTTGTGCAAGGTCTGGTACACAGTTGGAACTCAATAACTGTTGAACAGCTATGTGAAGGAGCAGGAGGAGTCAAGTGCTCTGTCAGGTGCCTTGCACATATGGTCTCTAAGCCTTACATTAGCCATTCAAGGAAGGTTTGATTATCCCCATTTTACAGATGAGGAAACGACTTAGAGGGATTAAGTGCACAGCTGAGCCAGAATGTAAACCCAGGTCTGACTCCAAAGTTCAGGCTGATTTTTATACTATTTGATGCAGGAGTGACAGTGAAGGAGTGGGGATGACAGAGTTGGGGAAGGGTAAAGTTGATGGAATGGTGATTAGGACTTTGGACATCTCTTGGCTTCCATTTTGCTGTTGGTCACTGGAGTGGGCTGTCAGGTCCTTTCAGCCCTGATGGAAGCTGGCCCTCAGGCCCTGTCCATAATACCAGACCCACAGGAAAGCAAACTAGACTCAAGCTCCAAGGAGGATCACCGCAGAGGTGGGAACGGGAGGTCCCTGAAAATAGGTGTTTCACTGGGTGATTTGGACCCCAAATGTAGAATTGCTGAATCATATGCATTACCAGGTTAGTTGAAAGGATGGAAAATTGGTTGTAAGACTTTTAGTGGTGGGAGAATGTGGGTTCTCACTCACTACACCCTGTCAAGCCCAGAGCCCTCTCTGTGTTTCTGCCTGAGAGCCTAGGGAGCTTGGGGCTGCAGTCACGGGAACACCTGGAACTTCTTCCTGCCCTATCAGGCAGACAGAGCTGCTGCTGGGGTCTGGGAGTCCCGGCTTCCTAGAGGCTCAGGAAGAGACTTGTGCCTAGACCCCGCTCTGACCTTTAGTTACTGGACCACTTCCCACCATCGTCATAGCCACTGTGGGCTTCAGGCTCCCCATCTGCGATCAGGAGTGCAGACGCAGAGCACATGCTGGCAAGCTGCTACTGATGGTGGATGTGAGCGTGCTGGGGTGACAGCGCCGGTCCAGTGGGCAGTGACAACTGCAGCAGGGCCAGCTCATGCAGGTTCTGTTCCAACTTGCACATGTGCTGTGGCCTTCTGAGTCTGATTTTCCATTTAAGGGAGGGGGTGACCCATGGGCCAGATGTCCTCCCGTGCATGAGCACACCAGCTGTGGCAGCCTGGGGGCCCCTTACCTAGGCCTTTCTGCGGGGCTGGGGAGCGGAACTCCATGAGGTAACTCAGGTAGGGCTTCTCCGTGCTGATCTCGTAGTACCGGATGTTTCCATCACCCTGGGGTCAGGAGAGATGGAGGTGAGGAAGGTGGCAGGTAGGGAGGGCAGAGCAGGGCCTGGTCCCAGGAGCCACCTGAAGACAGCTCTCCCCTGTGCTTCATGGGTGGTTATAAAAACCAAGGAAACCTGGCTTCTAGGCTCCTAGTGGGTGCACCACAGTGGACTCACTGCGGGTGGAGAGGTGGAGGTGGATGGGCTGATGTGAGTGTGTGTGTGTAGACAGCCTTTCTGACAAACAAGGTTCTATTCACCAAGGGTCTCCTGGTGGGTATCTCAAATTCCATCATTCATCACTGACTACACTGCAGGCTCTGATCTTTACTCCAATGTAAAACCCACTCCAGCTCACCTTTGAAGGAATTCTTGGTAGCAGACACTTGAGTAAGAATGGGTGTCAGACTTGAGGGCAGGTGTGAATGGGAGAGGTGAGGCCCAGGAACTTGGGTTGGGTCAGGGAACACCAGAGAGGTTAGGCTGGCTATTCTCAAGGGGGTGGGGCAGTTGCAGGGGTACAATGAAGGCAGGGCTCTCCCACAGGTTGCCCCAGGCCCTCCCCCGCCTCCTACTACCTTTCCAGCCAAGTAGAGCATGTGGGTGTCAGCATCATAGAAGGGGAACAGGAGGCCAGAGAGCCCATCGATTTCCTCTTCGATCAGGGGCATGGACAGGTCCTCCTGAGGGAGAGGACCTGGTCTCAGCCTCTCTGCAGGCAGGATGGCACGCCCCTCCCCAAATCCCAGCAAGACCTCTTAGGACGGCGACTACTTTATGTTAAGACCTCCCCTAGACGTTAAAAAGCCCGTCGTATGGGTGGTGGCAAGACTGACTTTCTTGCCACAAAAAGCAGCCAGGGGCAGCGGAAAGGGTCTTACAAACAGGAGGCAAGGGACTTGTTCTCATTGTGCCCAAACGTGCTACTTGCTATGTGTCCCCAGGTAAGTCTCTTGATCTCTCTGGAGCTCAGCCCCCACTCTGGAAAAAGAGGGGGAACATCTTGCAGGCGTGGCCGACATTGTCCCTTGAAGCCTCTGTACCCAAGCTTGGCCTCTGGGGGCCTCTGTCTGATTTCTCCGCTGGGAATGCTATGAGAAGCTGGTGTGGGGCCCAGGCTCCTGACTTTCTGAGGAAGTGACCTCTGAGGCAATGACGCTTCCTTTAGCCCAAACCCAGCAGGCCTCCCGGTGGCTGACCTGGTCCCAGAGGGCAATCTGTCTTGTGTTCCACCTGGAGACCCCTGTCGTGAGAAGCCGCTTCATGTTCCCCAGGAATACCACCCGGTTCACTCTGTGGTTTTTGCAGTTGGCCTCCTAGTAGGAACAGAGGGAAGTGGTGAGCCAAGGTCCTCAACATGTGGGTTCTGCAGTGGGATGAATAGTGGCACTGAAAAGATACACCCACGTTCTCAGCCCTGGCCCCTGCAATTGTTTCCTTATTTGGAAAAGGGTCCTGGCAGGTGTGGTTAAGCTAAGGATTTGGAGATGAGATTACCCTGGATTATCCAGGTGGATCCTGGATTCCATCATGAGTGTCCTTGTGGGAGAGAGGTAAGATTACACAGACACACAGGCGAGAAGGTGTGTGACCCTGGAGGCGGAGACTGGAGTGTTGTGGCCACCAGCCACAGGAGCCAGCAACCTCCACAAGAGGCAAGGAATGGGTTTTCTCCTAGAGCATCTGTAGGGAGTACAGCCCTGCTGCCACCTTGATGTGGGATATCTGGCCTCAGGAACGGTGAGAGAATACACTTCTGTTGTTTTCAGCCACCTAGTTTGTGGGCATTTGTTACAGCAGCCACAGGACACTGTTCTAAGCGCTGTGCAGCAATGGCTCCACAGATGGCTTCTCTGTCGTTTCCCAGGGAAGGTGGGAACAGGGAGCGAGAGGGGAGCCAACCTCCACCAAGTCCAGTTGGGGGCTACACCACTCCAGGAGCTCTCACCAGGGGCATTGCTTTTCATCCTCGTAACAATATCTATCGGAAGAAATCATTATCCCCATTTTGAGGGTGAGGAAACTGAGGCTCAGAAGGACAAGAGACTCATGCTGATCACTGCTCCACAACTCGCCTCATCAGGGAGTGCCTCCTTAACTGAGTTGTCTTGGGCCTCCTTTCCTGCCCACTGGCTCGTGACACTTGATTTCCTCCTAACACACAACAGTCCTCGGCATCAGGTAAGTTGGCAGCAGGTCAGAAAAGAGGTAATGGGGCAGTGCACATATTCTGGCTGGCGTCACTCACTCTGAACTCTAGTTCTAGCTCTGCCAAAAAAGTGTAGCCTGAAAGAAGACCTTCACCTTCCCTGGGCTCATGGCCCCATTTGTGAATTGGAGGTGGGGGTTCTCTGTTCATAAACATCCTTTCTGTTTGTCGTGGGCTCTGGGTTTGAATCCCAGCTCCTCCTGGAACCGTGAGATTCAAGTCTCCCAACTTTGCTAAGGTTCAGTGTTCTCATATATAAAAGGAGAGCAGTAACAGTGCTCAGCTGAGAGGGCTGTTCTGAGGATTAAATGAGACCATGTGCAGAGCCCCGGGCACAGTGCAGGCCACACAGTGAGCTCTTAGCAGATGTCAGTTAACACTAATCATGCGAAGCAACTGTCGTTATTCTTATTTGTAGTGGTACAGGTTGAGTAGCCCTTATCTGAAATGCTTGGGACCAGAAGTGTTTCAGATTTTGGATTGTTTCAGATGTCAGAATATTCGCATTATACCTACTAGTTGAGCTCCCTACATTCCCAAATCCAAAATTTGAAATGTTCCAACGAGCATTTCCTTTGGGTGTTATGTCAGTGCTGAAAAAGTTTTGGATTTGGTGCCTTCTGGATTTTGGATTTTTGGATTTAGGATGCTCAACCTACAGTAGTAGATAACTTTCTGGTCTTGTAATATTGGACTACTCCAAGGTAAACAAACCCAGATCAAGCATCAGTCCCTCCTTGTGTAGAAGACAGACTTCAGATATCATCCATATTTTCCATTCCATCTGTCCCCATGACCAGCACAGAGCAGGTGCCCAAAAAATGGTAATTGCTTTTACTTCCAAATGGCACCTAACCCCTTCCTCAAACCCAAGACCCAGGAGATTCAAAGACCAAAAGTGGAGCTAAGTTCACCATCAACCTTGGCACCCTGAGCCATTTCCCCCAGGCTCATCCTATTGGGTGGCTGGGCAGTGAGTCCAGTGTCTCCTCCTCCTGTGCCTATGATGGACTTGGTTAACACCTGGGGATATATGCACTGAAGGGTGTCACCAGCTCAGCCCCCAAAGCAAGCCAGAAGAATCCTATCTGGAGGTAGGGGGTGCAGTGGGGACAGGAAAGGTCCCTCCCCATCCAGAACAAGGCAGGGTTCCTATGAGCTGAGAAGGGTCCAGGAGAGCCAAAGTTGTTCAACAGAGGTGCAGTGAGATGCATTAGAGAAGGGGGCTGGCATAGCCTTTTTTTTTCCAGGCCTGCTGAAAGCTGAGCCCCAGCCCTCAATACCTTCCCCTTCAATCTCAAAAAATGTAGGGTTCCACCTGCAGAACACGGCCAGAGCGGGGCTCGATCACGCGCAGCTTCTTGTCCTTGCATGTGGTGGTGAGCAGGCTACCGTCCGTGTTGAAGGACATGCAGAGGATCACGTCTGTGTGGCAGTCGATCATCTTCACCGGCTCGCCCACGTCCAGGTTCCAGATGAGGACCTGCAATGGCAGACGCACGGGAGGCAGGGTCAGCGGCTGCTAGGGTCCTGGGGTGTTTGTCCCAAGTCCACACTGGACTGCCCTGGGAGAAGCACCCCATGCAGGGCCTGGGGTGTGCTGGGATGCAGGAGGGGTCGTTGAGTTCTATATGGAAAGGCTGATACATTCCTGGCACACAAATCCATCAATATCCTTGGTCAGATCCCAGCACCAGCCTGGGCTCAGTTTATGGAAGAGCAAGAAGGATATATGTTCCTTGTCACGTCCCATGTGGCAGCTCACCTTTTTCGAGGATGTGCCTGGGGCTAGGGGCTGAGGCTCCACTTTTTTCCCTCCAGCAGCTTTGGTTACCCCTTTTGCCACCTCTTGGTTAAGAAGTGGCCAGGCAAAGGGTGTGGGCATGGAAGGGGCATTCTCCTCCAGTCCATCAACCACCAGAGAAGGCAGAAAAGATGCCTCCAGCATCTGTGGACCCCAGGAATGACAGGGTGCACAGGAGATGCTCAGTTGCGTGTAGTGAATGAATGAGTGAAGGAGCAAATGAACAGATGAGGCAATATTGGTTGCTTAGGAACCAACAGTGCTTCCCACGGGCACTCAAAAGGCCCCTTTCTCTTCCCCAATCCCTCTCCACCCAGCTGCCTGCCCACTGCATACCTTGTAGTCGTAGCCAGCGCTGAACAGGATGTTGTTGGTGGTGGGGTGCCACTCGACCAACCCCACACGCCGGCTGTGCCCGTGCAGCTCCAGGAGTGCCTCCGTCATATTCCGCTTCAGCCCGCCCTCAGGGATCTCCCAGATCCGCACCTGCAGAGGGGGATGAGGGTCCAGGCTGGGTGGACATGGCCAAGAGGGCCCTTGATGAGAGGTGCCCCTTCCCTCGGACACCAGGCTTTCTGCCTGATGAGGCACCTCCTGCCTTGCAGCGATGGGCAAGGCCGACTGAGGCCTGCTGGGAGATCTCAGGGTGTGGCTAGAGAGGAAAGAGAGACCATCTCTGCCTGTGGGAGGTTTTTCTCTGGGAAGTCTCTGCAGACCTAAGAACTGTTATTACTGGCATGTTGCTACTGCTGTGGCCTAGCCTAAGAAGAGCACGCATGAGCCTCTTTTAGCAAGTGTGTTAAAAAGCCTATCCTTGCTTCACATGCCACATCCTTCTAGGAGACTCTGCCTTCCTGCTACCCTGCTCAGACCCACTCTGGCTGTCTGAACCACATGGCCTTATCCCCCATTCTGTCTCCCATGCAGGATGGACCCTTGGGCAGAGGGAACTGCATCTGGGAGGCTAAGAGGCCCCAGGTCTCTCCTGAGAGATGGTGGACTGGGAGGCAGAGACTGATCAGATGTGGGGCCTGAGCTGAAAGGATGGGCAAAGCCTGGATAGAGTTATTTTCAGTCTTGTGGATACCGATAAAGAAGCAGAAAAAGATGGTCTGCAGAGAGGAGGATGGGATGTGCAGAGAGAAGTAGAGAGGAGACCATGTGGCCCCAGAGAGGGAGACTGAGTAGTTTCTCTGCAATCTTGGAATCACCCCCCTAATTATTTACATCAGCCCTGGTGGGCTTCTGTCACTCAAACCAAACCTCCTCTGCACAGCTTCAACTATTTCACCAATAAGGTGGGCGGGGAGTGGGGGGAACATCCCTGCCCTGCTACACCAACTGGTAGAATAAAAAGACACAATGGTATAACAGTTTATAAACTGCAAAGTGCTCTAAAGGCCTAAGGAATTATAATTGTTATTATTATCATTAATATTATTCATTAGAGTCTAACTGGTTGAAGAGGAAAGAGCACATGTGACTATAATTTAGGACACCTTAAAAAAAAAAACGAATCTTTCGGCCTGAGCAACACAGTGAAACCGTGTCTCTACCAAAGAAACAAAAATTAGCTGGGTGCGGTGGCGCACGGCTATAGTCCCAGTTACTCGGGAGGCTGAGATGGGAGGATCCCTTGAGGCTGGGGGCGGAGGTTACAATGTGCTGAGATCCACTGCACTCCTGCCTGGGCAACACAGCAAGACCCTGTCTCAAAAAACAAAAACAAAAACAAAAACAAAAAACAATAAAACAACAAAAAAAATCCTTTTGAAAATCTGAACTCCACCCTTGCTAGGAAGAAGAAAAACAGGAAAAACAGCCTTGAGATATCATTTGTAATCTGCTAAAATAGCCAACCAAAAAAATAAAAAGAGCCAGTGTTGGCAAGGTAATGCTGGAAGTTATAGATGGAATGGATGTTGGTAGTATTATAAATCAGAGTAACTCTTTTGGAAGCAATTTGGCAATCTTTAGTAGGATCCATAAAGACATTTATATTATACTCTTTGACCCAGTAACTTCACTCTTAAAATACAATATAAGCAAAAGTCTCCATGCATGAAGATGTTCACTGCAACATCATTTACATGGAAAATGTAGAAGCACTGTAAATGATCAACATTAAAGGAACAATTTAATACATTATATCAATATGTAATACTAGTCAATTGATTACAATTCCAAAGGCTATGAATAAACGCAGAAAGCATGTTAGAGAAAGCCAAGGCCATGTGAGGTGGCTCATACCTGCAATCCCAGCACTTCGGGAGGCCAAGGCAGGAGGATCACTTGAGCCCAGGAGTTCAAGACCAGACTGGGCAACATAGTGAGACCCTGCCTCTACAAAAAATTGAAAAAATCAGCCAGGTGTTGTGGCATGCACCTGTAGTCTCAGCTATTCAGGAGGCTGAGGTGGGAGGATCACTTAAGCCCAGAAGTTCAAGGCTGCAGTGAGCTATGAACGTACCTCTGCACTCTAGCCTGGGCAACAGAGTAAGACTCTGTCCCAGAAAAATAAAAAAAAGGAAGAAAGCCAAAGGCAGACCAGAGGTCCTGGGAGCAAGGCTAGGAACTGGGGTGCCCCTCAGGGCATTCTTTGGACAAATTTTCTTTCTTGGTGCCTCCTCAGACTATAAGAATGAGCATTTCCCTCACGTGTGTTCCCCCACAGAGCCAGCTCCCGTGCCTGTCGCCTGGGAGGTTTCTGGGTAAGAAAGGCAAGTTCTGTCAAGGGTTTGGGGTCACCCTTGGGTGCACCATTCTCAGTTTCAGTAAATCCATTTCAAAAGACCACTTGAGAAAAAGTTTATAATTTGGGGAGAGTTTGAAATATTTTCCCATCTCCATTGTCATCCCCTTTAGTGGCTCCAAACCTCGAGTAAAGTCCAACACTCCAGCACAGTCCTGTGAGATGGTGGAAGGGGGGAGTGCGGGGAGGGAAGTGATGTATAGGGGGGCCCGGAATACCCCAGTGTTCTTCCCTCAACAGCCCCTGCACGAGGGCGTTCAGGGATGAAGACTGGTCTGGAAGTGGCTGTGAGGGAGCAGGGGGAGCAAGCTGCTGAGTACATAACTCAGTAGTCACCAACAAAACACATTCCTTCTGTCCCCAAATGTACTGTAGAAAGGTGACCCTGAAGTTGGGAGACTAATGCTTGGGCTAGACAGCCACCTATGACAGACACAGACACATAGACACACGCACTTCTTTCTTTTTACCCAGAAGGGATACTATTACACATGTTCTCTTTCATCTCGCTCTTCTCACATAACAGATAGTGGGCATCTTTCCACACCACTCCATGAATATCTACCTTATCTTTTTAAGTGGCCAGTGAGGCATCTGTTGTATGACCGTTCCATGATGAATTTAATTGACCTCTATTAATTGACATTTAAGTTCTGTTCACTTTTTTTTTCATGATTACAATTCATTCTATGACAAACATGCTCGTAACACAAGTTTGTGCATTAGTGTGGATATTCTTGTAGGAAAATGGCTAGAAGTGTTTCATATTTTTTATAGTTACTGTAAAATTGTCCCCAAAAACTGTCCTAGTTTTTAACCCACAGAGTCTGAGACTGCTTCATTATGCCTCTAAAACTGTACCTTTAAAAAACTGGATTTTTACCCATCTGATAGGTCAAAAATGCCACCTGGTGTTTGGATTTGTGTTCCTTCCATTCTTAGAAATACCAAGGACAGCTGTGGTAGCTCACGTCTGTAATCCTAGCACTTTAAGAAGCCTAGGTGGTAGCTAGGTGTGGTGGCTCATGCCTGTAATCCCAGCTACTCAGGAGGCTGAGGCAGCAGAAATCACTGGAACCTGGGAGGTGGAGGTTGCAGTGAGCCGAGATTGTGCCACTGCACTCCAGCCTGGGCCACAGAGTGAGACTCCGTCTCAAAATAAGAAGCCTAGGCGGGAGGATTGCGTGAGCCCAGGAGTTCAAGACCAACCTGGGCAACATAGTGAGACTGCTATCTCTACAAAAATTAGCTGGATGTGGTGGCATGTGCCTGTAGTCCCCGGCACTGGGAAGGCTAAGGCAGGAAGATCACTTGAGCTCAGGAAGATGAGGCTGCAGTAAGCTATGATCACGCCACTACACTTCAGCGTGGGTGACAGAGTGAGACCCTGTCTCTAAAAAAAAAAAAAAAAACCAGGCATCTTTTCTTGTGTCTATTGGCTACCCTTGTTTGCACTTGAGTAGGAAGCTCTGAAGCTTTCAGACTCAAAAGGATGAGATGTTTGGGGGCAGAGGAGTCTGTCTAGGGACGTCTCACACTGTATCTTGGTACATAAGCATTGACTGAGCAGAATAGTTGCCCCTGGCCATCAAGAAAGATCTTTGAAACCAAAAGTTGAGCCTCATTAACTCCGCTAACACCTCCCAGGGGCCTCCTATGCGCCAGTGGGGTGTGGTGTTGAACTTGTCCATGCCTGCTCTTGAGCAGCACTGAGTGGTGCAGGCAGACGGAGAGGCTGTGGGGGCACAGAGCTGTTCAGAAAGCTTGAACCCAGCTGTTAGGGGCACTGGGGTGGGAGGGTCTGGGAAAGCAGTGTTGGAAGACAGGATGTTGAACTAAGTTTGAAAAGACAGGTTGGGATGTTGGAAGGGGTGAGGAGGCAGAAAGATGCCCAGCGTGTGTGGGGTCAGGCGCAGCAGTAGGGAAACTGCACGGGGGTCAGCCTTGCTCGTAGCAGGCTGGCTCGTGGCAGAGGAGGCCAGAGGTCATGTGTGTCATATCTCGTCACTGAGGCTCGAAGAAGCTCTGCTTGGGCCCAGAGTCTCAGAAAAAACTCTTTCCCAGGACACCCTAATTCCTGAGCAACCCAGTAACTGAGGTATCTCTGGGTTAAACCCATGCCGGGGTAAGGTAGAGTCACCTGGGGGGCTGTGGAGTGAGCCCCAGTCAAGGCTCCAATCTTACTTACTAGCTGGGTGACTTTGAACAAGCCAGTTAACCTGTCTTGAGGCTCAGGCTCCTCATCCAGAAAATAGAGACTGTACCTGTTAGAGGTGTGTGGGTTCAACTAAACTGGGTGCAGAGCTCTTGGAAGCGTGAAGCCTTCTAGATACACGAGCTGATGTGCTGGGGTGACAGCTCTGCCTAGGAGCCTAGGGGCTAAGCCCAGGGGATGGGGAGTGGGGGTAGCTGTGTCTGTGCCCAGGCTGCAGCCCCTTGACTGGATTCAAGTCTCATGGAATGAAGGGCTACAGATGGAAACCAAGAGAGCTGTTTTCACCAAGAACCGTTGGATGTAGTGTCTCAGGCAGGGCTTGGGGGACTCAGATGAATAAATATCCCACAGAGAGGGAGAGAGGTGCCTTGCTTTATCCCCATTTGATACCAGCCACTTCCCTCCCTGGGTCCTGGTTTTCTCATCTGCACATTTACTTTATTATTTATTTATTTATTTATTTATTTATTTTGAGATGGAGTTTCGCTCTTTCGCCCAGGCTGGAGTGAAGTGGTGTGATCTCAGCTCACTGAAACCTCCGTCCCCTGGATTCAAGCAATTTTCTTGCCTCAGACTCCCAAGTAACTGGGATTATAGGCGCCCACCACCACGCCCAGCTAATTTTTGTATTTTTAGTAGAGATGAGGCTTCACCATGTTGGCCAGGCTGGTCTCGAACTCCTGATCTCAAGTGATCCACGGCACCCCACTTTCATCTGCACATTTAGATAGTATTAGTTAATCTTCCAAACTTTTCTGCTTTGACATCACTGAATACATTACTGGGAGAAGGATACTGGCTCTGTTTGACCCATGGCTACAGCAAACAGTAGCACCACATGCTACAAAGCTCAGGGGAGGAGCTGGAGTTCACAGTGAGCCTGAGTAGCTGGGAAAGAAATTCCAATCCCTTAGTATTCAAGGGTTTTGTTGAAAACAAAGAGTGGATAAGGCATGGGAGGAGCCCTGCGGATCTGCTCAGAGGTTGCTCTGGGAGGTTACTTCAATTCAACAGGAAACTCAGTAGCGTTTGCCAAACTGGATTTCTGGAAGGAAAGGGTGGGGAGAAGTGGCAAAACCACTCTCTCCAGCAAGCCAGCCTTGCTGGGGACTGTCCCCTTCACAGGTCCCTGGGTCAGAGCCTTGATTAACTCAGTTATATTCAACCCAACAGAACATACCCAGGTCCTCTCTGTGCCAAACAGATTAGATACGGGGGAAGGTTCTTAGTCTCAAGTAGCTGTCAGTCCTGTTGGGGAGACAGCAGACACTGCAGACAAGGCAAAGGCAAGGCAGCTGATAAGCACAGTTAATAAAGCTACAAAACCAACTGTCCCTGCACATGGGAAAGGGAGCAGCTGGCCAACAAGCAAGAAGCTTTGTGGTCTGACAGCCCCGTTAGAATCCAGGCTCTGACCTTATTGGCTGTGAGATTTTCCCCAACTTTCTTAGCCTCTCTGAACATCTGTCTTCACACCTGTAAGGATAATTATACCCATACAGCAGACCTGCTATAAATACTAAGTAAAGATAAAATGTATACACTACCAAGCAGAT
The DNA here is from genome assembly GCF_047675955.1 of Chlorocebus sabaeus. Taxonomy (NCBI): domain Eukaryota; kingdom Metazoa; phylum Chordata; class Mammalia; order Primates; family Cercopithecidae; genus Chlorocebus; species Chlorocebus sabaeus. The sequence goes on along the minus strand of NC_132929.1, from coordinate 44,456,736 downwards.
GACCAAAGAATAACACTTAAGGATGCTTACTTAATATTAATTAAGGATCATACCCAAATTTTATAGTGGTTAAACTTTAGATGTAATTGAGTTATAGTTTTCTTTTCTTTTTCAGACAGGGTCTTGCTCTCTCACCCAGGCTGGAGTGCGGTGGTGCAATTTCGGCTCTCTGCAACCTCCACCTCCCAGGATCAGGCCATCCTCCCACCTTAGCCTCCTAAGTAGCTGAAACTACAGATGCGCACCACCATGACCAGCTAATATTTGTATTTGTATGTGTGTGTGTGTGTGGAGACAGGGTTTTGCCATGTTGCCCAGGTTGGTCTTGAACTCCTAAGCACAAGTGATCTGCCCATCTTGGCTTCGCAAAGTGCTGGGATTACAGGCATGAGCCACTGAGCCTGGCCAAGTTATATTTTTCATGTGCACTTTGTTGCCCCCTGTGTAGTCAATACATACGTTATGAAGTATGTCTCCATTTTATGGAATGCAGCAAAAACTTCATCTTTAAAATGCTTACATGATTATGGAGGTGTCTGATTGGATCTCTGCTTTCTGACACGTTGAGGGTCATGACTACTCATGACTTAGGGCTAGGACTGTTAGTCCCTCTGATGACACTGTTCCTAAGGGGCAGAATTCTCCATTTAAGGGATTTGCTGCTTATTACACACTACAGCAAGCAGACAGGACCCAATGTCTGTATATGTGGTACAGAAGTTCACAGGAGGAGCTGGAGTTCACTACGGGCCTAAGCAGCTAGGAGAAGATCTGATATCTAACCCCTTAGTAGCTACTTCAAAAAACAAACAAATCTGTTTTGGGGTAGTGTAGGGAGTGACAGGACAGTATAAGATATGGTTTCTGGGCTGGGTGCGGTGGCTCACACCTGTAATCCTAGCACTTTGGGAGGCCCAGGCAGGCAGTTCACTTGAGGTCAGGAGATCAAGACCAGCCTGGTCAAAATGGTGAAACCCTGTCTTTACTGAAAATACAAAAATTAGCTGGGGCGTGGTGGCACGTGCCTGTAAATCCCAGCTACTCAGGAGGCTGAGGCAGGAGAATCACTTGAACCAGGGAGCTGGGGTTGCAGTGAGCTGAGATTGCGCCACTGCATGCCAGCCTGGTGACAGAGCCAGACTCCGTCTCAAAAAAAAAAAAAAAAAGATATAGTTTCTGGGTTGGGCGCAGTGGCTCACTCCTGTAATCCCAGAACTTTGGGATGCAAGGTGGGTGGATCACTTGAGTCCAGGAGTTCGAGACCAGCCTGGCCAACATGGTGAAACCCTGTCTCTACTAAAAATACAGAAATTAGCCGGGAGTGGTGGCATGGGCTTGTAGTCCCAGCTACCTGGGAGGCTGAGGCATGAAACGGAGGTTGCAGTGAGCCGAGATAGTGTCACAGCACTCCAGCCTGGGTGCCAAAGTGAGATTCTGTCTCAAAAAAAAAAAAAAAAAAAAAAGATATGGTTTCTGCCCTCAAGAAGCCTCCAATTTAGCTGTATACAATACACAATCATTGGCTCCAAGATTTCCATCTAACCAATCCACAGAGATGATGCTTGGGTCCAAGAGCACAGTAACTGTGATGTCTTCTGCAGTGAAGAGAAAACTGAAGGTGTTTGCTTAGGGGCCAGGAGGCTCCTGGAACTCTCTCCTCCCCGTTTCTTGTCAATCATTCTGTTCATTCTAAAAATTGACTTTATCATCATTCATCTAAACAAGAGGTAGAATCTCAAAGTCTCCCTTGATTCTGACATCTTCTGAGCACCGGACTCACTGTTTCCCAATATGGGAAACAAATCCCACCAAACCCAGGGAGGTAGGAGCGGCGAACTGAGGACCCAGAAGGAAACATTGTTGAGCATCTACTGCTGTGAGTCCTGGGGGGGCGCTGCTAGAGGATGCATGAAGTGGTCGTTGTGGTGCTGAATGCATGAAAGGACACTGCTGCCTATTATTATTATGACTCTACTAATGACTGTCCTTGCACAGATAAGGAAATGAGGCCCACGGAGGTGAGGAAACCTGCCCAGGTGTCACAGCTGGGAAAGGAGGAGCTGGGTTTCAAACTCAGAACCGGAATCAGGCAGACTACCCTCCTCCTCTCTTCCACACTCTGCCCATGCCCGTACCTAATTTTTCCTTCTTCCCTGGGCTGAACCCAACCCCCTGAGGAGGACATGATCTGTCCTTCCGCTTATCATGTTGGCCGGGCTGGTCTCAAGCTGCTGACCTCAGGCGATCCACCCACCTCAGCCTCCCAAAGTGTTGGGATTACAGGCATGAGCCGCCGTGCCCGGCCTGGGCAAGTTATTTAAACTCTTGGGCCCTCACTTAAGGAAAAGAAAGTAACAGTTAATGTCTATGGAGTTCTTAGGGGACACAAAACACTTTTATATTCATCTAGTTCTCAGAGCCCGAGATGATCCCTATTTTACAGTACGGCAACTGGTACTCAGAGAGGTAAAGAAACTAGTCCTAGATCACAGAGCCTGAAAGTGGCAGAGCCAGGATTTGAACCTACACCTAGGGACTCCTGAGCCTGGCTGCTTAGCCATGGAGCCATACTGCTGCTTTCTCTGTGGCTGCTAAATCATTGGTGAAGACCCACTCAGCTCACTGGCCCCGCAGAGCTACCTTCCTTCTACCTCTACGAAAGTGCATCACTCCCTTCCAGCTCCAAGAAGTACTGGTTCGGGAGCTCGGGAGGCGGGGGTGTGCGGGAGGCAGGGTGGTGGGTGGCTTCCAGCAGGGCTGACATCCTGTCCATCCCGCCCCCAGCTCCTCAGGGAGGGGCATCATATACAGGGTGAGGAGAGCAGACACAGGATGGAGGAGCTTGAACAAAAGGCAAAGGAAAGATGTGGAGCTTGGCCCACCAGCAAGAGGCGCCTGCCTCTTCTCCCTCCTCCTTCTCTCCTGGGATCACTCTCTCCCTCTCCTTGAGATGACAGAAACCTCTCTCTTTCTGCGGCTGCTGGCCCCCGGAGAAGGGCTGGGAGCACGAGGCTTGGAAACCGATAGCGCCCTTCCCTGCCGCCTGCCAGCCGCCCTCCCTAGCTGCGGCAGAAGCTATAAAAAGCATAGCCTTCAACAATAGGTGACATCACCCAGCAGCGGAAAGAACTGGATTCTGCCAGATGCCAGGGAGAGTTATGGCCCCCAGCCCTCCCTCAGGCCCGAAGCCCCTGGGGAAGGGCCTGGGTATGTTCTGCTGGATCCCTGGCGGGATGGAGGCTAGACTCCAGAGGACCTCCCTCTGCTCAGGGAGGGGAGATGGATCCTGGGGGACGGGGATTGATTTCACTGGAGGTTGCAGGACTGGGGGATATGGGGAAGGAGCTGGGGAAATCAGGGCTAGTGAAATTCCACCAGTGTCCTCTGAATGTTCTGAGAGACAAGTAGAGGGACGTGGAGGGCTGGGGGTGAAATGGGCAGGCACTACCAGGGGAATTGGTCCAGACTTGCTGTGAAGAGCTTCCCTCTGGGCCCCTGTGGGCTGGCACCGTCCCCAGTCCTGTATGTAGCACAGTGCCTGGCACACACAGCAGCTTTGCTGACTGACCTCCCAACCCTGGGTCTGAATGTCGTGTCTGGTGTGCAGCAAGTTGACCATTCCAGCTTGAATGAGTGGAGGGAGGGTGTCTAGGTGGCCTGTGCCTCAGGGGCTTTGATGGAGGTAGGGAGGCCGTGGGAAGGGCCCTGGCAGCAGTGCTGACCTCCTGTCCACCCCCTGGAAGCTGCAAACTCCATTTCCTTTACGCCCCACCCCCTCCCAGGCTGCAGCCGGGGATTCCTCTCCCGTGCTTTCCCCCAGCACCCAGGTTGGGCCCGGAGGAGAGCAGACGCTGTGATGTAAATGTTGAGTGTGGATGAATCTGAACTGTCAGTCCAGTCCACCATGGCCCTGAGCCTCAGTTTCCTCCTTTGTAGAACCAGGGCCACCAGTGCGGGGCTGAGAGTGCAGACTGGGAGTCAGGGGACCTTCCTAGGACACAGGCTCCCTGTGTGACCTTGGGCAAGGCACCTCCCTCAGGGTCTCAGAGTGCCTCCTCCAGGAGAGGCTGGGATCCAGTCTCAGGGACCTGTTGGTTCCAAGGCCAAGATCCCTAGCCCTCAGGTGGGGAGGGGTGGACACCTGCGTAAGATGGGGTTCAGGGCTGTACTTCTGGGGCAGCTGGCCTGGCAGCCGGAGCGAGAGCTTAGTTCCTCTCTGATCCAGAGACTTAATCTCCTTGTCTCTGGATCAGCAGCCCAGGCCAGCCCCTCCCTTCCTGTGCTCTGAGCCCATGTCCCTTCCCTTCACTCCTCCAGCCACACCCCTCCGCTATTCCCCTCTCTCCACTGATTCACCTGTATCCAGCTAGCTCAGGCCCCATGTCCTCCATAAAGCTGTCTGTGACCCCCTCCATCCACACAGGTCCCCTTCCCTGGTTCCGTGGAGCGTGTAGTGTCTCCCATGCACCACACTCAGTAGGGTCCACTGATGCTCAGATGGCTTGAGAAGCACAGGTCTCGCTGCAAAGTTGGGCTGCTCACCCTGCATCCTAAGCCTTCTCTCCTTGGGCCCAACTGCCCTTCGCAGCCTCCCTTCCTGCCTGCTCCTCTCACTGACCACCACGCCAGGGCTCCAGCCACACCAGATGACTCTCTTTTCTAAGTGCACTGTATATGCATTCTCTCCAGGCCAAGTACACTGGATATACTGGGTCTCTTCCTGGGACTCCTTCTCTAACCCTTTTTCTGTCTGTCAACGTCCTGCGTCTCCAAAGTCCAGCTAACTACCTCTTCTCCTCTCTGCACCTTGGTCAAAACGAATCCTTGTCTCTTCTCTGTGTGCATGGCCCTTTGTTTGACCTTGGTGGATGCAATGACCTCATTCTGCACCACCTTTTGGTGGGTGGGGTGGGCCCTGCCCCTCTGCCCCTCTGCCTCTCTGCTAGGGGTGTTTCCAGAGAAGGAGTGAGATGAGCAGGCATCGACGAAGGGACAGGCATACTACGGGGCACAGGCTAACCTTCATCCTCATCACAATAGCCAAAGGGAGGTATCTTACTGTTTCAGAGACGAGCAAAGCCGAGGCTCAGAGAGGCCAAGTAACACTCCCTTGGCCACCCAGATGGTAAATGGTGAAGCTGAGATTCCAGCCCAGGTCTACCAGATCCCATGGTTGAGCTCTTTGGATCCCAGCAGCCAGGGTGGTGGGAGGCATACCGTGCTCTCTCAGTCGGGGTGTGCAAAACTGAAGAGAGTCTCTTGGCTCATGTGGCCAGGGAAGCAGACTTAGGTTTTTCTTGGACACAAACCATGGATGTCTTGTTTACAAGCTGGGGTCCTGGAGCATGAGGCACATATCAGGTTAAATAAGATGCCAAGCTAGGACTGGGCAGATCCTTCTCACCCTGAGCCAGGCAGGAGAAATTGAGACCTGAGGAGGAGCCTGGGTGGCCAGTGATTCCAGGAGCGCTGGTCTACTTTGTCCCCCCTACATCAAGACGGGCACTGCTCATCTCTTATCCTAGCTGGGTCTCTGGCTAAGACAGGAGCCACTGGGAGATGGCATTGGCTGTCTGTGGCGAGGAAGCTTGGCAGAGCATGGGCTCTGCAGTGAGTGGGCCAGGTAAAATCCCTGCTCCTCTACTTCCTGGCTTGTGACCTACCTACCAATCCTCAGTTTGGGGGTGGCAATGCCTGTCTCACAGAGTGGCTCTAAGAGCTAAATGTATGTGAAAGGCCCAGCCCAGAGTAGGTAGAGGAGCAGTCCTGAGTTCCAGGGGCATCTACTACCTGCTGGCTGGTGACACCAGCTGGGGTCAGTCCTTCCCGCCACTCTCCCAGCACCTCAGCAGGCAGGGATGGAGCCAGCTGTGGTCACCGCATTCCTTCTTGGGCTCCCTGAACCCAGTAGAGAAGGATGGGCAGCACCTCCACCTGCCGTCTCTTCCACTGAGCCCAGGTCTCTTGTGCTGGCCATTGGGCTCTCCAGCCTCCACCAGCTCATCTGCCTCCTTCCCAGCCCAGGAAGCAACCGGTGAACTCTCTGTGTCCCCCAGCTCCAGCGTCTGTGCCCTTCCTTCTGCAGCCCTGGCCTGCCTATGTCCTGACCCCTGACCACAGTCCCTAATTTGGTTTTGGGGCTGCTGAAGACTGATGGACCGTCTTCACTACAGGCTCTTGCTCTCTCTGCTCCCAAGGGCCCTGCCTTCACTGCTGCCACTCTCAGGAGCCCTCTGTGATGGACTCTGGGCTGGTCAAGCACACTCCACCCTTCCAGTCACCTCACCACTCTCCCATGTACTAGGTACTGTGTCAGCTGACCTCACCCCCAGCGTGTGAACTGATGGAGGCTATTTACTGTGAATCTCTCTTTCTTTGGATAGCTGATTAGATAGACTATATTAATTTACTCGTTCATTTGTTTATCTTTCATTCATCCACCTACCCACTTGTCAGTCATCTATTTCATTCATTCGTCGTTCATCTCTCTATCCATCAATGTAGTCATCCATCCAATAATCCATCCATCCATCCATCCATCCATCCATCCATCCATCCATCCATCCATCCAACAATCCATCCATCCATCTATCCATCCAATCATCCATCCATCCATCCATCCATCCATCCATCCATGCAACCATCGATCCTACCCAACACCTACTAAGCATTTGTTAGGTACCAGGCCCTGTGCTGGATGCATGGGGTGCAGAACCAAATAGGTTACGGTCTCTGCTCCCAAGAGCTCACAGTCCAGTCTGGGAAGACAGGAAGACATGAGCGCTGAAGTTCCTTTCCATTCCAACATTCCTGAAAATCTGATCAGTACCCAGGCTCTGCCACTGAGCATCAGGTGGATGCTTGTGGCCTGACTAAAAGGCTGGGATCTTCCTTTGCCTGGGAACATCAGGGGCTTAGGCTGATCCTCCTTCATCTGGGAACACCAGGGCCCTCCTCACCAGCTCAGCTGAGGCTCTGAAATCTCCTCTTTCTTCCAAGCTGGTGTACGGATGCTGCTCAGGGGCAGTGTGGAACACAGTATGGGACCCTCCCTCTGGAAGGCCACTGCCAGCACCTCTGACCCTACCTCCACTGGTGAAAGTTGGTAGAGTCTGAGGAAGGAGTGGGCAGAACGTAGTTTCTAATGTTACTTTCCCCGGATTCTCTCTCTCTCGTTTTTTTTTTTTGTTTTTTGTTTTTTGTTTTTTTTTTTTTTTTTTTTTTTGAGGCAGTCTTGCTCTGTCGCCCAGGCTGGAGTGCATGGAGTGCAGTGGTCTCAGCTCACTGCAACCTGCGCCTTCCAGGTTCAAGCGATTCTCCTGCCTCAGCCTTCCGAGTAGCTGGGATTACAGGGGTAGGCCACCACGCCTGGCTAATTTTTGTATTTTTAGTAGAGATGGGGTTTCACCATGTTGGCCAACCTGGTCTTGAACTCCTAACCTCAAATGATCCACCTGCCTCAGCCTCCCAAAGTGCTGGGATTATAGGCATGTGCCACCACGCTCGAACTCTTATTTTTTTTATTTTATTTTTTTGAGACAGGGTCTCATTCTGTCACCCGAGTTGGAGTGCAGCGGTGCAACTGCTGCTCACTGCAGCCTTGACCTTCCAGGCTCAGGTGATTCTCCCACCTCAGCCTTCCTAGTAGCTGGGACTACAGGTGTGCACCACCACACTCAGCTAGTTGTTTGTTTTTTTTTTAATTCAATTTTTTTGTAGAGATGGGGGTCTCACTATGTTGCCCAGGCTGTCTCAAACTCCTAGCCTCAAGTGATCCACCTGCCTTGGCCTCCCAAAGCATTGGGATTACAGGCATGAACCCACTGTTCCCAGGCCACTTTCCCTAGATTCTTTATCCTCCTCTCTAAATTGTCTCTTTCCCCCTTTCCCTCCCGTCTCCATTTCTCCTATCTCTTCTCTCCCTGTTCTCTTTGTCTCCTCTCTGATCTCTCTGACTTATCTCCCTTCTCCTGTTTCTTCTCTCTTCTCATTGAATGCTGGGACACATGGAGTTCAAATTTTGGGTCACCAGTGTGGGTCCTTGGAAAAGTCAGGACTCTTCTCTCAGCTAAGTCTCCTTTCCTAGAAACCACGACTCAGAGAGGACAAACCAGAGGGTACATTTACCCTGCCCAGGCTGCAAAGAACAGGCGCTCCTTTCCTCATGCCCATCCAGTTCCTTCCTTTTCTCCCTCCCTCCTTGTTCATATTCTTTCCCTTGCCCTTCTTTAGAGAGCATAGACGAATGCTGAATCACACCCTTAATTTTTAAATTCTAATTCTCACCTACAAAAGCAACACCTCCAAGCTCAATCACACTGAAAACACAGATCTGTGGAATCCAGCAGAGATTTTTTCCCTTGGTTCTTTCCTAGCTCCCATCCCATCCCCATCGTAGGGCTTGCTGGAAGGATGACAAAGAGGAGGAAAAGAAGGGCAAAGGGCGAAGGAGGAGGGGAGGGGAGGAAGAGAGGCCTCCCGAGGAAGCAGGGAAGGGCCTGAGCCCCCCCTCCTCCAGGAGCACCCCTCCGCTCACCGACGTGTCCTCCGAGCACGAGGCAATGATGTTGTCAATGAAGGGGTTCCATTTGATATCCAGCACATTGCCCTGGTGGCCGCAGACCTTGGGGTAGTTGGGCTCAATCCTGCCTGTCTGCAGAGGAGAAAGAGAGAGAGAGAGAGAAGGAGATTAGTTTGATGGCCCTGGGGTGGCCTTGAATGGAGTGCCTTTTTTCTGGGCCCCTCAACTGGACTGGAATGTCCTGGAGGAATCACCTGTGTTTTATTTTTGTCTTTGGGCCCTGCTGGGCCAAGTCAGGCTGGGCCACATTGCTCTGTGGCTGTGTCCTCCCCAATACTGAACGGTGCAGGGAGGCCGCACAGCCGTGGTGGGGCAGGCTGCTGCTCGTTCATACACACCTCTGCAAATGAGGAAAAGGTGCCCCTGCACGAAGTAAAAGTGTTTAAAGTTAAGCTGGAATGACCAAAGCCTGACGGGCAGTAGCCCTGGTGGCACACACACAGGCCCACGTTCTGCCCCGTTCACGCACACCCAGACGCTGGGGTGCACCCACTCTCCCTGGGGCCCCCACTCCCTGCTTCCCCCAGGGCAGAGTCAGGTTTGGATCAGGAGGAGGCTCTTTCCTGCTGCTCCGGGAGTCAGCGGAGAGGCCTGAATCTCTGGGTCTGCCTATACACTCTTACACAAGCCATTCTCTCCACGATATGAACGAGCATCCTTGTGCAGTGTACATCTTCAACACCGGTATACATTACCCTGTGGTTGAAAGCATAGGCCTCAGAGTCACACAGGCCTGTGTTTGAATCACAGTTCTGCTACCTTTTAGCAGTGAAAGTTGTGGCCTTAGGAAAGTTAATGAACTTCTCTGAGCCTCAGTTTCCTCTCTCTAAAATGAGAATAGCGATGTCTACTTCTTAGCATTGTTGTGAAGATTATGTGAGCCAATATGCACACCAAAGCACTTAGTGAAGAGAATATCAGTAAATGCTCAATATATGACAGCACTTCTTATTGTACAGCTTAGATGACACCTCCTCCAGAAAGTCCTCCCTGATACCTTAGTGGGTGAAGATCTCTTCCTCTGTGCTCTCACAGCATTCTGTGCTTCCCTCCATAACACAACCAAGCCGAGTGCGGTGGCTCACGCCTGTAATCCCAGCACTTTGGGAGGCCAACGCGGGCAGATCACCTGAGGTCAGGAGTTTGGGCTCAGCCTGGCCAACATGGAGAAACCCCATCTCTACTAAAAATACAAAAATTAGCCAGGCGTGGTGACACACGCCTGTAATCCCAGCTACTCAGGAGACTGAGACAGGAGAATCGCTTGAACCCAGGAGGCAGAGGTTGCAGTGAGCCAAGATTGTGCCACTGCACTCCAGCCTGGGTGACAGAGCGAGACTCTGTCTCAAAACAAACAAAACCACAGCCAGATCTGATTTGCAGTTTGGTTCTGTTTGCCTGTGAGCAACTGAGGACAGAGTCTGACATCCTTGTCTCTGAATCTCCAGCCCCTTACAGGTCTGGTACCCAGTAGGTGCTCAGTCCATGACTTCCTGGGAGGGGGTGAGTCCACAAAAGGATGGAACAAGCAGTGTGGATGGGTGTGGAAGAGCTGTTCCATGTTTAGCGGCTACAAAGGTGGCAGAGAAGGGAGGGGGAATAGGCAGAAGCTAGGCTTCCATATCTCAGGTCTTTTTCATGCTACTTTTTTGGGGAGTTTGAAGAAGAAGCAGCAAGGAGGTTTCTCCAGTTACTGTCCATCTGCTAACAGTGGGTAGGTGGTCAGAAAAGAGGGAGGTCTAGGAGGTCATACCGCTCTCTCTCCTTCAGATTCCTCATCAGAATCATAAGGAGGAAGAGAACCAATTTCTGCAAAGTCCTTGCTACTGCACATGCCTAGCACTTCCCAGTGAGATGAAGAAGAGTTATTTCAGAGTGTGTGTCCTGCCATGACCTCTTCCCCACCACTTCCTGCCTGCCTCTCTATCGGCTCATTTCCAGATCGTTTGATCTTTTGCAACAGAGCCATGACAGGATGGGTAGAAGAAAAAACAGGACTGGAGAAAATGGCAGTGGTATGGAAGATGCAGAATGAGGCAGAGAAAGAGAGGGGAAAAAAGCCTCAGAGGCTGGACCCAGGAGAACTTCACTGATGTTGTATATTGTGGAAAATTAGAGGATAGAGAAAAAGGATTTGGAGAATATTGATATCATAACTGATACTGAATATTCTATGAATATTGAATACTCTTTCAATATTCTATGAAAGATGTAATTAGGCTTGGCATATATTTTAAATTACTTTCGGGCTGTTAGAATATAATTTTTTTAGGCCAGGCACGGTAGCTCATTCCTGTAATCCCAGTACTTTGAGAGGCTGAGGCAGGTGGATCACCTGAGGTCAGGAGTTTGAGACTAGCCTGGCCAACATGGAGAAACCCAGTCTCTACTAAAAATACAAAAATTAGCCAGGCGTGGCGGTGGGCACCTGTAATCCCAGCTACTCGGGAGGCTGAGCCACAAGAATTGCTTGAACCCAGGAGGGGAGGATTGCAGGGAGCTGAGATCGCACCACTGCGCTCCAGCCTGGGTGACGGAGTAAGACTCTGTCTCCAAAAAAAAATAAAATAAAAAAGAAAGTTTTTAAATTTTAATATTAACTTTTATTTATTTTTTTATTTTTTGAGACAGAGTCTCACTCTGTCGCCCAGGCTGGAGTGCAGTGGCATGATCTTGGCTGACTGAAACCTCCATCTTCCGGGTTTAAGCGATTCTCCTGTCTCAGCCTCCTGAGTAGCTGGGACTACAGGCATCAACCACCACGCCCAGCTAATTTTTATATTTTTAGTAGAGATGGGATTTCCGTGTATTGGCCAGGCTGGTCTTGAACTCCTGACCTCAGGTGATCCACCTGCTTTGGCCTTCGAAAGCCGTGAGCCATTGCTCTCAGCTGAAGATGATTTTTTAAAAATGAGACTCTAAGCAGAGGCTGGGTCACATGTGACTCTGAGATGTATTAGGGTTACACACATTATCTTCAACTCTGGAAACAACCCTGTTAATTAGATATGAGGAAATTAAGGCCCAGAGAGGTTAAGCTACTTGCCCAAGGTCAAGCAGCTGAAAGCACAGCTGGGATTTCCACACAGGTGTGATTCTCAAAAGCGAGTGTTCTTGAACCCTACTGGTCACTGTTGGCCAGCTCCCCTTCTGCGGCTCAGACTTTTCATGGGCGGATAGGCCCTGTATCATCTGCTTCCACAGCTCACTTACTCTCTGCCAGAGTCATTCCTTCCGTCTGATCTCAAAAGCTGCATTGGAGTGCTCCCTGAGCAAGGCTGTCTGCATTAAGTGTTTGGCAGCCAGCCCAGCCCAGGCAAATCTGAGAGGCACCAAACCAGTCAATAGGTGGCCATCAGATAACAGGAGCTTCTAGCCAGCAGCCCACGGGTGATACATAGGAGGGGCAGGTTAGGCAACAACACTATTTAGAAGGGGGAGTGGCCACAGTCCTGCACTCAGGAAGGAGACAAGTCTTTCTAGAGACTGATGAGCTCCATTGCTTAAAAAAACAGTTTGAAAACCACTTTTCTATAGAGACATCAAGCAAATTTAAAAATGCAATTATTACCTCCAAGAAAAAATGCTGTCTGAGAAAGCTAACGTAGGCTGGGCACAGTGGCTCACACCTGTAATCGCAGTACTTTGGGAGGCTGAGGCAGGTGGATCGTTTAAAGCCCAGGAGTTCGACACCAGCCTGGGAAACACAGCAAAATTCCACCTCTACAAAAAATACAGCAAAAAAATTAGCTGGGCGTAGTGGCACACACCTACAGTCCCAGCTCCTTGGGAGGCTGAGGTGGGAGGATCACTTGAGCCCAGGAGGCCTAGGCTACAATAAGTCATGATCATGCCACTGTCTTCCAGCTTGGATGACTGAGGGAGACTCCGTCTCAAAAAAAAAAAAAAAAAAAGAAAAGAAAAGAAAGCTAATGTGATCACAGTGCTTAATGCTTTATGTACAATATTTACATGATTGTAATAATGTTAAACCTGAATATTTATATCTCAAGCAAGAATTGTGCTATGCTGTACTGAGAAGACAGAGGCAAGGAAAGTGTGTATGTGTGTGTAGTAAGAAGAGAGACAGAGCTGGAAAAAAGCTAGAGCCTCATTTTCCATAATAGGGAGCCAATAGGCCATGTCTAATATTTGAAAATCAAGATGCAGTGGTAAAAGCATGTAATTAGGAAATATGGGGGTAAGTGCACAAAGAAACAGCTAAAACCAGAGTAGGAAATGCAGGGGTGTCACAAGATGGGACAGGGGTTGTGGCTCTAGGCAGTAGTGGGTTGTAGATGCTTAACAACCGGGTCTCCAGATAAAAAAAGGCCCCGATTCATAGCGTTTGCCAATTTTGGCGGTGTAAATATTCCCACGATCACTGATTTCAGGCTAACGTCACCAGATACAGAGATAGAAGAGGCTCTCAGCACACTATTATAGAATATTTCCACTATGCAAATGTAATAGGCACAGATAACCTCAAGAACACAGATAACAGCAAAATAATTGGGAAATAATACATTTTTAATATTTAGTACTTCTGCTTTTACTATAACTTAATTGTAAGTTTATTCAATGTAATTTACAATAATGGCTCTGTTTAACAACCAGCTTGCAAAACTCCTAAATTCCTAAAAATTTTACCAATAGGCTCTCACGAGCCAGCACCAGCCAACTCCAGCATGTCACTTTGCAGTGCTACAGGCTGTAGAGTATTATCAGACCTTCTGACCTCTGCACATTTATTACTTTAACAAAAGTAAAAGTTAAAGAAAAAACAAAATGCCTCTGCCAAATGTTGTAAAGGAAGCTGATTGTAAATTTTTAAAAAAATATTAGCAATTTTCTCCCCAAGCTCCACATATGCCTCTGTTGTACAAGTTACTGTTTCTGTATAGGAAGTGTGACCAGAGACCAAACTTGGTTCTGTTGCTAAAGCCTGGTTCCTAACTGCTACACAATACTGTTTTCTCATGCTTCATACTAATACACTAACACCAACACTAACACATGCCTATTGATAATGTAATAGCATGTTACTATAAACACATTTGTATTGATTTACAAATATAATCAAATTTAATCCTCATCACAAGCCCATTGTACAACTAAGAAAACAGAGTTTCAGTGAGCTTCTATGGAGTCAAGATTTTTCAATGTTACATGACTGTACAATGACTGTTTAGATGGTCAGCGCACAGAATTATCCCAGGGGTAGGGTTCTCAGAAGTCCAGGGCTCTAACCTGCCATCTGGTCCTCCAACCTCAGAGAACTTCAGTCTCAACAGAGCTGGGGCAGAGACCTTGCTGCCTGGGGTGGAGGGTGGAGGAAGAGACCTATTCTTTGGAGTCCATAATCCTTAGGGAGATCTTCACCCTGTTCTTGTGGGCGTTATCCTGGAGGGCTCACAGAACAAGTCCAGCCCGTCTTTGCTGGGACAGCCCTTCAATGTCAAATGTTGAATGGCAGCTGTTGTGCACTCTGAGTCTTCCCAAGGAAGAGCCCAGGGTTGGGGATCAGGTTGTATCTCAAATACACCCTGTGTGCCAATGCCAACAGACAGAGTTATTGGCAGATAGGGTGTCTTTTAGACATAACCTGATCCCCAGCCCCAAGAGAGGGGCATGGATGCCCTGCTCCAGGATGAGTGGGAGTGTCAAGTAGGGCAACTTCTCCAGAGGTCCACTTGACAGAACGTCTCCAACACTTTTAAAAGGTTCATGACCTTTGACCAATAATTCTGCTTTGGGAATATACCCCAGGGAAATCAACAGAGAAGCACACTAAAACAGTCACCACCATGTTATTTATCATAGGGACAGCAATGGGGACATTGTCAAAATAAATTACAGTACACTCATGTAATTGAATATTCTGAGGTCATTTAAAATCATATATTCGAAGAATATTTAGTGGCATGAGCATTGCTAAAGATCTACACTTAGTAAAACAGAATCAAGCTCTATACAGGTTGAGTATCCCATATCCAAAGTGCTGGGACCAGAAATGTTTCAGATTTTTATTTTATTTTTCAGATTTTGAAATATTTGCATTTTACTTACTGGTTGAGCATCCCAGATCCGAAAATCCAAAATCCAAAGTGCTTCAAAGAGCATTTACTTTGAGTATCATGTCGGTGATCAATATGTTTCAGATTTTGGAGCATTTTGGATTTTGGGTTTTTGGATTTAGGATGCTCAACCTGTATATATAAAAGGATCCCTATCTATTTTTTAAAAAACCGATCTACAAGAAAATACATCAAAATGCTAATAGTGACAACATGTGAATAGTTGGATATTACTAGCAGCTTCCAATTCTAACACATAAAATTGTTATTAAAAAACAGATATTATTACAAAAAACACACCTCCCATAGCCTTGATTGAAAAATACTCCTCTCTGGTTTCAAGCAAACAGGTCTTAAAGAATAATATGCAGACTGGCGCCTACCAGATTTACATGTTTCGAAAGCTTTTGTGCAACATAAATGTATTTGTTCATACAGGTTTCTCTACACCCTTGCTACCACAAGGATGGTTTGGAGGGTGCTATGGCTTGAATATGTTCCTCAAAGTTCACGCATTGGAAACTTAGTCTCCAATGCTACAGTGTTGGGAAGTGGTTATAAGAGATGATTAGGTCAGATTAGGCACAGCCCTCACGCATGGATTAATGTCTTCATCTTGGGAGTGGGTTAGTTATTGTCAGTGGGTTTGTTATAAAAGTGAGTTTGGTCTTCTCTTGCTCTCTCTGTCTTGCCCTTCTACCTTCTGCCATGGGATGTCACAGCAGGAAGGCCCTTGCCAGATAACTGCATCATGCTCTTTGACTTCCCAGCTTCCAGAACCATAAGCCGAATACATTTCTGTGTATTATAAATTGCCAAGTCTGTGGTTTTTGTTACAGCAACATAAAACAGAATAAGACCAGGGAAAACACATCTTTGAAATTAAATAAAATTACATAATTAATTGAAAGTGCATTTCAGTGTGTGTGTGTGTGTGTGTGTGTGTGTGGCATGCACTCAGGCAGCCATGCCTGGGCCCTCCCTTGGAAAGGCTGGCGGCATGGTGAGTCCGTGGGTGTAGCTCACCCAGCAGGCTGTCCAGGGAAGTGGTAGGTGCTCTCAGCCCCTGTCCAGGATTTTTTTGAACCCAGTGAACTGACTGGGGATGAGACAGTTTCAAACCAACCTGCATTGCAGCTTCAGCTTCCTAGATTCTTCCATCACTGCAGAGCTGAATTTTGTACATGGAAGCAAAATATTTTCTTACCTAGAGAATCAGCTTAGCGAGGCAGAAATAACAGACTGAGCAGGAGGCAGGATTTCCACACCCAGTTCCAGCACTCACTGGCCCAGTGACCTTGAACATAACCCCTGGCCTCTCTGGGCTTCCCAGATTCCCAGACCCTGGTCTGATACCCTTACTACTTTTTCATGATTCCCCTTTTTACTTTATGAAGCAAGATATACCTGCAACCACAGAGTGCCATGCTTCTGATGTACCAGCACAGAACACAGGAATCCACTGAGTCCACATGAAAAAAATGTGGGATGGCAATGCCAGAACTACCATGAAGAAGACAATAGTGATAATCAAAGACTATCTGATGAGCGATTGCAAAGTGCCAGGCCTCGTGTTAAGCAATTTTTTCCTTTTTTTTTTTCTTTTTTTTTCTTTTTTTTTTTTTTTTTTGAGATGGAGTTTCACTCTTGTTGCCCAGACTGGAGTGCAATGGTGCAATCTCGGCTCACGGCAACCTCCACCTCCTGGGTTCAAGCGATTCTCCTGCCTCAGCCTCCCGAGTAGCTGGGATTACAGGCATGTGCCACAGTGCCCAGCTAATTTTTTTCAGTAGATACGGGGTTTCACCATGTTGGTCAGGCTGGTCTCGAACTCCTGATCTTAGGTGATCCACCTGCTTCAACGTCCCAAATTGTTGGGATTATAAGCATGAGCCACTACACCTGGCCATGTTAAGCAATTTATAGACATTTTAAAATTTAATCCTTGTAACAACCCTATAAGGTTTTATTGAATCTTTATAACCCTCTGGTAATAGTTCATTTTATGGATGAGACACTGAGCTCTTGGAGGCGACTTGCCCAAGGTGACTCAGCTGGGAAGTGAGGAGCTATCACCTGCACTTGGCTGTCTGCCTCTAAGGCATCTCTGCTATGCTGGCTTCTGTTTCAGGATGTAGGTGAGACACCAAGTAAACCAGGGAGGGAAGTTGTTAGAAATCAGTGTAGGAGGCCGGGCGCGGTGGCTCACTCCTGTAATCCCAGCATTTTGGGAGGCTGAGGCACACAGATCACCTGAGGTCGGGAGTTTGAGACCAGCCTGGCCAACATGGAGAAACCCTGTCTCTACTAAAATACAAAATTAGCTGGGTGTGGTGGCACATGCTTGTAATCCCAGCTACTCAGGAGGCTGAGGCAGGAGAATCACTTGAACCTGGGAGGCAGAGGTTGCGGTGAGCCAAGGTTGTGCCATTGCACTCCAGCCTGGGCAGCAGAAGCGAAACTCCATCTCAAAAAAAAAACAAGAAAAAGAAAAAATCAGAAGTAGGAGCTCAACATTTCTAGTGTGGTTCCCACAAGGGGTCAGCGGCAGCTCAGTCGTGAAGCCCCTTAGATTTGTTCTTGGAGACCCTCCCTTCCTACTCTTTCTCACCCAGTCTCTCTCCTCTGCCTAGAGCTTGCCAACCTGGGCTACATTTTAGAATCATCTGGGAGTTTAAATAATCCCAATACCCAATGAGCAATACCAACTTAATTATCAGTTAAATTATCAATAAAATAAAGTGATTAATTGATCAAACAATTAAATATCAATTTAATCCCAATATCCGAGAGGCAGGAGCCAGGCACTGGTATTTTTAGCAGGTTTCCCAGACTGATTTCAATGAGCAGCAAAGACTGGGAACCACTACCCTAGAGGCTCTGTAGCCTGCTGGGGCCTGGGCCTCCTGCCTCCTGAAGCACCTGAAACACTTGTGCATTCTAAGAGTTAGCAGCTGAAGGTTAGTCTTGTCTCCTGTTGGGGAGGGTGAGCAATTAAAAACATTATCGGCCTGGCGCGGTGGCTCACGCCTGTAATCCCAGCACTTTGGGAGGCCAAGGCGGGAGGATCACCTGACCTCAGGAGTGTGAGACAAGCCTGGGCAACATGGCAAAATCCTAGCTCTACTAAAAATACAAAAATTAGCTGGATGTGGTGACACGTGCCTGTAATCCCAGCTACTTGGGAGCCTGAGGCATGAGAATTGCTTGAACCCAGGAGACGGAGGTTGAAGTGAGCCGAGATTGCACATCTGCACTCCAGCCTGGGCAGCGAAGTGAAACTGTCTCCCCAGACAAAATTAAGAACATTATCATGCACATTTAATACAGGCTCATTTGTAGAAACCACAGGTAAAGCAAATAGGAAGATAGAAGTCACATTAGGTGATGAGCATGTAAAGGAGAACCCAGGGCAGTGGATAATGCTGAACCCAGTGGATGGGTGATTTACTGCCGGAATCCCAAGCCTCAGTATGAAAGATGTTTTTTCTTGGACCACCCCTATCATCACTTTCCCTCACTGCATGCTGTCCCATGCATCCCCGACCATCTGATTAAGTTGCTTACAGTCTTCTTGGCTCTCTCTTCTATGACTGGAAGTTAATATTAAAAGAGAGAATCATTATAAACAGGTATTGTAGTCCTGCTCCCCAAATCATACCAAACCTGGTATGGGTTTCTGCCATACCAGGGGCCCTCTCCATAGAGGACCCACCAGAACTTCTCCTGTGTGCGGGGGCTGCTGCCAAAAGTATACAAACCCCTCCTTCCGGGTAGAGATCAGACTCCCCGTGTTCCAGGCTGCTGGGCCTGAAGGAGGCTTTGCCCCCAACTCACATTTGCACAACCCCCAACATTTGCACAGACATTATCTTCATTAGCGTTACCCAGAGAAACCTACTAAATGAGGACACTTGCCCCTGGTCACACCACTTGGCAGTGACAGAACCAGAATGAGTTCATGCAGGCTCAGAGCTCTGGGTACCACTGTGGGGCGGGAGGGGGTCTCATGCTCCTAAACATGGATGTCCTTCATCCAAAGTGCTGCCTGCCCCACCACAGGGTGTTCCCTGTTTTCCAGTGACTGTCCCCAACATACACATGTATATGCTTGCACGTGCAACACACACTCTCACACACACACACTCACACACACACAAACTCCTCTGCTGTGGTCCTTTCTGCCCCGGCCTCTGGCTGTGTTCTTTCTCTCCCTCCATCCCAATCAAGATGTACTTGTCTTGTGTCTCCTGTTTCAGGACCCTGCTTGCTTTGGCCAATTAATCAAGTAAACAAAAACCTTCCAAGGAGGACTGGGAGACATTGGGTTAGTCCATTTCTCCTTGCAGGTCATCTATGTACATATTGACAGAAGCCTTTTAGAGAAAGCTGCTTGGCCCAAAAGTGTAATCTCCTGGGGTTTTTAGACTCTCAGACAGACTTCTAGGCCATCTATTTTGAGTCAAGGGCTTTATTCACTCTAGAGCTGGCAGGATTTTTGAAGTGGGCCCACTGGTTTATCTCCTTCCCTGTAATGTCTGCTCTTTTCAGTTCTCTCTCCAATCCACCTTACACACTGTTGCCTAATTTTCCTAGGATGCAACTCTGATGAAATAACTCCCCTGCTCCAAAATCTTCAATGGCTCCCTACTACCTAGACCTTAAAAGCCAAACTCCTTATCCAGGCATCAGAGCTGTTATCATCCCAGCATGGTCCGGCCTTAACACTCTCCCTCAGTCCACTGCCCATGCCATGCACATGGTTATACACCTCCGCCTCCAATGCTCCTTCCACACTGAAGGACCTTTGGTTCCTGGTTCATCCCTGCCACCAGGCTGTGAGCACCATGATGACAGTGGTCTTGACAAAGGCCGCACTCTCTTGTTGAGAGGTAGAACATGCTCTGCAGGGAGGGAGGTGAGGCAGGTGTGTCCTGAGATGGTGAAATCCCTGCTTCCCAGCATTCGAGGCCTTAAATGTGACTGGCAGGGAGACTGCAGAGGGAAGGTGAGGCTCCCAACATCCAGTCCCACCGTGATGTCTCAATCTCCTACAGTGGGGGGAGGGTGTGGTACACAAATACTGTAACTGTTGGATATGTGAGAAGTGGCAAAAAAAAGTTACATGACAGCCTGCATGCAAACTGTGGGAAAAGCACATTTCTGGTTTAGGCAGAAAATCAAAAGAAAAGGACAGTGCTTGCACCATCTTGAGGCTGCCATCACTAGCATGGGCTTTCTCCTCCCCCGCCACAGAGCTGTGTTCTCCAAGCAGGTGGGAGGGCTGGGGGTACGGGGTCTGGACCAACAAGGGAGTCAGCTCTGGGGTCTTCAGTATCTTCCCATGACTGGGCCCCAAACAGGCCTTCGTCCTTCAGGCTCCCCACCAGAGGCCTTCCTGAACATCAGGACCCCCTCCCCAGAGGAAGCTACCCCGACTGGGGGTGGCCTAGAGGGACATGTAGGCATGGAGGATCCTGGGCAGGTGGAGCTCCGTCAAGGTCAGGAGCAGCTTCCTAAGTCTGCCCTCCGCTTTTTGGCCCAGAGGCCTGGGTTTCTGCCATACCAGGGGCCCTCTCCATAAAGGACCCACCAGAACTTCTCCTGTGTGCGGGGGCTGCTGCCAAAAGTATACGAACCCCTCCTTCCGTTTGCCATCGGGCCCAAGGAACGGGGAGGGAAGAGGATTCTCCCGCCAGGTGCCCTTCCTGTAACACCCCAATTCCCCACACTTCTCCTGTAGCGTGAAAGGAAACTTGTTTCGAGTTGTGATTTTTTTGCCCAGCCCACCTGGGATTTGGGGAGCATTACTAAAGCACTGCTACAGCAGAAGGGCAGCAGCCTGGGATTCAGGGGACCTGGGTTTTCATCTCAGCTCTGCTGCGCACTGGCTGAGTGGCCTGAATCTCTGTCTCTCTAGGTCTCAGTCTCTCCCTGCGAAAAGTGAGACATTTCTGGGGGGCAGAGATAATGAACGTGGTATTCTTGCCCCTCCTGGAGTTTCTATATCTATAAGAGGCATTGCCAGTCGCTCACTGAGTCCGGCCTGAGCCCAGCAGTCCTCAGCACAGAATCTAGGGAGTCCCGACCAGTTGATCAGAGAATGTCAATCTGGGGCCACGTGATCTCTTAGAGCCCTGACAGCTGTAAACATCCTGAGCCCCTTGCTAAGCCTCTGAGACTCCCTGTACCTCTCCGTATTCAGAGAGGATTCCCAGAGGCCTCTGATGAGTTAATCCCCACAAATGCCTCTACATCTGCTCCTTCCTCTCCAGGTGCACCCTGCCCGTAGCCTTCCTGAGGCACTCCAGTCTTCTAATTGGTCTCCACGGTGCTGGTCTCTTCTCGAACCCCAGAGCAAGATCAACCTACTATAACTATTACTTTCCTTGTGCAACTCCTCCAGAATATTCCACGGCATACATAACTATCTGTAGGAGTTTTTGGCAATTGGGCATTCAAGCCCCCTTCCTGATTTGGAGGACTCTCCCACTGTGGGCTGTCCTGGTGGGATGCAGTGCCCCACCACCAAAGTTGAAGCAGGGGCTCCTCCTACCCAGGGTCCTCTACTGTCCAGGGATAGGGCATGGGACTGGGTTTGGCCAGTCAGACTCCTACCCAGGGTGGGCTGGGACTGGGCCCTCGGGAGCTGTCTTGGTGCTGATCTGGTTCCAAGTCTGGCTCTTCACTGCCGCAGCCCTAGCCCTTTAACTCTATGAAGCCCCTAAACCCTTTCTGCATAAGAGGACTGGGGTTGGCAGTGATTTCTGTTGCTAGCAACAGATAACCACGTCTGTGTTATTTCTGCTCCTCAACAATGTCTCCACTTTTCAGAGACAGAAACTGAGACCTAGAGAGGCAGAGATTTGGGCCACTCAGCCAGTGTGCAGCAGGAATCCTGACTGAGTCAGCTCCCCTTTCTCCGTCTTATCAGATCCAACTTACCTCCCTGGCCCTCGAGGGGCACCACACCCTGTTCCCACCCCCACCTGCCCTCTAACCTTATTCTTCGGTTGGCTCAACCCTACAGGGGTCACACTTCTCTAGTGTGACAGACCCAATTTTAAACGTGATGTCTCAGGTCCTATGAAAATAGTGATATCTGCCCCAATCCCAATATTTGGATGACCACACCTTTTCCCAGACTTCTTCTCTAAGGAAACACAGATCTTCTCTGCCAGATCATGTGTGTCCTGACCCTTGGTTTGGGAAAATACGGTCCCCAATCAGGGTGCCCCTCACTGGCCCCCTCCCTGCCTTCCTTGTGACACAGTCCTTAGAAAGGCCTGCTCCTCTGGGCTTCTGCACCCCTCGAGAGATGCCCCAACTCCTGCTCCCACTGAGATGACTTAGTATACCTCACATCTTGTGGTCTTCCTTTTCCCTCAACTTTTCTTTTTTTTTTTTTTTTTTTTTTTTTGAGATGGAGTCTTGCTCTGTCATCCAGGCTGGAGTGCAATAGCATGATCTTGGCTCACTGCAACCTCCTCCTTCTGGGCTCAAGCAATTCTTCTGCCTCAGCTTCCCGAGTAGCTGGGATTACAGGCATCTGCCATCATGCCAGGCTAATTTTTGCATTTTTGTAGAGACAGGGTTTCATCATGTTGGTCAGGCTGGTCTAGAACTCTTGACCTCAGGGGATCTGCCTAACTCAGCCTCCCAAAGTGTTGGTGTTACAGGTGTGAGTCACTGCTTCCGGCCCCTTTTCCCTCAACTTTTCTAAGCCCTTCTTCCCACAGCATTTGTGATCGTCCTGGCTATCATTAACTGAGGGCTTCCCATGTGTCAGACCTGAAGCCAAGTGTTATTTCCATTTTTCAGCACAACAACCTTACGAAGTACAGGTCATTGTGTCCATTTTGCAGATGAGGAAACTGAAGTTCAGTGAGATTAACTAACACAGCAGCAAAGCCAGGACTCAGCCCTTAGTCTGTCTGACATTCAAATTAGAATGTAAGCTCCATGCAGGGTGGCGCTCTGTCTTGTTCTCTGCTATAACTCCAGTGTCTGGAATCGTGCTGGACCCATGGTAAGCTCTCATCAAATTTTGTTGAATTAATGATGCCATAAACGGTGGACCTAATCAGGATCCCTTCTACAGTTGCATGAACTGTGCACTGTACAACTCAAGGGGGTACCATTTGCATGGTGCAGAGCCTTCTGTGGTGCTCTGGGCCTCACCGTGACACTGTCCTGCTTCTCCATTTAGCACTGTCTTGTATTGTTTGCTTTATTTCATGGATGTTTGTTGCCTTCCCAAGAGATTATCCGCACTTTCATCTTAAATGAGATAATCGTGGAGGGTTTCCAGAGGAGTGTGAGACACGAATGAAACCTCAGAGGCACAGACATGCTTCTTACACCCTCTGGTCTCAAACACAATGCTGGTCTATACTCAGGATCAAACGATTCCCCCAGCCACAGGCTGCCAGCTGCAAAGATGCTGTTGTCATTGAAGTGGGAGTGGGTCACATGGCACCATCCACTCGCTCCCAGGCTGGGCCACTCTGCCTTGTGTCTTAGGGGTAGCCACTGAGAGAACTGCCGTCCATCAAGAGCGTGCACACTCTGCAGGAACCCAGTGCCTACCATCTTCCCCGCCCAAACACCATAGAGACTCAGCCCTGGGCCATCACTGTCCCCATGGAATCCATGGAATCTGTGGGCTGGGCAGGGGACCTGTGACTCAGACCTTCAGCCTTGCTCCATGAGGGACATGTAAGGGGCCAGAGAAGGAGATGCACCACCTCCGAGGCAATGACCCTGGGATATCTATGACCTTGAAAATGTCCTTTACATTGTAAGTGAACAGCCCAATGCTGAGATGACCCTCCCCATCCCAAGCTTTCTCTCTGCTGCATCTGTGGAGACTGGTTGATCCTTAGGGCCTGGGGTAGTGGGAGAAGGAACATATTGCACTCCGAACCCCTAGAAGTCAGGGTCTAGTTTGGCTCAGCTCACGCTAAGGACTGACCGAGCAAGTTCCTTCCTCCCAGGGCTTCAGTGTCCTCATGAACCAATAAATACAAACTCACTGGGCACAGTGCCTGGCCCCACAGAAGCACTCAATAAATGATAGTTATTATTATCATCTGCAAAATGCAGGTTAGCTTCCTCCCTCTGCCTCTGTGCTCTGCACAGCCCCTTTGTACTGTGCTTAGTGGCTGCCATGGCTGTCACCCTCACCAAAGGTGAGCTTTCCGTGGGTGGGGCATGTGTCTAACCCATCTTTGTACAGACCCTTTGGCCTGGCATGGCCAGCCTCCCTGGTGCATGCGCTCAGAAAGTGTCTGCACCGTGGACCTGGACCATCAGGGCCCTTCCAGCTCTGCCGGTCTGGGGTCATACGTTGAATCTCCACCCAGCTCACCAAACACAGACAAGGACCCTCCCTGGGCCTGGAGCTGGCCACCTAGAGATGAATAAGATGGGATGGTTCCCTTGGATGTCACTTCCACCACATTCTGTCTGTTTTAGTCACTACTGTATCCTAACACCCAGCATAGTGCCAGGCCCATAGTAAGAGTCTCAGTAAATATCTACTGAACTCATCCACAAGTGAGAAGCAGGTGATATTTCTGGGAAGGCCCTCACTCTGCCTGACCAGCTCAGAGGGCCAGGGCAGGGACTGGGTCCTGCTGTCGAGCAGAGTTGGGCTGCTGGAGGAGGAAGGGAGGTGAACATGCCCTGGGTACAGTGGTGCCCTGGCCTCTAGCCAGATCCACTATCTTTCCAGTAACCTACGGCTATATTTTCTACTCTAATTCTTCCCTACCTGAGCACTGGAGGACCAGCAATGAAGGCTGGGGTTTAGGTGTGTGGTGCCTGTGTTTTTGGGCTCCCAGGGGACTCAGTGTGGGCAGCTCTTCTGAGCCTGGTGCTGGCTGTGATCTCTGGACACACTCAGCTGCTTTCTTTTCTTTTTCTTTTTCTTTTTTTTGAAATGGAGTCTCGCCTTTCTCCCAGGCTGGAGTAGTGGCCCAATCTCAGCTCACCTCTGTCTCCTGGGTTCAAATGATTCTCCTGCCTTAGCCCCCTGAGTAGCTGGGATAACAGGCACGCACCACCACACCCGGCTAATTTTTCTATTTTTAGTAGAGACGGGGTTTCACCACGTTGGCCAGGCTGGTCTTGAACTCCTGACCTCAGGTGATCTGCCCGCCTCGGCCTCCCAAAGTGTTGGGACTACAGGCATGAACCACCACCTGCTGTCTTTTCTCTATTATTGCCCAATGGCCCTGGGGCGCCCTTCTGGGGGCTCAGTGTGAGGGAGGGGAGAAAGGGCTCCCATTGACACAGAAATTGTGGAATTCCTCCTCCTCCTCCCCCTGCTCTTACTATGGAACCCTAGGCTGTTCTGCTGACTCCTTCTCTCACAACAGGACCTAGGTCTGCCGTCCTCCCAGACTCAGTGGGAAAGGTCCTAACTCTGCCAGGGTTGCAGGAAGACCCAGCGGCCAGTGGCACGGGTGCCGTATAAGTCCCCCGGGGGGAAAGTCAAGTGTACGTTAGGCCTTTGTCAGGAAGCAACAGACCTTGCAGGGGAAAGGAGGGCTCCTGTTAATCATGGAAAGGCAGGGCAGTCTCCTGGGCCAGGGGGCTGGGCCTCACCAGGCCTCCGAGAGGCAGGGGATTTTCAGGAAAGGACAGGAAACTCAACCCAGCTCACGTTCACGTTTTTCCATGGCTGCGGAGAGCCTGTGGCTGGCTGAACCAGGGGATCAGGACCTGTTCTTGACACAGTAGAGGGGACTTGGCCACCCAGCTGTGGTGAAGGAGATGGTGAAGGCAGGCACAGACATACCAGGAGTGGGGAGGCAGGAGACGCACAGAATGGGGCTGGGCAGTGTGTGAGGAACCCTCCAACCTGGTAGGGTTGTTTTATCTGCTGAATGGACAGGGGCTGAGCCAGGGTGGACAATATCCCAACACGAAGCCACCAAGGCCTGTGACAAGGACAGCTATTTTCTTCCTGCCCATGGAGGTTGTGAAGGTCCGCTCCCAAATAACCTTTGCCAAATAACCTTTGCCTATCCAAGCAAATCCCTGAAAACCCCTGGAGCACAGCCTCAGTATCCCCCCGCCACCTTCTGGCCTTTCCCAGAAAAGCTGCCTCCCAGCTGCCCAAGGCAATGCTTTCTCTGTGGCAGAGAGGGGCCCTTGTACTTAGCCATTGCATGACAGTGGGAGGGTCTCAGCTCCACCCTCTGCTGTGTGGCCTTTAGCCAGCCCTATCCCTGTCTGGGCCTCATTTGTATCATCTGTACAATGGGGCTTTGTGCAGGGTGACCTTTGAGGTTCTGGAATTTTCTTATTTGTAGTCTCTGCCCAGGCCCAGTGGGAATGACCAGCAGTGCACCCTGCAAATATAGTGATGGGGGCTGGGGTTCGATTGGGAACTTTACAGGAAGGGTAGAGGAGCAAGCTTTGGGGAGGAAGGGGGAGCACTGACAGATGGCTTGGAGGAGAGGGAGGGTGTGCCTCCGGGGCTCCAGGCCTGGTGGGGAGCACAGTTCCAAAAGTGCTGCTAAAAACAGGCCTTGCACTGGGCACTGTGGCTTATGCCTGTAATCCCAGCACTTTGGGAGGCTGAAGTAGGAGGATCATTTGAACACAGGAGCTCAAGACCAGCCTGGGTAGCACAGTGAAACCTGTCTCTACAAAAAAAGAAAACAAATTAGCCAGGCATGGTGGTGTGCACCTCTGGTCCCGGCAACTTGGGGAGGCTGACGTGGGAGGGCCAATTGACCCAGGAAGTTGAGACTGCGGTGAGTCGCGATGGCGCCACTGTATTCCACCCTGCGTGACAGAGCACGATTCTGTTTCTAAAAAAAAAAAAAAAATCCAGCAGAAACAAAAAACACAGATCTTGGACCACCGCTAGACCTCCCGAGTCAGGTCAGGGCCTCTGGGAACAAGCATTTTAAACACTCTCCTCAGGCGGCTGCGGTGTGCACACGCTAGCACAGACGCCGCAGCAGGACTTGGGAACCACGGCTGAGACCTGCACTCCAGCTTGGGAGTCTCATGGACTCTAGTTCAAGTCCCGCCTCTGCAGCTTTCTGAGAAGAACAGCCCCATGTCACAGGGGAACAGGGACAGTGTGTGGAGGTGTCTGGCATTTGACAGGTTTAGTCAGTGGTGGTTACCCTTGCAGACCCCTCAACCTCTGGCACCTCAGTCCTGACAGCTGAGGAAGGTGACTTGAAGCTAGATTGGCCCCTGGAAATTAAAGGCTAAGGTGGGCCAGCAGGCAGAAGTCCTGCTTCAATTCAGAATCCTTTGGAGGGTTTGTGCAGCTCACCATGACTCCTATGTCCCTCTCCCATAGATGCGGACACTAGCAATCATATTAGCACCACAAGTGTTGGCCACTGCCAGCACACACTAAACTGATTGGATCATAAGGGGCATCTGACTAAAGCTGAGTCAATCAGATACCCTTATCTGCCCCCATTGTGCCCTTGCACACACAAACACACAGCTGATTGGGCCAGGATGAGCTTACAACTCAAACTGAGCCAATCAGATTCCCTGACCACTCTATTTAAATTAAGCCACCTCTCCACCTTTCCACACCCCTGTCCCCTTCCCTAATCAATTTCTCCTCCTAGCATTATTCTATTCTATTCTATTCTATTCTATTCTATTCTATATTCTATTCTATTTCTGTTCTATTATTATACTATATTATACCCTATAATCCACTTTATTATCTGTCTCCTCCATTAGCGTGTAGGCCCTATGAAGGCTGGGGTTTTTGTCTGTGTTGTTCACTGCTGGGTCCCCAGTGTTTCCCACAGTGCCTGGTACAGAGAAGGTGCTCAGTAAAAATTGGTTAAGTGAATAAATTCTCTCTTCCAGGAGGTGGAATTGCAGCTAACATTTACAGAGAACCTACAGTGTGTTAATGTTTTCTAAGCACTTTAAATATGTACTAACTTGTTATGATCTCCATAACCTTGGTCTTATAAAAACAGGTCTATAAGCATCTTGAGTCTCACTACCTCTGTGGAGGAGTTATTATGTCCCTAACTTAAGAGATGAGACAACAGAGGCTCAGAAGGGTTCATGGTCTTGCCCAAGGTCGTGCAGCAACTAAGTGGCAAAGCTCAAACTAGAATCTACAACTTCACCTCCTACCTCCCCGAGTCCCCATTTCTTTCCAGACACAGGACACCCCTCCTCTGCCTAGAAGATGCTATTCCTGCCCTCTGAGACTCTACTTTCCCTGGGAAGGTGAGCTAGAGGAAGAGGCTGAACTGACCGAGGCCGAGCAGAGGCTGAACTGACTGAGGAAAGGGAATTGACATAGCTTGTTTCCCGTCCTCAAAGTTACTGTGAAATCCTCATGAATGACTGACAGCAAAATGGGAGGCAGCTGCTGCAAGCGGAATTCCAGAGCGTGCTGAAACGGGGTACAAACATTCCAATTCATGCTGGACTAGAAGGATTTTCGCCATCATGGCTGCCTTCTTCAGATTACCTTCTGCTCTATTTCCCAATTTAAGTGTGGCTCACGGAGCTGAGAACAATACTGTACTTCCAGCCTGTGGTCTGACCAGTATCAAAGGAAGGGGGAAGATTTCCTCTTTCTTCTTGCCTGAGTATTTTTGCCTTATACAAGAATCTCGGACTCTCTAGTTGACTGATACCTGAAGTTCTACTATTAGGGATTCATTCCTTTGGTGCTCCACCTTGCTGCCTCAAAATAAAATAAAAATACCCCTAAAGAGAGAGTAGTGGGAAATATTACTGGTCACTGTTAACTCATTCTGAATAAGCTTTGAGAACATTCCTGAAGGCAGGTCTGAGGGAACAGAGCATGAGGGCACCGGTGGAAAGGCTGGAGGGAGAGAGAAGGAGGGTATAAGGTATCTGGGATCAGGGCAAACTGTTATTCAGACCCTGCCTGGTGAGGTCATGGAGCACCGCTGAGTTTGTTGTTCTTCGCGTGTGCTCCACGGAGAAGCCCCTGCCCACGAGCCTTTCTCTGGCGGTCAGGGTCCCTACTCTTCCACCCCACCACCAGTGCAAGGCCAGTTTGGGGAGGGCACTTGCTTGAGGTCACCCAGTGAGTAAGTGGGAGATGGCTGTGCCAGGCCACACCCAGGTTTGCAGACATCCAGGCCAGTGCCCCATCCCGCCTGTCAGTTCTGGAGACCTTGCTCACAGGAAGGGCAGCAGGGTCACCTGATGACAGGGCACACAATCACCTGGGGCATTTGCTGGCTTCACTCCCGAGTTACAGACACTGGCGGGCATTCCGATGGCCTCGCCTGCCTTCTTGGCACATCTGTGCAGAGGATATCTCCTATCCACCGTCCCGAAGCTCCCAGCAGGGAGCTCTCAGACCCCAAAGGGCTGCTTCCTCTCTGGAAAGCCTCGCCTGGCCAGAGGGTTGCGACGTGGCCAAGCAGGAAAGCTGTGCTACCAGCATTCCACCAGCAGAGGGCGGTGGCTGCGCTGCTCTCAGACACATCCCAGCTCCTAGGCTGTGTGGGAGGGAATTGAGCCGACCAGGACGGGAGACACACACTCAGCCTCATTCCCGCTCCCAGTTAACCCCAGCTCACAACTGTGCCCATCACTTAGAAAATTCTTCATCATGAGATGAAAATCCGCCTCCTTCTAACTTTTGCCATAAGCTCCTACTTCTGCTTCCGGGTCCACAGAAAAATGCAACCACTCTTATTTGCCAGCTCTTGGGAGCTGGAGTCCCTTTCCTAGTTGGTCACCTACAGTGCTGTGGGTCTTGGCAGGACACACTTTCCTTCTTTTTTTTTTTTTTTTTTTTTTTTTTTTTTGACAGAGTCTCGCTCTGTTGCCCTGGCTGGAGTGCAGTGGTGCGATCTTGGCTCACTGCAAACTCTGCCTCCCCCGTTCGCGCGACTCTCCTGCCTCAGCCTCCTGAGTAGCTGGGATTACAGGCGTCCGCCGCCACACCCGGCTAATTTTTGTATTTTTAGCAGAAACAGGGTTTCACCATGTTGGCCAGGCTGATCTCGAACTCCTGACCTCAAGTGATTTGCCTACCTTGGCCTCCTAAAGTGCTGGGATTACAGGCGTGTGCCACGGCGCCCGACCAGGACACTTTCCTTTTCTAAGAAAGTTTTATTTTATTGAGACAGTGTGTTACTCTGTGTGCCCAGGCCAGAGTACAGTGGTGCGATCACAGTTTACTGCAGCCTCGACTGCCCGGGCTCAAGAAATTCTCCTACCTCAGCCTCTCGAGTAGCCAGGACTCAGGCATGCCTGGCTAATGTTTTATTTTTTTCATTTGTAGAGGCAGGGTTGCCCAGACTGGTTTGGAACCCCTGGGCTCAAGCAATCCTCCCACCTCAGCCTTCCAAAACGCTGGGATCATAGGCATGAGCCTTTGTGCCCGGCCTCCGCTTTATTTCTCATCTTTAAGAGACTGATGAATCCCGATCAATTCTGAGGGTCCTTCTCACTTGGACATTCCAAGTGACACCCCTTTCACAGTTACTGCGGAAGGGCAGAAGAGGGCAGACTGCACTTCCACCGCCCACCTCCCCGCTTGGATTTCCGCACTCACAGTGGCCCCCATTCACCACCCCTGTAAGCTACAACTTGTTTGTAGACCCTTTCCCTGGGGGTGTGGGTTCTCCTGCCTGCTATGTCCTCACATCCGCCTGCACCTGAGCTCATCTTCAACCCACACCTCACACCCTGGTACCTCCCATTAGGCGCATCTGATCCAAACTGTGATATGAGGGGCTGCTCCAAGGTCGCCGAGCTCACAGTCTGTGGCTCTCACATTCCACTTGCCGTCCCTGGCCACTTGGTGGGGTGGGGAGGGACAGGTTCATGGGGTGGCAGGCCCCTGCCTCATAACCTAAGGGGCCTGGTTTGCTGTCTGATGTATCTCCTCCTCTCCCTAGGTCACTCCATCCCAGAACAGGATTCTTCCTGGCTCTCGAGGCACTGTTTCTTCAAAGCTGGGTCACTGTATCACTTGCAGTCTCTTTTGAGAGTCAGATGAATTCACTGTCTTCAGACATTTCTGTTTTAACTTCAAAAATGATATGTATTATACTTGGCTCATGTCTGTAATCCCCGCACTTTGGAAGGCTGAGACAAGAGAATCGCTAGAGTCCAGGAGTTTGAGGTCAGCCTGGGCAACATAGTGAGACTCCATCTGTACACACACAAAAATTAGCCAGGCGTGGTGGTGCACATCTGTGGTCCCAGCTATTATACAAAAATTATATGTACTTAGCTCATGCCTGTAATCCCAGCACTTTGGGAGGCCGAGGTGGGAGGATTACTTGATTTCAGGAGACTGAGGCTGCAGTGAGCCATGATTGTACCACTGCACTCCAGCCTGGGCGACAGAGTGAGATTCTGTCTCAAAAAATTTTAAAAACCAGAAAATTATGCGTACTCAAAGAAGATGACTTGAAAAACACCAAAAAAGTACACACACACACAACCAAGTTGCTCAGGGATAATCACTGTTACTTTAAATATGAATCTTCCCCATGCTGCACTCAGTGAACAAGTGGAGTGGAGTCTTTTTGCCCCTGTTCACTATTCCTGTGGGCCCCATCATGCTCCCAAGGGCTTCCAAAAAAATGGGCACAGTCAGAACTTTGGGAGGTAATGGATAGCCCCTGACTGCCCCCTTAGAACACACCTTTCCCTGTTAAGCACTTTAACCCTGGGATGGTCCCCTGTAATCTCACCTCCTGGTATACATGCCCTGTGTAGTCCTCTCCCATATTACACCAGGGTTGGTCTGTGTTACTAACAGAATGTGGCCAGGGTTACACAAGATTCCGGTTTCTGCCTGGGCTCTCTTGCTCTCATCTGGATCATCACTCAGAGGAGGCCAGCTGCCATGAGTGAGGACACTGAGCCTATGAAGAGGCCAGGTGGTGAGAGACTGAGGTCTCTGGCCAACAGCCTACAAAGAAGTGAGGCCTTCTGCCAATAGCTGCGAGAATGAGCTTGGAAGCGTATGTTCGCCAATCGAGCCTTCAGACGACTGCAGCCCTGGCCGACAGCTTTAACTGCAACCAAACGAGACCCTGAACCAGAACTACCCAGCTACATTTTGGGGTAATTTGTTATGCAACAGTAGAAAACGAACACAGACATATTTTCTACTTGTTGTGAGGGAGGCAGAACGGGCATTCTCATCTCAGATTTTGATATGGGAAACTGAGGCAGGTAAGCCATGTGGGTGAGGCTTTGGCTTACATGTGGGTCTACTGCCAACAGGGATGTTAAGCCAATTTTCCTGGGTCTCAAACTGTGGGCACAGTCCCTGACATTCCAGAAGATCCCTCTTCACTTTTTAAAAAAGTAGGGGGAAAAAAAAAACAACAGAAAATTTGGGAAATACAGAAGAAGAATATTCCTATTATGTCCTGGTGAGTATCAGCTCCACTTTATGCCCAGCTGGAGACAGTGGTTGTGGTTCCTTTTCCTGTGCCATTGAAGATTCTTGGACAGCATCATTTTCATGGCTGTGTTGTATTCCACAGTATGGCTGTACTACAATACATTATGCAATCCCCCATTTTGGGATCCATAGTGCTTTATAATTTCCAATACTCTAAAAAGGCTGAGGCAAACATTGTAGCTGAATCTTTCTACACATGAATTTTTAAAAAGATAAATTCTTGTAAGTGAAAATGCTAGGTAATAGGTCTGTACCTTAAAAAAAAAAATGCTTTTGTTATGAATTTTAAAATGCCTTTCACAATGGTTGTGCTAATTTACCCTCTCATCAGCAACTCAAGAGAATGGTCATTTCCCTATAACCCCTGACAGCACCTGATATTATAATATTTTTATCTGCTTATTTTCAGATGAAAAATATCTCATTGTTTTCCTTTGCAACCTTCCTTGTAAGGTTGCTTATATCTTCATTTGCTTAGAAGATATTTGCATTTATTTGCTTGTAATTCTTCTGATTCTATGAGGCACTAATTATTTGCTAATGGTGTATTGATGTTTATCTTTTTCTTAATAATTTATAAGAGCTCTTTGTATATCAGAGATATTAATTCTGTGTATTAGTTCCTTATCACATTCATTGCCCTCTTTTCACTTCTGATCCATCTATGGAAACTAATGATTCTAAATATTTCTGCTGGCTGGGCGTGATGGCTCATGCCTGTAATCCCAGCACTTTGGGAGGCTGAGGCAGGAGGATCACTTGAGCCCAGGAGTTCAAGAGATCAGCCTAGACAACACAGTGAAACCCTGTCTCTACCAAAAAAATAAAAATATTAACCAGGCTTAGTGGTGCACACCTGAAGTCCCAGCTACTTGGGAGGCTGAGGTGGTAGGATAGCTTAAACCCAGGGGGTGGAGATTGCAGTGAGCTGAGATCACACCACTGCACTCCAGCCTGGGCAACAAAGTCAGACCCCGTCTCAAAACAAAACAAAACAAACCACTAAATACTTCTGCTTTGCCATTTTGGTTTTGATCCAGTCCTCTACTAGTTGATTATCTATACATAATTTTTCAAAAATTTTAAAATTTTTCTTCCCCCTTCCCCCACCACCGCTGCCTTTTTTTTTGAGACAGAGTCTCGCTCTGTCACCCAGGCTGGAGTGCAGTGGCATGATCTCGGCTCACTGCAACCTTTGTGTCCTGGGTTCAAGCGATTCTCTTGCCTCAGCCTCCTGAGTAGCTGGGATTACAGGCGTGCACCATCACGCCCAGCTAATTTTTGTATTTTTAGTACAGACAGGGTTTCACCTTAGTACAGACAGGGTTTCACCATGTTGGCCAGGCTGGTCTGGAAGTCCTGACCTCAAGTGATCCACCTGCTTTGGCCTCCCGAAGTGCTGGGATTACAGGCATGAGCCACCGCACCCAGCTTTATTTATTTTTTCTTATTTGGTTTATTTCTCCAAGAAAAATACATTTATTTTATTAGCAGGAAACTGTCAGGGGTTTCTTTATTGAGCCCAAAACCCACCCTTGGATTGATATTTTTAGTAAGTTGAAATGTTTTCCCTGAAACTCACAGCTAACTCAGAGTCAGCCTTGCCCATGGAGCTCAATGAAAGGGAGGCCAAAAGTCAAGGTCAGTCACGGGAATGGATTGCTCTTCTTGGCTGTCCTAGCCCTGGCCCACTCATGCATTCATGCAAAGCATACTGCAATTTCGGTCAGAGAACACGTCCCACCCACCAGGCTGGAAAACCAGCCACAGTCTTCACAGCCACTTCCCACCTTTGCCCTGGCCAGCAAGAAGACCTGTTCCCTTTAGGGAATCTGCTCAATTGCAGAGGTGCCAAGGTGCCCGTGTGGATTTCACACACCCAGCTGTGTTCTGAGAGATAAAGGCTCCAAGTCGCCTTCCCCTCAGCATAGCGAACAGGCCATGGTCTGGGTATGAACAGGGCTCCCTGTTTCTCAAGGCCGAGTCCTGTCTCCGGCTTTCTTTCTTTTTTCTTTTTTTTTTTTTTTGAGATGGAGTTGCAGTCTTGTCGCCCAGGCTGGAGTGCAATGGTGTGGTCTTGGCTCACCTCAACCTCTACCTCCCAGGTTCAAGCAATTCTCCTGCTTCAGCCTACAGAATAGTTGGGATTACAGGCATGTGCCACCACGCCCAGATAATTTTGTATTTTTAGTAGAGACGGGGTTTCTCCACGTTGGTCAGGTTAGTCTTGAACTCCCGACCTCAGGTGATCTACCTGCCTCAGCCTCCCAAAGTGCTGGGATCACAGGCGTGAGTGTGCTTGGCCTGTCTCCGGCTAGTTTCTGTGGGGTGTGTTGTTACCATATTTCTTTGTTTAGCTCAAGCGAGAGGTAACCTTGAGCTTGAAACCATCCAATGGCTTCCCACAGCACTTAGAAGAAAATCCAAACTGGCGAGGTCTCCAAGGTTCTGGGTCGCCCACCCCCTGCCTACCATTGGCTTCCCACCCTGGGGCTCCCCACCCTGGGCCTCAGCACATGCCGTTCTCTCTTCCTAGGGCATGATTCTTCCCCATGCTCTTTTCTTGACTGGCTCCTTCCCATTCAAGTTTGCAGAGAGGTCCTTCTGACTGTCTTGCCTAATATATCCCTCGCAAGTCTCTACGGCATCACTGTGTTGGATTTCTTCACAGCACCCATCGCTGTCTGATGTCATCTTAATGACTGTTTGCACCCTTGTTCATTGTTTGTCTCCTGACTGGCTCACACAGCTCCTGAGAACAGGGACCTTGTCTGTGTTGTCTGCTTGATCCAGAAGGTTCTTGGATCCTCCGTAGTGCCTCTCCTCCCCTGCCCTGGGCCATGCCTGCAGGTTGCAAGTCTGAGCACGTTGTGGGGCAGATGACCTAGGCCCTCTCGCTGACCAAGGCTCGCTGTGTGTCAGGCACGGTGTTAAACCCTTAGCCAGCATCACTCTATTTTATTCCAGTTCCAACACTTTCCAGCTGTGCGACTTTGTATAAGCTACACCTGTTTCCTCATCTGCAAGGTTGCTGAGTGTTCAGTGGCACCAGGTGTCTCAAGAGCTTAGAACAGTCCCTGGCCCGTTGTACGTGTTCAACAGGTGTAGGTGATTACTGTCATCAGGACAATTCTGCCAGGTGGGATTTATTACCACCAGTTTATAAATAAGAAATCCAAGGCTTTTGGGAGTGACAACTCATCTAGAAAATGGCTGGGTCAGGACTCTAGGTCCCGAAGCCCACGGTCTTCACTGCCCCATATTCTATTTCCAAAGATGGAAGTAACTGGTCTGAAGTCTCTTTCCTTTCCAGCAACTCCCTCCACCAAAACATAGCTCTTTCTGCATTCCTCTACATCCCTCCGCCCGTCTTCAGTGCACTCTCCCATCTCACAGATGGGGAAACTGAGGCTGAGAAGGGGGAGGTAGGTGAATAGAGAGGCCCAGTGCAAACCTGACTTGTCCACAGGGCCTCACCCGTCCCACCCCTCATGCAGGGTTTTAAATCCAAAGCTTTGCCATCAGGCAGACGTGGAGCTTTGGCCAAGACTCATCAGCACTCTGGGCCTCAAAAGCTTTCGCTGTCCAAAAAGATCCCTGTGCAGTGTTCCAGCTGAACTCTGGTTGTTGGGAATGGAAAAACAAATGGGTGTGTTTCCCAGCCTCAAGGAGCCCATTGCCTAGAAGCAGGAACAGGTGTGAAAACAGACCAAGCTACCCCTGTCCCAAACACGGCAGGGATGTGGTGGGAAGTGTAGGGTCTGTTGGCAGAGCAGAGGAAGAAGCAGGATGGCTCCAGGTGGCTTCCTGGAGGCGGTGCCCTGAGCTGTGCAGGGAGGAGCATGAAGAAGGGCAGGCAGGTGGGAGAGACCGGGGCTGGCTCAGGGTCGGGTGTGGGCAGGTGAATCAGGATGGGGCAGAGTGGGCCAAGCTGTGGAGCTGGGGTGGGGCAGGACTTCATCCAGAAAGAGACGCCTTAGGAGCTTTTAGAGTAAGGATAAGGGAGCATGAGAGTGAGGGGAGACCAGGAGCGGGGAGCCTGGGGAGAGGGAAGCCTAGGACCTGTTTGCCGAGGGCCTTCTTTGCTCCTCATCCGTGCTGCAGCTGAGATGCAGATCCTCTCACTGCCCAGGAAGGAGCCGAGAGCCAGATCTCACCCAAGGACATACGGCAGGTTTCTGGCAATGCCTAGATTTGGGCTGGTCTACGGCCATAACACCCTGAACACGCCGATCTCGTCTGAACCCAAATCTGCCTGACTACAAAACTGGGTATTTTTATCTTTTTTTTTTTTTTTTTTTTTTTGGACTCAATGCAATGATTGCAATAGTGTAAATAAGAAAGGACAACGTCAAGGCCCTGTCCAGCATGGGGTTGGGAGAGGCACAAAGTTCCCTTAGCCCCTTCCCTGCCCATCCCCCAACACAACACCCCAACCCCCAGTGCCCACAGCCCTGCTTTCTCCACCCCAGCTGTCCAGGAAGAGCCCATTCAGGGAAGGGGGGAAGCACCTGCTCAGCCCACTTCTCTTCCTTTGTCTGGGGCTCTGCCAGGAGAAGCCAGCAGGGAAGGAGTAGTAGACAGAAAGAGAAAGAGAAAGGAAATTCATTCCCGCCAGCTGTCAGGAAAGAACAGGGTCCTGGAAGGCCACTCACCCCCTCCCTGGTTCCTGTGGATTTCAGAACACTGGGGACTGGGGAGGCCTTCATCCTTTGCCTCCTCTCATCTGAGAATCACCCTACCCACCTTACATCCTAAATCTGGGCTCTTCCCTACTTCTGACACCTCGTGACACCTTGGAAAGGGAACTAGCTGCCTGGGGCCTCACTTTCAGTATTTGTATATCTGAGCATCCTCTGATGACTAGCCATGTGCCAGGTTTTATGTCCACTACCCAGAACGTTCTCAAATAATTATCTGTTTGAGCCACTTCTCTACCTCAAACAAATAGGGCACTCAGCTTTGAGAAGTACAGCAAGCTGTTAATACCATTAATCTAGGTGGTGTTCACTGCTAAATGATTTAAATTTTGCAGTATGTTTGAAAGTTCAATAATAAAATGCTGGGGGGAAAATCTTTCTTTCTCAACCTCAAATATTTAATAGATAAATACCTGATGCATTTCCATCAAAGTTAGGAACAAGACGCTGCTATGATTTAATATTTTCCTGTAGGATCTGCCAATGCAATTAGAAAAAGAAAGATATACCAGAGGTATAAAAGTTATAAATGAAGAGGAGTATTATCACTACTTGCAAATGATGAGATAGTATCCCTAGAAACCTCAAGAGAAGCCACTGAAAATTAGTATAAGTTATTTGTTAATTTAGTAACACGGTAAAATATTAACATACAGAAACTTATGGCTTTCTAGTATACAATCATCAATTAGCAAACATAATTTTAAAAGGATACACAATACAATAAAAAAGCTAAATACAAGTAACAAGAAATGAGTAAGAGCTATGTGAAGAAACTTTTAACACACTATGAAAGGACACAAAGGACTAGAAAAAGTAAACTATGATCACGGATATTTAGACTCAGCATCATAAGATTGACATTCTCTTTAATTTATGAATTTAACATAATCCCAATAAAAATATCAATATGTTTCCATCTATATAAGCAGATCCTAAAGTTAAATATTAAAATATATAAGCTGGAAGAGCCAACTATGTCTGAGAAAAGACCACAGTGAGTGGTGACTATCTCTGTTGATATCAAAACATATTATAAAGCCTTAGTAATAAAGCATTGTGGTACTGGTACATGAATAACAAGACTATTGAGTAGAAAATAATGGACAGTCTGTAAAATAAACCCAAATACATTCAGAAATGTAGAATGTAGCAAAGCCTGAATCTCAGATCAGTAGGGGAAAGGATGCATTACTCACTACATGGAATTATTTCAACTGGATGGATAGCTGGGGGAAAAAATTAATCTATACCTCATTCTTTACACCAAGATAAGTTCAAAATGCACCAAAGATTTAAATATAAGAATGAAATTCTAAAAGTAGGGAAAGGCCTAGTAAAAAGGTTACTTCTTTATAATCTCAGAGAAAGGAAAACCTTTCTAAATATGGCCCAAGATCCGGAAGCCATAAAAGAAAAGACTGGTAAACTTAAATACTTGAAATGTAAACAAAGAAATCTGCATTGCAAAAAGCACCATTTGAAATGTATACTTGCAACTCTTATTCCAAAAGGCTAATTTCCCTAACATATAAAGGACCTCTTCCATCAATAAGAAATGAATCAAAGACCCTATAGAAAAATAGGTGAAGAATATAGACGGACAATTCATACAAAAAGGAAGTGCAAATAGATTTTAAGCATACAAAGATATTCTCAACCTCATTTTTAATAAAAATGTTAATTGAAACTACTCTGACAAAGTTTCTCACTCATCAGCATGGCAAAAAATTAAAACATATGATAACGCTCAGTTTTTAAGAGGTTAAATGAACAGGCACACTTACCCTTTGCTGGTTCAAATATAAATTATTGCAATCTCAATGGAAAACAATTTTTTCAACATTTCAGAAGCACACACCTTTCCCCCAACTCTGAAACTTTTAACCAAGATATACTTGTACCCCCTAAAAAATACAGAGATCTTAGCTGTAAGGCTCATTGAATTTTTGCATGTGTACACTCATAAACCCACCACCATGATCAAAATATAGAATACTTCTGCCATCCAGTTTTCCAAAGTCACTGTAACACTGTACGCTCCTACCAGTGTAGCATGAGAGTTCCAGTTGCTCCTCATCCTCATCAACACTCGATATTATCAGTTTTCTAAATTTTGGCCTTTCTGGTGGATGTACAGTAGTAACTCATGGTTTTAATTTTCACTTTCCTGGTGAGTAGTGATGAACAAAGCATATAAACAATTCACACAAAAATAAATGCAAGTAGATCTTAACACATAAAGAGATTTTTTTTTTTTTTGAGACGGAGTCTCGCTCTCACCCAGGCTGGAGTGCAAGTGGCGTGATCTCTTCTGCTCACTGCAAGCTCCGCCTCCTGGGTTTCCACCATTCTCCTGCAGCCTCCTGAGTAGCTGGGACTACAGGCGCCAGCCACCATGCTTGGCTAATTTTTTTTTTGTATTTTTAGTAGAGATGGGGTTTCAC